>NC_133395.1:130433400-131039442 GCF_047511655.1 Castor canadensis
AGAAAAAGTTACGTGATTTTGGGTGATTACAAGGTTGTGACGCTGCCATCTGCATTAAATCAGACACCCTCTATGTCACTGCCCCTGGACTGTTTTGCCAGAGGTACTGCCCACTTTTTGAGCGACTATCAGTAGTAAGTGAAGAGAGCCACCACCAGGTCCACATTCACAATGGCTTCTGTGGAAGGAGGGGGTTTCTGGATCAGCTTACTTGGGCCTGAATTCCTCTGAAACCTGTCACTCAGAATCTACATTCTCTGGTTAATGTTAGAACCCCAAGAACATCAGTGTCCCAGAAAGGCTGACTGATAGGAAGTGTGCTCTGTGCAGGACTGGACAATGATGACGTGATCACTGAACGTCCATTCATATCTATCAATCAATGTTTCTTTCCTTTTTGGAAGACCTATTTCCCCACACTCTGTAAATGGGGTATGCACAGATCCAGGCTGGTGCATTTGTCAGGCCTGGGGACATCAGACAACTTAAGGTCCCTACTTTACTGAGCATGCTGTGCACACACTGTAGAATGAAGGGGGCGTGTCAGCAGCCTCAAATAGGTAAATCATAAAATACATTCTAAACCACAGGAAGTTCAATTACCTTCCCAGGGTGCGAAGCACCTTCAAGCTCTGACTCCAAACCGGGCACTGTTCTGAAAGATGGGAGTTTTGGTTTCGAAATAAATACAAACCCGGTTTCATCTGCAGGAAGCTGACTCACCTGGAGCTCAGGCCTTGCAATCAACAATGAAAAATTCTTGTTTTCTTCACTGGTCAGAAGAGCCACGGCCTCTTCCCGGTTCTGTACTTCTATCCCGTTAATCTAAAAACAACATGGGTATGAGTAGACAATTGCGTGATTAGATCGTCCAAAAGCATTCTGTCTTATTTTAGGTCTGCGTTTGTTACCCACTCACAGTTGGAACATGGACCTTCCGGGTTGCTTGGGGAAGGAAAGACCTTGCAGCTTCTCTGCGCTATGACAGAGCATCCACAGGTGTAACAAATGGGGCAACTATGATGTGGAAGAATCTAGAAGTTGACTTGATTAAAAAGTTCTGCTGTGTAGAGGGCACAACTGAGCACTTTAACCTGACCCCACATTTAGGCAGGAGGATAAGTGGAGCATAGGGAAGAATCATTACTGATATGGGAGAAAAGGCAGCAGTGGGTCTGAAAATGTTAGGGAGGTGGAGAGCAGAGACGGGAATGGAATTACATGTGGTGTTCTGTGTCCTGCTTGACACTTCAGGGTGTGACTCTTGACAAGCTTTTGCTGGGATTTCTGCTTGCATGTCTTAGCCCCAGGGGTGCTGTTCCTCCAAGTAACATCACAATGGTTCCACTTCGGGAAGCAAGGCTCTCACCTCTTCACCACCTCATGCCAAGGCACCAAGAGGTAGCAAAAGGGGAGATTTCACTGGATGGCGTGACCAACCCTGAAATACCCAGGGGGAAATGGGGCTCCTCTTCCTCCTTCCTTCTCAGGGGTCAAGGTTAATAGAAAACTGTAGCAACCTAGAAAAGGAGGTGTGCTGGGGATTCTGACTCTTTGGTAGTGGAGGTCCCTTTCCTAGGGAAGAAGCCTCAGCAATTGAGGTTGTGGCTAAAGACTGGGGAAGCAGAAAGAAATTTACATGGTGTGTATGTAATGAGCAAAAGAAACCCAGTGGATTAGAAATAAGATATACTGAAAAGAGGCAGAAAGCTAATTCTTGTGAGTGGAACATAATGAAACCTAGAATCTCAATTTCTGATATTAAAAAAGACTGCAAGAGAAATAAATGGTCTCATGGGACCTAAAAGGAACAGTAGGTTACAAGGTAGAGCTGCCGCCCCAAGATGTGCCGACAGTACTGTGAAATGTTGAGTCCTGAAATGGAAGATGTCTCAATCAGTTTTGCTAAATTTGTCAAGACAAGAGCCACCTTGAAGTGCTCGGTCCAAAATTAATCTTTCAAAGACACCTAAGGTGAGACTCATCCTGGTTCATAAGCTGCAAACTGTTAGTCTGATTTCAGTGATGCTGGGGCACTGGTCTGTGTCCCACTGGGTCCTCTTTAGATGGGGCAGCCTCTCTGTCCTCACCACACCTTTGGCATCTGCTTTCCCAGTTTGGTTCACTCTTTTATTATTATTGTACTGGGAGTACATTTATAAAAATATATCATAGTTGAATTCACCCCCTCCATCATTCTCCTTTATTCCCCTCCCTCCATTTGCTCACTCTTTTACTTAACTTGCTCCTCACTATACATCACAGTTTGTGGTCCCTGGTTTCTTAAACCTCTCCTGAATTTCCATCTGAACTATTATTTGAATCCTTTTGGTGACAGGCACACCAAGAGACCACTGGTTGGACCTACCTGGATGATTCGGTCTCCTTCTCGAATGCGCCCATCCTTGGCTGCGATGCTGTTAGGGTCAATCTGAAACACACAGCAGACATCTCAGCATGACCTCAGACATGCATGAAAAGAAACAAGAGTGCTTTCCAAAGAGGCCATCCCTATCTTTCTGTTTCGCACAGACATAAACAAGACTTAGGGTTCGTGCATGGGGAGACAAACATGGACCAATCTGCTTCCAAGCCCTTTCAAGGGCCTGCTGTTAGCTCCCCACCCGGCAGCCCTATTATACAGCGTCATGCAAGCTCTGCAGAGCTTGGCAGGGAGCGGGGAGGAGGCAGAGCTGACTCCTGTTGCACACGTAGTAATTAAAATGAAATCAGTAATGCAGAACAGGTTAAAGGGTACCCTTCATTATGTTGACCAGTAACCCTACTTTGATTACCCACTGCCTATATTAAGTTTTGGGGAATAACTTCAGACAGAAAGTCTAATTGAGGCAAGTGGGAATAAGTATGGAAGGGATGTGCTAAAATGTAATAATGCAAAATGCAAAGCTGGGTAGGTGTGGGATATCTGTGGATAGTCATTAAGTGTAGCAGACATAGCTCTTGGTCCAGCCCGGAGAGAGGAATGTTATTTCCTGATGAACAGGGTTTCTGTGCTCGCCAGGAAGGCATGTACTACTGTAGAGTGGCTGTATTGAAATCAGTTGCTTTGACTGCCTTTTCTGTGAAGATTAAAACAGCTTTCATGAATGTATTCTGATCAGTACATATAAATGACTTTTAACTTGTATGAACTGAATGATATGTAGTCTGCCAAAAGGAAGAGAGAGGGATTTAAAAGTGTGATTCCGTCTACCATTCCACTCAATGACCACGAGTTAGGAAATGTTACTTTGCTGTTCCCTCAGGGCTGAACACACAAAACCATGTAAACGGCCCCATTTTATGGTTGGTTTGCGGTTTCAAGGGTAATTTTGCTGTATGTGCTGACATTAGAACTTAACCCCGTGTAAAGATGCAGTTCCGCGGATGTATTGAAGAGGACAAGTCATTTGTCTTTGTCTTCCCAAAGATTTCCACAGGAGCTAGAGTTAGGGTTTCAGGCTTGATGTTGTAATTTTTTAAAAATTAGCATTTGTACCTCACTGATATAAATTCCAATGTCATCCTCGTCGTCTGTCCGGTAGCACACAGTGAGGCCCAGCTTGTCCTGGCTGTTCATTCTGTAGAGGTCCACCTCCTAGACAAAGAAAACATTCCTGGTGAGACTCCGGCAGGCAGTGAGAGCTGGGAGGATGTCAAATGCTTGGAAAATATTTTGTTTAAATGATGAACTGGGTTTCCTTGCATTCGACTGTGTAGAGCCGGTTAACTTACTGAACAAAAAGTGATTATGGACACAGGATCAATGCTCGGGGCATTTCTGACCTTTCAGTCAATATAAAGTCATTTTGAAAATAGTTATTTTATTGATTCTCCCAAAGAAAAATTACCCATATTTTACTCAGCGTCAAGACCTCAGGGGTAGAGCTTTTAAAAAGCATTCTTTCAGTGTCTGCCATGAACGATAATGTTTCCAGATCCCCAGCCATCTAGCTATTTCAGTACAAATGTTTCCAGTGTGTTTGGTGAGGTTATTTCACATTGCGTTCCCTTAATATTCAGTCATAGAACTTGCAAGCAGATTACGCATAAATTGATCCAAGAAAGGAGAGTAATGTGATAGTGTGCAATTAATGTTTTCCACAACAGCTGTGGTATTTACAGTCGAGAAATTAGTTTCAGCCGCTGTTAGTGCAGATTAAGTAAGAAAAAGCAAAGTGAGCCCAAATATGGGACACACGAGGACAGGGAGTGCTATTGTGTTGCCAATTAGTCTGCACTTCAGAATGAAGTCACAACTTTGAAAACCATGGGAGCTTTTGGAGGACACTGTGAGCTCCTGAAAGTGTTAACAGGCCAAGTCAGCAGCCACCCACTCTTCCAATGACTTGTGCATGGTTCTGTAGCCATAAACTATGAGCCTATTTGAAGATCCATCTCATGGAAACTTAGCCAGGCAATTCTTTGCTCTGAATTTTATGTGTCTGCTTGCCAACCAGGAGGGTGGAAGGTACACTGTTCCTGAATCCTTTGACATAATCAATTTTCTTACCACAAATAGATTAGTCATGTGATGAACAATTTGAAATATTTTCACCAGAATTGCTGATAGTTAAATCAATGACCACTCAGCATCCTTACTTAATTTATGTGCTGTCTGTCGCCAACCCTACATGTGGTTGGCAACTAGTACAGGTTGAGCATCCCTAACCTAAAATGCTCCAAAATCTGCAAATTTTTTGAGTGCTTACATAATTCCACAACTGGAAAGTCCTTACAGACCTCATGTGCTAGGTGTATCTCACAACATAGGTGCACTATTATACATATTTACATTTGGGCTATGTGTATAAAGCACATATGAAACATAAGTGAATTTCACGTTCAGCCCCCAGGTACTTCATTATGTATGTGCAAATATGCCAAAATTGAAAGCTCTTTTGGTCACAATCATAATTGTAATATATTCTCTATAAATGCTAACTGCCTGATGCTTTTGCATATGAGAGAAGACGGTTCCACTGCTAAGGTTTCTCCCTGATAGACATGGTTTTCGAAGGCCCCTCCAGAATGGGGTGTGCACCAACAATGCATTTAGCCTCTGACTTCTGTCACAGATTCTCCCGGGAAAGGCTGTCATATCATATTCTCAGTTTGGTTGTATTTGATTTAAATATTGCAAAGGGAAAATTCCATCCTTCACATGGGCAAGTGGTCCAGCCAGGCCTGGCTCTGGTGTGAGACACAGATCATGCATAAGGGAAGGGTGAAGGAAGTACTGACTTTAAGTAGAAAAACTTGCCCTGAGTATGTCAAAGCTTTGCTCTTCTACTCTTCCCCCAATTCTAGTTCGTTGTGAAGCAAAACTTTAGGAACTGATCTTTAAAACAGACCTAAGAACGGCAGTGCCATTCTGGTTTAAGTGGAGTACCCTGGGAATGGGTGGCCATCTTGGAAGTGGTCTGTGTTTTACAGGGATGAGTGGTATTGAAGAAACCAATGCTGGCAAAGCATATAATCAAATAATAAGCAAAGAGTGCTCTGGAGTTTAGGAAAGTACTTGACACTGATGTTGGGATGGGATGGTGTGAGCTACATTTCTTTGCCTTATCTGGACCTTCTTATAGACTCTAAATGAAAGCCAGAAAACCATTTAGAAGGCATAGGACACAACTTAGCCCTGGGTGTTCAGTGTCTCTGGGTGGTATTCACACCAGAGGAGAGGCTGGCAATAGTGGTTGAAGCACAGAGTGAAATTTCCAGAAGCTCTTGAGAAACAGAAATGGAAGAGCTGCTGTTGTCTTTGGATCTATCCAGATTCATGGTTTACCTTGGCTGGAATCACAGGAGGCATTAGTAGTAGAAAAATGAATTGTGCAGTAAACACAGTGTCTAGCCTCAAATCTTGTGCACAGTAGGTGTTCAATAAGACTGAACAAATGAACTTGAGATTCCAAGGATGAATGAAGATCTAAATGAAAATAGGCTTGGCTCTGCCACATTTAATGGGCAAGGTGGCAAAGTCTCTTCAGCAAACTTCTCAGCCATCCTACAGTTTTAAAACACAGTATCTGGGGACTCAGTGGAAACTGAAATTCCTCAAACTTACCAGGTGCTTTGTAAATGCTAACATTTCTTTCTGCCTCTGCGCCAGCCTTATACTGTCGAGCTTATGGCTGAAAGCACTGAGGTTATCAATACATATCTGTCTGTGATGATGGAGATAAGATTTCACAGAAGACCATTAATCAAACCGGTATGAATAATGTATTAACATTATCTGGATTAAAGCTACCCGCATCACTGGTATCCTGTTGCTTACTAGTCTAGATGCACTGTTTGATAAAAAGAACAGCTAAGCCTGGCATTACAGATGAAAGGGACACGCTTTTTCAATTAGGCGTATTAGAGGAACCATTCCATCTTGGTAACTCAGCCTCTGCTACAGCACCAGCCGTTTTAATGAAAAGGGATTCGGGGATCCCAAACGCTAATTTGAAGCTCCTGGATGTGTAACCCTTCACTTTACTGGTTCAGGACTGCTGCATATATTTCTCTAAATTATCTCTAGAATTTCTACCTCCATTTAAGATGTTATATGAGGTGTGGTGACGTCTCTAAAATGACTGCATTTTCTCTTAAGGACCTTAAATTTGAGACAGGGCAACAAAACATTCCTTCTTTCAACCAAGATATAGGTAGCTAAATACTGGGTGCCTACTATATGCCAGGCACTGTTTAGGCACAAGGAATAGAAGAGCCTGCCTCTCATGGGAGACAGACAAATGGATAACACTGTCCACTGCTGTCACAGGAGTGGTCAAGGAAACTTCTCTGAAGGACTGAGTTCTGCAAAGATCTGAGGGGGAGTGCCATGCAAGCAGGTGTGACTGTCCTGCTGTGCAAGAGGGACTACAAAAATGGTGAAGATTCTGATTGTACTGGAAGAGTCCTGAGGAGGCTGAATCAGTGAGGGCAGACCAGGCTCTTTAAAGGAGCCTTGGTGCCTTACAGGCTAATGAGAACTTTCCAGATGGGCTCGAGCTTCCTGAATTTCCTTCAGGACAATCCCAATTCCCATTAATTGGTCTACTTAGTGTTACAGATCATTTTATCCCCCTGTTGAAACTGTAGCTTCCCTTATCATTCTGGTCTCAGAATGACATCATCAAAACAGTATAGGTGACAGCAGCTTTGGAGCATGGCTAGGATGCTACTGTTGAATCACAGGGGAAATTAAAAGAATAGATGAAGGAAAAGCCCTCCTTCAGACATCTATTTTCATTCTTAATTGCCTATAGGAAGGCCTAGAGCAGGTGTTCAGTACCTGAAAATTCATGGGTAATTATTTGGTTGCTTGCTCTCAGGGTATACTTGAGAGTAATCCCTTTAACTCTAAGCAATTTTGCAATCATAAGGACCTGACATTTACCTAAATATGATCATTCTGTGTACTTTAAAAGAGAGAACATCTGTTTTTCTCTCTGTACTGGCTTCAATAATATCCCAACACTCTCATATACATTCTACTTGCATATAATGTTGGTGGAACTTAGCTGTTCCTTTCAAAATGCTGGCTTTGTTCTAATGTAACTGGGGCAATAAGTAAATGCGCCCCCTTCTTGAAAACAAACCTGATCCTTCTGCAATCAAACTCCACAGTTAGAACAAGAGAGACTGTTGACCGTTCTCAGAAATCCTATGGGAAGCAGGGGTGACAGGTGTATGCCAGGCTCGCTGAGAAGTGGGTCCACTTTAGGAAACTCTAGTCCTAGAACTGGGGTATTAATCTCCTCAAACTGATGAGACGCCCTTTATACACATAACTCCAAGACACTCTGAAGGTACAGCTACTGTTCACTGATGGGATTCCCTGCTGGGGGGTGGCTGCAGTGATCCTTAGGAGGACTGGGCATTTCAGTCCATTCTGTGTAGCTGTAATGGAATACCAGAAACTAGGTACTTTATTCTGAAAAGAGGTGTACTGAGCTCATGGTTTTGGAGGTTCAAGAGCACAGTACGAACAGGGAGGAGAGAGGCAAGACAGAAAAGCAAGAGTCCCAGTGGAGGGGATAGCTTCACTTTCCTTAGGACTCTGTGAGACCAACATTAATCCTTTCCAAGGCAATGCCCCCAAAACCTAACTACCTCCCACTTGGCTAAATGTCTCAAAGGTTCCCCCATCTCTACACTGTCACACTGGATCCAGCATGAGCCCACTCAATCCCTACCCTACTGCAGTCTTGAGGTAGTCCGACACAGCCTCTTCTATCTCACAACATCAGACAGTTGCTCCCAAAACTGGCAAGTGTACTGTAGGAGATGTTTCATGAATAGACACAACCAGGTGACACTTGAGCTACCATAGGCAAAAGACCACAGTGGGAAACCACCTTCCCACCAGGACTTCCTTGTAATCACTGGTCAAAAGAGCTAGAATTGGAGATGTTTAAGAAACAAAAAGCTAAGTTCTTATGGTCCTGATGACTTATGAATTCCTTAAGGGCAGGCAAGGTGGTGACTTCCTGGTGCTGTATTTCTAAGTGACAAACAGTAGACTCAATGTAACAGATGCTCAGAAAAGCTCAAGTGGACTTAAGCATGGATGTAAAGTCTTCTGATGTCAAAAGTCTAGTTTGAAATACGTCACGAGCTTTCTAAACCTTTGGATTCATTGCCTCTGCTTTTACTCATGAAAAGACTCTTAGTAGTAGTGCTGCTTTTCTACAAGAACCTCAGATACTTCTCTAGCCCTTGACAACATCCCTCGGCAGGGACAGGGTGGGTGGTGTTAGTGATGTGGCAGTACATCTCTATGCTGTGGTGAATGACACCCACAACCTAAGGATGGCTGGTATGACTCTGGAACAGAGGGAGACATGGAGGCTAGGACTTCCTTATCTGAGCCCATGGCTTCCACGCCAGGGCTCCTTGACTGTAAGGTACACCAGGTACCCTGTTAAAATATAAGTTCCAGTTGTGTAGGTCTAGAGGTCAAGGTCCTGTAGTTCTTATATCTCCCAAGTGAGGACTGGCTGCTGAGCCTCACACCACACTTTGAGTATCAAGGTCCTGGGCACTTGTTTTAAACATTTTGACTCAAGAGTCTCTCAGGTAGTCTTGCTGAGAAAGGGCCTTGCTTTAGGAAGAGGAATCTGTTTGGGCTGGTCTTAGTGCTTCATTAATACTAGCTAATCTCCTAAAAAATTTCTTTGGTTTTATCTACTCTGGCATTTCCCAAATGGATCTCAGCAAGGTGCCCCTTGGGGAAGAAGGTACATTCAAGAGTCCTGAGGGAGTCATAAGTGCTTCTTGAGTGAGTCTTGAACCTGCAGAGATTGGAGAGTGTAACTGTAACTCAGAGGCACAATCCCTAATATCTGCTTGTTTTTTCTATTTTTGGGGGTGTGGGGGGAGAACAAGGCTTTATTTCTGGGAGTAATTATTGGTTGGTGGCTGATAACACACAGAAGTAATCACCAGTGTTAGAATAATTGTCATTCCTGTTTAGACCAGATGCAGTTAGGGAAAGACATAAATGTTGAAATAAAATGTCACTGAGTCATTTGTGCCTCTAGTGAGCACATTAGGCTGTTGGTGAGCAGCCGGTTCCATGCTGGTTGTACACTTGCAATGGCCTTCATCCTGTTTGGAAATGAGAACTTTTGGTAGTTGTCCAGGAATGCTGGAAGAACCCAGCTGTGTCCTATTACTCAGCTGTCCTGCCACAGTGTAGGAAGCTCTACATCACATTCAGTAGTGTTGCTTAGAGTAGATAGCAATGGGCATAACACTGGGTGAAGTGTTACTGGATTTCCCCTGGCTGACCTGACCTCATGGCTGCCAAAGGGCTTACCTGTCAGCATCAGGTGCCCTATTACTTTGTGCGATTAAGTCAGTTTTCTAAAATGCTCTTGTATTTTTTGAAAGCACATGGAAACATGCCAATGTTTTTCTAAAAATAACTTCATCATGGAATTGCATGTTTTTCCTATTATTTTGATTAAAAGGAAAAATAAGAAGTAGAACTCTGTTGGCTCCTTGGTGTCTGTTAAATATTTCAAAACTCAACAGAAAGCAGCTTGACATTATATGGTGTCTAGAATCCCAAGTTGTATTTTTTTTTTGTCCTTAAATAATGTTTAAGGGGAGTTATGGATTTGCTTAGTTTTTCAAGATGGGTGTTAGAAAAGTTGAAGGATGAGAATGGGGGGGACAAGCCCTTTCTACACTACATGCATTCGTGTTAGTGATTTATCCAAACTATTCTTGAGCATTTGTCTTTGAGTAAAAAGTGGTGAGAACATAAAAGACAGGAAAGTGGAAGGTTACAAGAACATGCATGCTGCTTGGAATTCAAGGCTGAGATCCGGACTTGCTGTCCTATCTTCTAACGACTGGCTTCAGGGACTGGTTGTTAGGCTTTGTTTTGAGTGGAGGGAGGGAAGAAAAAGTTCATTGTGCCTCTCCAAGGGCATGACTGAAAGGGCTCCTGCTTTTGATAATCCCATCAGCTTCATTTATGCTTGTAGAGAACCTAGGAGACACTCTGCGTGCTCAGTAAAGACTCCTCAAATGAGACAAAAGACACGCTCCCTACCTCCAGCTCCAGCTCCTCCCTGTCCATCTCCTGATGCACATCCCCCATGTAGTCATTGGGATCGTAGTATTCATGGGCTGAGGGGTGCCTGCAAAAAGATGAAACATCTTTAAAGCCCTGCTTCCAAGATAAGCACCTGTTTTTATTACCCACTCTCCCCGAACTGCCCCTCACAGTTTCACGGTGTGGGCTCTTTGATTGTGACACATTTCATATAGGAGTTTGAGTCTCAAACTAATAGTTCACTTTCTCAATATGCATGTTTTAGCATTTACCTACAAATGTCAAAATGAGCCCCAAACATGGCCTTTTCCTCTCTTGCTTTCCCTTCTTGTCCTTCACAGCATGCTGACAATTAGCTCCATGTCTCTTCCCCTAGGATGTGGCTGTCCACATGGTCAGGTCCTCTACCCTCACATTTCTACCATTTTCCTTAAAGTGCATTTCGTCTGGAAGAGGTAAAGATGCAAAATGCGAAGTAAGGATGGTTGGACTTTGTTCCAGAATCCATCCTCTAGCCCACTATTACGTGATTCATGGTCACTGATTTCTAACTCGGTCTCTGGTCAGGAGTCAGGCCTTACTTACCACGTTCTGTTTTGTCATTTTATTCTTTTTCCCTGGGGAGACACTCAAAGATATGTGCTGGCCTGTTAGATCAAGTTGCAAGGCTCTGATGGAGACGGCTATTCTATCAGCTAGGACACTGTCTCTTCAAACTTTCTGGGCTATATCCGAAGTAGGAAATGGTTTGTCAGCACAGCTCAGTACATGCTTAGTGGGCACAATAGCTGCACATCCATGCAAACATAAACACGCATGTGTGTATGTGTGCACACACACTGATCCTGCTGGGAGGCCAGGCCAGTGTTTCTCTAGGACAACATGTGTAAAACCCAACGCACAGAGCCTACCATGTCCTGGAAACAGGACCTCTAGGAGCAGAGGCCGGGGAGAAGGACTATAAATGATGACATGCACAGTTGGAGGCTCTGAAGGAGCTTCTAGTCCATAGAATGGAAGTAGCTGGAATGCTTCTGCCTGGGTCTGCTGTTGGCTAGGGAGCCAGACCTCTGCATTCTTGAAGGTCAGACAATTAATTTTGAAACAACAGATCAGACATGAGTGGCCATTCAAACAAGGACTGGCTTTCAATTTTCCAGACCCGTTGGGCAAATATGTTGCCTGCACTTAAGGAGCTCTTAGGCGTCAACTCAATACCTTGTGCTCCATCCTGATGCAATGCTCTTGCTGCTGTCTGACCTCATGGCCAGAACCGGAGAGGCCTGACCTCTGGATTCTTCTGACATTTTGCTAGTCACCTCTGGGGAATAAGTCATGTCATGTTAACTAGACTTAAGAGGAAATTAGAGGTTTGGTGTCTAAAAGGCCTATCACCATGACAGTTCAACATCTGAGAGTCGCAAGTGGCCTTAAAGGCCTCATCAATAATGTGAGGCCATTCTGGTCTGGACCGTCACCTAGTTTGAATGGCCATGCTTAGGGAATGGACCAGCTGGCACACTACAGAGTGTCATGGCTAAGAGCTAGGACTTGAGGTCCAACAAGTCCTGCTTTCTATCTGGCACTGCCACCTTACACTGAATAGAACCTGGTGAGTCTGCAGGGCCCATCCATGCAAAAGGACAACTGTGAGAAACGAGCGAGCTCTTCATGTCCTCTCTCTTTACAAGCTGTCAGCTGCAGCGGAACTCATTTTGGTCAAGGCTGGGGAATTAGTGCTGGGTGCCACTGACAGCAAGCCACTAAACATGAGCCATAAAAGGCAAGCCTTTGGCTGCAATTTGACACAACCACAGGAAACGTGTGCTTGCTCCAGCTACTGAGTTGCTAATAGAAATCCAACAGGTATCGCTCAGAGATTTTCCCTGCAAGAGGGAAAAGTGTCCTTTGAAATTAGGCATTGCGTCAATTATCCAAACCCAGATGGAGTCAAGCTGGGAAGAAATGGGTGCCTCACATCAGCTAAGGAGTCCAGAGTCACATGGAAAAAGCTATATTTAACTGGACATCTTTAAGCCAGCAATCTAACTCAAAAAGTTTCTGACTCTTCCTATTTTCCTGAATATTTTATGTGAGTCACAAAATTAGCACCCATAACTCCCACTTATTGTTTACCATATTTCATGTCACAAAATTCCCACACATTATTTCATTTAATCCTTCAGCAATCCTATGAGATCAATATGAATTTTATTCCTGTTTTAATACAAGATAGGAAAAATAAAGCGTAGGGAAATAAATTATTCAATTTCCACAGTCAGAAATTAGTTTGACCATCAGGTTTGTTTGATGCAAAGGTCTGAACTGTTTCTGAAAGTAAGAATAAAGTGGGAAAAAACTGAGGTATGTTGAATAGCAGCTGTTACTTAATTGGTAGATGCTGTACTGAGAGGGGGCACACGTGGGCTTGATGACTGGCTGTAGGTTTGAAATGAGACTCAAGGAAGCAGAAGGCATAACCTGCAGGGTTCTCTTTGTCCTCACAACTTCCTTTGTTGTCTATTTAAGAAAGCAACCAATATTCCCTCCCATGATAACTACAAAATTTTCAAATTACCATTTGCAGCGATTAAATTTTATTCTGAGACAACTTTTACAACATTTGTAAGTAGTTTGGTTCTTAGAATATAATTTGAATAACTCCGCTCCAGGGTTATAATAAAGTCATTAATATGTCAGAGCGCTTTTGAGCAGGGTTCGATTTATTGCCTCTATAAACAATAAAGTTAAACACGGGCAACTTGGAGGAAAATTATAAGATGCATTAATTTCTTTTTCCACGTGGAAGGGATGAAGTCAACTTTACCATACTCAGCAGTTTGTGAGCCATGATTGGGTTACTTACTCCTCTGGCAGCAGGTAGGGGTCCAGGACAGGTGGGCTCGGAGAGGACATCTTCGTCAGGGCCATGATGTGTTCAAAGGTGATGTCAGTTTGAGTGCCTGTGTCCACCAGCTGTGACTCTGTGGGAGGGGTGAACATTTTGGTCCGAGGTGTCCGCCTCAACACCTGTACCACGATGGGCTCTTTGGCTGTCTTGAAAGCTTCCACAGCCTGGTCATGAGTTGCTCTGGATAAGTCTTTGCCGTTGACCTGTTGAGAAATATTGAGGGTGGGACAAGGTTATCATAAAGCAGAAACTGGAAAGATCAATGTGTTGTTGGAGAGCTTTTGGGTGAAGCCAGCACACTGGGAATGTCAGAGAACTTCTATTCTCTCTGTTCTGATTTCTCAAAGAATGTCTGGTGGGAAAGGGGCAAGATGGGAGGTGTGTAGATCTGGTGTTAAATAATAAATCTCACAGCAGGGATGCCTGGGCTTCCTACAGAATGTCTTTAATGCAATTTCATCATTTGCTAATCTTCCCCGTGAAAGAAAAGAGCAGCCTCAGGCTCCAAGCCTTCATCAGGCAGTGATAGCTAACTAGAAATTAATTACAGTCTTCAGTTTTCATGGTGTGTATTTTTCTAGTTTCTGTCAGGTGATACTAGGCTTCCTTTTAAAAGTCACTGGTTTGCTTTTCCTTAAAAAGTCCACTGAAAATATTAAGTAGATGAGCGCATAGGCCATAGGTGGAGATGCCAAATATCACAAGGAAATTCCAGTGAGCAAGAGCTGGGAAGACAACAGCTAGCTTAATTGCTGTGTTGTTTCCCACTGTGTACAGTGCTGCAGCCCCAATCCCCAATGTTTATACTTATTGAGTGCCTACAATCTACTGCATGACTTAGATGAGGATATCTCTCTTCATTGTCATAGGAAGGACCCAAAATATGTTGACCAATTTCCGATAAACCACATGTAAAAACATGGCTAGTTCCTGGTGGATGGGAATCATGGATGCTATGTCCAGAGTTCTCCCAGTGGTACCATCAACACCAGTGCAACACAACCCTGTCTTCAGGACAGCGAATACTATATAAAATAAACTAGAATCTTATTTGTAGAGAGCAAAGTCATTCCAAGCGACATGGAAATCCATCCATTTCATTTACTGTCTCCCTCCACCTCCCCTCTAAAACAAAGAAATTTTTTTCAGGTAGCACAGATAATTTGGTGACATCTTATCAGGGTCCAAAATATTTTAATATTATTTCCCAAATGGTTGGTTACCTAATAAGATCAAATATATAATGATGGCATATGAATGGTGTTTCATAGAATATGGTGGCAGAAGTTTGTGAACTTCTCAGATCTTCTGTGGAGGATTACACTGACTCATTATACTTGCTTCCTGAGTTTAAATCTCTTAGACTAACAGTGTATTTTTTCAATACACATGTTTCAGCATTGTCTTACAAATGTCAAAATGAGCCTGGAACTATAGCCTCTTCCAACTGGTCCTGCATACTAGCTTCTCTCTTAGTATCTTGGCCTTCACAGCATGCTGACAATTAGCCCCGTGATCTAAGTGAGGGCAGTGTGATTTCTCTTTGTCCACACAGAACAAGTATTGATCAGACAGCTGTTTTTCCTTCTAAACCTTTTTACTCTGACTCAACAGAAGGACAACTGCTAGGTTGGAGTGCACTGTAAACAACTGTTAGGGAATGAATCTGACATCTATCCCTTACCCCATCATGAAGCCCAAATGAATCATGCCAAGGTTATTAATGGTTTGAATTCAATCCACTTAAGCAGAACAAGAACTCTGGGTTACAAAAGGACTCTAGTGCATTGTTAAATATGGGAATGACTGCATACCAAACTTAAATCCCCCACTCTGGAGAACTGGGAATGTCTAGGTTTAATCTACACCTTGTCTCCATGCTTTCTCTTTTGAGCAAAGAATAAAAGGACACAGAGGAATTCTTTCTGGATTGTCAAAGCAGATGCCTATTATGGTTCCTTCCCAGCTTAATATCCAGAATGCTGAGGATTTGAGCTGGGAGTTGGGAAGAAGGATGAAAAACAGCTTGGAAATTCATGCCAGGGAGGAATGATAAGAGTCAGGTCTTTTTTAATATGTGACACCAGGAGTCAAATACTTGCACATCATTTATTCAAAATGCTAGGTCAGAAGAGCTTAAGAGTTTCTTTCTTCCTTTCCCTTTCCTCTTCCCCTTCCTGCCCCTCCTCCCTTTTTGAAATATTTGCCTAAGACTTTACTGGCTGTGCATCCAAAATGACAAATCTGAATTCAAAATGTGGAATTTTGAGCTATAGCTCTCAATGAACTTTGAATTTCAGACCATTTCATATTTAAGAATCAGGAAGGCTAAACCTGTCTCCCAGGAATTTCCAGTGCAATAGTAAATATGAATGTCAGGTGTAGCAGCCTAGAAGCTGTGGGTGTGGCCAGTGTTAACCAGTCACAGTGGTCTTCAGCTCTTGCTCTTCACTGGAGATGGCATGCACCAAAGTTAGTTTACACAGGAAACTCAGACATTAAGATTTGTGAGTGGGCCCTGCAAAATCTGTGCAATCTCTGTCTACAGATAAATACTGGACCTTGTGCTACAAGGGAATGAACATGGAGTGTCATTACTGGGGTTCCGATACTGGTTTTTCCTCTTTGGCATATTCGTCTTCTCAAAAGACACAAAAGCTAAGTGAATAGAAGAAGGGGAATTAGACCCCAGGAGGCTTTACTTGCACACACACAATTAAGTCTTGCCTATACCACAGGCAGGCAGTGTTAGCTGCCTGGCCAACAAGCTTCCCTGTGCTTTCTCTCTGCTGAGAGAGCTCTCCCTTGTATCCTTTCCAACAGATCAGAGATCCTACCCTCTGGGGGAGCCCCAAGATGTGGATTTTGATTGGTGTCAGTCTCTCCTGGTGTCTTGTTCCTTTTGCCTAGTGATGGATTTAGATATGGGTGTGTGATGTCATTCTGGCTGATCGGATGGAGGGGGAATCTGCTAGGGAGCTTGAGGTTTTGTTCATTGTTAAAATAGGAAGTCCACTAGGGGCAAGTCACTTGCATGTGTTTCTTAGATTTGTAGCAACATCTTGGGACGAGGTGGGGAACTAAGGTCAGAGGCCATGTTAATATACTGAGTATGGTGAAGCAGAGAAGTGGGACCATTCAGTCCTCTGGTGACATCATTGAGCAAATGAACTAATGAGTCTTAGAACCTCCTATGTGCAAGGCTTCTTGTCATATTTAATAACACGTTCTGTGTACTTTAAGCCATTTGATTTGGATCTTATCTGCTCACAGTCTAAAACAACCTATCAGGCACAGATAGATCTTTCAGTTGTTCCTGAAGATATTCTACCTATAAAAAGAACTACTTGAAAATGCCTACTGACCAGAGGTGCATGTTCGTCAGTTCATGTCTGCAGAACAGTGGGGGCAACTGCTGCCTTACTTTTGGAGATCTTCTAAGATTGGGCTAGACCTACTTTATGGATATTTAAATGATTCCTAGAAAACCATGCAGGAAGGACCCACTGGGATCAGTCTAGGCTAGGAGGACTTCTAGGCCAGGGGACCAAGAATTCCCTTGGGCTTCAAGCCACTCAATGACAAAAAGCAGATGGTTTTCTGCATCTGTCCAGGAACATCTGGGAGCATGTCTCCTGCCTAAAGACCCCAGAGGGAGGCCCAGAACTTCGGGAATCTGAGAAATACCCTTTCAGGCCCCACAAGCATATCACCAGTGCTGTGACTGGGTTCCACAGAAAGACATTTTAGACAACTGTGCCCAGGGGAATCATTTCAGGGGCCCTGTGCCATGTACTTTTCCATCAAACACAGTTGCCATGTATCTCTCCACAAGTCTGGCAATGTCCTTTTTTACAGGTCAGAGATGGTAACTTTGGGATTAGACCAGAGGTGGAATCCTGGCTTTGGGCAATTTATTGTCTCTGATTCCTCATCTATAAAATATAGTGTGATGTTTTTAGCATTATTGCAAAGCTTAAATGAGATAACCTGTATCTAACTATAGTAGATATAGTACATAATATGGCAGTGATAAAAATGTAAAAAGATAGCTACCAGTGCCCAGGGAGCGCCAATACCACAGTGGCTACAATTTCCAGGAGAAAACAATCTAGAAATCAAAACAGCAAACTCAAGCTTCATGATGTGAGCTTGAGAGAGACTTGTTTACCTAAAGCCTTCAAACTCCTGCCCATCCTGGTTCCCAGGCTACCAATGTATAGCATGGAGATTTTTCAGTCCTTGACTTGGGATTCTCAGGGTGGGAGGGTGTGGGGACATGTAACAGATAAATTTACAGGACTTGACCCCTGCCACACAAGCTTCTTGACAAGGTATTTTAGGGATCATTCCATCCTCTTAAAAGACGATGCGACAAGGCGGGAGTTTACTATACTAGACGATCCATTTTTGCAGCCAAATTTGTTTTGAATTACCTTGCGCACATAACACTTATTACACTGTCATCTCGGAATCACATCGCTGAGAGACTTAGTGAGGTTATGACTCTGGTGCACGCTGGCAGTCAACCGAGAATGACAACCTTTATTCTCAGGATTAGCATTGCATGTACATTACCCAAGACGGTGCTGATGATAGCTGCGATTACAGACAGGAGGCACATCCAGTGACGTTTGGCCCGGTCACATTAAATATCATTAACTCGCCCAATTGAGCAGATTGCCTTTAAAACAGTTTATGCAGCTCTAAAACCAAGTAAATGGAATGTTTTGGAACAAGAAATGCTGATTGCAAAGTTTATCTTCATTATAAATTAAATGCCTAAGTTATTCACCTAAGGCTGGTCCCCTGGGATTGAGGTGCAATTATGGTGAAAATCCAATCAGTGAGACTCAAACAGCACAACCACAAATATGACACGACACTAAGGAACCTTAAAAAGGTCCTTTAGCATAGGGTCTGCCACAAGACAATTACACTGAGGGCCTGCAAGGATTCCTTCCTGGTTGCATAGAAGCCTGGATACCATTGCTGCTGCTCTCTGCAAGCAGGGACTGATGGCTGCTCCCTCTGGGGGTAAATTTCACTGATGGCACATCTAGGTCTCAATCCTTTGATCACTCATGTAGTATCTAGTGAAAGTACTTCGTGAGACTGGCTCCCCTCTTGGCTGCTGGAATGGCACTGGAAGTGTTTCTGGAAGTATTTCTGATGAGGCCACTGTAGCTGGGAGCCACTTCGAAAATGGCCAGAACACATGATAGGTGGCATTTCACTAAGACAGCACATGGGCACTTTGATATGGCTGAGCTGACCAGACAGCTCTTAGAAACTGCACATGCAGACTGTCACTGGACTTGCTTGGCCTGGTCTCTGTTAAAGTACTACTGGTGACTGGCTGTCAATTGCAGTGTCACCTTTCAAAACCCAGGAGTTCAAGCAGCTTTCAAAGTTTTGTATAACTTAATTGTAAGCCATTCAGGATACTTTAAAATGTCCCATTTGCCACTGTATTCTCTTCAAGTTGGAAAATAAGTATCTGTTTTGGGGGAGACAATGGATTTCTCAGGTTCAGCCAATCACAGTCCCTTCTATTTCTATTACATGTGCAAATGACCCCAACATAAAATGCTAATGCAATTTTAAATCCAGCCCACTATAAATTGTGCCCCGGGCTAAAATCCAACTTTTATAGGGATCATTTAATTAAATACAGGAGCAGTGATTTCCTTCTGTAAAATATCACACCTATGTTTTCAAACTAATTAAAACTTAGATTCCACTGGAAGCAAGATGATAATAAGCCACACAGACAAAAGTAAAAGGTTGTAAGCCCTGATTTAGGCTGAACAAAAAATTCTTTTCTTACTCCGGAAACTCTGTCTCTTCATTTAATTCCGATTTATGGTCTGCTCTAGGGCTTGTTGAAGGGAAGGTGGCTTGTGTAAAATGTGAGCTTGGTGGCTTTTAAAGTCTCAGTGAACAAATGGTGTTCAAAGACTTCGTTTCTCGGGACAGTATGCACCTTCAAACAGAAGGACTGCGCCCTCAAGGACCTATGTAGTAAAGCCTGGGTCTCTGTGCAGTGCTAGGGTAGAGTGTCGATGGGAATTTCTAAACGTGTCCTGATAGTGTTTCTGCACTGGCAAGGTGCCTGTCCTTCCTTCATTCAAAGTGACCTGTAGACGAGTTTGTAGCCTGAATAATCTTCTTGTGTTATGTGGTTGTCAGGATGAACCAGGGCGTGTGCATGCTTGCTCAGCAAGGGCTCCACCGCTGAGCTACACCCCACCCCACCCCCTGTCAGTAATTTTCATTAGAGGAGTCTTCCTTGTGCCTAAATGAAGTATCTTCCATTTTAAAATTCTTAATCTTTTTCCTAAATACAGAGAGCATTTCTGGCTACCAGCCTCTGAATAATTAGATGATGTATCTTAGAGAGAGAGAGGAGAGAGAGAGAGAGATAGCATTTGTCTGCAAATATAAAATACTTTTGTTTTAAATACCAATACCACCTTGGTCAATGCCTTGCTCACCTCCTTAACTACATCCTTAACTATTATCCTTTATGATAACACCATGAAATCTCATTTTGAGTGATGGCATACCCATGCCCATGAATCTACAGTAGCTTTGAAGGACTGTACATCTTAAAATTAACAGTCTTAAAGGAGATCATTTAAAACCTCATCCCAGCATCTGAAAGAATAGGAAATCCAGTGGCTTCCAAATACTGGGAAAGTGGGTATTTATTTCTATAGCCCAGTCTTCCTTCCTCCTGCATTCTCCTTTGGTACTCGGGCACCTTCTCCCGTAAATTCTCTCTCTCTGGTAGGACTGGGTTACAAAGCAGGCATTCTCCTGCTTGAGCCACACCTCTAGTCTATTTTGCTCTGGTTATTTTGGAGATGGGGGGGGTCTCTCAAAGCATTTGCCCAGGTTGGCCTCAAACTTTGATCCTCTTGATCTCTGCCTCCCAAGTAGCTAAGATTACTGGTGAGTCACCTTGCGCTTGGCTCTGTACCATTTTTCAATATAATTAACATAGCATTATGGACAGAATCCTCTGTTGTGTGCAGAACAGGGAGGAGGAACTCCAGAGAGGTCTGGAGCCTCTGCAAACAACAGGGTGGCTTGGGCCAAGTTTTCCTGCTGTCCCAGAGTTCTGTGCTGCCAATCACAAGGTGGGGATGCTTCGAGTGAAAAAGGAATGCCCCCACATCCCTAAACAGATAAAAGAGACAGAAATCCCTCCCCTTCTCTGCAGAACACTGCTTAGAGCTATGTCTGTGAGTAACATGCCAGCATGGAGGCCAAGAGGGAGGGAGGTGGTCTATAAGCTGTGTCAGCCCCATGGAAAGGGACCAAAGTGCCTGCATGAGTCCTGGACACAAGGAAGGGACTCCTGGGGGCTGAGCAGCCTCATCTGTACATACAGAAGGACTGAGGAAGTGTCTTTTCAAGCATTTGTAGGGTGCACAGTCTGTGAAGGCAGACACTCAATGCTCCCCTTATTACCGGAAGTACCATGCTGGAGTTTCCTGGCCGTCAGCCACACCAAGCCATACTGCAGCACTTTCTGTCTGCCAGACCTATTCTGAAAACCTCAATCCTAGTTACTCACACTATCCTCCCATGGGAGGTATGATACACTCTCCCATTTACAGGCAAAAACGAGGCAGCTCAGTGGTGTACCTTGTACAGGAAATGTAGGCCAAGTACAGGATACAGGTGATGATATGCTTAAGAAAAAAAAATTTTTTTTTTTGGTACTGGGGATCTTGCATGTGCTAGGCAAACTCCACAGAGTTTGGTTTTGTGAGACAGTCTCACTATGTGGTCTGGGCTGACTTCAAATTTGAGATCTTCCTGTCTCTCCCTCCTGAGTGCTAGCAAGGCAGGCATGTGTCACCACTCTGGGCTATGACATGCTTTTCTTCATGTCCATTTCACTGCATTTAATGACTCATTGGCATTATCTCCCACTATGAAAGCATACACAGCCACACATTGAGGGAGGAGGGGTGGTTAGGTTTCTTAAGTATCACACGTGAAGTCTTATTTTGTTTTGTCATTTCCATCTTCCTGTTGTAAGCTTTCCATTGATCTCATAAATACCTAGTGTAAACTTTAAAGGGTTGGCTAAAACATCCCACAAACCTATGGTCATCAGACAGAAAGGCATACAGGAATATTCCATCCTCAGAACTGTTGTCACAAAGAATGTGGAAACACTGTTAGAGTTCAGTGATGTTTTAGGATTAGCGTCACCACAGTGATTAGAGTTTCAAAGCTGGGGAAGGATCTTCCTGGACACCCTGTGAAAATGCACAAAAGTAGAAGTCTCACTTTGACAAAGGTTCATGGTCAAGGTTGAAAGCTTAGCTTTGCAATCTCACTGCCTGGGCTTAAGTGTATGGTTTATCACTGACGTGCTGTCACCTTGAGAAGATTTTCACATGTTCATGCCTTAGTTTACTGAGCTGTAATGTGGGTTAAGAGCAGGACCCAACTCCCCATGTTGATAGAATTAATCAGGAGCTGCAGAAAAACTACTTAGAGTTCATGGCCAGAGCACAGCGAGTGCTCCATGGATGTTAACTTCCTTCTATTCTCAATGACTGCAAAAATTACTAGCAATGCTAGGTGCCGGTGGCTCACACCTATAATCCTAGCTATTCAGGAGGATTGTGGTTCAAAGCCAGCCTGAGAAAATAGTCCTTGAGATCCTATCTCAAAAAAATCCATCAGAAAAAAGGGCTGAGGGAGTGGCTCAAGGTGTAGGTCCCGAGTTCAAGCCCCAGTACCACAAGCAAAACAAAACAAAGATTACTAGGCAATCCTCTATGTGCCAGGTGCTAATGTGGTGGAGACCAAGGTTTAATAACCCTGGGTGAGAGCTGGCATGGCTGGGAGTCTAGATGAGACCCAGAGTGGTTCTAAGTACATACCTCATAGGTGACAATGGAATGAATAAGAGTAAAGCTGAGGCCAATTGTTGTTAGAACTGTGCAAACAAGGACCGGTGACTTACTGTCTTCCTGAGCCTAGTGTGAAAACGGGGGTGGGAAGTCATTGCACGAACCTCAGCTTGGAGCCAGGGTCCTACTCAGTACTCACTGACCACTGCCTGTTTCAGGAATTATTAGCAAAGACTTGGGCTCCTTGTAATTCTACCTGCCAAATTTCAGCAAGAACCATACTTCAAATAAGTCACCTTAGCAAACTGATGAAAGGCACTTTATGCTATACTCTTGAGCACGGGAGGGAGGCCTTCCCCGGTCCTGGGGCCAGCTCAAGGGTGTGTTCTGTGCCGCTTTACGTTTGATGGTATCTCAGCCTCGTGGGAGGGCCTGGGAGAGTAGGTGGTATCTCTGCTTCTCAGATGAGGAATGAAAAGCTCGAGAAGCTACGCAGCTTCCTACACATCATACAGCTTCTGAACACAGAGATGGCGTGTGAAGCCTGGCTGCTCAGCTGGCCTCGAAGTGTGTGCTGTCACTACTGGGAAACCTGACTTGAGCCCCGAAGCAACAGGAGGTTTAGGTGGTAACAGGTGGAGGTGCGGAGAGTGTGGGGGAGAGGAATACAGCTCCTCCCCAAGGACGGCTTGCTGGGTGCAGCTGCAAGGGCTCAGTGGGCCAAGTTCCTGGCTTTTCCCAGGATGGCGTCTTTGGCTGTAGTTTGTGTTTGATGCGCAGCGTGGAGAAAACACTAGTTTTGCATATTTGCTAGCCTGCCCCTTCCTCTTCAATTGCAGAGACGCTGAACATAGAGAAAAACCTGATGCCTTCTGTCCGCTGTCTCTTCAAATTCCAATGTACGTGTTCCGCAAAGGTCCCACGGGCACTGTATGAGCCCTTCTGATGGAGCTAATTAAACTAATGCAGCCAGGACAAAAGCAACACCAGTCACTGGTTAAACTCTAAAACAAGCAACATCACACTTTTTTTTTTTGAAGCCCTTGTATCGTAAAAAGAAGCAGGCAGCAGAAAATGAAATTTGAAAAATGAGCATTGCGTGTCATGTTCTAAACCTCATTTGATCCTCTTAACAAGATAATGGAACCTCCTAACTGTCATCAGACGACACAAAGGTCAGCCTGCAAACCAAGAATGCCAGAAAGATCAGCTAGAACCAATCCACCGTAAATACCGTTTCCTGGATTTTGTGGATCTGTGCCTCAAATTTGAGTGTCACTTAAACAAAGAGTGGCTTTGGCTTTAGTTGTTGTTTTTGCTTTGTTTTCTTCCCAAAGCAACAAAGTTGTGATATGTGTCACTGAGTTCAGAGCTAATTTTGGCTCCTATGCTCACAGCTAGGACATCTTGGCATTTATTTACAGACCCCAAGGTAAAACTGCCATTAAAATGAACGAAAGAGGATCATTGAAGGAAATATTCAGACACCCCCAACACAAAGAGCATGGTGTCAGGACAGAAATAAACCACTGTGTTAAAAGAACAGGTTCCTTCTTTCTCTCATTTTCCTGTAATAGTGATCATTTTGGTTTTTCTACAATCAGCATTCTAAATAAATTATGATAGATCTCAAACACCTCAAGTTTCTTAAACAGCATTTTAAAAGTTCCACACCATGGATACCCTAAAGAATATGGCCAGAACTTTACATGTTGCTCAGAGAGGATTTGGAGCTGCCCGGTGGCAAGGATTCCACTTTTTGCTTATGTGAGGGAATGACGATTCGTGATACTTCAGGGTGTTTTCTATGTACGGCTTAAGCGCTTTACACTTAATTCTTGGTGTCACAACTATTGAGAATGACTGTGGACCTCGTGGTGAGGAAAAGCCCCTCAGGGAGCTGTAGTTTGGTGAAGATGAGGTGATTACTAAGAATCCCACTGAAGGAAGAAGAGAGAACCTGGCAGGGGTGTAAAGGTGGGTGTTAGGCACAGGGAGTGCCCATGAGGAAGAGATACTGAACACAAACAAGGAAAACAAGCAAGATTCAAGTGGGAGAAAGAGAGTATTGCAGATAGCAGTAACATCATGTGCAAAGGTCCTGTGGCAGGAGAAAACCTGGTAATGTGAGGCGGCTCCTTGTGCATCTGGGGTCTGGATGGGTACAGCACAGACTGTTCTGTTACAATTGAAAGGGCGGGCAGGTCACACTAACTCTTGGAGGCTACACACAGTGTTTTTTTAAAATTAACATTTTTACTATATGTATTTAAGGGGTTTAACATGTTTTGATATATAGGTGATTACAAGCAAAGTAACATAACTATCACCTCCTAAAGTTACCTTTCCTTTTTTCTGTAACATTATGCTATCTAGTTGAAATATGCCAAGAGAGATTTTAGGTACTCATATCACAAAAAAAAAAAAGAAAAAGATTTTGACATTATAGAAGAGGGAGTTGAGAGCTGACAGGGACAAGAAGATAAATGTTCAAGTTTCCTAGAACCCTGGTCACTGAAGTTGGCTGCTGTAAGCACCCAGTGGGAGGAAGCCTGGATGACATGGCGATGACCGGGCAGAGTGCAGCAGTATCTAGGGAGAGCACCATGTCAGATGTCCCGTTTTTGCAGGAAGTTGAGACCACCTCCCACCCGATACTAAGTACCTGACTAAGGTTATTAGCTATTATGTATTCTCTTGATTAGTGTGAAGAACTTGATCTTGGCTTCTTTTCTCCAAGTACAGCCTGTTTGCTAAGCTAAAATACCTGGCGATGTCTGAATAGGAATGAATACCAAATTCCAAACACTGAAACCAGCGGGGACCCAGAGAGGTCTTAGGATCCAGAGACCCTAGCACCACTCTGGAAGGCAGTAGCAGAACAGTGAACTTCCCTCCCAAACACCTGTGTGTGCTGAGGGACAGCCACCACCGGCTGCTCTAGTCCCAACCTCAGGCAACCTTTGCTTCCTTAGTCTCTGGAATCATATAGGGCTGTCCATAATGAGGTTAGATGGTGGAGGAAGAAGAATGCTTTATTCTGCTGACTGGTTAGAATTATCACAACTTCTCTCTGCAAATGGGGCACCCAGTCCTCAGCCCTGGGGCACAGGCTCTAGTCACTCACTCCTGAAATTCTTTGTTCTTTACAGGAACTGCCCTGCATGATTTGTTTCAGAACCACACTTTAAAAACCCACACCATACCTGTTGCAAGCTTCCTTGAGTTTTAGCTGTAACCTTTCATAGTCATGAACAGTTCAAAAGGACATTATGACAGGTAATTTCCCACGGTGACTTTTTTCTCCTTTTCTCCCCAGGAAGAAAACCACAGGATGCCTCTCTCAGGCTTTCTCACAGTGTGAATCCATCCTTGATTCTGATGCATAAGTCAGTAGAATCATTTTGGACACTGATGCTGTGAGCTGGGAGGGGGTACCATTTCATTATTTATCTAGGTGACATATAAAATTAACATACACAAATTTGCTTGGTGTTTGTCCTGTACCTGGACAAAATTCTGTAGTTTTAATCACAAATTATTGCTCAATTTAGGTCAGAGAAGAAAATACTTGCCTCTGTTTGCCTGTATAGACGTTTCGAAGTTGGAATTAAGTTTCTACAAGGGGAAAAATTCTTGATCCTACCAGATCAAATTTCATTTGTAAATATGATCAACATTTCCATTCATGCAGGCTGGCACACACACACAAAAAAAAGAACCTGGATATACCTTTACTGAATTGCTAAAATTCGCATAGTTTCCTAACACGCTTTCTTGCAATCAGAGACAACCTTTTCAAAAGAATGTTTAAATTCTAATGGCTGTCATAAGAAATTAATGCAGAATTCTGGAAAATATTGGTTGTGTGTGAAGAGCCAGTGAAAGTGAGTGGGAATGACTGGCCCTCGAGGCAGCTATGGGGGAAGATTTAGAACTGTTATCAATCAAAAATAAAGTTTGTTTCTAAGATTTAAGTGGAGCTTACAGAAAGAAGAATAGTATTGCTCTGTGATATTTACCACCTGCAAAATCGGAACTGAAATGACTCACCCCTCGGCTTTGCAGGTGCAAAGGGCTTTAAAGTAGAACCTCAGTAGAACAACTGATCCTTGCTCTCTTTAAATTAAGATCTGGAAAATGAGAATAGTGAAATCACTCCCTATTTTAGCAGCAAAGAACATCTGAGTATACAGGAGGCCCATGATAAGTTTGTTCAACTAAGCAGAACTAAAACCATGAACGATATTTGAGGAAAGTATGAATCTGGTAGTGTTTTAACCCAATTCATATGTGTGTGTGCCAAGAGACTATTTGGTGTAAACCAAATAGTACCCATCTGTCTAAAGGAACTGAGGCCCCTTCCTGGGACTCAGTTTCCTCTTCCGGAAGTTGGAAATTTTCTCTGGATGATTTTTAATGTTGTCTGCTACCTAAGGTGCTCCTGAATTACTTCAGGCCACCTGACCATCTGTGAGTACACGACACACAATCCTATCACATCCTGGAAGTAGAACCTGGACTCCGAGTCCTTTCCCACCCTCTGTACATTCAGTTAAAACTCCTGACTTGGTTTTTCCTGTTCTCAGTTTTGATTACATGGTAGTATCACATCCAGGTACTACGTCTTGTGGACCACCTTCCTGCCTCTCTGGTCCAGCCGGGGACAAAGCCACAGACACTTTGTTTAAATGACAAAATAACCTTGGGTATCTTCCAGTGAAGTGCACACTGGAATGGCCTCGGCAGCTTGGCCCACCCCAACCACAATTCTGAAATTTATCATCTACATTCACTCAAACTTACTCGGCGTCTTCACCATGAAGCCAAAAGTATTGTTTCTATAAAATGAAGGAGAATGCCACCATTTGCGGGGGCTCAATCCCTATGATAGAGAAGAACCTGCAGCACTTTCTAAGATGATTTATTAGGCATGGGAAGAATTTGCTAGAAACCTACCAGGAGCAAATCATCTGGGACAGAGTTAATGATCCAAACAAAACACTTGATAATGCAAAGAGAATGTGAGGAAACAGAGGGGTTTTCCAGAGCAGGAGGGTGTACCCATGAGTTTGATTATGCCAAACCTGAGGCTGGCAAGAGGATCTGACCTGGAGTAGAGTTATCAGAGAGAAAGGAGATGACAGGGTTACATTTACCGTGCAATGTGCAAAGGTGCCCAGCTGGGTGGAAACACACTTGCAGCTTCGTTTCTGCAAAGTGCTGTGTGATCTCAGCAAAAACAATGAGACTGCTGACGGCAAAAACATGGATCCCCATCACACAAAAGGTGCGAGCAGCCACAGAAGACACAGGGGGTTGTGTTAGTGGCCTTAGGCAACAGTACATTTTTCCCTGCTTTTTGTTTGGGTCTGGGATTTTTCCTTTAAATTTTTTCTTCCTTGAGCTTGAAACCAACAGTCTGATGCTCTCTGAGCTTTGACCTTATTTCAGCCTGTCTCACATGTGAACTCAAGGCAGAGCATTGTCTGTGGTGGTTCCATCTGCTGGATGTGTCCAGGCAAGAGATTTCTGGTCCTTAGACATGTCCTTACCGCTGTCCTGGGCATTGCATGCAAATTCTATCTGGGTATGTTTACATGAGCTTGTAACTGTAAATACACATCCATGTAAAACACACGTTCCCTATGTTAGCTTTTTAGTTTAGGGAATGTAGTTTTACTTCCTTTAAATATAACTAGTTATACAGTATCACTTGTGTGCTACTTTGTGTTAAACTTGAGATTTCCTGAACAAACCAAGCTCTCTGTGGATAAAAGACAGCAGATGAGACTTTTCCATTATAGAGTACTACTCACAAAAGGCTCTCCCTTGAAGTCCATGCCACCTCCAGCCCAGGAGCCTCTAACGGATGCCCCCTGCTCCTTGTTCTGGCTCAGGGAGTCCAGCCTGGCCACTGTGACTGGGTCCCAGCCTCCATGTGGTGCCCCCAGCCACCTTCATTATTGCCTCTGGTACATTTTTTTCTGTAAGATGACTTGGTGGATGTTTCTGTCCATCTCTGGGTGGAAACACTGTGAGGACACATTAATTCTGTGACCACATCAGTGTTACCAGTGGCTGTCCCTACTTGGATCACTATCGGGCTCAATAAATAACCTGTTGAACTAATGCCTGAACTGGAGCCTTTTATCCAGCTTACTGTATATTGCCACCTCTGCATATTTTAAAGAAGCTTTGGCCTTCTATACTTTTCTGGAAAGCTCTGTTATGCAAGGTTCCTTTAAAGGGAATGACTGAGCACCAATGAAACTAAGGTTGGCATTTCTGGAGATATACCCAACATTTTACCTGCCTCCTGGAGAACTCAAATTCCTAATTTTGGACCCAACTTTGGAAGTCTGGCTGCCCTTACCCCTTAAGAATTGCTGGTTTTCTCCTTTGGTTCCCAGAGCCTTGATTAACTTGCCTGAAAAATCTATGTCAGTGTTGAGAGCCTCCTCCAGGCCTTAGAGGTCCCAAGAAAGCACACACAGTATAGTTCACTCGGATACTCTCAAAGCCCTAGGAAGAAGAACTTATTTCTGTGCTTCAGAGGAAGAGCTGAAGGTTCAGAGGGGCTCAGAGACCTTTCCCTAGCCACTCAGTAGCACACACTCTGAGGAAAAGATCAATGGACTTGCCCACAACCACTGCACAGGTGGCTTTCAGCCTATCCATCTGCACATTGCTGGGAAAACACAACAGGCACTCAATGAATACAGCCCTTAGGACAACCAGGTGATTCTAGACTGGGATAATTTGGAATACCCGTCCTGGTTTAACAAAACCCTAAGGTGAACTCCGGCTGAATGAGGCATCACACTGATAACCTCACTTCAGCTCCAGTAGTGCAAGATGACCTCCATCTCACAGAGGACAAAACTGAGCATGGCTTGTTCAGGTCTGTGGTGTGTTGATAACAGAACCACATAGAGCTACTTTTATCTAGTGTCATGTTTGCTTCTGACCCACCTCTCTCTAGAATGGGAGCCTGTGACAACAGGAACTTTCCTTTCCATCATACTGCATGGTACCAGGAAGAGTTGAGGCACCCACTAATGTGAGCTGGAGGAGTCCATGGCACACCTGTCACCGAGGCAGATAGTCCTGCGTCATGATCCTGCGTCTGCTACCTGTCAGGCCGGTCAGTTGGCTCCTGTATAATGTGGAAATAGCAAGAGTCCCTACACTCTTGTGTGAGAGTGCCATAAGATTCTGTCTGTGACTCCTGTCCATAAAGCATGAGCACAGCTACGCGTCATTCCTATGAGGGTGACAAATCAGATCCCTGGAAATACTCATCTTGGGTCTTTCCTGCTAATTCAAAGATAAAGGATATGATGCTGGAACTTTTCCTCTGGATATTTCTTAGCCTTTTTTTTTTTTGGTGGGACTGAGGTTTGAACTCAGGGCTTCACATTTGCAAAGCAGGCTCTCTACCACTTGAGCCACACCTCCAGTCATCCTCTGGATATTTCTTAATCATGGGTGGACGGGGGAAGGGTTAGTTCTGAAACTTCCATAGCTACTTGGGAAGAGGCTCAACCTTTTTGCTCATTTCTCACTGGCCATTTCCTCATTTCCTCCCTTCCTTTGCTCTTGGGGAACAGGTACTCCCTCTCAGGTTCTAATCCATAGACGAATTTGAACACAAAGCTCAAGTTTATTTAAATAGGGAGAGATTGGACAGACACATGGATCAACTCAGACTTTAAATACTGGAAAGTTCCCAGAGAAAGAAACAAAAAAGGAAAAATACCAAGCCAAGGGAAACAGAGGTTAACAAGTTTTTTCAAATAGGAACACATGGATGCATCCTTTTAAGTGCAGAAAGACAGTAGCTGGTGTATCAAAACACATAGTCCATGCATTACAAGTGAAGCATGGCAGTGGTTTCATAACTACATCTGATGGAACATGATACAGATGTGCCACTGCGACTCTGGCAGTGGGATGGGGGTGGGATACCTGCTGTTTTTCATCTCTGATGCCAACTGAAATATTGCTGTGAAGGACAGTAATTTCTGTTTTTGAGACTCTCCAAACAGAAAACAGCTGTTTGATAAAGTAAAATTGGTTTGTAATCTTTAGTGTTTTCTTTTATTAAAATGCATGTCACTCATAACTACTGGCACTTTGGTGGGGGAGGGGAATAATTGATGACCACGTATGGCATAATGGGAATATGGCTATGTCACAGTAACTGCTTAACATGCTGGGAGAAAACTACGATTCTCCCAGATGTCTGACAAATTAACTCTGTTTTCATTGGTTTAATGCTGTGAATAGTAATTCTTTTGTGTTATGTGGCTCTTGTGTTGTTCATGAAAAGGACAAACATTTGGCTTTAGACTTCTGTAGGCTGAAGCATGGAAATGTAGATGTGTGTATAACACCACCAGTTCTAACTGTCATCTCACAGATGTCTTCTCTTCTCGTACAACTAGTACTTCAGTTTGAAAGAATTCTTTTACTGAGGATGAATGCTTTATAGTAAGAAAAGATGAAGCAACATTTTGTACTTTTAAAAGATCTTTACAGCCAATGCTTCTATTTCAAACTTTTCTTTAGAATTTGGGGCAGAGGGATGCTTAAATATATTTTCGTGGATCTCTTAATGTTTTGTTAAATATTAAGTTAAGTTTCTAAGATATAAATGTGTAATTGTAAAGGCTGCTACAATGATTACCTGTAAAGAACACCATCACATGTCTACAGATGGGCACAAAGAACAGCAAGAAACACAAGGTGGTGGCCGAGGTCCCTGAGCTCTGAGGTATCAGAATTTATTGCTTAACTATAGGGCAATACAACAGCCATTCTACATGCGACATTGAATACACCAGTCAACAGGACTGAATGGAAAGGCCAGAAACAGGTTCAACCTCATGAAGAAACTATCATTTCTCCTTGATGGGGAAGAGATGGGCTTTTTAAAAAATAAGTGGTACTAGAAAATCCATTTATGTAAAAAATGAAGTTGGAATCTGTATTACTTTTATATTGATGCAACCAGAATATCTGACAGGAACAACTTAAAGGAGGAAAGATTTAGTTTGCTCACAGGCTCAGAGATTTTGAACCACCACGGAGAGGAGAGCAACAGTGGAGCACAGCAGAGCAGTTCACCTCATGATGACCAGGAAGGAGAGTGAGTTGGCCTGTGACCTGTGATAGACTAACAGGAGAAAAAGGGAAAAGCCAGCTATCTAGGCCCCTAGCTTAGAGGATGGTGCAGCCCGCATTCACTATGGGCCTTTCTGTCTGGAAATGCCCTCACAGACACCCAGAGGTGTACATTACTAATCTCCTATGTTCTTCTCAATGTAATCAAGTTGTAATCAAGAAGACTAATCACCTCCAAGTCTTCCCCTTGTCATCCAAATACACTTCATCCCTGGCCCCCAAAGGATTCATGTCTCCCTCATAATGCAAAATGCATTCAGTCTATTTCCAAGAGTCTTCATAGTCTGGAGTTCCAACACATTCAAAAGTCCAACTTCAAAGACTCCTCTGAGAACCATGATAAACTAGCTATGAGCCACTATAAAATCCCCAAACAAGCTGCATTCTTTCAATATATAATGGCACAGAGTTACACTCCCACTCCTAAAGGGAGGAATGGGACCAAATCAAGACCAAACTCCAGCAGGGCAAACACTGAATCTTAGCTCCATGTCCAGCACCCAGAGCACATGGGAATGAGATGTGAGCCCCAGAGGTCTTGGGCAGCCCCACCCAAGGCCCTGCAATATGCAGCCCTCATGGCCATTATCTTAGGCTGGATTTGCTCATTGTCTGTGGCTTTCCTCAGCAGATGTTCCACATTTCTAGCTTCTCTAACTTCCTGGGGTCTCCACTGCAGCTTAGGCTTCACCCTCACAGCTGTAAAGATTCTGACCCTGCCACACACTACCTGGCCTCTTATGCATTCCTTTGAAATCTGGGTGGAAGCCTCTATGACCCCAAAACTCTTGCATTCTGCATGCCTCCAAAACCAGCATCACATAGATGACACCAAAGTCTTCACCAGCTTAGACCCATTTGGACCATAGCTGCAGTGGCCTCTGAGTGTCTGCATGGCTGACTTTGCGGAAGCACTTCCCTAGGTAGCTCTGTGCAAGCAGGGTTGGTTACCTGCAGCTATCTCCTCAAAGCAATCTCTCTCAAATGAATTCAAACCTTTCACTCTTGACTTTGTGATGGGTGAGGTCCAGCCAATTTCTGAGATGCCCTCTAGGCATCTTTCCTATTGTTCTAGTGCAAAGCACATGAGTTCCTTTTAGGCTGTAATCTTTTTAACAACCACATTCTCCTTGTCTGAAACTTTAAAGACACTCCTTTTTTCTGGCCAAACCCAATGTTTTTCAAATCTTTTTGCACTGCCTTTTGCTCTCAATTTTCACTGAACACCTGGGTAAAATAACCATGTCATAGCCTGAATGCTGGGCTGCCTTGAAATTTCCTTTGCCAGACTAACTGGTTTTTCACCTTTAAACCCAGACTTCCACAAAGTCTTAGGGTATGGACAAAATGTAGACACATTCTAATGAATGGCCTCTACTTTAATTTCCAGCATCTGAAACTTCATGAGCACTTGCTTTACTGTCTGAACTTCTATCGGCTTTTTGGTCTTTTGAGATACCACCAGAATGGCCCATTAGGCTCTGCTTAGAGCAAACTATGGCTTCTCTAGGCTGCATATTCAAACTTTTCTAAATTCCTCCCACAAATAAGTTCCAAAGTCTTAAGAACCATGTGATTCTTAAGGCTTAGTCACAGCAATGACCCTATTCTCTCAACACCACACCATATATTTTAAAAAGCAACTGGCAAAAACAAATTTTATGTAAACTTATAAAATAGTTTTGAAAGTAAATAATGGAGACTATTTTTATGATTTTGAGGTAGAAAACACACTTCCTCACAGAGATGCAAAAAAGCCATAATAAAATATGCATTATGGGATTTGGTTCATCTGAAGAAGTCATAAAGAAAATGCATAAACCAGCAGCTAACTGGGAGATGTTTGCAACACTTGTATCCAATGCATTGGTATCCAGATAATGCTTTAAAAAATTCTACAAACTAACAGAAGTTGAGAAAGCAAGAACAAAATGATCAAATTTAAATGGGTATTTCATACAAAATGATAATTAAAAAATCATCAACCTCATTAATTATTAGGATGAAGCAAATTTAAAGCATCATGAGATGCCTCTTCATACTCACTACACTGGAAAAATTAAGAAGTGAGATGACACCAAGAGTGGTAGGGTTTGGAGTAACTAGAACTTCTCTACCATGATGAAAGAAGGACAAAAAGTAAGTGGCATTAGCAAAACTGAAGGGGGGACATTAGTAGTCCCCCTTACCTCCAGGAGATTTGTTCCGTAAGACCCCACTGGATGACTGACACCATGAGTAGTACTGAACCCTGTGTACACTGTATAGTTTTTCTGTACATTCATACTCACGGTAAAGTTTATGAATATGTGCAAGAAATCAATAATTAATAAAAACAATTCAAATGTACCATGCCAATTTTATTTTGTGGTACTGGGGATTGAACTTAGAGCCTTATGTGTGCTTGGCAGACGCTCTACCACTGGAGCCACACTCTGCATGCTTTTTATTTTTAGTTTTGTTTTTCAGATAGGGTCTTGGACTTTCATCTGGGGCCAGTCTTGAATCTTGATGCTATTAGCAGCTGGAACAACAGGCATGCACCACAATGCCTAGTTTGTTTTTGAGATAGGATCTCGATAACTGTTGCCCAGGTTGGCCTTGAACTCTGGTCCTTCTGTCTCCACCTTCTGAGTACCTGGAATTACAGTCATGTACCACCAGGTCCAGCTCATCCTGTGATATGATTTAAGTGAATGTGGTCTCTCTCAATATCTCTTATTATACTATACTCCTCCTTTTCCTTGCAATGATGCCTGTGTGTTGTGTGGTGAGCTAGGCCTTGTGGTTTATAGCCCATATCACCTCTCACTTAGCCTGTCTCTGCCAGCTGTGTTAGACAACTTCTGACCTGACAATATGATCTCTCAAGAGGAGGATCGCTGAATAATGACAATGCCAGTTGACTGTGGGTAACTGAAACTAAAGAAAGTGACACCATACACAAGGGAGACCTACTGTATATCCTAAATGTCCTCCCTCCTATCCTATCATCCATCCACCAATCTCTAATTATCCATGCATTCCCTTGAGCAGTGGCTCTCCGAAGGGTGGTCCCCAGACCAGGACTATCTACGATCTGAGGGTAGAGCACAGCACTTGGTGTTTTAACAAACCCTCCAGGTAACTCTAATGCAATTTCTAGCCAGGAAAGATCCCTGGAGGATTTTTTTTACCTTGAGACTGGTATAAGAATATAAGATAAAAATGAGATTTCATTCTCTACATTCTGTCTCCCTGACATCAAATACACAAAAAAGAAAAAAAAAATGAAGTCACAGAATAGCTTTCAATCCCAGCTAGTGCGGTGTGGAGAGCAAGATGAGGTAGACACTCATGCAAGAGTGGGGGGCGTGGGGGAACGACACAGTGAGACTCATTCGAGGAGCAGTTTGGCAATGCCTTCTAAAAATGTTCATTCTCACACCCAGTGCATCTTCTAAAATGCACATGAAGAGAATTACTAAAGATTGGCTAATGGTGGTGTTTAATTGAACGATCCAGTTGGACTATAACCAGAAAGGCCCCAGAAGTATGGTGTATAACCAATCGACAACCTGTCACTATGGTCATAGGAAAAGATCCTCATTTCCTATGAGGAAATTAGGAAAAGCTTGTCATAGGAAAAGGTCCCAGCTCAAACTCATCTTCCCCAGAATTCTTCTGCAAATTAGGACTCATAACATACTTAAAAATAGATCCTCTCTGGCAGGAGACTGCTGCCTACTGTTGTTCATTATTGGAAATTAGTTTAATTACATTACTTTCCTGTTTACTATTAGGAAAGGAGTGTCTGCAGAAGTAGGAAGAAGTGTGATTTAGGAGGATATAAGACAATTTTAGAGCCTGGGGTGATTGTAAGGAAGGAAATGGTCTTCAATTTGTGTGTGTGTGTATATATATATATATATATATATATATATATATATATATATATATAATATTTATATATAATGTATAAATTATATATGTATATAATTTTTACAGACAAAATTTCAATAACCTTCAATTTTCCATTGGTGAACTACATGTTACAGAACAATTTACTTGAGAAAAGCTCTCAAGCGAAATAATACAACTTTTTCTGAAGTGTTAATTAACAGTTACATTTTCAAACTGTATCTAAATGTCTGGAGTATGGCTTCTTGGCTGCTTAGACATCTGAAAAAGACTTCAGAAAAACTGCCAGAAGGCTTATGTAACCTTAGAGTCCTCTCTCTTCCAGTGTTTTTGGTTTCAGTGAGAATAGAGGCTCCCCAGTTTGAACATGCACCACAGTCCCTGGAAGGCCCATGGAACACAGATGGCCCTAGCCACTGTCAAGCTGGCTTGATAGATCAGAGGTAGGGCCTATCACAGGCTCGGCAGGTCCCGGACCATAGTTTGAGAACTAGTGACTCTGAAGAAACTTCTGGAGGCTCTTTACAGTCACACAGACTGTCTTTGATCCCTCCTGCAAATCAAGACTAGTGTGTAAGCACAGCTGTACAGTTACCAATAACTTCTCCACCTGTCTTATTTTTTATCATGAGCTACTAATGAGTATGATTAAAAAAAAAATATATATATATATATTTTATCCTGCTAGGCAGGCAACCAGTACAGGGAAAAGGGCCCTTCTGTCAAAATTTAACAATGGACACACCACCCAAGTGGGAACAGTCACTCTAAGTAGGTCAAATTTATTCCTGATGTTTCTCAGGGCAGCACGATTGACTACATTTCACCAGTACTGCCATAGAAATGAAGGTGGTGTGGCCAGACACTGGCTTTGTGGACATCAGAGGGCGAAGGCTATGTTTCCTGCTTAATCCCACAGTGGCCAGAGAAATGCAGGAGGTTAGCACGGCTCTGGTGTGTCTTGACCTAGAGCTGCTAATGGTTTCCTTTTCTGTATGCCCCTCCCAAAATGTGCCATTTTAACTGTGACCTCTCCTGCATTATTAATGAATGCAAGGGAACTTATTTATTAGAGCAGCATTTTTTCACTGTTCCATGTTTCTTTATGCCCACTATGGCGGGTGGGTGACAGGAATGCAGAGAGAGGGGCTGCCTTCTCCACTGTGACCCCAAACCACCTGCCTCGTGGCAATATGCAGCTGTACCTATGGGAGACTGGGGACATGGACTCATTTGTCATTGCTAAAGGCCTTCGTAGACCAAAGTGGCACCCACTTGATATAGTTCTCATTCAGAAGTTAATTTAGTAAACAGGTCATGATGATTACTGGGTTACGTGTCAGGACCCAGGGTATCACCGAGAATAATACAAAGTTCATACCTTCATGGGGCTAGTGTTTGATGACAAGGAAGTGAAAAACTGTGTGAGCTGTAACAGGGTTGGTATAGAGTAGCACATGGAGAGATTAACATGGGTGTGGTCCTTCCTAGGTCTCTAGACTGGGTCATTAACCTGAGTCCTCCAGAATGAATCAGCGAACTACATTGCAGGTAGAAAGGAAGAGGTAGGTTCTGGGTATTGTAAGGACCCTAAAGGACCAGGGATGATAAGTGTCACATGAGGTACATGGCAGACTTTAGAAGAGGCCCCACCACAATAGTCAAGCAGTTCCTTCTATTCTAAGGGCACCAGGAAGAGAGTCGTGAGTAAGGGAATGAATACAGGGCGGTCAGCACATGGTTGGGTGGTTGAATGCGTTGGCTGAATGAATGACAAATATAAATGCTTTGTTTCTGCTCTGTACTCCACTCCATCCTGACAGTCTTGGTCAGATCACAATCATTTTGTTCCATAATTGGTTCACTTTCTAGATGTCTAACTAGGTCCCCTGCTTCATTTCCTGTTCCTCACAACACTATAAAGTCTAACAGGCTTCACCATGTTTGGAGAGTAATGAAACCTTCCCTGAATTCATGGTATAATAGAGGAGACCACATTAACATATGCCACGTAATCTAGCAGAGAGGTAGAGGGATGTAGCAGTAGGCTGGGTATTGTGGGATTGCTCAGTATAGAGATACAGCAGTACTACAGGGCATCATGGGAAAACATTGGAGGACACTTAAACTGGTGCTAAGGGGCCTCAGCCCTAAGGGAAAGGTAGGAAAATCCACTTATGGTTCCCCAAAGCTTTTTATCTAAAGAGGAGACAAGGAGACAGAAGAGAGGTAAGCTCTAGTCTTACCCATTTCTAAGTCAATATAAAAGTGGTTTATGATCTATTGCTCACTGATGAGAAAATGATAACTACTGACAGATAAATGTCCACATTTAAGAAGCGACTTTCTCAGTCAAAGACAGACCCCGTACTCAACAAAGGTCCCCAACCTATGCAGGTGGGCTTTCTGTTTTCACTACTTTGTCTGAATGAATTCGGAATAAAAAAATAGCTTCTAAAACAGCACTCTTAGAATTGGTAGATTGTTTAAGCAAACATGCTCCTATTCGCAGGAAATGCTCTGTGGAGGTCAAGTTTATGTCCATCCAATTAACTGGTATTGACTCTGTCCATACTTAATCATGCCCTGACCCAGCTGATTCTCAGCAGACTCACAGTTACTTTGCACTACAGCAGCAAACTCATCTAATTGAGCATTGCATGCAGCTAATTAAATATGAAAATAGGATTGTGTGCTGCCAAGTTTTCTAGGCTGTTCCATCAACTTACTGATTCTGATTCATAGTCACTCTACAGATCTGGGTTTTTCTAGCCAACTGTTATAAGTAAATGTAGAAAGAGTCACAGGTATGCACATCAGTAGTTTTCTGGGATGACAGTTGTTGGGTGAAATTTTTGCTTTTCAGAACTAACAAATTTAAGTAGCATAAAAGGCACAAATCTTCTACGATAATTCCTCATATTACTTAGAGGCAAAGGGACCTGAGCTTTCTAGAATATATTCTGAGAGCTTCCCTGGAAGTTACTGGGAACTTTGTGCTATTCTTGACCATACTTCTGTTCTCCCACCATATTCTTCCCTGATGCCTGGGACCAGAGTTTCCATAGAAACCCTGTTTTTGTCAGACACATGGGGACCTGTTAGAGAATGCAGGGTCTTCAGCCACACAAAGCAAGAGCAATTTAAAAAGACTCACAAAGTGTTCCCTGTAGTGTTGGTCATCTAGTCCTGGCATTGCTGAAAAGGATTTATACAAGGCAAGATCTTCAGACTTGGGAGTCACACTGTGGACCTAACTCCTAAGCCCACTTCTAATTCCTTTGTGTGTCAGTTTCTGTATCTTTGAAATGGGGGTATTAATAACACCTGTTTTCATGCTGCTGTGTCGATTTGGTGGGAAAACACATAGCTGGCACTTAACACAGTGTCAGTATAGTAAATGCACAATATATAACACAGAGGGTGTTGCAAGGAGCACCAGTGCAATGACTGGCATGGAGACTTTAGGGGAATGTGCTACTTACAATGTCAACTTGGAGGGCTAAGTCCCAACCAGAATTATTTCTGTTGCCTAATCCAATTAGCAAGGGCAACCACTGTACAGAGTCTCTTGGGGACATTAGGAGAGGTCCAACCTGGTGTGCCACACCTCCCCCCCTCTCCCAGGCCTCCATAAGAAGACCGTCCTCAAACCATCCACAGATTGGCTTTTCCCTTGTGCTGCCATGAAGTCATGACACCCAGTCATGGAGCCACAGACCTTCCCCTGCCTGTCCCCTTCTCCCCACCTGTAACCTGGTACCCGTGGCAACCTGAGCTGGATTCTAGCGATGGCCCTCCCCCTTACCCCTACAACATGAGCTCCTTTGTAATAATCAATTTCCCAAAGCAGAAGACCATATCCCTTGATAACCTCAGACATCTGCCTTCACTCCACTAGTAATCAGAGTCACCCAAGACAGGCTAACGTTTCCTGAAGCATGAAGTAGCCACTGAAATTTTACATTGCCAATGAGTACGGATCCTATCTTGATGCCCCACCAGGACACCACCTAGTTACCATAAAACACAAGGAACTGCTGCACTCAACTGCTCTCACAAACCCCAGGGGAAGCAGGAGCCTTGTCTTGTCTTCTTGGAAGTACTTGAGTGTCTCCAATATCTCAACACAGCGTTTAATGCGTGGCGCCAACCACTGATAAGTCTGCACTCTTTGCGATGCTCTTTAATGGCCGGGCAAGTTCATGAGTTGTTGTTGTTTTGCTAATGTGATTAAAGGTACAATAAGGTATGTGTGCAACTAGAGGCAAAGCCATTGTTCTGCATCATTAAACTCACAGCAGCCCCAAAAAGAAACTGTAGGCAGCTTGCCAAGAGCCCTAATGAAGAGCATCTCTTTGAATTATCTCTGGATGAGGAAAGGATAAAATCTGAGCCCTGGAATATTTGATCCTCTTTGTGCTGCTGTTATAAGGGCTTACTGAAGCCAGACGCACCGGACCTTCTGGAACTGTAATTTATGGAAACCTTAATTTCTCTGCTCTAATAAGGTTTTGCATAATAAGAGCGAGAATGTAATTATTAATTCCTGCAAGTGTTTTGTGAATTCCTTTATGCTATGGTTCAGGACTCCCAAAGAATAGGAGGAAGGGGGATTTTACTTAGTTGGCACAAGGGTAATGGGTTTGAAAAGTAGTTTGAGTTTCCTTAAAATAAATCTGCATGGCTTCCTAAATTGCTGACAAAGTGTATTCCAGATGGAAGTCATTTATCAGCAATTTACTGCATGATGCTCCAGCCAGAAATATTTCCACATAAATTCACCTAGTAAAAAACAAACAAGCAGAATCCAGGCTCCCTCTTTTGGGGGCAGTTGTCAGGGGGTGGGGAACACAAGTAATACAAATGAGTAAAAGACAATAAAAGACAAGTTAACAGAGATTTGCTGGAGACGTGGAGAATTACCTTTTGGAGGGCACCATTGCAATTAGTACACCTATAGCAATGAATCCTAACTAATACTTTTGGTGCACTGAAGGTATAAGGCAAAAAACAAAAACAAAGAACAACAAACCCAAACAACAATCCAAACATAATAGAGTTTCAAAAAGTGCTATTCAACTGAGTGGATCCATGACAACGCACACAAGCACATGAGGAATGGGGGTCAGACTGCCAGTGGAGGCAGCACTGTGTCCAAGACTTGCCACGTGTCCACGGGCTACTCTGAAAGGACACTGTCCTGCAGAGTTCTGAGCACGAAGTTGGAAGCCAGACGTGGATTTCCAAGACTTATTAAAGATGTTTATTTTTTGCACCAAGGGTCACCTCAAACATCAAAAGGGTTTTTTGATCTTTACTATGCCTCATTTCAGAAGGAAGGCAGACATACAGACAGACACACCTTTTATGCACCCAGGGCAATACATCATTAGGTTTCATTCACAGAAGCAGTCAACTCACTCTGAGCTTTGTGCCTCACTGTTTTGCTTAACTGGTAAGCGCCCTCTGGTGGCTCATGTGAAAAATGACACCCAAATGATAGGTAATCAAATTCTTTTAAAAGTCTGGCTCTTTAAAAAAATGTATCAATAAGTCATTTATTGCTTTTTTTTCTTACTTGCCATGAGAGCGTTCTAATGTGATAATTTTAAAAACTTACAAGGCGATTATTTTTCTAATTACTGAAGAAAAATTTAAAGGAGAATGATTTGAGAGGGAAAAATTTACTGACAAGTGAGGTTACCAACAGCTGTATCAAACCTCCTAGTTCAAGATAGGACTTGAATGTTGCAAAAGAAAAACACTCAACACAGATTTAATATAAGTTATCTGGGCTGCACTGTAAATATTCTATTTCAACTGAAATTTCATGTTGTGAGCGATGATGTAGAAAGAGGGGAAGCCACCTGCCCTGGATGACAAGAAACTTGAAGTTCTTAAAATTTTTAGAGAGACAGAGACAGAAATGGCAAGTGTGAAACTGAAATTTGAACAACAGGTCCTGTTAGGAGAAGTTGCAGAAAGAGCAAGTCAGCTGAGCCTGTGCTCTGCTGAAAGCAATGGCTTGTAACTATTTGTAAACAGAGACAAAACCTTGCCAGCACTGATCATCGTCCCCATCATCCCCAACTTATTCAAAGGGTGCGTGACCACTCTCTGACCAGTCCATCCAGCTCCACGCTCTGCAGAGAGCTCAGTTGTCAAGAAGCTTTGTGACATAGCTGCTTGCAACCTATCTTATGACAACTGCCGTTATTTATACTCTCAAACAGGCACTGATGTGCTACAGATAGACAAGTCCTAAGAGATATAATAGGAAAGCTACAGACAAGTCAGAAAGGCTGGCTCATTCAGAGCACAACACACACACGATCCCCTGATCACTGCACTGCAAGTTACACTCTGCCAGGTGACAGCCAGCACCCGTCAACAGAATAAAACGCAACGCGTTACCTGACAAACTTCATAGAGTAATTTGTACTGCTCCTCCTGCTTCTGCACACTGCACAGGCTGCATCCCATGTTTAGAGAAATGTCAAAGGAAGGCTTCCGGACCTGCCAGCACTCGGGAAAGCAGCTCCCTCAGCGTGCAGGCATTGAAGGGCTCAGGTGAGTTGGCGGCTAGTCCTCTTCACATTGGCATTGCTCTGCGAGGCTGCAGAGCAACTCTGTGCTCCCCTCCAGGTCTCCTCCTTCCCTGCCGGCATGCAGGCACGCGCACACGCCCCACTCCCTCCTCCGAGTCACTCTGGCAGCTGGATTGTGGTTCAATGCTCACACTATATATACTGCTGCTCATGCATATTAACCAGCCCTCATTGACTATTCATAACAGACAATGATACAGAAGCTATAATTGCCAACTATGACAGTTGAAATTTCTCTAATTAACAAGCAAGTGCTCCAATAGTAGGGAATAATAAAAGACACAATTTTGCAAGCCATTTTCTGGCAGTCACAAGTAAACATGACTGCATTTTTTTAGCAAGGTCTCTTAGGATAATCCCTGATGCCTTTTCAGCTAAGTAGGAATTCATTTTAAAATATATCATAAAATTTCTGATAATATAAAATGTATTTAATGCTGCAGATCATGACAGCATATAAACGGATTTTATGGAGACATTTGAAAAATGTCTCTATAACATTTGGTGTGGTGCAAAGTTGCAGGAAAAAGACTTCACTTATGAATAAAATATAAAAATTTAAATTGCAAGGTAGATCCGTTGAGTATGCAAAGTAGCTGGGGGGTTGGAAGAAGAGAGGTCGCACCACAGGTAAAGAAGGATACCATCATCAAAATGCATCTTCATTTCCAAATAATTTTGTGTTATTTGTCAAAGGGACCCAGAAGGGAGAGGGACAGTCAGCCCCATGCAATCTTCTCAGCTACAGAGATGTCACAGATGTTTCAGAGATTATCTCATTGAGCTAATTGTCACTGGTTACTACAGATACAGATCTCATACTCCATATCTGCCTAGACTCCATAGCCAGGCCTTGTGATGTGTGTCAAGAAAGCACTGAAGTACAACCTACACAGGGAGGGTGAGTAGACGTGGCACTAAAGGAGTGTGGTCCTTGCTTCTTTTAAATAAAAAAATTGCCCTGCTGCCTGAATGAAACACACAGGTGCCTCTTGCTGATAAAGGGGGAACTGTCTGAGGAGGACTCCCACGGCCCCTGTCAAGCGGTGTCATGGGGCCTCAAGAATAATGCTGCCTTTTTCTGGGAGCTAAGGCACACCTGTGATGTGAGTAAACCAGCCCCAATAAAACCCTGCTTGGGCTTGTGGCCAGCAGATGCATCTGGTCCCATTTCTCGGATAGAAAATGGAGCACTGCAATGTGGTCGGGTTAGCTCAGAGCCCTGACTTGCTGAAGGGAGCCTTCACGTCAGGTCCTTGGCCAGAACATGAACCCATGTGTCACCAGGAAAGGGAGGCTCAGATGGGTCTGGGCAGCAGCCCAGTGCCGTGCAGACTTGCTGTAAGGGTTGTGTGTGTCTATAAGTAAGTTCCTGGCTCTGAAGTTTCTTAACCTCTAAATAACTTGGTAAGACACCAACTATCTTTCAGAGGTTTATAGGCAATAGTTTGAGAAAATGACAGTTGCTCAAACTCAAACCAGAGGTCATGCTGGCTCACCCTCTTGTCCATCCCCACATTGGGTCCATCAGTAAGACTGCTCTGTTCCATCCCAAATTATGTTTCAAATCCATCCATCTCTACCTGTCGCCCCTGGCACTATCGCTCCATCAGCTCTCCCCTGGATCATATCAGGAGTCTTCTAGAGCACCCTTCACTCCCTCTCTTGCCCATCCAGTTACCTCCACTCACCAGCTCATTCTCCCCAGCCACCAGGCTGGTCTTTCCAAAGCAGATTACTACCTGTTTAAAAGCCCTCCTATGACTTTCCATCACATTTGGATGAAAACCCAAATTTCTCCCCAGGGCCTATGAGGCCCTGTAAAATGTGGTCACTGCCCATCCATTTCTCCATAGCTCCTCTCCTACAGGCTCCAGTGCTCACTGCCTCCAGCAGAGCCACGTCCTTCCTCCAGGCCTCTGCACCTGCAGGTTTGCAAACTGCTCTTCCTTCTTTCTTACCAGACACCACCCAAGGAAAGCTTTGGTGAGTGCTCCTGTAGAAATCCACTTCCCAGTCACAACACTGCATCACTTGTCACCATCAGTAATGACCCTTTTCATTTGTGCCTGTTTGTTCACTGTTCCTGTGTACAAGCATTTCAGCTATCTGAAGGCAGGGTCTGTGCTGAATTCCCACAAGCCCTAGCCCTGGGGAGCTGCTCAGGAAACACCTGTGAGCTGGAAGAAGGAAGAAATGAAGGGTGACCTGGCAGTGTCACAAACTCACATGTTACAGTGCAAACTGGACAGTACCATGATGACGCAGGAAACAGTGTGAAGGGAAGACTAGCACCAGGGTTGGCTTCGCTCTCCTAGAGTTGCTGGGATTTGTGGTTTCACGGTAGTTGCTTATTTTTGCATAGCCACAATTAAATGTTGAAATGAATCAATTAAGTAGTGAGGGAACACACACACACACACACACACACACACACCTTTTACTCTTTGTTAGAAAGCTTTCAAATCTTATCAAGGCTGGGAGACTACAGTTCATATTTCACTACACTTCAGGGTAGTATCTGTCAAACTTTTTGGACTTAGGAACTTTTTTATACTCTTAAAAATTGTTGAATACTCCAAGGAGCTATTATTTATGTGAGCTAGATCTATCAGATTGGAAATAATCAGAAATATAAGTTATTCATTCACTTAAAAATAGCAGTAACAAACAACATATTAATATAAATAGCCTATTTTTTGAAATGACTATGTTTTTCAAAACAAAATTTTTTTTTTTTTTTTTTTTTGTTTTTGTTTTTTCATTTTTCTTTTATTATTCATATGTGCATACAAGGCTTGAGAAAGGCAGAATTTTTTATTTTCCCAAGGCTCTTGGATGTCCACTGACATTGAATATAGCTGGATTTTCATGCTTGCTTCTACACTCAAATGCCTGTGACATCATGTCATGTAGCCTCTAGAAATCTCCACTGTACTATACTCATAGAAGAATGAGACTGAAAGAGGAAAATAATGTCTTGGTATTTTGTTGCAAATGGTTTGACCTTGCAAATGTTGAGAGACAAGAGTCCAGAACTCCCATGGATGCCTGAACTCCATGGAAAATGGCTTCTCAGAAGGACTCTTCAATGAGTCAGGTTTTTACAAGCCTCCAGCTTGAGAGTAGGAAGAGAAAGGGAGAGGACACCAAGACAAATTCCACTCAAGACTGCATTTCTACCCTTGGGGTTAAGTCCGTATCACTTATGCACCATGCTGTCTAAGGCAAGACTTATCAAGGAGGTTATCTGCAGTAAAAAGTATCCTTTCCTTGGGAAAACTACCCAGCACATTTAGAATTGCAACTGCATTTTCAAAATCCTGTTTGAACAGAGTGTGTAAGCGACATAGTTGTGAAAAGTTGATTCACATGCATGATGATAGGCACTATGGCATTAAGTATCACCAATTCGAGGGGCAGTGTGAGTGCACAGAAAGTCTGTTAGTGACGGGAAGTTATTTGCAATAGAACTGTTTCGGAGACACAGCTGTCCCAGGAGAAAGGAAAAACTGCTGGCCACACAAAGGCACACATTGTTTGATGAAGATGCTTAACGTCTTTTTCCAAGTTAGTAATTGCATCATCTGCAGGTGCCTAGCCAGCTTGCCAGAGCACAAGGCACTTTTCCAGTGTGCTCTGTGCCTGCCTCTTCCTGCTGTAATGGAAATTCAAAATTAAGTGCAAGGAAGGGTCACCAAGAACACATGAGACAGACAGACAGAGGGGGCATATAGGAGAGGGCTGAAAGTGCCCATGGAACATCCTTAATAATCACTCTCCGAATGTCCCACAAGCCATCAGGGATGGAGTTGGAGCCAGCACATCCATAAGAAATCATCTGCACTCCATTGCTGAAAAAGCTATCTGCTGTGAGCACATGATTTTCAGAACCCAGAATGCGCTGTCTGTTTGTCTGATACCTGAAATGGGACTCTCTTCTTTTCCCCAGTGTATGCAGTCTCACCACACTGCAAACTTCCAGCGGAGCCACAGGGACTTCTGGGAAGAGACTTGAAGAAAAGGAGAAGGACAGGATCAAGGAGGCACACAAGTGCCTCTGGCGGAGTGGTACCAGCTAGTCATGGGACAGATTTCTCTTTCCCCAAATCTACCAGTTGGATGGTAGTGTCGATGGGCTGTGCCTTTCCTCAGATTCTTTTTATTTTCCTTCTGGATCGTGCTGATGCATGAATTGCCTTTCTCCTGGTTCAAACCTCCCTCTTCCTTCAGTTCCTCCTGTACACCACAGCTAGAATAATCCTTACCACATATGGACATATGTACAAACACAGCCGACAGTTCTAGCTCCCTGAGGACACAGTGCAAGTCCCACATGTGGGAACTCAACCGCTCCTAGCTTTCCCCACTTACCTGTGTCCTCTCTGGGCAGGGACAATGAAGTCTAGCAGCATTAGTTGCACTAGGGTTCTTCATGCCTCCATGTCTGTACGGTGCTGGGCCTTCAATGCCTACTCCATTCCCTTCAGCATGCCTTTTATCCCTCACCTCCAGCGCCCAGCCACAGCACCATCCCCACTGTGCTGCTGCACTTCCTATGGCAGAGTCATAGCAAGCAGCCATCTTGAGTCCACGCCACTCCCTTCCTCCTGAGAGAGGGCCCTTCGGGTACAAGACTGAGGCCTTATTCAGCTTCTTGTGCTCAGTGACTCCTTCCTGTGAGGTGCTCCATTGACAGCTGCTGAACGATTTCAGCATCACATATGCACAGAGTGCCTGCTCTGTGCCACGTGCTTGTCTGGGCTCTGAGAACAGTGACCAAATAGTCAAGTGTCCTCTGTTCCCACAGGAAGATCAAGGCCATAGATCTGGAAAAACACTTTTTCTGCCTTTAGTAGATAGTTACTCCAACAAGCCCTGCTTACTGTCATGGTCAGAGAATGAGAATCACAGCCAGTTGAGGAAATCGTTTAGTGACTTTTACACACTTGTCTGAAGCACAGTTAGTGACTTACTCCTGGTTCTTGAACAAGGAGGAAGAGATTGTTAGAAAAACCAAGTGTGGATGAAAACCACATCATTTTCAAACATGTCTGAAAGCACAACACAGCTAGGTGACTTGAGAAAGCTGTAATAGCAGTTATGAGTGTGGTTTTGTTTCTGAAGAGCTCTGTAAGCTCAGAACATCTGCTTAGGACCCCACATTTTATTTTGAAAAATGAAAGGATATTTTTTCTCTGCCAAACTGATGGAGGGGCTGCTGTCTCAGAGCATTTGCCCTGGGCTCCAGAAAGCTGATGACCACCCTGGCTGGTGGAGACTGACAGCTCATTGTACACACTTAAGGTGATTTGGAAGCCCATGCTTGCATCCTACGAGGAGGTGGGAAAGGGAAGCAGCAGGCAGCCTGTTGCATGCATGCCACGCTTGCCTTCAAACACCACGCAGGCAGAGGAGCACTCATCTCTAAGATTTGCTTTGTGGACAAAGGCTGCGGGACAAGAATGCAGCAAGAACAACAGAGGCCAGCTATGGGGAGGCCAGAACACAGGCATGTGTGTCCCCAGCAGTGGCAGGAAGGGGCTCAGATGGGCCTCAGCTTCAACACAAAGTTCAAGTTTTCTGATGGACTTGAAGCCTCTGGGACATCCACAAAAGACACCTTTACTTCCTGGAGGGTCCACAGCACACGGTCTTATCCCTAACATCTCTTCCCATCATGGATTACAAATGGGTGCCTCTATTTCCTCAACTAGACTTCAAATTTCTGAGACTGGGATTCAAAGTAAATCATTCCTGGAAACCCCAAAATGCCTGGAACTATATCCTGTCCTAGAAGGCTTCACTAATAGATGAGGGCACAAGCACGTTGTCTGTGGTGTGGCATCACAGTGGGGTGGGGAAGTGCAGTGGGGTGACTGTCCTCTCCAGCAGCACAATTTGCAGAGAGAGTGGGGTTTTCATGGCTTCTTGGGAACTGGGTTTCCCCACATTATATGGGGTGGCCACTACTCTAGGGGTGCAAGGGAAGAGTTCATTTGAATAAAAGCCTATGAGAATTCTTGGAACACGGTCTGTAGGTGTGCAGTAAAACAAAAGTGACAAATTTGAGGGACCAAGACACCCTTCCAGCACGTTCTAGTGCAGCCAGCATTTCAAACCACAGAGCCCATTCATGGTTTGCTGGTCTCACCAAGATAGGCTCTGTGCTAAATTTGGCTTGTGGACTATATGAGAGACTGAGCAAAGTTTCTCTGATTCTCACAGGCTTGTTCAGAGCTTATAGAGCTCTTCAGAAACAAAACTGCACACATAGCTGCTATTATATGTTTACTCCAGTCATCTGACTTTGTTGTGTTTTCTGACATCTTTGAAGTTGCTTTTTTCTTGGCTATGATGACATGGTTTTCATATACACTTGGTTTTCTAACAACCTTTCTCTCATTTAAGAACTAAGAATGACTTGCTAAATGTGATTTGATAATATAAACAGATAGCGACCCCTCTTATTCTTGTTTACCTAGGAGGGACCTGAGGCTAAGGGAGGTAATGTATGCAACCCCGAGAGCACACAGCATGCACCTGGAAGAGATGAGATCAGACTTTGGACCGTGTTACCCCAAAGCAGGTAAGACCTTACACCTCTCTTAGGAATGCTGATGATGCAGACAGCCTTTAAAAACTAGCCACTGTGGGAAACAGCAGGTGCTGGTAAAGAAAACAGCTTAAGAAACACAACACACTCTTGAAGATGATGATCTACACACATGATCTGTACATAACTGACCTGTGGACAGGATCAGGAATGGCTTGCTGAAACCATGGTGTGTCCTATATCATTCTAGATAGTTCTCCCTTTTCATATTTATAGCCACTAAACAGCCTGACCCACCAAGTCCAGGGGATACAAAGCGCCTCACATCTACCCCTGGTCTCTGTGCCTGTGTGAATGTGGTAGCCACATCAAAGGTTTCTTTCAGAATGAGACAGTGGCTCTCTGACCCTGACCAAGTTCCTAGACACCCCAGAAGCTATGACAAGCCTGTCCTAACACAGGTCTGTTGAAGCTGCCATGTGCAGGTCCCTCTGGTGTTGCTTCTATACTGGGACCTTCTCCGACCTTTGGGAATGGGGTTCCACTGGACAACAAGAAAGGAGATTTGAACCTAGGGTCCAGGGAGGAGGGGTGGAAGAAAATAAGAGTGAACAACTGGGACAGAGAAGGGGGACGACTAGGGAGGGTGTCAAGACAGGAGTGGCAGAAGTTAAGGGATCCCTCAGCGTCCTGGAGGAGCCAGGCTTAGCTACGAGCAGAGAGGGCTGTGAGGAGAAAAGAAAGGAACAGCCAGGAAGGACAGGGCAAGGAGAAGAGACTCAGAACTGAGGCATGAAAATGACACCCATGTGTCACTGAAGAGTCAGAGGATCACAGCCTCAGAGGACTGGTTAGAGGGCAACCAAGCATTAAAAGACCTTGAGGGAGAGAAGAGATGCGATCTCATCTCATCAAGTTGAAAAGAAATTAATTTAGAGGCTTTAAACTGGATCCTGAGCCAGTTGCAGTATTGTCAAAACTGTAAATTATGTGGTAGTTCAGAAAATCAGCATTTAAAAATCAGCAGGTATCACCTAAAGTATGAATATAAAAAAATGTATCTTTTGATAAATTCCTATGATCTGACATACAGAACTTTGCATTCCCATGTAACAAAAATAAGCAGTGGCAGGACAAAGCTCTCCCCTGGAGATGGGGTATGGGTTTCCTATGCCATAGCTTTCCTCAGGTCCTAACACAGGCCTGTTGAAACTGCCATGTGCAGGCCCTCTGGTGTTGCTTCTATACTGGGATCTAAAATTGAAGCCTTAGCAAAGAACCAGAGGAGACGCTGCAGCTAAAGCTGTGCCCGCTGTCCTCCTCCACTGGAAGGGGGCTGTGTCTCCTGTGAGCTCCCTTCATGAGGGGGCGTGGGAGCCAGGCTGTTCCCAGCCTTGCCCCACCAAGCACTGGAGGGAGAACAGTAGCAGTGGTATCTGTGTTGGGGGTGGAAATAAAAGCCCCACCTCATTCCTTCCACCCATTCACTCACTGTTCTTATTAATCACTTTGTGGGAGCCAGGCACTACTGTGTAGTGATCAGCAGCACCCCACAGTCCTACCGTCACAGAGCAGCCATCTGCAGCTCACTTGTGGCCACTGCCAGATACCAGCTGCTCTGGTTACGTTCACCCATGGCTTCCCCATTGCCACACTCCAAGCATCCCTTAGTGCTCAGGCAGGGTGACATTTTTGCAATGACTTTTCCCAGTGGGGTCTTCCTGCTTCTACATCTGTGCATTCCAGACTCCTAGCCAGAGGGAACCGTGGTGATCTTTCATGAAGGGCCTCTACTATTATTTATGTCATATTTTCCTTTAAAGTTACTCACTTGATTTTACTTAAATGTATTTCTGAAATAAAATCTCATCCCTAGTAGAAGTAAAAAGTCAGTATTACTTGCTATGTATGAAAATTACTATAAAGCGATCACATGAATTCTGAACTAAAGAGACTCCTCACATACCACCTACTTCTGACATCCCACTATGTTTATCATGTTTAAAATGAAAATCTACTTTGCATTGAACTTCAGCCTCATTGTGACCTTTCCCACACCTATCTTGCCAGCCTTCTGTGTCTAGCTCCATGTCCTTCTGCTTTCTGATGTCTGTCCCAACCCTTTCATTCCATTATGCATTTATTGACCCTGTTATATATCTTCCACACTTGCTTTTTCTTCATGAAATCTGAACTCCATCCTTCCAATCCGGTGCACATTAAAGTCAACCCCAATTTCACCCATCAAATTTGATCTGCAGCTCCTAGGTGCTCTGTCACAGCATTTGCTGTGGTCTACATTCTGCTATCTTCTTTGGGCATGTCCATCTGTCCTCCCAACCATTTAATCTAAGTGGGTAAAAGTTTGGGATAGAATGGTGACCGGGACCAGCATCTTTCTTCTAAGAGGAAAGCTACACATTCTTGAAGACAAACCCCACAATAGTTTATAACCGATAACCAGCTTCATTACAATGATCAATCAACAAGCAATTGCTCACTGAGCATGTGTGTTATCAGCTGAGGAAGCACAGAGAAATTGTGAGACCTTGTTGCTATATGCAAGAAGCTTACTTCTGGGAGGTAGGAGCAAACTGCAAAGGGGAAAGACAGTCAGTGCTGCAGAGGTGAATGAAGAAAATTTCTAGGGACAATCCCACTGAGTGTGACCAATGAAGGCCTTTGGGGGTGGGCTTTTTCATTCGTGCAGTGTGAGCTGGTGGATGCAAGATGGAGAGAATCAGGATGCAGAGAAAAGGAATCCAGGCTGGGACCACATGGAAGGAAGAACACAAGGGAGAGTTTCCTGAGTAGGTGAAGCTGTGAATTGGCATGGAGCCCAGGGAAGAGCTCCATAGAACAGTGCCCTGAAGGCAAATGAAGGATGAGACAGAAGTGATGTTTTTTGGTAGAATCCTGTGATTGCTGTGTATTCTGGGGGGAAGGTATAAAACAGGGAGAAGGAGGTGCTGGGGTAGAGCAGGACAGCTCAAATCTCAATTCAGAACTAGGTGTCCAAATAGCAAATTTCTTTGTATTTTCTTCAGTTGATCTCAGGGTGAATAAGAACCCAAAGTGGATCTTTCTGCAGTTTTCTTTTTAATTCTTGGTCAGACTCTAGGATTTGGGACATGGCTCCACAGTTGATGGTGCTTTTTAACAGTCTGTAATTGGCTGCTTGGCTGGCACGTGTGAAGGAATTTGGAGCTAGAAGCATGCACTAGATGGATAACTTGGACAGCAAAGGGAAGCTAGCTCAATATTTAAAAATCTTTATGCAGAAGATAAAAAAGTATCAAGGAAGAGACTTACTTGATATACTCTCTCTCTCTCTCTCTCTCTCTCTCTCAAAAGATATTGCTAAGTGAAACTTCATAAGTCATTTATACCTATACGGTTCATGTGCTATCAAGTCTGAAATTACTTATCAAGCTTTTCCCTGGATTTACTTTCTATATAGAACAGCACTTCAGAGAATAAGTAAGTAAACACTATTATGACCAATAGTTTGTTTTAAAAGAAAAATACTTCCAACAAATGGCAATACTAACTTTTTTTTAACATTGGGAACATATAACAACTTGGTATACTTGAGAGCCAAGTGAGAACTACTGACTTTGTACTTAATCATTGAAACTATATACGTGTGTCAAAAAGCTGATAAAGTTCCCTCTGCCACAAATGGGGGAAGTAAAACACTAGATCACAGGCAACCTACTTGCTTAGAATTCTGGTCTTACAGCCAGACCCCAGGGGCAGGGAAAATTGAAGTGATTTAAAATAGTCCCTGATAGGATATATCTGATATTAGTGGGCTTGCTGAAGCAAAACCGTAATATCAGAGAGATACAAAGATATAAAAGCCATTAATGTGTGTCCAAGTGTTTTGAGGCCTTGACCTCAACACCTTTCAGGTGAGCCACCCATGGGTGCCTGCAGAAGTGTCCTGGGTAATATCAAGAAGGAAGCTGCTAAGTGGGTGCTATGAAATCGCTATTTTTTGGAATGGGCTGAGGAGCATTAATAGCTTATTCCATTTTATGCCTTTCATGGCAGAGGTGCCCTGTTGGCATTCTGAATTCTGCCCACCTTCTTTTTCTATCCAACTGTCATGACCCACCTTGAGGGGTGGCATTTCATGACAAGAAAAGGAACAAATACACAGGTGTGTGGACAATGCATACCTCTTCACAGCTTTGCTTGACCAAGCCATGCCAGGATCCCACTTGCCCATCGTAACAGCTAATCACTAATTGTACCTTGTGCTTTAGACCAGTATGGTTCACTATTTGGATTTCATGGACTGATACAATTAAAGAGAAAAATGCTGAAGATCAACTGAGTGGCCAAATATACATTTTAAAAAAATCTTTTGTTAGTAATTTCATTGGAAGAAAAACATTGAAAGAATTACTATACATAACCTAAGGATTTTTGAAGTAGACTCAATTTATGTTTACTAAATATTCATTACACTGTCTTGTTAGCCAGACCCTCAGGATGGACATTTAGCCATGGTAGGTATAGACAGTAACACAGCCCAGGGAAGCTGGACAAGAACATGCCAAATGGCTTCTGGTGACCTGACACTTCTCCTACTTGGAAAGGAGGGGGACGAGGGTCATGGAAGACTGGGAAATCCAGCATCTCTTCTGCTCAGCTCCTTTCAAATATTGAATTGCACTGCATCAAGTGAGCAGGCTTTCTCTGTCCTCTTGAGTAGTGCTTTCTGTGTCTCATCTCACAGTGCCCAAAGAGCTGAGCACCCAGCAGCTGTTTTCCTCCCATGTCATTTCTTTCCCACTTATGCCAGCTCTCTGGTGACAGAATGTGTTATGGAAGGATTCCTAATTCAGCCTGATGTGGACTGAGTGTTCTTGCTTCTTGGAATTACATACATTTTTGCAATCTATGTATTTTCTGAGGTGGAAACACAAACTCTATGGCCCTTCTTGACTATATGAGCTTGTAGTGCCCTCCCTCCTGCTGTGCTGCTCCCCCCTTCTCCCACCCCCTGACCAGGTCACAGGACAGAGGCCTTACTCACTCACTGTAAACTTGGGCTTTTGGTACTTGTGGGTCTGTGCTTCAAGGGGCTGAGGCTGTCTATTCTTGTGCCTGCTCTCTGCCTCCCCTCCCCACCTCTACAGATGTTTCCATCTTCATGACTGAAATCTGCTATGGCCCAACCATTCCCCACTCCTTCCTTCCATTGCCACTTTTCTCCATGATCTACACTTACTTCCCCTTTTTTCTCACCACCATCCATGGTTTGTACTCTCAACTCTTCTTCTTACAGCCAAACACATTCTACTAAACCTTCCCATCCAATCTTGTGATGAGCTCTTAATAAACACCACTAAGAACCTTCTATGTCCTCAATTCAAACTGGATAAGCAGAGGGGCCGCAGTTCAAGTTTCACCACCACCATTTTAGAGATAATTAAGTTGCCACCAAGAGAGTTAGAGGCCTTGTGGCCAAGGTTGTTCAACTACCTGGTGGAAGAACTGAGATGTGTTCCAAATCTCTTGGCTACCATGCTAATATCCTTTCTCCTAAACATATCACCTGCCTTGACTTCCCTAGTTGACCACAGACTCCTTATCTGCACACTGGTCCTCCCAAGAGCACAAATTCCTGATCTCCAACGATCCCTTGGCATCCCATGCTGGGTCTCTTCCTCCTCCAGTCTCCTAAATAAATGTAAATTCACCTCAGATGTCATCAACTTTCCAATAGTTAGCATAATACCTACCATGGATGTCAATTTCATCTTTTCCTCTCTTCAGTCTCTATAGCTTGTCAATGGAGTACAGTATATTAGAACTGTCCTGTGACATCTAAAAATATTCTTCCCTCTTATCAACAGTAGTGAGTACCTACCATGTGAGGTACAGGAGAAAGGGGGATCTGGGATCAGAATGCCTCACTTCAAATTCTATCTTAGCCTCTTTGGCATGGGATGTTGTGACATAGCCACTGTCTTCTCAAATCAACATTGCCTCATGCAACCACACAGGACTGTTGTGAAGAATTATGGGTACTGACTGAATTACTTAGTAGTATGGCTGGCTCACAGCAGTAATAGCAAATGTTTCACTACAAATGTTCACAAGGGATGATGCTAAGCCCTACTTCCTTCCCTTGAATACCTTAGGGTCTTGGAAAGCCCAGAGACATGTAAACTAAATGGTGTAATTAACTTTTCGATGTGTCATGACAGATGTATGCAAAGCAGAATGGAGAGAGAGGAGAAAAGAGTTCATTCTACTTAGGGTGACAGAAAAGCTTCATTTGAAGAGCTAAACATTGATCTGAGTCTTACTTTTCCTCCTGGGAACTAAGCTTCTATATGGACCATATATATGCTTTATATAAAAAGATGATTCCCCAAAGGGTGATATCATGGCAAGAAAAAGTTTCTAGGACAGAATTATTCAGACTTTGTGGCACATCTTTGGGGTGTAGTGATGGGCAAGAAACAGGACAACAATACTGGTGGCCATACTCTAAAGACATTCTTAAGATCTGTCACCCCAACCAGAAAAATACCTGAAATCACATATCCATACCTTCAGCACCTTCATATTGAAAAGCAATCACCATGACTACCACAATCCAAATGCTAGAGAGAACCTTCCCTCTCACCCTGCAACACAGTGAGGCTGGAGTCATAGGCTGATTTTCATAGGCCTTTGAACCTCCAATTCTTGTCTGCTTCTTTGAGTTTCATTTTAAGCCTGGTTTTCGCAGAGATGTGGGAAGAGATCACAGATAATTAAAGTTTAAAATATTCTCATTTCATGGTGGGGCTAACAAGTGAAACTACAAGTAATGATGTAATCCAACTTGTCAAAAAGGAAAATGAAAAGAGGAGACAGAAGGCAGGACAGAGCCTTGGGACCTGGTGTGCCATGTCATCTTCTAATTAACTAACTGATCCTTTAAACTGTCAAACTCGGCGAGGAACTCCATGGCCTGGCGTCTGATTAATATTCATATTTGGGCACTGGATGCTCTGATTTAGGTCCCAGTGGTTGCAGTTAAACATCAGTCTTTTAAAAGGAGAGAAATAAAAACCTGCCTGGCAAACTCAAGTGTCCAGGTTTTACATTCATAGGGAAATGAGGGGAAGCCACCCTGAGGTCCATAATCCACAGTGAGCACAAATCCCCCATGGGTGCATATTGATTTGTGAATCATGATGAGGACCTGTATATTGAAAAAATAATTATTTTGCTTTTTTCTTCTGGCAGCTACGTTGTTAATCATACTCTGTGCCTCACTGTTAAATAAGAGAACGACATGTGTAAAATTACACAGCATTTGGTAACATAATCAAGCTTTTAATTTCAAACAAAAATAATTGAATATGTAATTTAATCAAAACAGGCTAGAATCGATCATTTGGTTAAACTGTCATAAGTGGCAACCTGGACTTTTATTCATGTAACACAGGCTGTAAAAGACTAGAGTCCCTCCCTCATATTGACTTTCACTGACTAAGAAATGCTTCAGCTCAGTTTATGAGATGTGCCCATACCAAACAGGCCTTTTGTTGAAAAGGCAACTGGCTGAGAAAAACAAAGCCAGCCCCCTAGACAGTGTTGGAGTCTAGTTCATACTCCAGCTGCCAAGAGCAGGCTAGGATGCACTGTGGGCAGTTCCTGTGGAGGAGGGGTGACAAGAAAAGGGGTTCTCAGGAAGCAATGGAGAGAGCATGCTTTTTCCTTCACTAATTTACTTTTTATTTATTAAAGACCTTCCAAGGCTTTTAGGAAAAATTTCCTAAAATATTTTTACATTTAATAGGAAAGCCTTACCTCTCATGGTGTAAGTTCACCCCACATTACTCTCTCTTACACTGACATTACATACGTCCCACAAACCTCCTCCATAGTGATTTTTCTTTAATCTACAGGGCTTATTTACCAATCATAAGCCCATGTTAAACTTACAATCAAACCATTTCAACTTCAATTTAAAAATGGCTGACATTGTTCATGGATGCACAGATTGGGACCACAGTTCACATGCACACCAAATACATGTGGTGTAGAACTGCTACAGTTGGGGTGATTAATGCAACTCACAGAATTTGAGGCCTGTTGTGTAACTGGGAGCATTTGTAAGTCACAGTTCACTTTGTTTGGGGGAGGAGGACAGGTCACATACAATCTATGCATTTTTTTCTTCAGAGGGAGCAGTTCAATACATACACACATACATTCCAAATAGCAAGTAGGATTCTGTAGCTTGAGCAGAGATGCACAGTCAAGCTGATTCAGGGCCAACTTTAAATTGCTTAAGGCCTTTCTGTATTTCTGCTAACTAGAGTAGTAGGAGAAGGAAAACCATCTGACAATACCAAGAGTACTGTCTTTGGGTCACACCCACCTGTAAAAAAAGATCAGGACTGAAAGGCAAAAGAGGAAATTTTGGCTGACACTGTCTATTAGGAGCCTTAATTCTTTTCCCACACTGTGGAGGCAGCCACCACAATCAATGCCCCAAAACAAGTTCTTCCCCCGATAACCATCTTTAGGAATATCTGGAACATTTCTTAAGCCTTTGAGAAAAAATATTTTAAAAGAAGCTGACACATTCCAAATTTCGCCTATGCCCACCTCTGCTTATAGTGGAAAACTCAGGGTTCCTACCATTGCCACCAATCCCAACCTGTGAACTCCAAGTCAGGAGGAATCCACCAGCAAGGCGGGGACAGCCTTGACATCTCACTTCACAGGGCAGTGTCAGTGCCCTGCTTGCTGGATGACATCCTGAGCTGTGTTCCTCAGAGTTGCAAATACCTCTTTGGGTGGGGAGCAGACAGGTTCCTGGGACACCGAAACTGGCACAAATCCATGGGCAATAAAGTAATTAATGGTGTCTTTCAGAGCAAGCACAGTAAAAGATAATTGCTCTCAAATTTTTACTGCTAATGAATGATTGGTACAGTCAATATTTGTGTTGTTAGGAGTGGGTATGTGAGAGGGATGGGGAGGAAAGTCTTTGGGATGCAAACACTCCAACCAGTCTATCAGCCCGGTTTACAACTCTAAACTGGCAGACCACAGTACTTAATCTGTTGACTTTAAATGTCTATGGGGAACACATGCCATGGATCAAAGAGTCTTCTGATTAATCCAAGAGAGACTAAAGTCTGTCACTTTGTTCCTGGTGCAAAGATGTACCAAACAGGGTCACTAAAGAGTAAATAAGTGTGACAAAAATGCTAAAGCAAAATTGGTCTCAAAAGAAGAGCTGAGCTGCCAATTACCTATTAAATGCTACCTGTGTAGGAAAAATATCTTTCCTTCCACAGCCCATCTGCCCACTTGTGTTAAAACATTGCTTCCTCTTTCTTAAAATAACTACCCACTTGCTGACGCAAGGTAACTCCCTCAAGCTGTAATCATTTTATGTTATATATTAGGTCATCAGCTTTCTCTCTATTGAATCCCACATATATTCAAGCTTCTCATTCTTTGCACAGCCCTATAAACACAAGATTTAAAGATAAATGTGTATGAGTTGTTTACTGGAAACTGCATTCTATTAAATAGCAGGAATCATCCATTGCTGGTAAGAACAGTTAACACAGAAAAGGAATTGTGAGAACCAGACAGACTCAGATCTTCAGCGGCCTATGCAAGAAATAACCTGCCAGGTTTTTATGCTCCAGTTAACTGGGCTAGTTAGGTCACAGATGCAACCCTGACCTCAGTGATGTGCCTCATTCCCAGGCAAAGAGGACAAACAGTCTGGAAGCTACAGAATACATCCTTGCTCTCAGTCATCATCCCACAAATATGGTTGTACTGTGTTATCTGCAGGGAACTGTCTCCAGGACCCTTGTTGTATACCAGAATCTCAGATGCTTCAGTTCCTTATATATAATAGTGTAGTATTTGCTTAGAACCTGTGCACTTGCTTTCCTATGCTTTACATTATGTACAATACCTAATGCACAATTGTTATGCTGCACTGTTTAGTAAGTAATGACAAGAAAAATATTCATGCATGTTTAGTATAGATGCTTTTTCCACTTTTTTTGCTAGGCGAGCATTCTATTACTGAGCTACATCCCTTGCCCTAATTGCATTAAGAAACATTCCATCTGTGTTTGACTGAGTCCATGAATGCAGGACCCATAGATGTAGAAAGCCAATTGTACCCATTCCTGGGGCAGGGTAAAGGTCTGAAAGCAAAGTCAGTGATGTGGTAGGGCAGCAGTAGGGTCTCCAGCGGAGGTGGGGGCAAAGATGTAGATTTAAACTCGAGCAACAGACACGTTTCTTTTCTCTGCCACCAACAAGATGAAGATGACTTGCTATTTTCTCTGAGAAACCACAAGATAACTACACAGAGTTCACCAAAACTGGTATGGTAGTATGTTCTTTCAGTATGCCAAGGGATTCCTATTTCAATTTGCTTTTCTCTGTAATTAAACTTTTGGCAGAGTCCTGTGTTGGGAACTCCATGCTCACAAAGAACACGTATGGCCAGGTCAAATCTGTGGGGCCAAGCTTCTGGATCATCTCACCCCCACACTAACTGGTGTTCTTATTCTTGTGTTTGTTTAATACTTAGAGTTCCATAACACACATATTTCCTTTCAGCAATCTTTGCACAGCACCAAGTTTTCCTTGGTTCCAGGTCATGAGTGACTATTATCCCCCAAACCAGGCTCCCACTTTACTAAGTGGCTATGGTTGAATAATTGTATTTTATAAGATATTCATGAGCTAACGACTGGTGGCAAGCTTTCAAAGGAAATTCTTTAACTGGCTACAGAGCTGTTGTTTTAAAAGTCCACTGCAGTTGTCCTTAACTTGTTCTTCTGCATAATTTATCGGGCAGCTGTCAAACATGCGTGTTCCCTGTCTCATAACTGACATTTGTACGGTGATAAATGACACAGGAAATGGGCCTCCAACAAACTGACACCGGGCCACTGAATAAATGAGAGAAGAGGAGAGCAGTGATGAGAGAAAATGGTTGGGAGAAAACAGGCGCTCTCCTTTTCCAGCAGGCAGGCCCACGAGTGAACTCACTGTTCATCCTGGAACAGCCCACGGAAATGGACTTACTTCACACAAATGCTTGCTTCCCTCACGGCCGTTATGCCTCCTTTAAGTAAAAAAGGAACATTGATTTCTTCCTGCTTTACGGATGTATAAATTTACATATAATTTTATATAATCCATGATGATTTTATAACATCAACAATGTTGATATTGTAATGCAAAACATAGTTTGAAAACCTTTCTTCTAGTTCCCTGAAGAGAACACCTAATTCCTATAAGTGGGGCCAAACAATGCAATTCTGAAAACCTCATATGCCGACCATTGATCTCCACGTAAAGCTGTGAAGCACTGTTACTAAGCTAACATGCTCTTTCTGTTTGATCTCTTTCCATTCCCTGCATTGTGCTCCCTGCCTCTTATCCTTGTCCAACATCAACAGGTCATTCTCAGAGGGGTCAGTGTTAGCCAATATAAATAACCATTATAAAATCTCTAGCTTGTTTTAAATCAACAACCAAAGTGGTCTACACTGTTTAAAGCATAAGTTCCAAATATTTTCACAGGCAAGGCTGTGAAAAGTGCAGGTAAAATTACAGCTAAATAATCAGATGACAGAGAGCCATTCCAGCACATGGTTCCTCCATTTTCAAACCAGCTTAAAAACAAATACACACGACAGTACCCCTTGGGTAGGATGGTAAACCTGGGCTTGGGGACCACAGGTGCCTACGTGTCACAAGACCTTCAGACACAGGGCTGATGTTCCCACCATGGCGGCTCAGCCAAGCCTCCAAAAGCCAGCGAGTTAGGATGAAATACAGAATATGGAGAGGAAACGACAGCCTCTCTCACTACCTCTTTGTTTGTCCTCCCCAAAGCCCATAAGCAGGGAGAGACACTGAAACACCAAATGTCTTCAGAGAGCTGGCCTGGGGAGGAGGTAATAGAAAGGGGCTGATAGGAACAGGTCAAAAGTTATTGCTATCTGGCTTTGGGAAGAAAGACATATAGTTTTTTCTGACTCCAGATTTACCTCTTTTGTTTACTTTGCCTGCGTTGTTATTGAAATTAATCTGCACTAGCAAAGAACAAAGTCTGTGAGCAGCAGGTCAGAGTAGTATCTATATATGCCAAGGGTGACAGGACCAAGCAGGCCAAGCATAATACTGACCATAACTGTGTGGAAGACCTACATATATTACCATGGAAAGATGGCCAGAATAGGGTGCTGACTGAAAAAAAGGAGTTTTTCCTACAGCTTAGAAAGCATGGCATTATTTTACACATAAATATATAGGTAAAGTTTTAAAAAGCACAAATAAACAAAAATATAACATCTAGAGTATGTTTACTCAAATCTCACTCTGCATATTGGGATAGTAGCCAGTTTTAAGTTTCCCCAGATTACAATGTGGTCTAATGTTCCATTCCAGGAAATAACTCTGTGCCCACAGAAGTTCTTTGTTAATATTTGTTTTTGCATTCATGATTTAGTCTGACTGACTTATCTCTAGAAGCTGTGTCTCGATTTCTATACTCTCTGTTAGCTGACTTCTGGAGTTGCACCCAATCCTGCACCTCCTACTTTAAGCTATTTTCTCAGCAATGTATTTATTTTCCTGGTTAATTGAACTTTTATTCTTAGGGAGTTGTTTTACCAGTGGCTTTACATTTTTTGTTATTAGGAAAAGAAGATGTTTTCATGTTGGAGAAGGAATCTTCATGAGTAATGACCAAAGAGTGTTTTCAGATCGTCATCAATTTGCCTAAAGCAGGACTCTGCTGATGCATTTCTTCATTTAACCCTTACAGTGATCCTTCCATGTAAGAACACATTGCTCTATAACAGTATTTCTAGAAGGTGTGTAACTGACTCAAGATCACACAGTAAGTGCTGGAATCAAAATGAGACCTGCATTGACCCAACTATGGAGCTCTCACTTTTAAAGGTCACATGATGCTAGGTTGACATTAAGACATTAAGTGCACATTGATAAAGAAACACACTTCAGATTTAGGAGGGCATTGGCCCTTAAATGCCACCTACTGAAATCTACTGTTTGCCTACAGAGCCTCTCAGCAGCCAGGCAGGTATGACTTCCGAGCTTCCATTTTTCTCACAGCAGTCTTTTAAGGATAGTCCCTTTTTCTTTGCTTTCAAAATCCTCTGAGAAGGTGGGATGCAATATCCCAATTTAAACAATGATGGATCCTGTTCCTCTAGCATCAAGCAAATCAAAACATAAAACTATATTCAAGTTTTTAAAACACAGATTCAGACAAGTGAAAATGAACATTTTCTTTGCTTTCTTCACTAGGCCAACTGTCCTCATCTGACCCCCTACTAATTTTCCTGATGTTGTTTGAACAGAACATGCTGATTTGGGTAATTCCATCTCCATGCACAAAAATAATTGATGACATCAGCATAGTTATGGGAATTAGACTTATTAGTTAATTACAAAACCAGCAGAGGGAGCACAAAGCCTGCATAAATAATAACCATTACTTCTGAGTGTCTTAAGAACAGTGGCCATGGTGGTAGAGAGAAATACACTTAAAAACTAAGTGCTAGGTATCAGAAGATGACCCTTGCTTTCTTGGAATGGTGGCAGTATAGAAATTTAACATCCCATCCATACAGTATAAGTACAAATGTTGACTCGTGGGCATGAAAGAGGAAGAGAGATGTGGTGTGTGTATGTGTGTTGTGTTTTCCTTTGTTTCATGATGACACCCTCCCCATGGTGGAGCAATTAAGGTCAGATGGTGAGACTTGCTTCGAGTTGGCAAATGTTTACTCACCCTGGAATCACACTGGCTTCCATCTTAGCCTTGCTCATCCTAAACAAAGTCCCAAGTGAGCCAGTCCTGTTCTTCTAACATGCAATCAAGATAATTATTTATGGTTGAATGAAGATTTGACAGAAGTAAAGAAAAGTAATATCCATTGATGTAGAGAGAATAAAAATAAAATCACTCTTTAAAAATAACCATTTGCCTTAATACTAACATTTTAAATAAATGGCCACCATTTTTGAATTTGAAGCTAGTTGATGTTAACACTTTTATGATTGATACAACAGCACACCTGACTGTGTGTCTCCCACCAAAATAACACTGTTAAGTATGGATGAAATTAAGATAAAGGGGATTCATGTATCCATCCATTGGTTAGGCAACAAACTTAGTATACGTGCATATTAATATGTAATATATTAAGCAATATACAATGTACTTGCATGCTGTGTATATAATCAACATTTACAACTTGGCCAACTGTTTAAAAGGCGGCTATAATCATATCAAACACATTAACACTGTTCCACACGATGTAAAATTTAGCCAAAGAAATAATAGTATTAAGAACTTGATTTCTGTACTATGCATTTCTTTTGTTGATTCTGAGATGTCTCCCCATAAACAAATCATGGTACATAACACATATGGTCATTTAAAAGGCATGTATTCTGGTGGCATGTTAATACAAAATATTTTCTTTGGAGAATCAATGGCAATGAGCTTATGAGTTACAAAGAAATTTCCATTTTAGCTCACTCACAGGAAGAGAATAATCAAGGCTCAGGAGCAGAGAAGTGGTGCTGGTGAAGAAACGGTTGAGAGAAGAATGGCCCCACAGGTATCTCTGAGGCCATTAGACAGATGCAGAGGATACTGGGTACAGCCGTACTGTTAGAGTGCCTGCTGTTCCCATGTGCTCTGTGGGCTCCCGGTGACCTCCTCTTCCACACTGAGCCCTTCTGTGGGCAATGTCTGTCATCATCCTTTGACAACTGCCTGCTACCCATGGACATCACTATCATCTAAATTCTTATCTTGAAAGCTAATCACCAGTGTGAGGGGTCAGGAGGCAAGGCCTTTGGGATGAGATCAGTGCCCTTATAAAAGAGACTCCACAGAGCTGCCTCTTCCCTTCCACCATACGAGGATGCAGCAAGAAGGCATCAGCTATGAACCAGGAGAAGGGCCCTCATAGACAATGAGTCTTGGAATATCTTCACCTTGGGATTCCCAACATCTGTAACAGTGAAAAAATACATTTCTGGTCTTCAAAAGCTTCCCAGGCTAAGGTGTTTTGCTCTAACAGCCTGAATGGATGCAGGCGCACGTGGAAGGGCAGACCAGCAGCAGTTTCACCTGCCCTGGAACATTCAGTTCACAACCTGGGGTTTGATTATTGTTGGGCGAATGTGGTCTACCCTTGATTTTTAGTCTTTTTCTTCCCTTAAAGGATTAAACACAGTGGCCCCTGTCAATGTGGCCCCCATCAGTTGCTCACTGTTTCCCCGGGGGTGGCTGTGCTTTCTTCATCGTCATGATCGGAAAACACAAGGCACCAGAGGTGTCCTGGTGGTGGATTCTGCTCTGGTGTCCAGTAGGTGCCCATAACATCTGCTGACTGGCCAGTGAGAGTACTGGCTTCTTCTGCTGCTCTGAAAGAATCTGAAAAAGGTTATCACTTCCCAGTGAATGGGCCCCATGCCTAAGGTACAGATATTTATGAACTGTTTTCCACTTGAGAAAGTTTTCTCTACCTTTTGTGCTTATTAATTGTAAATTAGCATTTGCTGAACACCTCTTGTATGTGAGGCATGATGCTAGAAACCTTACCTACGTCGTGTCACGATCTTAAAACTACCTTATAAGTCTAGCGCCCTTCTTTATTTCCATGTTACCAAAGGGAAACAGACTCAGAGCTGAAAGGCAACTTGCCCAAGCTCACCCAGCTGGCATGGGGAAACCACAATTGCATGTGTGTTTGTGGAAGCCCACACATGCTGTCTGCTAGAGCTCACCACATACACCCTTTTTCAAGTGAAGAAAATATGTAACAATGTTCATAACAGATGGTAGAATCCGTTATTGCTATAATTCTTATACATTGCATGAGCTTTTTAAATATATAACTAAAAGTTTGTTGATTGTGAGAACTAAGAACAAAAGAAAGAGTCTGAGCAAAACAATCTTGTCACTGAAAAAACTGTCAATAGAGGTTGACAGAAAAATGGCTGGGTAAAGAATGATTCCTGCTATACTTCTCTCCAGTGAGCCTGAGTGCCTTCCTTGAGTGTCCTGTCAAGAGGGCCAAGGGTCCCTACCCTTCTAGTAAGTAAGCAAGCAACTGGCCCTTGTCTATTGCAGCTCATTAAAACCACAATAAACAGGACTGCAAATCTGCAGTCCTGAATTCTGATTTATCTTGACCATCCACTGGAAACTACAGGTTTCTCATGACTTAATTTTTTTCTTTTTAATTCTCCACAGGGAGCGGGTTAGCTATCTGGCAAGTGTAGACCAAACATTTTCTTTAATAAGAAATTGATCAAAAATAAGGAAACAAATTAACAATACTTGTTTTCATCTGGTAAATGAATTTATTGCAGTCTGATTATAGATCAGGCAGGAACACAAGGATTAATTTTCTTTTTGCCATTACTCATTACAGTGTGTGACAATTGGTCTCAGAATGAATGAATCAACAGAGCAGCACTAGGTCTTATCTTATCATGCTAGGAAATGGCTGAAAAATCTAAATCCTATCATTTATTTCAGTGAAAATAGCCATGCTTGAAAAGAGCTGACCATTACTCAGGCCTACAGTCTATGTATGTTTTTATTTTTGGCATGTAGAGGCCATTTTTGTCACTTTTGCAGATAATTCTGAAAGGTATTTAGACCTAGGGCAGGTAGCATGAGTTTGGAAACCTTAGAAACTGTGGAATCATTTGGACACTGTCCCATTTAATTAAATAAATATCATGCTAGCAGAGATTGTCTCATCAGGTGTTGATTATCTCAAATGTGTACACGTTAAAAATGGCTAGTCTGCTTAGTGATTCCGTCTCCCCATTTGAACCTGCGAACCATAAAGTTCTTGTGATAATCTGTACATAAAAACACAAAGCTTTTTCAACAGAATACTGACTTCCTCTTTTAAAGCAAGATCTAGAGACAATATTAAGCCATTTGGAAGACTGACGGCATATGCATCATGTGACAGACATGTTGCATGTACATGAAGAAGTACATGTAGCAGCAAGCACCAAGTCATCCACAGTGCAAGATCCCCCAAGGACAGGGGTTCAGCCATAGGGCGGCCAGAGACAGGGTTATGATTCACTTTGTCAGGGCCAAGGCCTGGACACATTGTCTTTAATTGCCTGGTTATCATCTTCCAGATACTCCTGGGTGACATTGTGGCTGGAGTAATGAAGAAAATAAATACACAGAATCTCATATGTTCTTCCATCTTGAAATGCTCTATGTATTTGCTCAATATTCATTAACAAGAGAAAAAAATTAAAGTTCATCTCTCATGTTTTGCATCGATACCGTAGATCATTTTTGCCTGAGCACAAATTGGCAGATTACGCTCTTTCAATTATACAAAAAGCAAGATGTTGAATAGATTATGTGTTTGCCATGAAGCCGTTGTTTATGCTCAGAGTTTTGATTGTGAAGGCTTGTAGTTGCAAGGCAGGGATAATCAGCTCAAAGCCATCCAAATGGTAATTTTGCTTTTACAGGTACAGAATTGTAATTTTGTCACTAAAGGCAGACTTGGTAGAGTTTGTGAACCTTTCAAAAAAGAACTTAATGCTATTTAAGGTTGGGAAGTTTTCTTCACAGTGTATAAGGCAGGAAGAAGTCTACAACACTTTAGTTTGAGTAAGATGGCAGACTGAGAGAAAACTGAGCCTCACAAGGGAACTCTTTGTCCCTATGCCTGTGCTGTAAGGAGGGCAGCCCGTCCTCTCAGTGCATAGCAGTCACTAAGTGGCCACCAGCAGACACCATGCATGTACTATGCTGAGCACTTTCTATATGTTCTCATGTTTGCTATTTTCTACAACCTTTGGCTATGGTAGTATTTATCCCACTTTTACAAATGAGAAAGGATATCTTAGCAGATTCACTACTCTGCCCAAAGACAGCATTCCCACTGGGTCAGTCTTGCTTCTAAGCTTGTGCTCATGACAAAATGATCAAAGCTGCTCTGAGTTTACTTTCTCTGGTTATTTTGTAACCATTTACTGTTAGGATTACTACTGTTAGGAAGAAAAAATAGACACAAGGAAGGCTGGGCACAGGTATGAGAAGAGAAGACAAGGTGTGAAAAGAGCTGGCCCTGTTATTGAGGGAAGAAAGACAGAATTCCTGCTCTCCTGGGGTCATTGCTCTGTGACCTCCTGCAGGCTCATATGGAAGACCTACAGGGGAAAAGGGCTACGCAAGAAAGAAGCACAGATTTCAGACAGATGGAAGAGGCCGATGTTACAGATATGGGACTACATGGGAGCTGTACAGAGGCTTTTGTCCCCAAGAGGACCCAAGATAAGAACTGCACAGTGGCTACTTTATGACTTACCATGGGAATGGTATTTCTTACAGATATTTTTCATTATTTGGACACTTCATTTTAAGAGAATTTACAACTTAGAAAAGCATATCTTTTTAAATCTGGAACCCAGATTCTGCTCTGCTAAATTTCTGAACACCCCTGACCATACTTGATCACAAGTGGCACTTGCTAAGTTGTCTCCAGGTAGAATAACTGTGACACAATGAGTCCAGATTCTATTGGAAAGGCAGAGGCGTCACCATTCCCCAGGTGGAATGGCTCTCACAGGTGGAGGTGATGACGTAGTATCTGCTACCCAACCCCCAGAGCCCAGCACAGTCTGTGGTAGGAACACTAAATATCTGATGAATGATGAGCTATATCGCCTTTTGTAATTATTTTTAGATATTTTTGCATTTTTGAGTCTTAGTCTCTCTTCTTTTTCTGTACATTTCCCTTCCTTTCCCTCAGATGTTTATAAAACTGCCTTAAATATACATTGTGGGAGAGGAAGTGAACTGAGCAGCTAGTCACCTGTCTCCAGGTGGCAGAATCCCAGGAGGAGATTTGAAAAATAAAATCTCCAAATGAAAACAAAACAAAACTACCCTATTTTCTAATTTTATGAGGAAAAGTGCCAAAGGGACAGGACTTGAACAAAACCCCACCATCACACAGTCATGGAGCTAACGTGAGCTAAGCTTCAGCACACAGCTTCTGGGAATCACGATTATTGTTGTACATTATTTGTGTTTAGTGCTGGAAAAACGATTGTCTTTTTGCAATATCTCTGCCCCAATAAAATTAAGAACTTAGTGTAGGATCCAAATCCCCCCCAAAGGACCCAGCTTAAAAAAATTTATTAGTGCTACTGCCACAGGGATTTATGGTTTCTTTCTTAATAGTTCTAGTCTGATATTCCATAAGTTTCTTAGGTTGCTATGTAGATTCATTTATCTTATTTTTTTTTTTTTCTGAAACATACACTGAAGGTTTTAAGCAAAACCTGGCCCTTCAATTGACTGAATTTTCCACAGAGGGACGAATTGCTGAATGGCTTCAGAATGTATCTCCAAAACAAGCAGACCTTAAAATAAAAACAGACACTGAAGACTGTATTTTCCTGATTGTCAGTCAAGCTAATTACACTTCACTCTAAAGCTTTGTCTATCAGGGAAGAAAGGCAAAGGCAATCGGGGCCCTCTTCTTGCACAGCCTGATGTCAGGGAATAGAACACCAGTTTACTCACAGCGGGAGCCTGCCGTAATTGGCAGCTCCATTTTCCCCTACTACAGGGTAATTCTCTAGTGAAGAAAACACAATGTTAACAAGATTTTACAAATCTGACATATGGTATCCTATCTGAAATGACCAACCAAAGTTTCTTCTCTGCCCCAAGCAAGCACAGTTATCACGAGGCAGGACTTAGAGCAGTTAAAGGAGACAGGGGCCCTGGAGTTCTTTTACGGAGCTCTTAAATTTGGACTCATAACAAAAAAGGCGTTTCACAACAAAAGAAGGTAAGATATGCAGACATCTGGATGTGTCTCTGAGAGCTGGAGAGGAAATGACATCAATGACTTCACCTAGAACTTGGACCTTCATTCATGTCAGCTGATCAGAGTGCAGTTTCACATCTGGAGAAAATCCTTAGTGAGGCCGTTATGCTCGGGTGGGGCTGGCCCATGGACTGGGTGAGACTGGGAATTATAAAAGGCACACAGGAGCCAGCAACGATCTGGGTTTATCTTCACCTCCTCTTTAAACACATAGAAACACTAGAATTCACTATTAGTGAGGGCCAAACTGCTCTGAGTAAGCCAGAAGTGGCCCCTCCACCACGATTTGTGTTAAAAACCCTATGCCCCATTGAGGTAAATTCTGTTTTAATTTACAAACCAAGGGAAGAAAGGAGATTGTGGCATATAAACACTAGCAGGAAAGTATGCCAGTTTTCCAGGAAAAGAACAATGAGTTTTGTCCTTCTCCTGAGCACATTAAATGATGCTTCGTTTCATGCTGCCTTGAAGGCCATTTGGGTAGATTCTAAAGAGGGCCACAAATGGGTCCCCAGCAGTTCATCATGGATCCGCTGCTAAGATACCCACAGTTTATTGCCTACAGCCATCCTTTGGGGACTGTCGCCAGACCCCTTCTGATGTTCCATCTGACCCCAGCTGCAGAGATGGGGCAGGAAATGGAGACTCAAGTTAAAGTTGGGGGTCCCTAGGGCAGCTTTCAAGCACCAGGTACTGGCAGGAAAGGCACAGAATCAGGTGAAGTCCTGATTTTCATGGGGAATTAAACTGCCTTTTGATGCCACCTGGTGATACATAATTGACAAGACACTGCAGTGTGCCCAGGTGGAGGAAGAAGCACACACAAGGACACACATGGATACTCTAGAAATAACATGTCTTTCTCTACTTACACTGCTTCCTGGTCTACTGTTCCTGCACAAATATTCTATGAAGCAATCTTCACTAGCATCTCACTCGGTCTTTTTTTTTGGGGGGGGGGGTGGGCACAGACCTGGGACTTGAACTCAGGGCATCAAGGGCTCTGAGCCCCACCCCTAACCTTTTTTTGCTTTAGTTATTTTTCAGACATGGTCTCTTTTTTTTGTTCAGGTTGGCCTCATACCATGATCATACTACCTATGACCTTCCACATATCTGGGACCATAGGCGTGTGCCACCAAGCCTGTCTTGCTAACTTTTTTGCCTGGGCTGGCCTCAAGCCAGAGATCCTACTATCTCTACCTCCCAAGTAGTTTGGATTACAGGTGTAAGCTACCATGCTTGGCCCTTGAGCTGTTCTTATATAGTATAGGGACAGGCCTTTAATGAACACTGATTCACACCATTACAGAGTACTGCTTTCTTCGATGTCTGGCCATCCTCCAGATTTATAGAAGAGTCTTGCTTTGGTGTTGAGATCTCTTTTGCACCTTGCTAATATCTGCTAATCTCACAGGGAGATAAGAACATCGGTGTCAGACAGTAGAAACCAGCTAGCATCTAATGAGCAACTATTTTCATTGCATTCATTTGTAGGGTCATTCTATTGATAAGCCTTGCTCATACCCCACTTGCAGAAACTAGAGGACATTCTTGCTGGGAATACAATTACTCAGGCTGAGTGAAATAAGGCAGTCACACACACAAGAAAAAGTAAGACCTCACTTATTTAGATCCATAGACTAGTGAAGTTTATGGAGACAGAAAGTAGAATGCAGAGTGCCAGTGGCTGGATGTATGTGGGGGTGGGGGGAAGAAGGGATAGAAGCAAGAGTTGTTATCAGGCTGGAGGTATGCCTCAAGTGATAGAGTGCCTGCCTAGCAAGTGTCTAGCCCTAAGTTCAAAGTTCCAGTAATGCCCCCTCTCCCTAAAAAAGTTATTATTTATTGAGTATGGACTTCTATTTTTTTCATGATGACAAAGTTCTGGAATTCAGCTGCAAAACAATTTGAGTGTATTTAATACTACTGAACTGAGCACTTAAAATGGTTATGGATGGTAAATTGTATGTTATGTGTATTTTACCAAAAATTTAAAGGTAGGGGTAGGGAGGCAGAGAGTATAGTAAAATGAAGCTGTGACTACAGAAGCAGGTTCAGCTTCCCTACAGCTGCCAGCTATGAAGATGGAGGGAGGGACTTGGAGTCAAGGAATGAGGACAGACTCTAGAATCAGCAAGAGGCAAGGAAGCCAATTCTCCCCTGGAGAAAAGCCTCCAGAGAAGGCCACCCTGCTGACATCTTGATTAGTCAGTGAAACTCATTTTGACTTCTGGATTCCAGAACTATAACATAATAATTTGTGTTGTTTTAAGCACCTTCCACCCGTGCCCTCCTTCAGCCAAACAGTCACCCAATGTATCTTCTTTGAGTCGATTACAACACATTTGGGAAAGATGGTGATGAGGTAGGTAGACACACATCTATGAAAACACCACAAAGAAGGCGTGTGGACGCCTGGTGCTTGGCAAACACCTATGCTATCTCCTGGGCTGTAAAAGGTAAACCAAGTTTCCCAGGATGGACTACACAGGCTTGACCTTGGAGATAAGATTGCAGAGGTGTTTAAGATGTTCTCCATAAACTCAACTGCAGACAGTGGTCTCTTTAAAACCACTGTGTTGGCTGATGCACATGTATGTACCATGGAGCCTGCAGCAACTCTGAGTTTAACCTGGCTCTGCCACTTAGCAGCTGAATAAACTTGGGCTTGTCACTGAACCCCAGTGCCTCAATTTCCGCATCTCTGAAATGAGATAGTTAGCACCTCCATTAAAAGAGCTGCTGTGAGAATCAATTAAGATGCACGTCAACTGTTCACTCAGGCTTGGCACCCTGCAGGTGTTTAAGTAACACTGGCTCTATCATCATGATTATAGTTAATTTCACTAGGCATTCTACCAAATATCTATTTTCTTTCTTTAGAACACAGGCGCAGTACATTAATATGAGTAAGATCTGAGCAGCTCCTGCCACCAGCCTGTTGACATTTTGAAGTCCACATCATGAGGACTCACGGTGACTTCAGTCTTCCATCTAGCCAGCACAGGCATGTTCATGGGAATGGCACTATGTGGTGAGCTTTGAGCGAACCCACCAGTGCTCTGTGCTCATTCGCTGTGCATGGTGCATGAAGGGCCAGCCCAAGGGCTTTAGCCATTTGATATTTAAAGCCTGGCCAGAATGCCAGGTCTGCCCACAGCTGACACTGGTCAGCAACACAACACCCCACGGGTATGTATTCATCAAATGCTTATTAACTTGGCTGCAGGATTTTTTTTTCTTTCATAACATTAGAAAATATCACCTCTCATTTAAACAGTTTTCTTAACAGAGTGGAAGTAAAAAGCAAAGTGCCTTCTACATGGTACCCATCCTCTGATTGGATGCCTTGATGGAAGGTGGGCATGTACTCATGAAAATATCTTGCTATCATAATGCAGGGTTTCCCAACTTTGGTGCTCCTGACATCTTGGGAAGGATACGTCTGTGTTGTGTGGGAGGACTGAATCAAAGACAAGGGGGGCTGTCTGTGCATCACAGCAGGTTTAATAGCACAGCATCCCTGGCCTCTGCTCAGCCAGAGCAGATGTCAACAGCACCCTCCCACCCCACTTGTGATGACCAAAAATATCTTCAAATATCATCACATGACCCCAGGGCAAAAATCCCCTCCAGGTGATTACTCCCGGGCTAGGGTATGAAATCAGCTCTGAGGTTACTAACTGTGGCTGTTGGCTAAGAAAATAATTAGAATATTGAACACAGGAAGATTCATGGTTATGACCACCAGTTGTGAATAATTTAGAAGAAGCATTTTTGGATTTCTAATAGTGTATCTCAATCAATAAACATAAATTAAACATAATAATACGTGAAGTTGCTTTGTAAACTGTACAGTGTTAATGAGTGCTAAAATTATACCATTGTGTTCAGGGACTGTACAAGGGATAAACTGCTTGGGAATTTTTTATTAGACACGTGCTATGTGCTAAGTACTTTGTTCCTACCATCACATTTGACCTTCCTCCTTTGTTTTTATGGAAGAGGAATGAGGGCTCTGAAAAGCTATGCATGGAAAGCTATGTAATGTAATCGAGGTCATTCAGAAGTAACATGATCACGGTTTTGTCCTCAGTTAATAAGAGGTAGTGGCAGGATCTGAATCTAGAGCTGTGAGTCACCCAAGCGAACAGTGTCCCATGTCATCTACTGAAGCTTTATGTCGCAGATGCCACTGCTGAGTGGGAGGGAGATACGCAGGTACTCTTTGACAAGTCCTTCTGGAAATTCTGCACATGCATCCAGACAGGCATACCAGCCTTGGTGAGGAACCTACAGCTGTGAGCTAGTGCTACATGAAATGGCTAATGCAAGCTAACACCAAAGGAACCAAAGACCCACCAAGCCAATCATCCAAACCAACTAGTTACAAACTCGCATCTTGGGGACCAGTATTAGTATTTGCTATTCTTCTTGTTCCCCTTAAACAGCCAGAACTTTACATTTCAATGAAGATATCTTGGAGAAACACATTGGAAACTGATCTTAGATAGAAAGAAGAAAGAATTTAGGTACTGTTTTGCAGGGTTTTTCTTTTTTCCTCTACTGGGGTTTAAACTTGGGGCCTCATGCTTATTGGAAAAGTACTCTATCACCTGACCCATGCCCCTTGTTTTGCAATTTTTAACTTAGTGCCTATAATGTGTTACATGTGTTCCCCTTCATCCAAAGATACGTGGAAATCTGAACCAACAGAAGGTGGCCTTATTTGGAAATAGGGTCTTTTCAAAGACAGTCAAGTAAAAATGAAATCACTAGCGTGGGCCCTAACCCATTACAACTCTTGTCCTCATAAAAAGGGGACATTTGGACACAAAGACAGGCACATGGGGAGGGAGATGTGATGAGATAGAGGAGGATAGAGGTTTAAAGTGATTCCTCTTCAAGCCAAAGACTGCAAAGGCTGCCAGCAGCAAACTCCCACAAGCGAGGAAGAGGAAGGAGAGATTCTCCTGGAGGTTGCAAGACATCACCCTGACAACACCACCTTGGTTTTGGATTTCTAGCCTTCAGAACTTTGAATCTTCTCTTTTCTCAATCACCTAGCTTGTAGTATCATTTTGTTACTGCAATCCTAATAAAAACTCACATAGCATCTGTGTGACAAATTTATAAAGAGGCTTGAATATAATAATTCCCCTTCCATCCATGATTTTGCTTCCAACAGTTTCAGCTATCCACAATTAACCACCTCCTAAAAATAGAAAATGGAAAATTCTAAGAATAATCAATTCCTACCTTCTAAGTTGTGTACTACCCCGAGGAGAATGATGAAATTTCAGGACATGTCACTTTGTCCCACTTGGGACATTATTTGCCCATTTGCCTAATGTATCCACACTGTATATGCTACCTGCCCATTTGTCACTTGGTAAGTGTCTAGGTTATGTCATGGTATTTCTGTCTTTATGCTAAGTAACTCTTATTTTACTTAATAATTACCCAAAGGATAAGGACAGCAATGCTGGCAGCTTGATAGGGTGAACAGAAGCCATAAAGTGCTTTTGAAGTGAAAAACTGAAAGTTCTTCATTTATGGAAAGGAAAAACATGTATGCTGAGGCAGTTAAGATCTATGCAAGGATGAATCTTCTATTGGTGAAATTATAGGGGACAAAAAAATTCATGTTTTTTTCTGTGTTCATATTTCAAACTGCAAGTTATGGCCCCGGTGCATGATAAGTGCTTAGTCAGGATGGAAAAAGCACTCAATTTGTCGATGTATGTACAGGAAAAAACATGGTGTATATCTAGGGCTTGTATTATCTGCAATTTCAGGCAGGCCTTGGAGGTCTTGAAAGTGTCCCTTGAGGACAGGAGAGACTACTATCCTTGTATTTTTATGAGCACAAAGCAAACAGTTTTCAGAGGGGCTTCTCAATGAGTTGTGCCTGCCATATGCAGGACTTGGAGCAATGCCATGTGGTCATGGGGGCCTCACCCACACCACCTGGCAGCTGGGCCCCAGCCAGCGCTCCCCACAGTTTACCCGCAATGAGGGCTGGGACTCCTTGTCTGTCTGTCATTGGCTTATTCCTGCTCATGACCTCTGGTGTCCACATCTTCCAGACCTGCCTTTTTCTAGCTCACAGGCCAAAAGGGCTTTCTGGCATTAGTTCCACTATTCACACTATTCTAATAGATTTCCTATGATCACATCTTAGGTTAAAATTTTACCATATGACAGCTACACAAATATTCAGGAAACCAGGAAGTCTGTTTTCTATCTGCTGACATGCAGTGGTACTACCACTTGCACTCACCTGCAAGGTGGGCACAGATGTTAGTGGACTGCAGGAGGAAAGAGAAAAGACACAGACTTCTTAGGATTTTCCAGCCTGGAGTGTAACACGGGTTTACTCTAAGATACTGCTGTAGAGGACCATCTCCCTGAGAAGTTAGCAAGTTCCCACCTGGCATCCGCAGAGCAATGCAGAACACTACCACAGTTCCTCTCTCTGCTGAGCGAGGCGGGTGCTGTTATTTAATTATTTCAATCCTGGCTTTGTTAGAGCTGCCAGTGCTGGATTTGTTTATAGGTGTCTTTTCCTTCCAATGTGCCCGCAGGGGCTCACCCATGTCATTTGTCAGAGGCTAAAAAGCCCGAGGCCAATAGTAGACATTTACTTACAGGAGCTTCAGGCTCTTTTAAATAGGCCTTTGGGATTTCACCACTGACCATTCTGCAGCAAGAGGATGAGGGACACTTTGCTGGGTGTTTCTTTTAATTGACTAACCTCCATGTCGCTGTTCAAAACCGCAATAACCCACATATGCCCTCGGTCTGAAGATTCTAATGACCTCTCTCTGGCCCTCAACACATATGGCTAAGACAATGCAAACATCATTTGGAAGATGAGTAAATTCGATAACTCAATTACGGCTGCACCAAAGCACCATTTATCAAACTTGGACCACAGTACTTTGTCTCTCTTAGTCCTCTGTTTCTCCATGGCCAGGCATTTGGGGGAAAGTCGCTAATCAATTTAGGAATGATTAAATTGAAATTTGTAACACTTTCCATTATTAAACCTTCAATCTTCATTACTGCAACTTAATGATTACATCATGGCCGAGAAAAACAAATTACGGGTAGCTGGTATCGTTCAGAAAGCTGGGGAAGCAAGTGCGTTGTAAATACCAGAAGTTTGATATGTGTGGGTGCAGAAATGATTGTGTGACATGTAAAAAGGAAAACAAAGTTGCCATTCCGTTCCCAATAAAAATGTGCACTAGAACTTGACATGGTATATCACCCTTTATGGCATGTTTGCCCTTTTGACATAGAGAGTGCTGAATAATCTGAAGAGGATGGAAGGGACCTGGGCACTTCTCACAATCCTGGGCCAATGTGGATGAGTGCACATGAGCCTTATTTCTAGAAGAGGTTTGGTCCAAAGAGTTCGTCAGACACTGAATGACAGGCCGAGATGCTCTCCACTGAATAAGACAGGGCATGTGCTACACCTTCCACTATAACTTTTTTTCTGGGCCTCTCATTTTTTTTCCTCATACTTTAGTATTAGTTCTCTGGTCAAAACTCATGGCCAGAAATACTCTTTTCATACTGCTTTAATGACACAGCCCATGTTTTGTGCATGCATATTCCCTGCAAATTCCATAATTAACTATACCCTTGATGTTTTAGAAGCCATTGGAGACTGGGCAGGGCTCCCCACTGGTCTTTGGGAACTGAAGTTCTAAAGGATACTGACTGTAGGCAGCCAAGGAAGAGAGCAGCATTCAAGAAAATGGAAGATTAGTTGGTGCGAAGAGAAAAAAGCAAGGCTTGGTGATACATTTAAACGCTGGGAATTATGGGGCAGATGATGATGAGGATAAAAAGGGTAGGTGATAGTGAGTTTGTTATTTGATTATGAATCAGGTGATGCACTTGTATTAAAATTCAGTCTTCACTATAACCCACTGAAGAATTATTATTTCTTTGTTTTACAGGTAAAGAAATGGAAGCAATGAGAGGTGAGGTGCTCTGGCTGCTGTCATGAGCAGAACAACCTGGTGAGTATCTGAGGTCTCCTGCCGTCAGCCATAGCAGTGAACCTAAGGGTGGATCCTCCAGTTCCAGCCAAGCCATAGATGACACCTTGAACACAGCCTTGTGAGAGAGAGACCGTGCCACAGAACTACAGGGAGCTGAGCCCCTCCTGATTCCTGGCATGCAGGAAGTGTGACATGTAAGAAATGGCTGCTCTCTGGAGCTCTGTTGTGCTGGAGTCACTTACTGCATGCAGCACATCACATCTAGTAAAGGGGAGAGACTGGCTCAGCCCCAAGCCTACCTGGCTATGGAGCCCACGTGCACAACTAAGGTGCAACCCTGTCCTCAGTGTCTAAATCACTCCTTCATGTACCTGGCACCCCTCTGGAAGGGCACACGTGCCTTAGTCCTGCTCCTATGGCCACGTCGGTCAGCACTTTCAGAAGGAGCCATGGTGTTCAGCAGCCTGTCAATCACCAAATGAAAAGGTCAGCAGTACCATAGCTTGTCGTTCAGACAGATGGGAGAAATCTCAGCACTTAGCAGGTGTGTCCTTTTCCTGGCTTCTATCAGTTTAGGGGTCCATTTTACACATGCAATATTTCTAACGCAAATGCTCTCAATGGTATTCAATGAGTAAATATAATCATATCCTGTAATTACCTTATTTATTAAAAAAGGTACAGCAGATTCAATTCACCAAATACCATCTTCCACCTTGGGGTTTAAGCATTACAGCAAATTTACTGAATAATGAGATCATCCTCTTGTGTTCTATCTTCATTTAAACACTGACTCAGGAAGAAGGAGGCCTGTGTTAAAACATAGCAGGTCCATCATTTTCTTGCAATGTCTGCTTCGATCATAGTGAGAGCCCAGAGTGACAGTGTACACTTTTAATCGCAGAGAACAGGGAGACGTTAAACAAAGGAGGAGCAGCAGGAGGTCCATCCATTTCAGGCCCTGGGAAAGGTCCCTCTGACCAAGTGAAGGGGGGAAAATGAGCCATAAGGTATTAAGAAAGGAGCAAGCTGTGAAATGAACCGAAGGGTGTACGGTATGGTTCATGACCCTGCAGCCTCAGAATGCAGTCCTTCAGCCATGGGGTCGCTAATGAAGAGCGATGCCTGGAAATTAATGGAGTAGTGTGGGGTGTGAGGGTGGGAAAGGGAGCAGGTTGCTTCTCCCCACCCCATCCTTTCTGCTCAGAGTCAGGCAGAATTGTTATTAAAGCTCCCACTACTTTGATAAGTTATTGTTTCACCATTATATTATTAGAACGATCAAGCCAAAGCATGGAGGGTCCAAGTTATTTTCTTTTTGGAAAAAAGCAAAAGGGACCATGAACCCCAAAAGGAGAAAGAATGAGGACATGCTCATTTGACTCCAGGCTCTGATGTTCTCATGAGGCAAAAGTTCTCATTTTCTTTAGTTTTAATTCAAAAGATCCCTTTTACCAAGTGGAGCCTGCAAAAACCCTCTAGTTGGAGCTCACACCCTCATTCCATCCTCACAAACAGATATTTATGGCAAATACAAAACATCAAGTGAACTGACTTATGAAAGGCGATTGGTTCCATCTGTGAATTGAGACCTGAAACCTTTCTACTTTCATGTTAGCTGTCATTTTTCTCCCACAAATGAAATGAATAATTCCTCCTCATGGCAGTTGGTTTCAAATTCACAGGGCTTTCCCCTCCTCTGAACCTATTATATTTTGTTGCATAAAACCTATCTCATAAAATAAACCTCTCAAAGTTGTAAATTAAAAAATAAACATTCTTGAGAAAATGTCAAATGGAGGCCTGAGAGAAAGGCCAAAAAATCCATTTGAAAGAATACTGCAGTGAATCCATCCCCAGAAAATTGGGGAGAAAACACTCAGCCTGATGATTGAATATAAATTCACTGCCTTCAGCCAGTCTGTAATGAAATGAACCTTTAGCTAGGGGTTACTATATACTTTTTAAACTGACTGTAAGATGAGCTGCACCCACAGTGGAGGGAGATCAAAAAATATGTACCAGAATATTAAAATCAAAGCTGGGGTGAACAAATAGCAGAGGGGCAAATACACTTGTCTAGCACCAACTCTGAGCGTGTAAATGAAAAGTCACAGAGAGCATCCTTCATACAAGCACAGTGGTTGCACTTGATCTACAAAACGTACCACATACTGACTGCTGAGGTGGACAGGCTTGTGGTGGAAAATGTGCACTTACTGCGGGGAAGTTTTCCTAGTATCATTGGTTAGCTAGCCACCTTCAAGGTTTGGTATGTAATTCTTAGGAACATAGCATACAAATACAACTATGGCAGCCAGCTCCCAAGTTGGCACTTAAATGACCCCTCCCTTCTGGTATTCACTCACAACCTTGTTTAATCCTTTCCCCTACCTTGTCTCAAGATAGCCACTTTTGGACATTATATGGTAGAAGTGGTGATGCTCTACTTACAACATTAGGTTACAAAAGATACTGCAGCTCCATGCTTTGCTTATTCTTGTACATGTGTGCTTACTCTGTCTGTCTATCTATCTACCTATCTATTCATCTATGTACCTAACTATTTATCCATCCATCCATCCATCCATCCATCCATCAAATCTATCCTCTCTTCCCTCTCCTTCCTTCCTTCCTTATTTGCTGAAGGGGAGGGCAGTCAGCCTTTTAGAGAGGTCCATGTGATGAGGAACTCAGGTCAATAGCCAGTGAAGAACTGAGGCCACGACAACAGCCCTATTCAGTGGAACTTCCTGGGTGCTGAGCCTTAGCTGAGCCTTTAGTTGGTAATAGTCCCAGTCAGCAGCAGGAGACCTTGAACTTGAACCACCAGCTAAGCTTCTCACAAAGTTTTGACCCTCAGAAACTCTACGAGAGAATCAGCTTTATTTTTTAAAACCTTAAATTTTGGGCAATTTGTTTCATAGCAATAGACACTATCACAACCACTGTTGACACCACATTGAGTTCTGGTAATATACCAGATGGCATGTGAACTGTTTCTTGTGAGCACTCTTCCTTAATAGTGCATCATACTCTATTATGTTGGCACCATTACTATTATTCTAGAAACATGAGAATTAAGTGATAGGTCATGAATTCAGAGCAGTGCCTGGCACATGCTAAGCACTTACTAATGTTAGTTATCAAGACAATTATTATACCCATTAGACAAAGAGAGAAACCAAGGCTCAGCAACAGGAAGTATTGGCTCTAGGCCACATAGCTAGGAAGCAACAGACAGATTCCATGTCTTTCTATCTAGGTCTATATTCTTAACTCAGAATCCCTCCTCCGACAATGAAATCTTCAGCAAACAAACCAACATGTATGCTAAAGCAAAGACACATTATTCCTGGACTGTCCATAGTCTTGGATTATTCACATTAAAAATTCTTTGGTTCAGGCTTCAAACCAAGCCAATAGTATTTCCTGATGTCTAAAAATATTCTCCACCATGCAAAAATAATGAAAGCAAAGACTCACTAGCCAAAAACGGCCATAACAAATCAAGATTTGTATTTGGTCTAAACTTTATTTGGTATCCATGATATTTAAAGCATGAAACTGGCTAAATACTGCCACGGGTTCCTAAGTCATAGCTGTCTCTGAAATGGGATCCCAGCACAGAAGGATGAACGAGGAAGACTCTGGCCAAACCCTGAACCTGCCCACAAACTGAGACTTCAGAGTCTGCGTTCTGGGACTCAGGAGAAACTACACATCTTTCAAGTCAAAACCCAGGCCTGGCTTTCTCACCTATGTTCTTCTTCTTTAGTGCATTCTGGGTGGAGTGATAACCCATAAAAGATTAAAGGAATCAACAGAAACTGCCTGCTGATAATGCCTATAAAACACACTTTGGCCAAGTTTTAGAGAAGGAACTGATTCTCAGAACCAGAACCTCAGACTCTATTCAAATCCCTCATTACTGGGTGGGATTTACAGATCATGAATCCTCTTCTACCTTCAAGATCTCTCTCCTCCTTTGACCTTTGGCAGCTCAAAGAAGATCCTGGCTTTTTAAGATCTCACTTGGTTATGATACCATCATCATCATATCAGAGTAACTCAGCAACTTTAAATAAAACTGCCTTTCAAGAATCGGTGCTCTTTTGGCTCTCAAAGAAGTTAAATTTCTTTTGTTTGTCACATTTTTGAGTTGTCAAGGAGCGATTAACAGAGCCTGACTGTGAAGGTCTCCCCCTTTTTGCTGGCACATACTTACCTGTGTGTTCCCTTTCTGCTGTTGTTCCATCATTGTCACATTTAATAACTCTCCAAGTACATCTGGGGCAGTGGTCACCTGCCTGGGCAGGCACCTGTTGGGACTGATCAAACCTGTGATTGTGTGTTGATACCAACTTGTGCAGCTACTGGGGACTACTTTGAGACTATCTCTGTGATGAGAACTTGGACCCACAGGAATGAGGTTTTCCTTTCTCCTTTACTCTCTGCCTTTTTCAAATACCATAACCAGCTGAATGGTGAACCCAATGAAACCCTGTGTCTCCTGCCCTGCCTGACGCCTATTCTCAACAGGAACAGGGGAGACTCAGTTCAGTATTCACAAACATTTATGTATTCAATAAAAAAAGAAAAAGAACACTCATACACGACTGGAGGTGGTGGGGAAGGTGGGGGAAGGCAAAGCTATAGATATAACTGAGTGGGAGGGGCAGGTGACAGTGGGGGAGGGGAGGAAATTAGGTTAGATGTAAGGACAGTGTGGTACACTGGAACACAATTCCAATATAGACACAGGCACCAGGTGTTCCAATAAACCCTTTCGTTTGTAATCTGATTTTATTGGGGACAATCCAATTATGGAGAAGTTCAAGCCACCATCCTTGGGGTAAGACCTGAGGCCAGGGTCTAACTATTAATAACTGTATTAATACTCCTCCTCACCAGACACGCTGTATCTGCCTGTGGTTGTTTTGACTGCCTGTCAGAGAGTATCCTAATCCTAAAATTACTAGGGCACGAAGCAGGCGGGCCCGCGCTCCTGCTATCAAAACTGTGGTTGATAAATAAGCCTTCATGCCTGTGAGGGTTCAAGTACCTTTGTGGTCTGGGTTTTGCTACTTCACTTAACCCTCCATACTGCGCCTGTGTTGAAATGATGTCACTCGACATGCAGGTGAGAGGGCTCACGTTTTTGGTCCTCTGCACAAGGGGCTTTCGGGCTGGAAAGGCTTCCCAATTATACCATGATCCTCTTTAGCCCATGCTCACTAGCACCCTGCTTCCCCTGGACACACTCTCCAGTCAGCATTCAAGCCTGACTTACAAAGCTCTCTCCTCCTTGCCCTGCCACCTACAGACATTCTTGCTTCTGGAACCACAGTGGATGGGGAGGAGGGCTGATGTGCCACCTCTCTCCCACACCAAGTTGTGTGCTTCCTTAAGAGTGAGGACGTTTCTTTCCTGGTATCCTGAGCATCCAGAACAACCATGTAACCAGATGATAGTCTGCCACTGAGACTGCGTCCTCCCCCATGCCCTAGTTCCTGATCCAGCACACACACAGTTGCCAGTGCTCCTCTGTTCATACTGCTTTCTAAGCATCCCTGAACTCTTTCCCCCGTCAATATGAGAGGAGAGCCAGCTGCTGTACTTGACTTTTTTGGAGTTGTTGATGGCCTATCTATATACACGATCTCATTTAACTCCAAAAATTAGATACTCATGGCATTCCTAATTATAGCTGGGGAATCAGAGCCAGGGGAAGTGACTTGTCCAAAGTCATGGCAGTCTAGTAAGCAGCAGAGCTGGGATTTGGCTCTAACCTGTCATGATGTGGAAACCTGTGGTCCTTGTCACCTGTGCCTAGACTCCTTGTTCTTATGCAGTTCCTGTGGTTCTGAGACTCTGACACACAGAGGATGGCTGATACTTACAAGATAAATGGTCACAGGGCCCCTCCAGGGTGTACCACTTCACAGAACAGGGGCTTCTCCCCCTATTTGAAAATAACAGTTAATGGACGGAATACATCTGGTTATCTCTACAAAGGGTGGATGATAGGATTCTACCTGTTACAAGAGAAAGAGCTGGAACATGGATACCCAGTCAGCTCATCAGCAGCCAACTTCCTGCTTTTGTTTCTTACTCTTCGAAAAAATGGAACAAAATATTCAAATTTATGAATAGGGTGTTCATGAAATTTAAAATGTGATTTTGAAAGTGCAGTGGTTATCAGTAACTACCCTGTCATTTTTACAGAACAGAAAGGACCAGAAGAGTGCAAGAGAACACAAAACTCATGAAAACAAAAAATCCACAACTCCTACCCCCAAAGCAAGCCAGTGGAATTCCAGGACTACACACAGGTGTCCATTCCCACCCTAGTTTTTGTTTCATTGTGCAAGGATGGCAAATTGCTTTCAACTCTGAGGACATGTCTGATAACTTGTGGTCACTGCCTGGAGTGATACACCAAGAAGACTTTGAAGCTCTGGGTGGGCTCTGAGGGTAAGAATGCGATGATTGATTAGTTACGTCTGACTAATGAGGATTGGATGGGAGAATGGAAGAGCTAGGTGCTCCTTTTTCAAGGTCATTTTTCACAGAAATGTGCAATGCCTATTTAATTGTAATAAGTTCACAATTTATAGCAAAAGCACCTGTATTAATATCCAGAGACCAGTTCACTGGACTATCACAACTCTGTTTCTAAGAGAAAACATTTTGATATGTAACAAAGGACCCCAGAACTATAAACTCATCCTTAGAGGAAAGCCACAGGAAAAGGAGATATCACAAAAGACAGACAACAAACCCACTAGAGAGTTTCAACTCTTCATTCTCTTAAAAAATTGGAAGAAACTCCTTCTTGTCTACTGCAACATCACTTGTGTAGGCTATGTTAGGATGGACAAATCACAAATTCATGGCCTGGCTTCTTAAAACATGAGTTTTCTTTTCAGTCTTAAGAGTCTTCAACTTCATTTTATTAAAAAATCATTTACCCCAAAGGTGGCAATTGAGCACGCATAAGATGTACTAAGAGAAAGGTCTCTATTCTATGTTGGGATTCTGCTGGGCAAACTCAATTCAATACCTAAACCACCCCACAGAGGAGGGCCCAGGGTTGGTCTGGGTAGTTCCTGAACAGTAAGAGTACAGGAGTTGAGGCTGCCACACACATCCTACACAGTGACACAGCATTTATGGGGTCTTAGACTTACACTAGTTCTGAGCACAGGCCACACCGTGTCTTTCTCCAGGGCAGATTCACAAAGCTATCCTATATGCTCCAAGTCAATCCCAAGTAAGCACTGCTTTCTAATTTTCATCACACACACACACACACACACACACACACACACACACACAAACACAAGAGTTTTCTTTGGATAACACCGGGCTTAGGGAATTACTCTTGATGGTACTCATTTTATAGTAAATTGAACTCTAGTGCATTAGTGAGTGAAGAGAACAAACACACATGCCTCTTCGCAATTCAGAGCAGAGGATGACACTTTCTGTATACTTCAGAGGAGGTCAGTTGGAGAAGAAAAGATTGCTGTGATTGTCAGAGAGATACCAGGCATCCCAGGGGCTGCTCAAAGCCCTCAGAGAGACAATGGTAACAGAAAAAAAATCTATAAGGATTAAGGGAAGGGCTTCAAGTTGAAGCAATCTATAAGAAACTGTGCCACAAAGATGTTCCTTCTTGAACTTGCTTTCCCCCGCAGTTGCAAAGTCAACATAATGAAGTTGTGTGCCAGAGCAGTTAGCAGAACATACTTCAGCTGGACGTGAATTTGAGCAGAAAGCTCTGTCAACCGCATCTTCACAGTGCTGCTGCTGTCTCAGGAAGAAAGGCACCCTGGGTTTACAAATACTGCAGTGTTTACAGAGGAGGAGAAATTTCTTGTTGCATTCACCAGATGCTATTGTGCCAGCTATCAAAATGCTCTTCCAAATTTCCTGCCACTCTCTCCTCTGGGGAAAGTGGCTGGCATGTAATTACGCCAACACATACCTATTCTTTAAAAGGCAAACAGAGAGAAGACATAAACTAGTTCCATGTGCTATGAAGTAAGGCAAATAATCTGGCTGATGGTGGTGTTCACAGAATAGAGCCCTGGAGAGGAGCAATGAGGGAGGATTTAGAATGAAGGCACAACCATAACTGTACCAACCATCCATTTAGGGCCTAATAGGAAGTTGGTGGAAAAGGTGGCCACTAATGGTGCCAGTGACCTAGGTCTGACCTACACATGCTTCAGGGTTAGCAGCAAGCTCTCTCTGCTTTTGCTTTTCTCTGGTTTGTTTTCAGGGGACAGACAGAAAGTCAATTCTCTAAGTCCCTTTTCTAGAAATGAAAAGTGCAACCCAATCAATATAAAAAGGGGTTGGATTTAATTGACAAGGCCAGGAAGGGTGTTCCAGAAGGAGGAGAGAGTGGAGGCAAAGAGGCACATGAATTTGGGAGACAGCCTGGCTGGCTTGTAAGGTTCGGATCATGCAGGGCATGCTAGAATCTTAGTGAGTGCTGGGGGAGGCTGGGGAGGGCTCTGGAAGTCACACACAGTATATGGAACTTTATTTTCCAATAGGGAACCAGCTCCACTTCTCACTAGGAAAAGATGTACAAAATCAGAGATTTAGAAAAATCCCAATGCTAGATAGTATAACAGAAAGGACTGGAGGTAGGGGAAAATGAAGGGAAGGTAGGAAATAAGGAAGGAGGTTTAGCAGTCCTGGTGAATGAGGGGGGGAATCCTAGAGTAGACAGGCAGAGAGGAGATGATATGAAAGACAATGCTGTCAGAAAGGGCAGGAGATGACGGGTGGGTGAATAAGGAGGAGAAACCAGAACATCTCCCAAGGCATCTCACGTTGAGTAACACTGGGAAGGCAGAAGAGGAGAAGAGAGTGAGCGAGGAGAAGGAGTCTGGGTTTATCTCCCTCAGCTCTGAGATAGGCTGGCATCAGAGCACAGATGTCCCAGATGAGGTGGAAATGCAGATCTGGGCTCCAGAGCAGGGCATGGTGACTTTGGAGCTGTAAGCATCGTGAGATGATGCAGAGCACAAGGGAGAGTAGGGAGGTCTTAGGCTCACCGTCCAATCAGGGAGATGGCTGGACAAATGTCCCACAGGACAGAAGGCACTTGCTGGATATGAATGGCACGGAGTGCCTATGGTCCTTGGCCAGAAGAGCTTCACAGAGAGCGGGGAGAGGAACAGCCTGTGTCAGTCCCAGGCACCGAATGACAAGGGACAGACTAGTAGTAAAGGATAGGAGAAGTAACAGTACTGTGAAGAGGAGGAAGCAGCCATGGGAAGGAGTGAAATCAGAGCCTCTCTGCTCAGCACATCCAACAGTCTCCAGTGCAGGCAGCAAACCCAAGAACTTGAGAGGAATTCAGAACCTCAGACTCCCAGAGGAAATCAGTCCCAACCTGCCTCTTTGCAGGAAGTGCAGCTGACATGTTTGCTGTTAGAGTCTGAGAAGCCAGGCATAGAGAACACCTGGTCTTCAGACCCTGGAAACAGGTACAGCCAGTGTTTCCAAGAGGGAGTGGAGGTTAAAACAGAGGGGAATGAACTGGTAAATGAAGCCAGAAGGGGCATATACGCTGAACTTTCTTCTTCCCCAAACAGGATGAAAAGAGGCTGTCTATAGATCTCAGTTCTCATACTTGTAAAACAAGCAGAATAAAGACACCTCTTGTGTGCATAAAATGAGATGGATGATACAATTTCACAGCTCAAGTAAAAAGCCTGACACACACAGACAGCACTCAGTAAAATTACTGTTTAATGTCTCAATAGCATCAGCATATCGCCGTGGAATAAGGAATTGTTTCTTCCAATTCTTATTTTGGGCAGAACTGGGGTTTGAAGTCAGGCCTTGGGCTTGCTAGGCAGGTGCTCTACCACTTGAGCCACACTTGCAGCTGTTTTTGCTTTACTTATTTCTCAGGTAGGGTGTTGCATTTTTGCCGCAGTCTTCTGGCACAGCTGGGAAGATAAGAGTGCACCATTATGCCCCACTTGTCTGTTGAGATGGGGGTCTCACTAACTCCTGCTTAGGCTGCCCTGGAACCATAAGCCTCTGGTTTCTGCTTCCCAAGTTGCTGGAATTACACATGTGAGTCACCATACCCAGTCCTCCAACTGTCCTAACTTCTTTACAGAATGAGGTCTTTACAGAATTCAAGTCAACCATGCAAGAATGTTCCAGAGTTTAGATACTGTTCATAACTGAAGTAGTTTTGAGGCAGGACAGATCTGGTAAATTGAGAAACAGCAGCCAGGAATTCAAAGACAAACATTGTATTAATAACTGGCTGAAGCACAAAGGTGGTATTTTCTTTGCTTTAAATTCCACACTCCCTCAACAAGCGGCAACATTTAGTAAAAAGGAAAAAAAAGGGGGGGGGGAGGGAGGGAAGCAGCTCTCTCTACCCAATCTTGCCCACTTGCCCAAAAAATGATTAGTGCACTCTGAGAACTGAGCAAGGGTATCTTGCAGACACTTATCTTGGGGGAAAACTCTTGAGAAGATGACTCCTCTGGGCACACAACGTGTTTACAGAGGAAAATACTTATCACAAGGATGGACTCCTGTCTTGAAGGGAGAATATGGCAGGACTCATCCTTTGTTCAAATGTCACAGTGACCTAAATGTAATGAGCAGCCCAACCTTGAAATCTGTGGGCCCAATTGATGAGACAGTGGAACAGCAAAAACAGCTAATTATACCATGTGTCAGAACAAAGGAGAGCACTTTTCCTAAGGTGAATTCAAGCCAAACACCCAACCTACTTTTTCAGCATAAATATCCCTGATGTTATAGCCCTCACTGCACCTGTTGTCAGATGTGCCCGCATCCATGTCTGGGCTGTGTACTACATTTCTATCTTTCTTTTGCTTTGCTTTACTAATCAGCTTTCTTGATTTCTCCCTCCAAGCCCTAAAGCCCTTTTTTGTGACAATACCACCCAAGGGCCAGACAGAGGCCTTCTTCCTTTTGTATACCTCCTCCCTGGCGTGCCACCAGTTCTGGTAACAGTTTTTCTACCACTATTTGACTACTGAAACATCCAACAGCTTCAAAGTGAAACACAGCTATGAGGTCTCACAAAGAATTAAGCTGTAATTTGAGGACAGTGACAGTCCATATATCTTCCAGCAACTCCCTGAATTCAGACCTTTGTCAGACCCAAACAGCCTGGTAGCAGGAAATGCTCATTTTAAATTATAAAATTATTTATTTTTAATGCCACCCCGAAAGAAATGTAGGTGGGGTGCAAAGAATGACAGGTAGGTCAATTTTGCAGAAGCTGACAGGTGATCTGATGTGTGCTGATCCATATATCTCCATGTGTAATGTTCGGAAAGAAATTAGGAAAAACTTACAGGCCAGGCAAGCATGACGAAGAACCTATAAACACAACCCAAAAGCAGCCCATGCAGCACCTCCATCAACTCTAGCATATCTGGTGATGACTGCATGTGACTCGCTGTTACCTATTTCTCAAAGTGAGTTTTAAAGCTATCAGCAATGCCTTTGCCAGCACACAGCATGGGATGTGTGGCCAAGCAGCCCTTGCGCACAAAACCTTCATTTCTATCAGATGAAGTAAGTATGTGGATAAGGCTGACAGCAGACTGGGAAGAAACACACTGAAAAATCCAAGGCTGTGGTGCAAGAAACTAAAAAATAGCAAGCACACAACCAGACAGCGAGGCCCGAGAGATGCCGTGGCTGGGAACAGCTGGCTTTTAGGTCAACAGCCTAGATCCGACTCCAATGGGCAGTAACTCCAATGGCCTGTGCAAGAGTCCATGACTGGGGGGCGGGGGAGGCTGGGTGTCCCACGCAGTCATAGTGCGCTGCTGGGAATGAACTGCCCCAGCGCTAGAATTGAGGCTCTAAGACTTGAGAGAAATGTGAAGAGGAAGGAAAAAAAAAAAAAGAAAAAGCATTCCACTGGTCAAAATGGTTTTTAGAAAAACCCAAATGACCCCATTAAACCAACCAACAAAAACAAAGCCCCACACATTTGCTTAAAGGCTGTAGTTTCTGTTCTGGGTCACAGAAGAGTTTAGGAGAATCACAGCAGTGATGGTTGTCCAACACTGAGTATGTAATGAATGCTGCCTCAGAACTGTACATTTAGAAATGAGTCAAGTGATAACTATTATCTATATTTTACCACTGCTTTTAAAAAAAAGAAAGAAAATGCCATACATTTAGTTTACCAGGTGCAGGAAAGTTTCCCTGACATTGCACTGGGTAAGGTGGGAGGTACAGCTAGGGGATGGTTTTGGTTATTTGTGAAGTTGACAGCTACCTAAGGCATTGATGACATGTAAACGTTACTGTCAGCCACATCAAAGGTCAGGGGCTTTATTTTGTATCAGGAAGACTAATCATTTTGAGGGGACTGGAAAGGTATGAAGAAATGAACCTAAGAAGTTGCCTTAAACCTATGGTCTGTGGACCATAGGACAAAACCTAAACAAACCTGGACAAAATCTCAATCTTTTATCTAATTACATGGTTTTTGCTCCAAAATTAATGCTCAAGTATTTAATACTTTGTTCCCCCTATAAATTGGTCAAAGCATATAGCTACTCAAATTTCCTATCCACATGGAACTGAAATGGGTTCTCCTAGTGAAATTATAGAATCTCATACTACTAATTGACTTTTGATGGGGGATCTTTCCAATAACTTTAGTATCTCTAGATGGATAGATGTATTTCCAAAGTTTCAGGTTCTAAAATTCAAGGCACTTTCCCCAAAATATTGATTTTAAATAGCATTTAATCCTGTCTCATTAGAGGGCTATGTTCTTAGGGGGAAGACAAGTCATTTTTTACCACAGGGGGAAGAATCATCTGTATAGTTAGTAGAGAAAAGGTAAGATAAAGCAGAGGAACTGAAGAAGCCACCCTTTTTTTCCATACTCCCCCTCCCACAAGTACCTGTCCCCTCACCAGGACCTGTTTTACAATCCTGTGCTGCATTTTCAAGTCTGCATTATTTCATGATGGTATTTCAGCTGTGAATATCCTGTATTTCTTTGATTTCCCCCTACCCTTTCTTATTCAATAGCTGTCAGTGTATTTCCTCATGCCCTCTTCCTGCACAGATGCAATGTATTTCTATATTGTTCACTGTCATTCTCTTCTCTTCTCCCTCCTTCCGAGTCCCACTGAACAGTCCTACTATTGCAAAATGTCCTCTATAAGTGTACATGATCATGTTTGGTTTTGTATATGTTTATCTTTTGGGTCTGTCTGCACAGGAGAGAAAGCATGCAGCCTTTGTCTTTCTGAACCTGGCTTACTTCACTTAACATGATGTCCTCCAGTTGCATCCATTCACCTGCAAACCACATACTTTCATTCTTCTTTACAGCTGAGTAGTACTTGAAGGAGTCATTTTATACATCCAGTCTGGATGCCTCACAGAGCAACGTGGACCCTCTACATTTCTGAGTGGGATGGTAATCAGTTTGCTATGATATGCAAGATGAGATGCTGCAACTACCCGATCCTAGGTAATTACTGCCCAGGCTGTCTGGGTCACCTCCGAGCTCTGTCTCATGTGACACTAAGCTAAGAAATCTTTTTTTTTTTCCTTGAAAATTCAGGTCAAATATACCCCATTAAACAGCCAAGTGGTTCACAATCTTGATTTTCTGTGAGCATCTAAGAACAGTTTTTGTGTAGGCTGAATAATTTCTGTGTCAGTATTTGAGGTGAATACAGATGATTTGTGGAAGGATTTCTTGCTCAACACCAAAAGTGGGACTTTGGCTGCTCATTACTGAAACTATTCACCTTTGAGGCCATTCCACAACAGAGCCAGGCTCTCAGAAACTTCCCTAATGAGAGTCCTAGAAAGCATTTCCTTATCTCACAGCAGTGCGTAGGAAAAAAACAAAACAAAACAAAAAAAAACCCGGTATTATGTATCTAGAGCAAGCTGACTTCCCTCAATGTGGAGAGACACAGGCTGTTGTATTTCGAGGAGGTAAAAGGGAGGTACAGCATGCGTGTAGATTTTTAGATTAACTGCTAACAGATGTGCCAGCACAGGCCCCTAGCTACTGATGAATCCCCCTCAGAAGGAAACAAATGATCTTAAACCTCCATGTTCCCACAAAGGGTTCCTTGGGATGACAGGCTGTGTCTTTCAGGAAGGAATTAACCCTGGATGGTGAGGGGTAGGAAGACACAGGTACCACATGGGGTAACCAAGGGCTATGATGAAGAAAACTTGTTTGTTTGTTTTTAGAGGTTTCTGTCCTTCATGACAGGGAGGGTGGGGTGGATCAACGCAGCTCACATCATGGTAGTCAGGGAGCAAAGAGCTAAAACGTACTCTGGACTCCAAGTATTTGCCTGTCTTCTATCAGTCTTTCCCACTCTGTCAGGCATCTCACCTCAATCCCCAGCCCCAGCCACTGTGAGTTTCTTCAATGAGCTCTTTCTGCACTTGGGGCCCTTGCATATGCTGTTCCTTCTGCTTGGAACAACCTTCTTCCCAACTCTTCTCCGACTGCCACCTTCTCAGAGCATGGGTACTAACTTAAAATGCCCTGTGGTCCAAGAAGCTCTCTGCTTACCGTGTCTAAAAGTCTCTCATCTTGTTGGTCTTTCTTTGTGTTGACCTGTTTCTTTCTTTCTCTGCCCTAAGTAGAAAGTATATTTGTGTGGGGAGTGGGGGGTCCTCCCCATATCAACAGAAGTGGCTTCTTGCAGTCTGAAGGGGTCTGTGCTTGTGGCTTAAGGCTTTGCAGTCACTGCCTATAGAAATTCCACAATTTTATCTTTGAATCTATGTTCTGTAAATGGAATATGATGAGACCATGAAGCTGTACTGAGGACCTGGAGACTTGGCTTATGGGGAACCTTGCAGGCCCTGCTTGGCCTCCTTCCTGCACTGAGGCTGACCTCTGTCCTTGGTGAGGCTGGGTGAGGGCAGGGTGAGGGACAGGTTTGTGAGGCTGTGGGATGGGGAGATACCCTGCTCCACTGCCCACCTCGGGCTGAGGCACAGCACACAGGGCAGGAGATGGGCGGGTGGGATGGGGCACAGCAGCAAGTGAGCTGCTGCCCGTGGTGCCCTTTGCATGTGTCCTGTGTCTTCTACCCAAGGAAACCAGGTGTCAAACAGCAAATGAAAATATGATGACAAGAAGTCAGAGAGGCTGTGGAGAAAAGATAAAGCTTTATATTTTAGTCCCTCCAACAGCACTTCTTGCTGCCTTCTGGAACAATAGAGCCCTCTGTGTTCACTTTGCACTGGTCCCACAAATTGTGTGGCCAGTGCCATCGACGGCCTCTCTAGCATCCAGCAAGCATGGACACTCAAACTCTTCTTACCCTATTGTCTGTCCCAAATGGTCTAAGGTAGAGGGGCAGGAGGAGGACCTGGTGGGTGGCTGTGCAGAAGAGGAGCCACAACAATATCCATGGTGTCCTAGCTTGGTGTGTGCCAGCTCCCCACAGGTACTCAAGGTAGGGATGGTTTAGAATGTTTCTTTGGCCCACAAGTATGATTAGGATTGGCCCTGCTACTTACAATCACAACTTTTCATAGTGAATGTGTACACCGACTACGAAATCCTTTGAGGAGCGCTTCTAATTGGCTCTGTCTGCCCCATCAAACCTTCGAGACATTATCTTTTCCTAAACCACTCCTTTCCGCTTCGGAACTGGGCATACCTGCAGCCCTGGAGGGCTCAGCTCTCCCCCAGGGAGGAGGCAGCCACAGCAGCACAGAGCACCTCTCTGGTGTTTTACAGGACAGTCCTACAGGGTATGCTCAGCATGAATGGAATGACACTGACCATTCTACCCCAGGGCCTCACTCCCTGCACTGCATGTGGAGACCTCAGACCCCACAAGTCCACCATGGGAGAAGAAACATTACACCATCGCCGCGAGGACACTGACATTTACCTACGACCAGCATGTGCCCGTGAGCCACATTCTCCTCAGCTGGGAAGGGGGCTTTACCCCTCAGAGCACTCACTGCAAGACTTCTGGCTTCAGCCTGGTGTGGTGGTACATACCTGCAATCCCAGCTTCTTGGGACGTGGTTGGAGGATGGTAAGTTTCAAGTCAGCTCAGACAATGGTAGTGAGATGGTTGTGTCAGACACAAAATACAAACAAAAGGGCTGAGAGAGGGGCTTGAGTAGTAGAGTGCTTGCCTAGCATGTGCAAGGTGCTGGGTTAAATCCCAGTACCACCAAAAAATAAAAATAAAAAAGAAGAAAGAAGAAGAGAGGAGGAGGAGGGAGGAGGAGGAGGGAGGAGGGAAGAAGAGGAGGGAAGAGGAGGAGGAAGGAGGAGGAGGAAAGAGGAGGAGGGAAGAGGAGGAGGAAGGAGGAGGAGGAGTGAGGAGGAGGAGGAAGGAGGAGGAGGGAAGAAGAGGAGGGAAGAGGAGGAGGAAGGAGGAGGAGGAAAGAGGAGGAGGGAAGAGGAGGAGGAAGGAGGAGGAGGAGTGAGGAGGAGAAAGGAGTGAGGAGCAGGAGGAGAGAGGAGTGAGGAGCAGAAGGAGGAGGAGGAAGAGTGAGGAGGAGGAGGAGGAGTGAGGAGGAGCATTTCTGGTTTCTCTGTACTGCATGGGCAACTGCCCAGCAGGGTGTGGGCAAAATCCTCACTAGTATATCTGTATCCATGACCACACAAAGGATTTTTCTTCACCATTCTCCAGCTACCAATTCCAAAGTGAATACAAACTGAGGCCTGGGCTTGCTCTGCTTTACTGCTGAATCAGCGTGCAAGCCCACAGGAGGAGGAAGGTACAGTTACACCAAGGTGACTTTTCAGAGGAAGGCCTGGTACTTGGCAGCTCTGTGACCCCAGCCCCCAAGGCCTGCCTTCTGGAGTGAGGAATGCAGGGGCTTCTGCTCCCCGCAGCTCTAAACTTCAAAGAAATTCAAGCAACTCAGCCCAGTTGGAAGCCAAAGAAAACAGCAGCCAAGGACTTCCTGGCCTGAGGTAAGTGTGGGCACAGCAGTCCTTGAATGCTTTGGGCCTCTCTTTCCTGCCCCTCAGGCTGAAATGACAACATTAGGAGCCAGCAAAATCCTGCCAGGCAAACTCGTCAAGTTCAGGGTCAGTTCAGCTCTCTCCAGGAAAGCTCTACAAGGTGGCTGTGATTCCCAACAGCCCCACTGGCTCAACCCACAAGTGCGACCCTCTGGCCTCCTGGCAGGCAGGCTACAGGAGCCCTCCACCATGCGGCAACTGCTCGGGTTACAGAAACTCGTATTTTATATCACAGGAATTCTCTCCGGAGTGCTTAGGAGGAATTCCTGCAGCCCATGCCATTCCCTACTGCGGGACTGCACTAAGATTAGCCTATAAATGACTCAATGGTTCGCCAGGGCCCCTTTCACGCCCTCTCCCAGCACACATGTGCTCAAGGTGGAATCCTGCTGTCTAATTGCTTTCACTGCACTCCTGGGTCCTGGGCCAGCTCTACTGGCCACAAATGTGGTACCGGAGGCCATTGCAAAGGATGCAGATTTAGGGCACTCTTGCTCTAGCACAGATTTTAAACAGGGAGTATAAGGCCACAGGAGAAGAGGGCTTGTTCACTTGGGTCACTGGGAGGAACAAAAGGACCACGTGTGGAAAGTGCCTGATTGGAGCGGAGATCTAGTATCAAAAGCACCGTGACTGATGAGCCCTGTGTTCTAGCAACAGATGAATTTGGGGACTTGTGTGTGCAGCACGTGCATGCCCACACCACCCTCCTCCAACAGAGGAAGAAGAAGAGAGAAGAGCAATGGTAAAGCTGTCCGAGCTGGCAGTGAAGACACCTAAGCCAATGTAGCTCACTGTCGACAATCCTAGAACCCACCCCTTCCTGGGCTATACCAATTTCAAGGGGCCTCTGAAATTCTAAATAAGCAGAAGATGTACCAGAAAAGCCCAGATTTGGGTCGTCTCTTGGCAACATGTAGAAAAAAGCACATGCAGCAGGCAGCTGCGGCTTGTGCCTCCTCGCAGCAATAACCATCTGGCTGTGAGTCCCAGCTGTGTCACAGGTCCTGCCCCCACCTCACTCACTCCTGTGATTTGCCTTCCTGGCTTTAGGTGGCATTTGAGTTTATGACCCTGACCCCAGATATGTTCTGAAAAATGTGGGATTTGCCACAGCAGGTACTGTTGTTAGTGATCCCATCCGGGATGACAGAGGTGTGTGAGTTAAGCACTCCTCTTCATAGAACAGTGTGAAGAATGCAGAGAAAGGTGAGAACCGTAAGAGGTACACATGAGGACAGGCACTAGGGGAAGTAGAGTCACAGGCTTTGATGCATTCGCACTGACAGGTCAACTGGCCCTTCCTGGCCCCTTTAAAGCTGAGCACGTGCTGGGCTGGATTACATGTAAGGCTTTCAACCCTTGCTCTTATTCTTAAAGCTTGCAGACTCATTTCTCACGAGAAAAGTTAGAATGGAATCTGAGGGGGGGGGGGGCGGGGTGGTTAGGCATCTCCAGGTCCACATCTCAGCCCCAGAGGGACCCTACCAAAGCTGCAGGATCTCTGAGGCCCAGACAGAACCTCACCGCTTGAGGGACTCCAAGCTCTCTCCAGACTCTTATGTTCTACTCATCTTTCTGAAAGCCCTACAGAGTAGGGGAGGGAGGGTGACATAGCAAAGAAAAGAGAATTCAGTAGTATGTGACTGAAGAAAGTAGGTGGGAAGAAAGTCAGTGACAAAGCTTATGACCTCATACGCATGGTGTGTGATCCTAAAGTGGTAATGTGGAAGGTTGAGTTTTATCTCGGAAGTATGGTAAACCTGGGCTTAGCACCCTAGTAGATGAGAAGGAACCAGAAGATACTGGTGTGTTTGCACACATGTGTACACTCATGCACACCCCAAGAAGTTGAGTACCCAGGGAACACAAGATGAACAACAGATCCATGTACCTGGTAACTGCACACCTCTTCCTTCTGCCTGTCTCCGACCATCCCTGGCTGTTAACAGTTCCTCATTCTCCTCAGGCAACCTCTCTTCTTCCTTCTTCTCCCCACATGGTTCTCCAGCAGCTGACTCCAATAGCACTAGTTTTAGTGGTGAGCACGTGCCTTAGATCTGGCCAACCAGACTGCAGCAGACCTTTGGTGTGATTGGTTCAGCCACTGCACATGACCTAACCTGGGCCAATCCATAAGTCTGTTGCTGCAATTATCCAGGAGAGAAATAGCTTCTACTCTTGGGTTGCTGGGATGATATACTGCTCTTAGATGCTTAGAGGCTTCTTTTAGCACCTTGTTTAAAGAACACACCCCCAAACAAAGCCACCAGAGCTAGGCACAATGAGGAAATGGAAAGGGACCAACATCCAACAGCAAGATTTGAATGCCTAGAGAGATGAGCCTAAAACTAGACAGGCTTTGTATTTTTCCACTGCTTGAGCCAATAAATTGTCATGTGTGATGTTTTGTTTTCAACCAAGGCTAATTTAGGCTGGGGTTTTGATACATGCATTCCAGACCAATATAAATCTTTCTTCACTGGTTACCATGTATTCACACTAAGGCTTTTACCTTTTTTTTTTAAAGCTACAAAACCACAAAAATAAAATCAGAGAATTAAAAAAGTGAAAGGCTACTTTCATTATCTATGTTAGTAGTTACAGATCTTTACTCAGTAGGGAACAAATTTTGGTTAGACGTCCAAATCTAACTATGCCCCAAAATAACCCAGAGTCCGTGGTTAACTGAGAAACTTGAAAATTGCTTCTTGGCCTTTTGGTTAAAAGTGTAGTATCTGTGAAGCTGAAAGCAGGACTGTGCTGATAAATCGACATACAGCTGCTCCTGGAGGGTGTGTGAAAAAATTTGTGCCTACTTCACGTAGGGCCATTTGCTGTCATCCATAACCCCAAATAATGCAACTCACATACCTCACCCAACATTTATGACAGTAGAAATCTATGGAATGGTTTCGTGGCAACTTAATATGAATTGTTTTTATTGAATTATACTTAATGCTTATTTAATATGTGTTTTTATTTTATTAAGGAGATGCTGGTTTGGGATATAATTCTTTACTTCTTTTTAGGAAGCTTCATTGACAAAGTAGTGTTTGCCTCACTATGATCTTTTTCTTCTGCAATATTTTAAGGACATACATGTAACCTCATTTATTTAGTCCCACTCACCATTCAGTGTCAAAGGCAACATCAAAAAAGCACACATAATTGTCTTTTTAAAAAAATTTTTTAAAGCGTATCTGATTTCTGGTTCCTTAACTTATCACAATTTAGAAGATAATCCTACTCTTCAAACACCAAATAGACAAAAATCCAGTATTATAAAAAAACTTAATTTTTTTTTTTAAAAGTGTGGTGGCTCACATCTGTAATCCTAGCTACTTGGAAGACAAAGACTCAGAGAACTGAGATTCAAGGCCAGCCTGGGCAAAAAGTTAGTGAGATGCCCAGGCTGGGCATAGTGATACCCGTCTATAATCCCAGCTATGAGGGAAGCTTAGGTAGGGGGATTTTGGCTCAAGTCTACTTAGGCAAACAAACCAAGATTCTATCTGAAAATAAACTAAAGCAAAAAGGGCCATGGGCATGGCTCAAGTAGTGTGAGGCCATGAGTTCAAAGCCTAGTAACGTTCCTGCCCCACAAAATCACTTTAGGAAATAATTTCTTGAAAAGCTTCTTTTAATAGCAAGATTCACTTAGCAAGTGGCTTGCCTCTCAAAGTAAGTCTTAACTATGAAAGTAATATGTGAACAATTTTTGCCTATTAAAAAAAATGAAAACATGCCTGACAGCTAAAATTCCTCTTGACCAGCGCCCATTTCAAAAGGACAGCACTGTCACTGGTCTCTGGTGTGTGCCCTCACTGTTTTCTTGGTCCTAGAGCTATACTATTTGGTGTGAGCATGTCTTTCCATAAATACTATCAAACGTTATGTACTGAGGGGATGGTGGCCCATGCTTGTAATTGTAGCCTTAGGAAGGTAGAAGCAGGAGGATTCCAAGTTCAAGGTCAGTCAGTCTGAGCCACACACCTGCTGGGGATATAACTTCGTGGAAGAACACTTGCCTCAAATGTGCTAGACCCTGGGTTCAATCCCCAGTGCTGCCAAAAAGCCCCAAATAATTATGTATTATTGTGTAACTTGCTTTTGTCTCTTAACAAGTAGGTCTTAGGGACCTTTCCTCGTTCATTCACGTACACTGCCTTATCACTTTTACTTTCATACTTTAGTTAACCATTCTGAGGCTGAGAACATTTAGGATGGTTTGGAGTTTCTTTTTCCCTCCTATGAACAGTGCTTCAAGAACATCCATCTCTAAGCCTCCTCACACAGGCAAGAACTTCTCGTGGGCTGGCATAAGCCTCCCTTTTCTTGGCAGTACTGGGGGTTGAACCTGCCCCCACCCCTTGCCAGGCAAGCTCTCTACCTTCACTTGAGCCACTCCGCCAGCCCTGTTCTCACTTTTTGAGGCAGGTGGCTGTTCCATAAAGCAACATAGATTACTAAGAGAGTGTCAACCAGCAAAAACACAGCTCCAAAGAAAGATTACATGAGCAATAGTTGTTTCTTTCTTGATTTTTAAGGCTCTAATCACTTTTCTTGCTTTCCAAGAACTGCTGCATCTTTAAAGAAGGTTGCTTAATTAAGATGAAAAACCATTGCTGGTAGTTGACAGAGACTTTTTACTTCCCCCAATTCTCCATCCTTCCCCTGTCCCCCCAGGCACCCACCAAGAATTTCAGCATCAATATATCTGCTCTTCATTGATGTGTTAATTAGAAGGACTGTCTATTCATCAAAGTATAGCCTTAAAGATGTTTACTATGTCACAAGTCAAGATTGGCAATTGAAGACACCACTCCAACAGGTGAACTTCACTTTAAAGTCAAATGTATGATCCGTACAACAGAATGGAGTACGCGGTACAGACAACAAAACACCTGGGCTTCCAGTTGGCTTAAGGACATTCTCCCCACTTATGCCTGCTGGGGTTCCAGCCCAGTTTCCCCATTCTCCTCCCTCTCAGCAACAGACGCTATTCTGACTACTATGTTCATTTTCCCTTCCGTGTTTTGAACTAACATTTTATTATAGAAACTTTCCAACACACCCAAAGGTAGAGAGAATAATTTAATGACCTCTCATCTCCTACCAAACACACAGCTTGAACTATGGTCAACGTTTTGTCATCCTTGTTCCATCGACCCACCCCATTTACTTTATTTCTGGAATACATTAAGGCAAATCCCAGAGGCTATTTCATTTCATGCTGAGATACTTCACACTGGAAGTTTAAAACAAAGACAAACAAACAAAAAACTACTACCATGCACTTTGTCACATGTAACACAATTCTTAACTCTTTCTAACTCCTATCCATACTCAAATCTCCTCAGTGCACAAAACTATCCTCTCACAGTTAGCATCAACAAACAAATAAATAAAATGGTAGGTAAACAATACAAGCAAGTAAAACAACAACAAAAATCCCCGTATTATTTGAAAACATATTTTACTGAGAACCTGACCAATTGGCCAGTGTTCCCCTAAAAAATGCACGCAGCCCAGTTAAGCTTTACCGTATAATCACCGGCTGTGCCAAGGAAGCCAGGGGAAATCTGGTTGTCTTCTCCCCCTTCCTTTTATCTGCCACCATGTACAGCAGAATCATTAAGGGATGGACCCAGCAACTGGTGGGGTTTTAAAATTCACGAGTGTATTGATGTGGTTAACAAATGAACTAAATTATATGACTACAGTGTTACGATGTGACTAATAAACGCTTTGGGCCCTGTTTTCCAAGCTTAAAAATAATTGGGTAAACACCATGGAGAATCTGGGTTTAGAGCATGTTTATTTTGCTTTCTTTAAGGAAGCCTATGATTAATTTAAAGGCAGCCATTCAGGAATATTTGCTTCCCTGTTCTGTTTGCTTTGTATGCTCAGAAAAAAAATTATGCCTGTTCATAAAGCCAGGCACATGCGTGTTTGCCAGGGAGACTGCTAGGTAAATGTAGGAACCCAAGGCTTCTGTAGGGTTAGGTCCTGCCTTCCTTGGTGTAGTTATCAATATTGAGGAGTATGTGAGAATTCATCTTTCAGCTGAACAATTCTAGCTACTTTTGCAAAGCAAATCCATCATTCCTACTGTTTATATTATAGGCGTTATCTCTCAATTGAAGAAAACCCCAATATGAAAGGCTCAGAAATTGAAAAGTGGTTGTTAATATTACAAAATCACACAGGAGGCTGGTAGATGCAGCTCGGTTGCAGAGCACATGCTTAGCATAGAAGAGGCCCTTGGTTCAATCCTCAGCACCAAAAAAACCCAAATTACAGAAAATATCAAATATTTTCATTTACGACAGCACAGCAGTGACATCACACAGGGATTGATTGGCCCCCATGAGTATCTCAGGAATGTAAGGAAAGGAGGAAAACTCCCCGAGCTGGCACAGCTGACGGACTTACACATATCTTGCGTGCTTGTTGGATCCATGCCCACCTGAACCCCGATCCCTCCTCAGGGAAAAAGGGCTTTTGGTTTGATGGGCTGAATTTGGAGAGAAACCTGCAAAAGGGGTGGTGACAGGAGAGGCTGAACTGGCACATCTCCCTTTGCTCCCAGCACAGCTCTGCTATCTCTGAAATCACCCTGAAGAAGCTAAGGCCATGAATCCAGGTAATCTGCTTCTGTCACACATAGACACAAAACTCAGGTTCGTGCCCATCTTGCCAGGTGTGGCAGATCACCAAGCCTAGAACCATTGCAAAGTCCCTCCTATACCTGCCCTCTTCCCTTATTCTCCTGACACTACTCAGTTTTCCTTTAGGGTCCATCCATGGGGAAGTTCATACGTGCCCTGACCAATCTGAGCAGGCCCTTGCCTCCTCAGTGGGGACAACAGGACATTGAGCAGTCAGTCTCTGAGGACAGCAGGTGGTACCAGTGACACAAAAACTACTGCTGGTACCCACATATCAAAAGGTCACACAAGATTAAACACTGCTTTTATTCAAAAATTAAAACACACACACAATTAGGAATTTGCAAAACGATATAGCAAATGTAGTTTTTCCTATTGTTACAGCCACAATGTACTATTTGCTAGTCATTACAACCTAACTCTGTGCCAGGAGCAGAAAAGGTAAAAGGCCCCAAATCCACAGAGATTCCCAAGTGAACTTTCTTGAGCCCTCACAGGTAGGGCAGGACAATGGCTGTGGCAGTGGCTGTGTGAACCCCTGCCCAGCCTTGCTGCTGTTTTCTGAGGCGAAAGCTGAAGGGGGACCTTCCAGCACAAGCAGAAACCACACACTGTGATCCTGCAGGACGAGGTGGAAGCAAGGGTTTCCTATGGCCACTGACACCACTGAAAGGGTCAAATTACCACCCAGCTCATTTGTAGGCTGGGCAGGAATGTGGCTGAGCACACTGGGTCCCTTTAGCAGCCTGTCCACCACATGCCTCCTCCTGGTTCCCTTAAGCAAATACCAGGTGCCAGAACTGTTCCCCACCTGGGTTCAGAGATGCACTGGTGAACAAGAGTGACCATGCCTGGTCTCACTGGGTTTCCATTTGGAATTGACAGTGTGGTTAGGTATCATCCATGACCAAGTCACGAATCCACAGTGCCTAGGCTGGTCCCAGATGATGTCACCAGCTACTGTTTTTACATGTGGAGGGGGAGCCATGAGCTGCTCCCCTCCTGGGCTGTCAGCCATGACCTGTGGTTACTCACCTGTCTATGAGTCCTTATGCCAGCAAACTCCCAAGACAAGCACTTAAGAAACTTCTCTTAGTATCAGCGCTGTACGTATTAATTACCCCAAGTCCCATTTTCCAGAATTATCCCAATTCTGCACTTATCCTAGTCACTGCCTGATGGCAATAAAGTGCTGACCCTTCAATGTTGTGACATTCTCCAAAATGTCCAAAGTGTAGAGGAGGGGTGGGTTTGCTGCTCACTAGTTGTGTCTTCCTGGTGAGTTGTATAACCTCTCCATGATGCTACTTCCTTGCCTATAAAATGATGACAATGATGGTCCCTACCTGTGTGCTGCTGTGACAGTTACATGAGGTGACAGCATACTCGGTGCTTAGACCAGAGCTAGCTACCAGAATGTCCCAGGGACATCAGCTAGTGTTACTGCTGTGGCTGTTATTCAGTTCCATAGATTTCTCACATTGTTTGGAAAACCCAACCACCTAAGGAACTGAGGTTATAAAGAGAACAAGGGGATCCTAGCTTTAAAAAAAAAATGTGTTCATAATATTGGCCTTTTAAACTTCTTTCCGACACTGTCCCCATCCCATTTCCATGTGGAACGTGCCAGAATCTGTAAAGTGCATTACTAGCACTGTCTGATGTTAATCACCAAGGCTCCAGTCTGTGTCTGCTTGGTTACCAAAGTAATCCTCCTAAATACAGCCTACACAGGCTCTTCCCCATCACAATGGCTCCTGGTCACAGACTGGATTGACAGATGCTCCTCATGCTTTCAGGGGACATCTTTCTCACCTGGCCTAGCCACTGCTAGTTCCTGCCTCCGCTCAGCAGGCTCAGCCTCTTCAAACCACCTGCAAATGGATTCCAGGTCATTTGTACCTCTGTCCGCCATAGCCATGTCTTCTAAAGAAACCTCTTTCTCTAGCTGGGTGCCGGTGGCTCACACCTGTAATCTTAGCTACTCAGAAGGCAGAGATCAGGAGGATGTGGTTCAAAGCCAGCCCCAGGCAAATAGTTTATGAGACACTATCTCCAAAAAACCCATCACAAAAAAGGGCTGATGGAGGGGCTCAAGGTGTAGGCCCTGAGTTCAAACCCCAGTACTGCAAAAAGAAAGAAAGAAAGAAAGAAACCTCTTTTTCAAGTCTCTATCTTAAAGCTTTAATCTCTTCTCAAAGCTTAGCCCGTGCGAATCTATCCACCAGCTCTTCTGCTCATTTTCAGCTGTATCATTTATTTTTTCTTGTTTAGCTTGATTGGGTTTTGCTGGCTATATGCAAATCTGGTTTCCCAAGACAGACTCTAAACATCTCAAGACCAAGCATGGGATCATATACTCTTTTTGAAATCCACTATTTCTTCTCTTTCCTTACCAAAGTCCCTCTAGACAATACAGAAATACCTGGAATCTTTGGAACACCTTGGGTAGGTTATCCTTTTCAACTCTTAACTGAAATTTGGCTATGACTTCATTAACCTGATTGAAGTTGCAAAATCAAACACAAACCCACAGCTGACTTGGTTGCTTGGGGTTCTTAACAACTGAACCAACTTCTGCTCTTGATGTCCATCTCTGAATAAGGTCACGTCTGCTCTCTGACTGCGCCGAAGGCATCTGTCTAAGTCCTTCCATTGTCAGAGAGGCCATGTGCTTCTGAGGTGACACCCTTTACTCAGAGTTCCATCTACTTTTAATAAACACGTTTTTGTACTTTGTTCAAAGGTTCTATGACATGTGCTTCCAACAGGGCATATGAATCCTGTCTCCAACTTTCCTGCCATCTTGTTACACTGACTATTACCATGGCTGTCTTTGATGATTCCAGAATACTCTTAAACTAGAGTCCTCCCTCAGTATCCTCATGGGACTGATTCCAGGACCCCCAGGGGCTACCAAAATCCAGGGATGCTTAAGCCCTTTATACAAAATGACATGGCATTTACATATAACCTATGCATAACCTTCTGTATACTTTAAATCACCTGTAGGTTACACACAGTACCTGATAGAAAGTAAATACTATATAAGTAGTTTTTATAGTATTTCATTATTCCATTGTTTAAGGAATAATGATAAGAAAAATGTCTCCATGTGCTAAGTACAGATGCAACTTTTGTTTTTTTTTTTTTTTTTTTTTTTTTTGGTGAATCCTTTTGAGCCACTCTTGCTGAATCTGAGGATGCAGAAACCATAGATTTCAGGGGCCAACTCTAACAATTCCCTCTGTTTTCACTTCCAATCTAACAAGAGTGCATTCAACACATACAGATCATGTGATTACCATATAAACACAAGTAACATTAGAAAGAAAAGAGATACAATGCTGGGCTCTCAGGGTGTCAAAGGAAAGCCATGTTACATCTGGCCTTCTGAGTCTGTATTTGGTGAGAATGAGGTTAGTTGTCAACTGAAGTCATTAGAAACTGAAGCTCCTTGAATTGTCTCCAGTTTGCTAACTCAATGAAACATTTTTCTTAGAGCAGTGCTGTTAAGCAAAGAGAAAGACACAATGGTGGGTGATAAGAGAAAATAAGGTGCCACTATACAAGGCCCCTGGTTTCACTGGATCATGAAGAATCCAGTGAAGAATCATGATGAAGAACCATGGCCCAGAATCAAGTGTAAAACCTTTCATCTGAAGTAATTATTGTTTTCTCAAAAAATTATAACTTGGCTGCAACCACAATGATAGTTTTATTTTTCTTAAAAAAATTTCCATTTTAATGGTGCTGTTTAGTGTGTAAATGGCTCCCCCTAAGAAGGGAATTATCAAATGGATGTGAGAAAAGATATTTTGTTCCCCATAAGTTAAGGCTGTTGACAGTCAAAATTATTGTCTTCAGTATTTATTAGTTACACTTACTCTCCCTCTTTCTGAATTGTCTTTGACTACAGATCTTACCTGGAAGTAAGGCTGCATGATCAGAACTCTGCTTGGTAGCATGCGATGTTCTAGAATTGGTATCATCCATGCACTTGCAAGAAATGATAAATTTCAACTGTGTAGTTGTATAGCAGGAGGCTTGGTTAAGCATGTTAAGTGGTCAGATGGAAACAAATCCCCTAGGAGGCCAGGTATTTCTAAAGATCAGTGGTGTGGCATCTTACCGAAAACCTGAGTGTGGAGAAGAGGGAGGCTAAACCCAAGTGTCTTCAATGGAAAGGACTTGTGAAGACATGTGGTGTCAGAGTGCCACCTTCTGGCATGATTATGCCGATGTTTTGTACCTAACACTTCTTTCTCCAGAGTGATAGTTTCAATCCTGCTCAAAGAAAGCAGGTAAATGAGATTCTTTATTACTGTGAAAGGGACAGATGCAAAAGTACAATTGTGGCTTTCATCACTGGGACTGCTAGTCAGTGAAGGTTAGACTACCGTAGCTGGCAGTTTTGTTATTTTAAATTAAGCAATTTTATCTGAATGCTTTCCTGATCTCAACTTTAAAACTTTAACATTTTATTATAAACATAAAATACCATCATGAAGAACTCTGTAAACAACATTTTTTTTGTGTGAAGAAACTCAACTTGTTTTAGGGACCCGAGTTTCCTTTATGAACTAAATCTTGACTTATTTTCATAGTTTCTTCAAATTTCTTTCTCCTAGGTGCTATCTTTACAAGCAAATATGTAAGTGGTCATTTATTTACATGAAGAGTCCACAGAGGTCATAAATTTGGCGTGAGGGCCATTTATAAGTGATGGGTGTGGTAACCATCTGGGGACACACAACCAAAGTCTAATATTACACACTAACAATTTTTTATTTTTAAACTCTAACAAAGTATGATTTCATTCTTTAAATAGCAGGTTTCAAAAGAAGCAGTTTCTTCATTTTAAATTGATCCTTTATCCACCATTCTTTGTTGAAAATATTATTCTCGCTGCATCTACTCATTCTTATCTGATGCACAGTGAAGAAGCCTTCTCTTGCTTAGTGTGGTTGTTTTTGATTACAGAGGACATCATCTAATGCTTTCCCACAAGCACTTTGCAAAGTCTTAAATGACAGAATACAACTACATTTCCAAAAATACAACACAGGATTTATTGTGTCTGAACTCAACTCTCTCAATGCTACTGCAAACGCGCCTCAAGAAACTTGGTAAAAGCTTTGAACTTCTTTGGGACAGAAAGGCATCACAGACTGAAATAAAAACCCTACAATTAAAGCTTTTATACCAAATTTATACACAGATCAAGTTCTGCTCTCTGATACACAGGCAAGAAAAGCCAGAGGGGGAGGGAGAGAAGTGGGACAGATGCGTTTTTGTATTACGTAGCTGGCCTCTGTGCTTGAAACAGAACTCAGTGAAATAAAAATCCCAGCCCTGTGACTTTTCCACAGAGAACATAGATGTGAGTGCAGTATCCAGAAGTCACAACACATGTGCTGGGCCTCCAGTTACTCACACTCAGCCTTCTTTATTAAATGGAAATTACACTATTGGCTGTGGCTGTGTCTTGTGAGTTCATCTTTATTCTTTCCAGATGACCATCCAATATATCTCATTCTCACCATTAATTAAAACAGTTACATGGTTAACATATAGAATAGAGGGTGCGTTAGCCAACGTGGTATACCAAATGAACTCACATAAAATTTACATGTAATTTAATTAGCTGATAATGGGGCATTAATTGAGGGGCTCAGAAAGAAAACATATTTTTTGGACACATAAAGGCGCCATTCAGGAAGGGAAGATTTGTTTTTACTCAGCCCTTCTTGGCTCGCAGAACCACCTGTGCAAATATGGGGCTCTCATCGGATGACAAGAAGGGTTTTTATGGTACCAGGAAGATTTTCATCTCCATGACAACCTTTCTGGTTCCAAACAGAGAGTGTTATGTTTTCTGGAGTCAACATCTCAGCCACAGCAGCAGACTCAATTCGGGCCTGACAGGCATCTCAACGTTCTTTCCTGAACAGCCATTATTAACCAGGGCTGCCTCTGCCAAGCCACCAGCAGCTGGTGATTACAGAGCTGACATATTTTGCAATGAGTCCATCTTCTGGGTGCTGCATTTTCAAGAAATGAAGTAAGGCTCTGACTCAACAACTCCCTGGAACTGCTGTTCTCATCTCTAAAGTACAGCACTTTATTCTGGGGGGCAGGGAGGGTGCTGGGGATGGAACCAGGCCTTGAATATGTTGGGCAAACGTTCTACCACTGAGTTACACCCCCAACCTTATACTACTTTTTATTAAGAGGGTATTATACCCAAGGAAGTTGCTAGGTTTTATATTAAAATGATAAGTGACAACTGTTTTGGTATCAGTTAAGCACGTGCATATAATTTAATTTTTTGTGGTACTAACATGACTGATTGGGTGTGGGGCGGGGTACACAAAAGGACTTCAAGGAGAATTCTCTCAAAATAAGTTTGGAAAAACAAAACACCCATGTTCTTATACGAATGTGTTTATGATGTGAAAAAGATCGTTTCTGTAGCAACTCCAGCAAGTGCTCCCGGCTCTTTAGAAATGATATTCTATCAAGATTTTGATTTACAGCCAATTCCCCCTTCTATGCAAAGATAGTATGACACCCAAGGGAGATGGTTCAGAATTTAAGAGGATGAGAGAGATTACTGAGCTGAAGGCAAAAGTTTTTGTTCTTTTTATTAAGAAATAAGCTACACTTCTCAACATGCAAGCCATTTTATGTAACTGGGTTTCCCATGAATAATCATTTGGGGCGATTTTGATATGAAGTGTTCCTCTTCTGCAAAGAAACCTGAGTCCCATAAAGTCACTTTGATCCAGGATTCAAGGCACAGAATTTGGTTCAGAATTAAGTCATAGAATTTACTTCTTGGAACTTTTTCCCCTTTTCTTATTAGTGCATAGTGGTAGCATGAAACCATGAGTTTTATTTTGATATTTGCATGCAAGTATATGGTGTACTTTGGTCCTATTCAATGTTCCCATTACATGTTCTTGTCCTCCCTCCCCTCCCACACATCCCTTTCTCTTTTACTTTCATGTCTTTTTTTTTTTTAAATCAAATCTAGACTCTGCAGATGAAAGAAAATGTGCAATATTTGACTTTCTAAGTCTGGTGTATTTTGCTTAACATGTGAACTCCAGTTCCATCCATTTTCCTGCAAATGACATAATTTTGTGTTTCTTTATGGTTGAATAAAATTCCATTGTATATACAGACCACACTTTCTTTATCCATTCATCTGTTGATGGGCACGTAGGCTGATTCTGTAACTTGGCTATTTTGAATAGTGCCACAATAAACATGTGTGTGCAGGTATCTCTATTGTGCGTTACTTAGATTCCTTTGGGGACAACCCAGGGCTGACACAGCTGTATGGTGTGGCACTTTTATTTTTAGTTTTTTGAGGCACCTCCATAATGATTTCCATAGTGGCTGCACTAATTTATATTCCCATGAACAGTATGCAAGGGTTCTGTTTTCATTCACATCCTCACCAGCATTTGTTGTTTGCTTTCTTGATGATAGTAGTCTAACTAGGGTGAAATGAAATCTTAGTTATGATCTACACTTCTCTGATGGCTAAGGCTGCTAAACATTTTCCATGTACTTATTGGCTGTTTGTACTTCTTTTGAGAATTCTATGTTCAACTATTGCCCAGTTATTAAAGGGATTACTTACTTTTTTGTTGTTAATTTCTTGAGTTCTTTATATATTCTGGCTATTAATTGCCTCTCAGATGAATAGCTAGGTGGTTGTTTCTTTACTTTGCTAACTTTGCTTTGCTGTATAGAAACTTTTTAATGTGAAAACAATACCATTTGTCGATTCTTCCTATCATTTCCTGAGCTACTGGAGTCCTGCTCAGAGAGAGAATGCCTATGCCTATAACTGCAAGTGTTTCCCTATAGTACTTTCAAGGTTTTAGTTCTTATATTAAGATATCTGAGCATTTTGAATTGACTTTTATACAGGGTAAAGACTGTCTTTTCTCTGATGTATGTTTTTGGCATTTTTGTTGAGGTGGCGGTAGTTGCATGGGCTTATTTCTGGATGCTCTGTTCTAATTCATTCCACTGCTTTTTGTGTCTCTTTTTGTGCCAGTACAGGGCAGTTTTTGGTACCATGTCTCTGAGTATAATTTGAAGTCAGGTATTGTAATGCCTGTAGCAATTCTCTTTCTTTTTTTCAGGATTACTTTGGCTGTTTGGGGGTCTTTTGTATTTCCATATGATTTTGGGGTCTTTTTTCTATTTCTGTGAAGAATGTTATTGGAATTTTGATGAGGATTGCATTGAATCTATGATAGCTTATATAGCCATTTTCAAAATATTCTGCCAATTGATGAACATGGGAGGTCTCTCTCTCTCTTTAAGTGTCTTCTGTTTCCTTCTTCTGTGCTTTACAGTTTTCATTGGACAGGTCTTCCACCTATTTGGTTAGGTTTAATCTTAGGTATTTTATTATTTTTTTGAGGCTATTGCAACTGAGATTGTTTTCCTGATTTACTTCTTGTCTTGTCCATTACTGGTACATAAAAAATCTACTGATATTTGTATAATGATTTTGTATGTTGCTATTTTGCTAAAAAGCTAAAAGTTTTCTGAGGGAGTTTTTTAAGTATAGGACCATACAGTATACAAACAGGGATTTGTTTTTGTTTGAGTTCTTTCTTTCCTATTTGTATCCATTTTATTTCCTTTTCCTGCCTTATTGCTCTGGCTAATAATTCAAGCACTATATTGTTTAAGAGTGAAGTGCCTCATTTCTGATTTAGAGGAAAAGCTTTCAGTTTCCCCCATTCAGTGTATGTTGGCTATAGGTATGTTTTATATGTTGAGGTCTGATTCTTCTATTTCTAGTTTCAGGGCTTCTATCATAATGGGATGCTGCATATGGTCAAAGGTCTTTTTTACATTTATTGAGAAGATCATGTGACGTTTTCCCCTTGATTCTGTTTATGTGCTATATTACATTTCTCAATGTATGTATGTTGTACCATCCTTGCATCTCTGAAATGAATCCAACTTGATCATGGTATGATTATTTTTAATCTTTTGTTGAATTTGGTTTGCAAGTATTTTGGCAAATATGCTTATTAGGGAAATTGGTCTATAGTTTCATATATTTCTTGCTGCCTCATTCAGTTTTAGTAATGAAAATACTGCCTTCATAGGATGAGTTTGGAAGCATTCCTTCCCTTTCTATTTTATGGGATAGCTAGAGGACCATTGGTGTTAGTTCTTTAAAGATAGGCAGAATTCAGCTGTGAATCTATCTAGTTCTGGGTTTCTCTTTGTTGAAAGACTGTTTATTACTGCTTTAATTTCTCTGCTCACTATAGATCTAGTTTGGTTTCTTATAACTTCTTGGTTCAATTTTGATCAGTTGTTGTGTCTAGAAATGTATCCATTTCTTCTAGATTTTTCAATTTTTGGAATATACATTTTCAAAATACTTCCTAATAATCCTCTGGATTTCAACAGTATCTGTTGTAAGATCCCCATTTTCAACTTAAATTTTATTAATTTGGGTCTCTGTCTTTCTTTTGGATAGCTGGTTATGGATCTGTCAATTCTGTATATCTTTTTGAAGAACCATCTCATTGTTTCATCAATCTTTTAGTCTCCATTCCATTATTTTCTGCCCCAAACTTTATTACTTTTTCTGTCTTCCAATTTGGTGTATGGCTTGTTCTTGTTTTCTGAAGACCTTGAGGTGTATCATTAGGTTATCTGAGATCTGATTTTTAAGTGTAGGCACTCAAAGTGACATGCTTCCCTCTTAGAATTGCCTTTTCTACATGTCAAAGGTTCAGGTAAGTTATGTTTTCATTTTCATTTTACTCTAGGGATTTTTAAATCTCCTTCTTCATTTCTTCAACGACCCAGTGACTACTCAAAAGGGTACTGTTCAATCTTCATGGGTTAGTATAGTTTCTCTTGCTACTGATTTATATTTTTATTACATTATGATCTGATAAGATACAAGAAGTTATTTCAAGTTTTTGGATTTATTATGACTTTAAGGCCTAAAAGTGATCTAATTGGATGGAGAAAGTTTCAATGTCTTTGGATTCAGTAATTGAAGAGTTGCCTAGCAAGCATGAGGCTCTGAGTTCAAAATACATTATTGTCCAAAAAAATGTGCAAGCATACATATTCATCCCCAGTTTCTTTTTTCCTTTTTTTTTTTTTGGCAATATTGGGGTTTGAACTCAGGGCTTCATGCTTGCTAGGCAAGCTCCCTATCACTTGAGCCACGCACGCCACTAACCTGTTTTTGTGTTGGGTATCTTTTGAGATAGGGTTTTGCAAACTATTTGCCTGGGCTAGCTTTAAACAGAGATCCTCCTGATCTCTGCCTCCAAGTAGCTAGAATTATAGGTGTGAGCCATGGGCACCCGGCTCATCTCCATTTTCTAACACAGATACACACACACACACACACACACACACACACCCCAAACCCTGTAATGTACACATAGGCACATATAATAGAATAACAGTTTTTTCTATATTGTGAAATGACAGTTACTTCTCACTGTGGGTTTTCAGTGTGTTTTGGGAATGGACTGTTATGAACTTGGAAGAGTAATGGAATTTGGTCATGCCAGGTCTCATTAGAGCCATTCATAAGGGAGACATCACTGCTGGCAGCTGGACTTGGCCGAGAAGAGATGGAGTTCTATGAAGTCTGAGCCAGTATCTAACACTGCAGAGGGCAAGGCACTCTGAATGAAGATGTAGCTTCTGCCAGTCCGGTTCCTCTTCTTCCAATAGATTTGGCTATCATTGACTAGAACTTGCTTTAGGAAAACCTTTTTGGGACCTCAGAATGAGCTAGGGACCACTGTTGTGCTGTAGTCAGCCTCCAAATAACCCCTCCCACCATAATGTCTCGAACAAGTAACAGAGGCCTCCAACAAAGTAATTTCCAGGCCAGCTTCCCTCCCTCTGTCCATCAAAGCCTCATGCACCAAGTTAGTCTTACATCACTCTCCAGAAAGCTGAGGACAGCAGCAGACAAGCAAAGCAAAACCAAATGAATGAAAGAAGAAGCAACCAAAGTTTTTCCCTGTAGACTCCTGTCACCACAATGGCCAGTTTCACCCAGGAGCAATGCTGTGGGCTGATGAGGCATCCAGCTGGGACCTATTCTGCTGCTCCCTCTGCATGGACAGTAAACGACCCCTGGGACCACTAGGGGGCGATCTAGGAATGAGCAGTTTTCCATCTTCAGGGAGACAAGTAAAGCCTGTAATTTTCAACCTTTTGTCACTGGAAGTACCAACTTCCAGGTAGGGCCTGCTTTTCATTTTAATTCTAAAGATAACCATAGCCTTTCTTTTTAAATTCTCTTGAAATGTAATCACAAAGGACTTTCTATTAGAAATCTGTGAAAAGGGAGGGTATGACACACCAAATTGGTAAGTTAAATGATCATTTTTTTTCTCTCTCCTGTCCACTTCCCTAGTCATAACCTAGACCTCCTCCTCCAAAAGAAAAAGAGAAAGAAACTTCAGGCAAAAGAGCCTCTGGTGTTCCTATGTATATATTGTGACTGTGGTTTATGCAGACAGACCTAAAAACTGTCCGCAGTGGCAAAGACAATTTCACCCACCTGGCTTCCCAGCGTTTGTTATCTGGAAGCCTCATGTGGCATTTGCTTCCTCACTGACTAGTGAGGCCTTTGGTATTGGGGTTTAGCTTCATAAGCTGCCTTAAATCCTTTGTGGAAGAAGGCTAGATATAAATAACAATTTGAAAAATAGGCAGGCTTACACAGTTATTTACATTTCTCATGTTTGATTTTTCCTTTCTTATTTTCCAAGCCCCTTGGAAGAAGTAGAAAACAGTTGCCCTGTGTTCTCAAGAGAGTATGTTCACTGAGCACCTCCCATGTGACAGGCACTGGGAAGGTGATGGAGAGGACCTTGTAGGCCACACAGATCCATGTGGTCTCAGATCCCAGAAGGTGGAGAACCTGGCCCTTTGCATTATGTCTGTCCCATAATTTCTCCAACATGTGTGAACTAAGCTCATTATTTCATATTGCCTGCTTCAGTTTCCTTGTCTATGAAAAACTGAGACACTAGGCTCCATAGTTTTTGGGACTGCTGAATCTCATGGTGCCATGGCCGAAGGGGGCACTGTCAATATTTACTAACTCACTGATAAGCCAGGCTGTGAGTCCTGGAGGGCACAAGCGTCTAACTCACAATGTAACGCTGGAGCCTCTAGGTCTTCCCTTGCTGCCTAAGCAATTGCAAGCAGTATCTTTTGGTTCCTCTCGAATAACCAATGCCTGCCAAGATGCTTGAGTAAATACCAAACAGACAACTTCCTGCCCTGCATCCTGGCACAGGGCTGCTCTTTCCTGTGACATCTCTGAAAAGCACTGCAAATGTTTCCACCTGGGGAAACCTGGGAGGCCAGGGCCTCCTGCCACCCTTTGCTTGAAAGCAAGAGCTGTGAATGTTTTGAAAACAACCGATTATCTTTAAAGAAAAAGCAACAACAAAAAGCCATTTGTTTCTTCTACCATGACAGATTCATTTGTTGGACACTGGAAGTTGGGGTGGGGAAGAAAAGGCCCTCAAACAAATATCCTATCAAAGGCAAGGAGTTTGATAATCAGGACAATACTCTATAGCTTTGCAGGCAGCTTGGGAAAGTACATAGCTTGAGGACTCCATAGAATCCCTGTGCACTCTTTCTGTTTCTTGCTGCTGACTCCATCCCTTCTCCTCTTATGATTAATTCCTCAGCCAGAAATGGAGCCCAACTGTCACAAGTACCATTCATAGGTAGGCAAAACTAGTGTTCCTTGCATGTGATGTTTAAAGTCTGATTCAGCCCAGGGTCCAAGTCCACTCCTAAGCCTCTCTTAGGTCTTAGAGGAAACATATATACATGAGGAGAGAGGTATAAGGAAACCCAGAGCAGCACTGCTTGGAAAAGCAAAGAGATCTGCATACAAACCTAAATACTCAATAATAGCCCAATGAGTAAAATTTGTGTTGTAGATTGGCAAAGATGCCTGAACCAGAAAAATTAGAAAGATCACCTCCATATAAAACATAGATGGACAGAACACTCATCAAATTCACAGCAGGATTCACCCCTGCAGTGGGGTGGGGTCTAGTATGCTAAGAAGGGGTAGATCTGTGGAGGGCTTTTGTTATATATGTATCACTTGATAATTCTAACATAAACACAAAAATACATTCCTGTATCTCTTTTCAACATACACACAGAAGGTAGTAGGCAAAATACTGAATTACAGGTATGGCAAAATGTCACCAGTGTTGGTAACAATATGGGGACTTCATTTCACTGTGTATCTTCCTCTAAATTCCTCCTTTACTCCCAATAAATAACAAATAAGCAAAACTTTATCCTATGTGATCTCATGGACTCTCTTCATTAGGGAGAATGAAATCTATTGAAGAACCCATTAGTCAATACAAAAAAAAAAAAAAAAAAAGGCCAAGTAAGACAAAAGGGCCCCTGAAAACCTCCATTATGACCTTCCTGTGACCTTAAATGGTAGAAAGAGGGAAAAGCAGGATGGACCAGAAAAAGTATGCTATGAGAACTAGGGCACAACCAATCAGAATGTTGCAGGCACAGCCAACCAGAATGCTGCTTTCTACACACCTAATTAACATGGAGATTAAGCAATGCCCTGAAGAAAATGGATAAAAACCTCAGACCACATCACTTCTCTGGCAACCCACTTAGGAACCCTCCCTTCCTGTGGGAGTTTTCATTCGTTCTCTTAATAAATTTTCCTACCTCTGTGCTCACCCTTCCTTGTCCATGAAGTGCTTTCTTCAGCTTTGGGAGACCAACCTGGATGCCAAACTTTCTTCTGGCTAAATACCTAAGCCAGCAAGGTAGGATGTTAGCTTTTGGTCCTGCACAAATCTCCCATTACACAAACAGGAAGCAGGGTCTGCTTCCCTAAACCCCTCTCATCTGTGCTAGAAAAAGGCTCCATCTTTATACCCACCCCATCCCAGCTCTAGGCATTCCCTGGATCCCTTTCCATAGGCAGAGGACCCAGGAGGCTCAGCCCCAGAGTGGTCATGGGCCGGCAAATCCAGCTGGATTCCACACTTGCTTTTGCTTGTGCATTTGGGCAGGGGCAAACATTTCCCTTCTGATTTTCCCACTTGTTCCTGAAGTTCATGATTTTGCTGTCTCCCCACCCCCTGAAATCCCATCCTTCCTTTGGGCAGCTGGCCTGAGGTAGATCAGGGAAAGAAAACAGAAAATGGCCCTATTTCTCACTGCTCAGAGGTTCCATCCACAGCACCAGCAGGCAGAGCAGAGTCTGCTGGAAAAAGCAGTTTTGCTGGTGAACGGAAAACAAATCCATGAACCTAGACCAAGGCTTGTTAGCAACATTTAAAACAGACTCCTCATTGTGCTCCGCGTAAAAGCAGACCTTCGGAAGCAGGGCCTTTCGAGCTGACAGTTAAGTCACAAGGGCCCATATTTACACGGGTGAATACACAGTATTTCTATTTCACAGGAACCAGGGACGGTAAGAAGACAGAAGCCAGGGAGACCAGAAAGCAAACGTCTGATTAGTCCGAATGTGTTCAACAGCCAGAGCGCATACATGTGCAGGGGTTCACACACTCCTTCTACAAACAAGATTTTTCTTTGCGTATTTTTTTAAAAATTAAGTGACAAACGGCACAGATCAGAATACACACACACACTGGGCAGGCCTCAGGAAGGCTTTCTACTCATTAAATGCAGTGTGTTCTTTGCCACGCAGGCATTAGCAGGGAAGCTGAGGGATTCTTAGCTTCTTAGGAACAGCCAGGCAGGCACAGCCGCTGGAGCCCTAGCAGAGGACCATTCCAAATTCAGACAGGAAACACCTGGACCTCTGGGCTCCACTCGGAACACACTTTACATTTCAAAACAGATGACTCTGAATTGTTCATAAATATTTGTCTTGTTTCAATAAAACACTCTCCAACCAGTTTCATAAACCCTCGGTTCAGAAGGCTAAAGCGAACATGCTACTGGTCGCCCACATTCTTTTAACATTGCATATATTCACGTGGACGATATCCCGGAAACATAAAACCCAAAGGCGGGCATTTAATAGTGTCATAAGGGAATTTCAGCTTTTTTGGGGGAAGGACAACTCTCTCCTGCCATAAATAAGCTCAAATCAAATCATACTTGTTTTCTTGAAAGGGGGGGTGTTAAACAATTGAAATATAAATTAATGTCAAGTTTCCCTAACTTGCTTATTATAGTAAATAAGACCCAGAAAAGCTCTCCTGGAGGCTTAGAGCAGCTTTACTGTAATTGATTATTTAAACCTCCAGCTACAGGATAGAGTTAAACGGCAGGCCTTGTAGCCAAGCATTCCCTCATTCTTAAACATGTTGAGCCCTTTATAATGCTTTAAAAAGCCGTTTTTAAACAGTAAAATGAAAATTAGCTCAGTTTATATGTTGAAGATTAAATTTTTAAAAGCCTGTTCTGCCTAGTTTTAGTATCATCCAGATTTTCTATCACAGCCATGGATAAGCATTGCTTTCAATTATTTTAATGGATACTTCGATAATTAACTAAAATATTGCGCACACATATCCACAGAGGGAAGGAGGGGGAGAAAAAGGAAAGGATGGAACCTGTTCAGAGCATTCATGGAGATACTGGGGAAACTAGTGTGCTAGGGAGTATGTCTGAGAATTACCAAGAACAAGCTCCCAGGCATGGCGAGGCATGAGCCAGAGCCTCCATCCCAGGCTGCCAAGGAGGGCACTCTGACTTTACCCCATGAACCTTCAAAGTCAAAAAGAAAAAACTGGCATGGGGTTACCAAGTGGGTCATAAGATGATAAACTTCTGAACACACTCCAAAAACCACCCTGAGTGAGCTGCTGCTTTTCTCTCTTTTTTAACAGTTGTAATTAAAAATTATTCCATTGACCATCAATTGCTTAACTCTGGTCCAACTAAGAATATCAGTGCACTGCCCTGATAATGAAGATTAGGCTTGGCGTTGATAAGAAGTTTCATAGAAGCTCTTAGGAACCATAAAAGGCAGTAGTGAGAGGTAATGATAAACTAATCCTGAATACAGGCCGCAAATGCTCAGTGCTAGGTTAACGATTAACAGGCTGGACTCTGGCCAGCTGAGAAGTTGTTTAACCAGCACTACAGAGAAGCAAACCTGTTAACATTCACATGTCTGTCCAGAACCATCTCCCCAGAATTTTCTCCATCTATGGGAATCAAAGTTCAAGTTAGTTTTCACCTTCTGTGTGTCAAGCCATGACATTTAACAAGTAGGTCCTGAAGTGAGACTTAAGACTGAAGCTGGTGCAATTTTCTAGGATTCTTGAACTGTTACTGAAATAATTAAACAAACCAATATTGCTTTCCAACAAACAACTTTCTATTCTAGAACTGAGTGGCAATAGCTTAGTGTGTTTATTCTTGAATTAATTTTATTACTCTTGAAAGTAGACACACATACACACAATTAAGGCATGAAGATGAGATTATATTTAAAAGATATGACTGAACAGAAGAATTCTATTCAGTTTTATATACAAGCCTTATATGAGCTTCTTTTTGTCTCTTCAAAGACAGGCCAAGCAGATATTTAAGGGCCAGGCTGAAACTGTCAAACAGAGGAGAACCATTTGTGATAGTTAATCTAATTCTGGGAACAATATGCATTTGAAGAGGGTGATTAGTAATGCAAATGTGAAATCACCTTTAGTTGGGATAAGCAAGACAAACACAGGCTACTTAGAAGCACTTGTGTTGTCCTCAGGATTAGGGAATGTTGCTTTGATCATGTTGGAAGGGCAGATTAAAAACAGATTGAAAAGCTGGGTCACCATGGTAGGTGGTCTAGGGTCTGTTTGCTCTACTTAGTTTCAGTTTGAATGAATGCATGAAAAGGTTTGGGAGCGCCCTCAGTTACTCCTTTGTTGGGGCAATCCTGATGCTCACCATTAATGTAGGAAATGAACTATAATGCTCAATAATAAACAGCATTCTATCAAGATTTGGGTTAAAAAAGGTTAAAAAGGGCTGAGTGGGAGGAGTGAAGAAAGGGTGGTACTTTACTCAGGTGTTATCCAGGCAAATTTTCAGGTCTTCATTTGAGCCAGGAGAGCCACAAAATACATATATATCCTTAAATTTCTATATTTGTATAAATATCTGATCCAAGAAATGTCAACATTTCGGAATCTTCTACATTGAGCACTATACATCAGGTACCTGGCCAACAGTTCTGAGCTCTAACCCTCTGACTTGACTTCCTGGGTGATGGACCAGTGTGGGCTCTGTATCCAAGGTAGTACTTTTCAGGATCCCAAGTAATGACTTAAGCTGGCTGTGCTCAATGTGGCTACATGAACAGATTCTTGATTTAGATTCTATGGTTGTGGTCAAACAACACAAGCTTATCATGTTCCAGGTCCATTTCACCAAACGATGTCCTTTCAGTCTTAACAACTCTCTAAGGGGGTTCTTCTTCATAATTCCATTTCACAGTTGAGACAAGCTGAGCTAGACCACAAAGTGAGGAAACAAAGTACCATACCTTAGTCTAGCATATCTGACTACATTTCCCATAGTGAATAACCAACTCCCTAAAAAGGAGGAGATGTCACAGCTCCTTAGAGGTCTAGCACTAAAGGGCTCCTAGAATACAAAAGTCCAGGCTGTCCTTTTCTGACAGATAATTGGAAGAACCTCCTTTTTTCACCAAAAATGACCCTTGTGTAAACACCTCAAAATAAATGTACTTCCCTTCAAATCTCAAACAATTGCAACCAGGAAATGACCTCACTAGCATTACTGAATCTCTGTTTGAAATGTAACTGCACCCAAGGCTTTTAAAAGATGGATTTGTACAGAAAAGCGAGCCCTGGGTTTATCCAGATCTAGTCAACTTTGGAAATCAGCTTCCAGCCTGTTATGGGTAACTGCTATTTTTCATTCCAAAAGCATAGCTCTGGATAATTGTATTGTATAGCTCAAACCAAGGCATATTCAGTTATCTATAAATTGTTAGGACACTTTTTACATGGGTTTCAAACAAGCTTTCCTCTTTTATATAAACAGAATGCACAGGGGAAATTTTTTGCTAAAAAAGTGTAAGAAGAATTAAACTCAAGTCTAAAACAATAGTCCTACAACTTGAACCTCATTTATGTCTTAATACATGCTTCTAGGTAAGAGTATCTACTATGATGCAGGTATGGTTTGAAGAAACAACTTCCATGAATACTTGCAACAAAGCTTGAGGCTCTCTCCAACAGGGCACTTGCAGATCTATTTCATCCACTGCATGGATGTACTGTCATTTATTTATCATTTAGCTGGTTTCTAATTGGGGAAGAGGGATATATCACTATGGTGGTGTTTTTCCATTGCTTAGTGTTATAGGCAGCATTCTGCATGTATATGTATGTGTGCACATAACACATCTTGGCATGCTCTTTTGTGATTATACTCTCAGTGTAGATTATGGAATTTATGAGCTAGACCAAATGCGCATTTTAGTTTTAATAGATATTGCCAAAAGCTGCACCAATTTAAACTCCCACCAACAGTTTATGACAGTGCTTATGTCAGCACACTCATCAGTGTTGTATACTATCAGATTATTTTATCTCTACTAACATAATTTTCTTAATTATTAATGAAGCTGAGCACCTTTGAGTAAGTTTACTGGTTATGTTCTTGGCTCCCTTTTCTACTGGGCAGTTTGTCTTTTTCACTGACATGTAGAAGCACATGAAGAAAACAGAAATCCAGCCCTTCCTCTACCCTTGCCAGGTTTTCTCCTTTTATTATATTTTTTGCCATATGTAAGTTTTATGTTTTGTATAGTCAAATGATCAATCTTTGTCTTTATGGCTCTGGGTAAGAAAACAGATTTAGATTCAGACCTATAAATATGTACCCATGAAAAATGTGAAACCATCTCTGGCCAGAATTATCCTCAGTTCTGACGTTTAAAACAAACACTCCAGAAAAAGTCTACACTTGTTACAGGACAAAGGGTTCTGGACACCTGCCCAAAGCTTCCCAAGACAATGCTACAAATCCATTTATGGTCTTGATCTGTTGTTGGCTGTGGTCATTTGTCTACAGATTTAGGCTTTGAGGCTTCTTTCAGGTCAAAGCAAAAGCTACAAACAATGAAAAACTGAGCTCAACTTGCTGTGCTGAGCTGTTAACAATAGCCATGATGGAGTTTTGGTGGTTCTCAAATCCCATCACCACGGAGGAAGCACAGTACTAATTTTATTTAACACTGGAGAGGAGGCAGTCCAAACACTAGAGGAAGGAGTGTGTATGTGCATGCATGCATGCATTCACGTGTGCATGTGTGTGGTTTCCTATCATAGGGCCACATGTGGAAGGATCCAAAGTATGATACAGGGGAATGACCCAGGGTTCAATTCTGGATCCTCTATTTCTGAGCCCTGTGACTTTGGTTCATTGAGTCAAACTCTCTGAATCTCAAATGTCTTTATCTGGCAAATGAAGATGGTATTTCTATTATCTCTCAGGGTTATGAATGTAGTAATAAAGTAACTATTATGTTACAATAAGTTTGGAGGCTAGAGCGAATACTTAATAAATGAGACTTGTCATCTGTATGTAAAGTAATTCTTTATATAAAAAGTTAGTGTGACTAACTTTTGGGAAAGTTAAAATACAATTCCAAAGAAATCACAATTTCTTTTAAATTTATAATTCTAGTCTACCAAGGATTTCCCAAATAAGTCTTCCTCCTACATGAAAAGGAGAAGCAACTTACCCATTGCGTAACATATTTATTTATTAATACCCTTGGCATATAAAATTTACTTATAGAAGAATATTAGAAAAACAAACAAAAGGCCTCAAATGCCATTTCACAGGTAGGTTTGGACCCCAAAGGATGCTGAGAACCTCTAAGAGGCTAGAGCCTGAGGTGTAGCAAGAGGGTAACCCGAAAACATCATCAAGGAGATGAGAGAGTATTTGTAGGACCTGTAGCTGTGGCTATTGAAATAATTGTTGTGCCATTTAACTGAATCCATATCTGTCATTTACACATCTGCTTTGAAATGGCTTCATATTTCACAAGCGAGATGATGCAGAGTTTTACAATGTACTTTGCTAATACTGTATGTGAACCAAAATAATACCAGCATCAGAATTATGAGTTAAGACAAAAACAGCTGATCTTGCATGCATTATTCAAATAAGTGCCTTTGATGTAGAATACCATATAGATAAATATAAATATCTGTTGTTTAGGTCAAAGAAAACACTGATATTAGGAGTTGAAAAGGATCTAGCACATCATAAAAAAAATTCAGGAGAATTACTGAATTTCTGGGTCTGTACCTTCTAAAAAACTCAACATAGGCTCTTGGATATTTGCATACCCACATTAATAGGCTCATTATTCACAATTGCTATAGATGGAAGCAATCTAAATGCCCATAAGTGAAAAAATGTATAAATAAAATGTGACCATCACACACTGGGGTATGATTTGGCCTTAAAAGGGAAGGACATTGAGCATTGGGCACATTGTGCTAAGTAAAATAAGCCAGTCACAAAAGGACAATGCCATTATGATTCCACTTCGGGGGTAGCGAGAGTTGTCACATTTATAGAGACACAGAGTAGGATGGGGAGTGCCCGAGGTTGGGAATTGGTATTTCATGGGTGTAGAGTTTCAGTCTGAGATGAGGAAAGGCTCCAAAGATGGATAGTGGTGATGGTAGCACAACTACATGGATGTCCTAAGTATAAAAAGTGGCTAAGATGGTAAACCTTTTGTTAGTTATAATTTACCACAATTTAAAAAAAACTTTAAAAAAAAGAGTGAGGTATACAAGTCATCTCAGTCAGAAAATACCACAGTGTGAGTGGCTTCCATTTATTTCTCATTATTTTGGAAGCTAGTAAGTCCAAGATCAAGGTACTAACAGACCCAGGATCTTGAGAGAGCCTACATCCTGGTTGACAAATGGTGCCTTATATCTGTCTTCACATGGTGGAAAGCACAGGCAGTTTTCTGGACCTCTCTCACAAGGACATTAATCCTGTTCATGAGGACTCCAGCCTTGTGACCAAATCACCCTACAAAGGTTCCACTTTCCAATAAGCACCATCGTGGTGTTCAGATGCAACAAGTGAATTTTGTGGGAACACAAATACTCAGATCATAGCATCTGTGAAATGAGGTTTCCAACAGGAAACTGATGACAGGGTGACTTGCAAAGTAGGAGCTGAGGGTCACAAGGAATAGAGCAATGACTGCACCAACAGTCCTGGGTACCATTCCTTTAACACCATGCTTAGGTCCACAGGAGAGCAAGTGGCTAGGAGTGGTGGCACACATCTGTAATCCCAGCACTCTAGAGGCCAAGGCAGGAGAATCGCTGAGTCTGAAGCTGGCCGGGGCCAGTCTCAAGTTTTTGAGCACTTGTCTCAAAAAAAGTAAAAAAACAAAAATAACAAAAGCAAAGGAGTACAAGTGAATCCTATAGAATGCACCTTGAAGGGCAGGGAATTCACAGAACATCCCTCCCTACGCACAGCTAGCCTGAGACAACCTCGCAGGGAGAGAGCAGGGGAGCCACTTTCCTTCCTCCCTCTGATCTCCTGTAGGGCTCCCACTGGCCACCCACACCTGGAAGCCAGGAGCATTGGAATTGGCTGTTGGAGTTCCCTGGTTAGAGAACAGGGCAGGAAAGAAAGGAGAGTAGATGAGAGCAGTAAGATTCTACAAAGTCTACATACAGCATAATGGGGAGGGTGCCACTGTACATGACTATGAAACACAGCAAGGTGCAGAACAGGGATCCAGTACAATGTTTTCTGGTAAGAAGAGAATAAAGAAGAAAGGGTATTTACTACCCACAAATGCAGACTGGAGTTTAAGAGGTCTATATACAAAGTGGCAAGAGGACTAGTATCTGGGGCAGAGATGAGGAAATCCAAAGGGATTTTGCTCTGATCTGTAATGTTTCAACCTCTTTCCAAGTGTGTCCCCTGTACAGTTCAACACTGATAATAAGAAAAAAAACCCGTAATGGAACCATTTGTTTTTGATAAATGGGGATACCTCTGCCTTGTGCAAAGCTGGACAGAGTAGCCACGTCCAGACATGTCCTAGAAGCTGTAAGGAAGGAAACAGGTGCCACAGGAACAGCATCCAGTCATGTCACGCCACGTCTATACTACTGATTCTCAAAGCATGTTCCCAGGATCAGCAGTACCACATCACGTGGGAACTTGGTAGAAATGTAGGCATTCAGCCTGACTTCAGAACTACTGAAGCAGACACCCTAGGGATGTTTCCAGGGGGAGAACTGAATGCGATGTGGCAGTACAGGAGTTCAAGACCACAGGCTGCTGAACTCTGTGGGCTAGGGCTGCCTCAGTAGGATGGTCTGTTCAATGGACAATTGCAGGAGGCACTATTCACACAGACTAGGATGAGAATGGAGTCTCCTGGGGGTAGCCAGTGCACAACCTGCACCTCATACCTGGCAGTCCCTAAAGCAGTGAGAAGTGGAGAGAAGGGTTTTAAGGCAGAGGGATGAAATGGTTATGTGTTTATTTGGAAAGGCACCACTGGCCTCCTGGATAGATAGGAGAAAGATAGTAGGGAGCTATATCCAGTCATTCTGTCTCCTTTGTATCCATGGGGCTGTTAAACAGCTATTTCAACAATAAACTAAACGCCACCATGAATGAAATTCATGCTGTCTTTGTAATCAAGCCTTGAATCCAGACTACAGATATTTGATTCTTAATGAGCAGGGAGGAAGTGGAAGATAAAGGAAGATGATGCAAAACTCCCCAGTTCTTACTTAGCATGGATGTGCATACGTGCACACACACACATACACAGAGACAGGGAGAAATGGAGACAGAAGGAAACAGCTAGACAAGCAGGTCTCAGTGAGGTGAGATGTGCTCTCCAGGTAGGCAAAAGTTTGAGAAAGTAGCCTGAAGCTGAGAGACAGGTCTGGCTGGGTGTATTGATCCAAAAGCCATCAGCCCTGGTAGTAATGCAACTTCACACAAAGATAAGGTCACTCAGGGGGTGTGTGTGTGTAAACACTGGAAAAACCAGTGGGCCTGGGACAGAACCCTGAGGACCTCTGCACTTTCGAACAGGGGCTTGGGAAGGAGCATGTCGCACCTGGCTTGGAACCCAGGAAGCTGGAAAAAGCCAGCAGGAGTACAACCACAGAACTCTTGGCAAGAGCGTGATGTATCAGCAAGAAAAAAAGGAGAAGGGTACAAGAAGAGGTGACAAGTATTTTCCCTTCAGGAGTGCCCTGTAGCTGGGGACCTCTAACTGGCTGGTGTGCATACAGCTCCATCAGCCCCCATTCCCCTCTCAGCTGGGGCTAAGGCTTCATGCTTCTGGAGCTGGCACTTGGCCTCTTCATCCATTTGGATCCTTATTTGTGAAGCGTTAAGATCAGCCAAGGAGAGCTTCGCCAAGCTTCGGAGGATCAAAATGTACACTAAGGGAGGGTAGGCGGGCAGATGGCGTCAGATGAAAAAGATGCTGGGTTTGCTTGCTGCTCTGCGGTCTCTGAGTCGCCTCCCACACAGCAGTGTGGACTCGGGACTCCATCATATGACCTAGAAACTAGAGAGTGTCTCCAAAAAGACTCGGCCCTCTCCAAGACACCCAGAGGCAGAGAAGCAGCTGCAGAGGCTCTGGGAGTCAGAGCTGCAGCCAACTGTGCCACTCTGCGGTGACTCTGATGCATCTTCCACATTGTGTTGTCCCCGTTTTACCACATCCACCCTGTCACTCCTGTGCATCATGGCTAGAAAGTTTCTGAGGACAAAGATCATCTTGTTTATCTCTAGGACCTTCCTGTCTGAATTGGTGCAGCTATGCTGTAGCAGGTTTTCAAACATGCTTGGTAAATAAAGGTTGTCATGGCAAGGATGAGTTGCAGAAGGTGCTGGCAGAAGGCACACCTTACACTTGGTCCAAAGTTCTAAGACTTAAGTATACAAAGCAAGGGTGACTGACTATGGCAAGGGAGACAAGTCTGGCCCACAGTCCATTTTTGTAAGACTTGTCAACTTTTCGATGACTAAAATAATAATAATAATATGTTATAATATATAAAATGTTATTCAGTTCAGATTTTGGTGTTCATAAATGAAGTTTTTATTGGAACAAAGCCACACCCACTCATTTTCATCTTGTCAACATCTGCTTCTATGCTATGTCAGACAGGCATGGAATATCCCATCAAGCCTAAAATACTCATTCTCTGGTCTTTTCGGGAACGTTTGCTGACCTCTGATACAGAGTAATAGTACATAAGCAGATCCACATCAGAGACATTTTAGCATAAACATCAAAAAAACAAACACAGTGGTGTAAGTGTCAGAAAGCATGTTCTAAAGTATATACAGCACATCAAAACATCACTGAAGTTCTGAAGTGTACACAACAGATATTCATAAGAGCTTACATTTATCACCAAGTTATGACAATGTCTAGCAGGTAACCTACTTGCTAAGCCTCAGTCTCCTCAACAGTAACATGGGCATAACAATTAGACCTACTCTCAAAAGACTGCTGTGAGAATTAAGAAATACAGTGAGCGTTTAGCTCTTTACCTGGACCTGATTCTAGTAAGTATTTGATATATGGAACTACAATTGTTCTCATTGTCTTTGAAGAATATATCACTCCATGGCTCTCTGAAGTTTGTATCTAAAATGAATTACTTATGTCAGATTGCTGTTTTTATGTTTAATGACAAAATTTGAGTTAAACTCTAGCACAGGAATTTATTTTTATGAATTCACTCAGACCTCAATGATATGTGTCTAAATGAAAAGTTATGCTCATGATGCAAGATGTTCTAGACAATGAAATATGACAAGAAAAAAGCAATAAAAGACATTTCAAGAGAGAAATTTTTATTACTTAGAGATGACACAGTAGGCTACCTCAAAACTTACAAAAACTACAAAACTAGTTGTCAATTATAATAGCTATACATGTATAGGCACATATATATATGTACACCCACATGCATATACAAAATATCAAACAGCAAATGAAGTGAGTAGTGGTTGTCTGCAGAAAAAAAAAAAACCACAATGTTTTACTGAGGGACACAGGAATGTTATAAAAGAAAATGGAATGTAACATTTTGAATACATGAGCACAAAAATGGAACAGTTGCTTAAAGAGCAATATGGTGGGGTGATACAGAGATGGAAGGGCTTCAAACAAACCTCAGGACCAATATAGCACAGCAGGACTACACACAGTACCCCCATTGCTCAGATGTTGTTGGCCAGTGCTTTCTGGGAGCTGCTTTCACTTAGGAGCAAACAGATGCAAATGGCAGAAAGGAAGGAGAAGACGGCTGGAAAAGCAGCAGGAAATGAACAAGGAGAGCATGCAGTCACCGAGACCTGTGCCAAGCTGGCTCCCAGCGTGCTTGCTCTGTAAAAGGAGCATGAAGCCTGAAAGCCACTTTACCAAACTCCCAAGTTGGTGATGGACAGTTTTGACATCATGAACTATTTCTTACATACAGATACTAAAGGCGTGCTTATCCTTCCCTGGGACCTCTCTTTCCACCAGGCGCTTGTATTCTGAGTGTTTGAAAGACATCTGGATTGGAAGGGCTGACTTTTACTTTTATAATTTTGCAAAGAGAAAGACACAGCAAGACACCGTCATCTTTTCTAATAGTCAAGTTTAGAAATATATGAAAAACTTTAGATACTAAAAATTTAGCTGACAGATCTAAAAGAAAAAACATGGCAGTTTAAGTAAAGTAGGAAACACAAAACTCCTTTCTCCTAATGGTATTAAAAATCCATCCCTTAAAAAGCTTAAAAACTGTAGTGATGCAAATTACCACCAGCAGTCTGCAGGAAATAACTGGGAGATTGCAAGTTTTCTCTGATTAACAAATTAGTCCCTCTAAACAGATCACAAAAAAAAGCAGTGACCTGTCAAAGCAGGCTTTGACCCCCCGTGGACCACTCATTGCAGGCTGCCTGTCCTATAAGCATTGTAGTCAGGTGTGCCCTTGGAGATCAGAAAGCCTCTTTATTAAAAATGAAAGAGAACTTGGTCTTCTCTTGATGCTTTGATGTGAGATCAGCAATTTCTAATAAAAGGGAAATTTTTTTTTTGCCTAGACAGAGTTGAAATCTATATTTAGAAGGGTATGTTTTCACTGGCAGGCTCCAGTTTAATTAATTTCCATTTATAAAGAAACAGCAAAGGTTAGTGACATTGTAAACCAGGCATGCATATTAAAAGGGAACATAATCCTAGTTTATGTTTTGGGAAAATGACCAGTGTGTCTCAGGAGGTAGAACATACCATAGAGGGACAGGAGCTATAATTTCAGTAATAGAAAAGATATTATTTTAATATTTTTTAAAACAAATATTGCCTCTGATGGCAGAATCTCAAGTTAAAGCTAAGGACTAGAAGAAAGGTTTTTCTCCAAAACCTTTGTGGTTTCCATGATCTTGCTCTGTGAGAGGCAGAGCAAAATAAATTAGCATTCACTGATGTCATGTGTTAGCGTCCGTAATAGCGAGGCTATTTTGAGGGCTTCCTTGCTCAGAGTTCTGACTGTGTACTCTTCTTTTTCCGAAGAATATAAAGGAACATCATGTTTTATGAACATATGCCAGGTTCGAAGGAAGCAAGGCCTGTGAAAGACCATGAAGGAAATATCTAGAGGCACAACTTCAAAACTTCTCCTTCCTTGTTTTCCCACATTTGGGAGATGGGAGAGGGTTTGTGAAATGGGGCCTGTTATAGACATTCATGAAAAGGCTGGCTCTCTTTCATGTTTATAAATTTGAACATATGTAATAAAATGGAGAACACACGGAATCCACAGGGCAGCTGCAGATTCTTCTGTCAACTGATTGTGGATATTTTTAAAGCTCAAAGTGTCCTTTTCCAATAACCATGCTCCTTTGTGATGGGCAGCCACTCTGTAAGCGCCCCTGGCTTCCAGATTTTCCCATCTTGGGCTTACATATGGGGTCCCCCTGCTGAAGCAGGCTGTAACCTCACTTGTCTCAGGGCTGCATTTTCTAGGTCCCGTGCCTCAGAGAGCCCTTCCTTCCTGCTTCCCCAATCTCAGCTCTGTCTGCTAGTTGCTTTCATCACATCTTGTGTCTGACTTCTTTGTCCTTGGCACAGTGCGTTTGTCTTTATGTCTGCTTCACTTCAGAACAGGGACCCTCTAGGTCAGGACAGCACAGATAGTATGGTGTCATGTGAAAATATAGGCTTTAGAGATGAATAGTCCCAATCACAGCTAGACCACACACTGGCTGTGCAACCTCAGCAAGTTTCTGAACCTCTCTGGGCAATGGTTTCTTCATCTTCTGTAGAGGTAGCATTCATGGTACCTATCCCACTTCCTTCTGTGCTTAAAATCAAATGTGATGATGCAAATAAAACACTTAACGTGATCGCTGGCACACTATAAGCCCATAAATGAGCATCATTTATAAGCATCATTACTGCTCACCACTGTATACCTAATGCCAATCATGACCCTCATACTAAAAGATGCTGAATAAATTTCAAACAATGCACTTTATATATATATATTCTTTTTAACAACAACACATGAAGAATCCCTGTACCTATTTGCCACAACAGGAGCTAGGAAGACTATCAGAGCCTTTCTCTGAGTTTCCATGCTAGCCAAAAACTTCAGTTTCCTAAGTCCCTCCCCGCCCCACCAGTAAAAACTCAGAATATTATTGTCCCATGTCTCTCATGACACATTTACACATCAATCCTAGTAGGGGCAGGAGTGGTGAGAATCAGAGTACACAGTGTATCTCTGAAAAACAAATCTGTGGCCAGGAAACAAGTTTTATTAAATAATCAATTATTTACTGGAGAGTGCGTGGATACTCTCTAGTCCTGTTCCATGGTCTCTTTATGCTTCAGTCTTCACCTTCTGTGAAATAGGGATTATATAACCTACCCTGATATGCTGTAGTGAAGAAAAAGGGAGGTGATATATGGAGATGGCCTCTCAGAGGGCTGAGCATTCAAATGAAGTTGCTCAGAAAGGAGGCCTCCCCTACTCACTTCCTGCGACCCCCTAGAAGATAGGAACCAATGAATGTTTTTTAAGACTACAGTGATACTGTCTTATGGATCTCATTGATCTTGCGTGGACAATGCATCAGAAGCAGACATTTTGCTTTCAGGGTACAGGGAGGCTCAACTGCTAAGCTCCCTGAATTTGCAGGCCATACCACGTTGGGCAATTCTTAAGAGTTTCCAAATCTTTTATGATGCAATCTGAAGAATCAAAAATTCCATCTGTACTAGACTCTGTCAGCCTGGCTGCTTCTGATTCCTAAATCTAGGACATGGAGAAAGAAAAAAAGAATATCACACATCCTGAGCTGGTCTGTTAAGTGTTTCATTTCATGGTCTCAAGTCCATGAAGAAAGTGGCTGTCTATCTCTGGGCTATTTAAAGTGATCAGACTAACTACAAAAACAAAGCACCCACTTCTAATAGAAGGAAGACTCATTTTCCCTCACTCTAATGAAAGGAGGCCCACTTAGCATTGTTGCAAAGACAAGAGAAATCCTAAATCATCACTTTCCATGTCAGGCCCCAGCCCACCCAAAAAGACCACTTGACTGAAAGTTGAAATGATGGAAATAAACTTCTATTTACTCAGATTGAGAAAGAAGTGGGGACAAAGAACTCTTCTCCCATGATGACTAGAGGTGAACAGAAGGTTCCATTCATTAAGTCTTCATACCAGCAAAGCAAAAGCCCACTGGCCTATGTCCACACACAATAAGCCCAGACAAATTACTCTTGCCAAGGTCAGGGGCAGAGGCTCTGAGGGTCAAGGGCCTCCCAGCAAAGACTAAGGAGGCCCAGGGCAAGATCTCTCCCTCTTCCTGATGTGGAGGTCTTGGATCCTTTGTGGCTTAACCTGCCTGAGAAACTGGCATACTGAGCAGCTGGTTTAAAAAATGTGCTGGTTAATCCTTCAAATGCCCCATCCTGCTTACATCCAGTGTGCTAGAACAGCTCAACGACCTAGCGTCCCTTCTGAAGGCCAGAGAAAGCCGCCTATGGAGTCTGAAGACAGCCATGGCAGGGAAAACAGTGGCCAATGGAGCTGGTGCCATTAAACTGGATAACCATGAAACATACAGTAGCAGTCTATTATAGGCAGACTAAAGCTACAGAAAGACAACATGGCCCAGTTTTTGCCCAAGGAAGAACAGAGACTCTTGGGGGAAACTGTCAAGAATAAACAAGTGACTCAGGTACTGGATATTTTATACATGATTATGAAGTAATGTGGATGATTCTAAGTTCAACTCCAACTTCAAATTTAAACGTTTAATTTAATACCACTCTTTGTGCTGCTTCTGGTTGCATCTATAATAATATTCATGGCATAACAGAGCTATATAAGTGAAGATAAAAAGCAAAAAGACAACTAATAAAATGAGCCATTACTATAGGCTGGTGAAACAGCAGGAACTAGAAAGGGAGAGTGGTAGAGGATCTCATACATGGTACAGAATCAGGTGCAGGGCTCTGGGCAGCCTTTTGGAGATGGGGGAAGGGAACAACCACAAGAAAAGACAGAGACTTTTAGGCCAAAGAATTTTTTTTTAAAGAAACAATGAACAGCAAACAGAGATTTGATTTAAAACACTGTAAGAAATATCCAACCTGAAGGAAAATAAAACTTGCCACTCAACATGTCAAAAGAACTCTGACAAGATGAATACATACTTAGGAATATTTAAGAGGCTGTGGCTTTGTTTTATGTCATGATGGCTTGGGGTGTAGAGGAAGGATTCAGAAATGGGGTTCAGGTGTACAAATAAAAATTAGGCACTGCACTGAACAGAATCTTGCACAGTTTTTACACAGGGTGGGCTTCACTTAAGGTGCTTCTAAACAAAGACTAAGAAACCTCAGGAACTGAGGTCTAGTGTCTTGTTAAGTACTTGCAAGACAGAGACTGTGGAGGCACTAGATGTCATCACCTGCCACCAGCACGTTATCTGTGGGCTCATCCAAGCATGAAGGCAACATGGAACTCAGGCCAGGTCAAAGGCTTACCTATATGCAGGGCAGTCAACAGGTGACCTGAGGTTTGTCACCCCCCACTCCTGTCCCTGTGGACCCATTGAGAACACTTGTGCTGCCATCTTGGGGACTTTATACCCCAATCATAACACGTTAAAAGTGAGAAATCAGTTGTCCCCTGAAGACACACAAATCTGTGGATGCTCAAATCCCTTATATAAAATGAAGTAGTATGGATATGACCTACACAAATCCACCAATATCCTTTAGGTCATCTCTAGAGTACTTCTATTACCTAGTGCACTACAAATCTTATGTAAATTGTTGCTATACAGTACTGTCTAGGAAACAATGCTACGAAGGAAAAAGTCTGAACATGTTCAAGTACAAACACAACCAGCAACTGCCATAGGTCTAACTGTATAATACATGTCAGCAGCAATGTAACATGTCTTTGGAAAATTTCTGATCAGTGGTTTGCTGAATCCATGGATAGGGAACCATGGAGACAGAGGACTGACTTCCAAGAGGAAAGATGAGTGAATGGGGTGGTGGTGGGGAGGGAAGTTTGCACTAAAAATCCAGCAGCTGCCAGTAGTCTACTAGCAAGGAGAGAAGACTAGAAAACAAACACCCACAACATAAACTAGATCTGTGAACTCCAAAGTACACAGTTTAAAGTTCTATAAAGAGAATTAAAGAATTTGACTCACTAACTTCTTTGGAAAGGAAGTATAGTCACTGCCCTTCTCAAAGAGTCAGTGTGACCTACAGAAACTTAAATTTACACCTACTGCATGTTCTCTAAGCAAGAGGAAAGTATATTGCATTTTATGAAGAGTTTCACAAAACTGTTCATATCAGATGCACTCAAAGAGGAGGTTTCAACTCACATCCTGATAGTGCAAGACAAGAACTGCTGCACTGGAGCTAGGAATATAGCTCAGGGATAGAGCACCTGTCTAGTCTGTGCAAGGCCCTGGGTTCAATCCCCAGCACTGCCAGAAAAAAAAAAAAAAAAGGGTTGCTACTGCCTCAAGAACCATATGGGCCACTGAGTGAGTCAATCAACAGATGAAAATGAAAGTTTGTATTTGTGTGGTTGTTTTCTTCACCTGATCTTAAATGAAGACACAGGAGTAAAGAATGTCCTTCAGGCTGAGTCTAAGTTCTGTAACTTCACTAAATGTACTTAATCTCTCTGGGCCTCAGATTCCTCATGTGTAAACAGGGTAGGTCACAGTTCCTTCTTCATAGGAGTGCTATGAAAGTAACATGCATTAATACACAGCAAGACCTTAGAGCAATGCCTGGCACATGTAAGCAAGTGCTGTTTGTGTTAGCTGTCACCATCATCGTTGCTGTTGGCATCAACACATTCACTTCATCATCATTCCTTAAACTGCCGATGGCTACTACGAAAATCTAACGCAAAGCCACAGAACACAGATTCCCTTTTCACTCTGTGGGTCAAATTCTGGCCTCATCACAGTGATTCGGTTGAACCAACTTTTCTACTAGCCTGAAGTTAATGCTGGCATGCTGGAATAATGACCACAATGATGTCTAGAAAGGTCTGGTTCTTTTACTGAGCAACGTGTAGACACTTTTTATGACTTAACACTCCTGCAATAAAAATTAAGTGGTTACATAAGACCACTACCAAATGACAAAACCACGATTAGGCATTGGTTCACTACCAAACTCTAGAGAAATGGATGTTAGCTGAGAACGACTAGTGAACACGAATAGTCTCAACATCAATGACACTATATTCAAGATTTTTTAAATTAAAACCAGGGCAAAATTTGATGCCTTGAGTATTAAAAAAAATCAAAGTAACCATTAAACAGATCTTGTAAAAAAGTCCTGATGTACCTGGTTAAGCTAGATCTGGGTCAAATATAAGAAGCAAAGGGCCTATAAAATTGTAAGTGTCATTCATAGCTAAATGTACTCTCTTAAATTGTGTTGAGAACAATACAGATCAAATGTTACTCTTTTGTATTAAGTGAATTTAAACCAGAAGACTTGAATTTATTTCGTAAGGGTAAAATCAGGGAAATACTTGGCTTATTTTCATTTGTGGTGTGTCTCAAATGTAATCAACCAAAACCTGAAATATCAAGGAGATATCCCTAATTCACTGAATAGAGCCGCAGATCAACTGGTGACTCTTCTGTCACTTTGTTGTGACAAATTCAGCAGATAATGATGGAGATCAGATAAGGGACAAAGCTTTGAAGAGAAGAAAGGCAGGGAAAACAGAAAGACTATTACTGGACTATAGTTTTTTATTATACTGACTTGAATAAGAGCATTGACTCTATCCCATTTCATGATAAAGTATCCCATTTCGTGATAAAGTATCCCGCTTGTTTTGTAACAGCTGAGTTTTGTCTCTTCCCTGCCTTCCCCTGGTCAATTATATGCCCTAACTATTGATGCTATTGCTTTAATTTCCCACTTTCATAATCTCTGCCAGTAACATGTTTGCTTGGGTTACTCCTGAAGGTAACTTGAGTGTGTGTCTATCACATGGCTGGTTGTTAACATCGTCTTTTTGCTTAACCCAGTGTCCTAGCTCATGTTCCAAATGCTGCTTCTGAAGAATTGCTGCCGAAGCTGCATTCTCATCAAAAAGATAGCCCTCCTTCTTCTAGTAGGTACCTCTTCATCATTCAGAGGTGTGCAGGACTACCTTCCTGGGCTAGAGCCAAACAAATCTCAAGGACAAGTAATCTTCCAGATTCCAGATTCTTCACACATGGAAGTATGCACATTTGTTCACTAAGCCCAGTGTCGAGACTGGGTATTGACAACACCAGGCATCCTAAAGGTGCAGGCGGGAATGTGAAGGAGGGAAGGGAACTTAACACACTCATTATCTCCACCTACGGGAAGTAGCTACTTCTCAGCTCCAGACTGCTGGCCCAGTGGGAAAGCAGGAGGAGTTGCATTACTGCCAGACAGTCTCAATTTTCAAGTAAAGCCAGAAATCCAGACTTTCCTGTAAAAATCTGATTTCTAAATGCTAGCAACAAATTCCAGTCATTTTAAAAAACTGTTAGTTGAATGAAACCTTCTCTTGTCCATATCCAGCCCACTGGCTGCCAGTTGTGGGATGGCTTCCCAAATTGGTCAGGAAACCTGAATAGCAACACATTTGCAAAGGACCCACAAATAATGAGGGTCTGCCATGTGCAAGGCTGTGAGCTAACTGCTCTGCATGAATCATCACATTTTGATCCTTATTATGTACTGACCCCAGTAAAACATATGAAGAAAGTATTTAGAAAAGAGCTTTTCCTAGTTTTCATGGCCAGGCAGTAGCAGGATTTGAACTTGGGTCTGCATGACTTAAATTTTACCTGCTTCCCACTAAATCACATGACTTGTACCTAGCACCAATAAAGAACAAAACAGATTTCAAAGGAAGGACCTGGTAGGTCTTGGGGAAGTAAGTAGGGTGGCATGACAGATCTCTAGGTTATTTGTTGGGGTATATTCTGTCACGCCTGTTGTTATGAGGGTCAGTAGTCAACTGCAGAAATCTAAGAAGCAAGAAATAACAGTACATCAGAACACATTTCAAATGTATATCTTTCTGGGTGGTGATTGCTGGTTGGTGGGTTGCTAGCCAAAAAAATCTGAAATCTGGCCACTAACTATATTTGCAAGTAAAATTAATCTCAATAATTTTAAGAAGCAAAACTGCCAATTTTTTAGAAGCTTTTAACTCAGTGATCCCTACACTCCTAGGTATCACATGTAGCAAGCTGATTTTAATTTGATTATTCCAACATCAAAGAGGAAAAAAGGGTTCAACATCAAATGGATCAGAATAAAGCACTTTACAAAAGAGGTCTAATAACTTCATCTCGCAATCTTAATTAAGTTAACTTAACAAGTTTTCATATTCTTAAATGCTTATTTTTTTTGGCAAAAATTAAAGCAAACACAGCTGAGTCCAAAATGACTGCATGGGCCAGTTGTAATTTTTAGTTGCCTTCACTTGATTTGACAGTAGAGCCACTGTGAGGCTCTCCCAAAACTTCCACCCCCACCCTCTTGCTCTAACTGTTTCAATTTTGAAAGTCTGTTTCAAAAACAGACTTCAATTATTCATACAACTGAAGTTTTTAATCACATATCAAGTTATTCCTTATTTTCAACTCCAAATGCAATAAATGCACTGATAAAACATCAATGCAGGACATATCATGAACTTAAAGGGAAAATTTTTATTAAAAAAAATAAACCAGGAAAGGGTTACATGGGACTACATTCCCATGTACCCTAGGTGACCAAAGAGGCCTACTGGAATTGTTCAGATGACGTGTTCCACACAGCAGGCAGAAAATCCAACCAAATGTCCACAGCAACCACTGTGATTTTTGTGAAACATCAACTATCTCTGCACCAGGAAAAGGAAGCTCTTTCAAAGGTATAACATACAAAGTAAGAAAGTCAGTACAGAGAAAGCCAAAGAAATCAGCTAAGCATGGTATTATTGAATGTTTCACCCTGTACATTCTGTTCCCTCACTCTTGAACACCCTTTGTCTGATATTTTCCTCCCCTTCTTGTGGCCACCTCTTCAATGAGGTTAACCTGACTACCCTATACCAAATAGCTTGCCTGCCCACTCTACCCACTCCCTTCCCCACTCCCCTTTAGTTGTCACAATGCTTAGTACCAACTGACATCTTATACATGGACTCCTCAGTTGATCTCCTAATTACTCTCCCACTAAAATGGCATGTCCGTGAGGGCTGTATCTTTGTGACTCTGCTTACTGCTGATTCTCCAGCAGCTATAATTAATCAAGATATATTTGTTGAATAAACTAATATACAATGGAACAAAGGAGAGGTTATCAGCTATCTTCCACATCCACAAAGACATGAATGCCTCTGAAGCAGGAATGGGGATGCTGCTTGTCTCTCCACCACTACAAAAATGCCTGCCAGGTAGTAATGTATGATTGAATCAGTGCAGGAATGAATGAGACACTGCTCATTCCATTTGTGAGGCTATATCATTCTTCAGTGTTTAATCAAGAGTCCAGTAGAGATATCTACACAACTGAACACTATTCAACTTTAAAAGGAGAGAGGGTTATCAAGTTATTTGTAGTGACTTGGATAAATCTGGAGGACATTATGCCAAGTGAAATAAGTCAGGCACAGGAACACAAATATGGCGTGATCTCACTTATATACGGACTCTAATAAAGCTGAACTCATGGAAGTAGAGAGAACTTGGACTAGGAAGTGGGTAGGTAGGGAAGGAATGGGGAGTTGTCAATGAAAGAGTACACAGTCAATGATAATGTATTGTACATTTCAAAATAACTGAGAGTGTTTCAAATGTCTCACTATAAAAAATGACAGGTGAAGAAAGTGATGGACAAACCATGTCTCTCTCTCTATATATATTTTATATATTGATATTTTGATATATATATATATATATATGTATATATATATATATGTATATATATATATATATGTATATATATATATAGCCCATAAATGCATACAATTATGATGTGCCAATTTTTTTTTAAAAAAAGATTTGAGTGGAGGTAAAATTCTGTTTCTTTTTTTGAAGTGAGGGCTACCTTCCACATCTTTGGAGGTGAATTCTATAGCTAGTTAATCTCATCCTGTATGTATTGATTTTACTATTGTTAACTCTTGGTTTCAGTGAAAGGAACAGACTCATTTCAGTGTGCTTCTGGGACAAAATGTTAGTGGACAGGAATATGTTTATGGGATGCGGGCCATCAGGCCTCAGGAGGTTCCAAAAGCCATAGATCAAAATTTACAGAAGTAGGAGCCTCTTGGTCTTGCAAGCTCAAGTCTTGCTATCTTTTCACAGACTTCCTATCCCCTTTACATCTTCAAGATAACACCTCTTGACCTCCATGATTCTTGGTCACCTCTATGGCAGTGAAGATCAGAGAAGAGTGAACGTGCCCATTTCTGTCTTCCTGATGGTGCACCATTCAGCCTCCAATAGTCAGTGCAAATCAGTCCTAGTGCACAAAGAAGAGCCCTGAAAAAAATCACTGTGCCTCACCTAGGGTGGAACAGAGCACTCGGAGTGCTCCTTGACACTTCTTCTTTCTATGGGAAGATACTACCTGGCCCTGTGCATCTTGCCCTTGTAAATAGAAGGCTTCTGGGGAATTGTGCCCCTCCCGAGCACTACCTGGTTTTTGTAGGTTATCTTTTATTTCTGCTTTGAGACAGCAATCCCAGGTGGCAGGCAGCTCCTTTAGTCTGAATTCTGGGAGGCTGAGACACAAAACACAGTAGCTGCCAACCCAAGGCGGAATATTACAAGAGCAAGAAATAAACTCATTGCTGCAAACACTGAAATTTTCAGAAGTCGTCGATTACAGAAGCAGAGTTTAGGCTAAACAGTGTGATATAATGACATTTGTTGTGACCATTCATTTCTTCACATTCTAGTCTGTTATAAAGACATGTAAATAAGGCCTTGGTAATACTTATAACCAAGGGTTCCCATCTCTACACTTGTATGGATACTACCCAGAGCATCAGCAATCCAAGCGTTCAGTGACAACAAAGATCAATGTATTTCAGCTAGCCATGAGCTATCCCTACTCCAAAGTAAGTTTAAAGTGAAAGTTAAGGCCCTAGGAGTATAGGAGGGGGAGGAAAAAAGGAAAGGATATGAGGGGGAAAGAGGATTGAAGTATGCTACACACACACACACACACACACACACACACACACACACACACACTTGAAGACACATAATAAGACCCACCAAACACTGAAAAAGGGTGGGAGGAGGAGGAAATGGAAATATAACAGAGGGGGTAAGAATGTTTAAGGGATACTACACGCCTACATGGAATTATCACAATGAAATTCCTTTGTACGATTAATGTACGCTAATTTAAAAATCAAATAAAATTTAAAAAATAAATAAAATTGCTAATGTTATTAAACAAACAAACAAACAAACAAAAGCAGACACTCATCCACCATCCACAGTGCTGGCTTTGTGGGGGGAGAATGTCTTGTGAAAGTTTCACTTGACAATTCACATGGGCAGACTGCAGTGTGAAAACCAGTCAAGTTCCACAGAGGTCCATAATTAGCATAATTGCACACTTATAACCTGCATTTCCTAAACTGTCATTCTCCAGCACCCTGTGGTTCCAAACGGTGTGGACCTTGCACATAATGTGCACCTTGAAGGTAACTGCAGAACAGCATTTATTTCATACCCAGATGTGTAGAACATTGCATAAACAAGCAAGAGCACCCCAGCTACACCCTGAAGTAACTCAGCTTAGGATGTAACTGCAAATAAAGGGAGAATTTACTAGGATATGAATGTGGGGTTTCTCCTGAATTATAGTACATAACTCCAATGTAAAAGAAAAATGTGATAGGATCTAGACAGGCCCCCTAACACACACACACTTAATAAATACGAGGGAGATAACACAACAACACAAAAATCCTAAGGAATATATTTCTTTTTTGCAGCCACAACTTCTGCTCACAGTAAGGACCACATCACACACTCTCCAGTGAGCCATTTGTAACAGACCTTACCATCTACCTTAAATAACTCCCAGATACAAACTGTGTATCCCAGAGACACTGAAAGTTTCACTAAATTGAACCAATTAATACAATATCAAGAGCAAGCAATCTGGTTCTGGTGCACCATTCCAAATGCAGTCCTGGCAGCCTGCCTGCAGGGAAGCAGACAGGACGGAAATTCAGGGAAGGTTCCCACAATGGGCTCCACAGCAGGAAAGCTTGTGGTGGTCCAGGGCCTGCCTCAACAACCCAGCATCACTTCTACCAGGGCAGACACCCAAGGATGTGGCTCGGCTGGCATGACAGGTATGCATGTCATTTCAGAGCATCTGTTGTGCCTACTGAAAAAATACACAGAGGCACATCTGAAAGTTCTGCCCATCGAAAAGACTTCCAGCTGGTTCTAATCCTGAGCACGAGAACTTATTTTAAGAGACAAAGACATCTTTAAACCAATATCCATAATTTACAGACTGGAAGGAGAGCTCTGTGTCTAGAATACTACATGTGTTCTTCAGCTGTCCCTGTCCTTAAATTCCTCATGGTGGCAGGTCCTTACACAAGGAGGGCAGGTTTTCCACACTCAAGAACCACTGTGTCAGAGATGTGAAAAGGAGAAATGGATCCCGAGGGAGGTATGGCCAAGTGCCTCTACTTCTATAGGATGGCAGGGAATGGCAGAAGTGAGCTCTGGATAGCTCCAGAGGACATTTTATTTGATGAGACTCTCCATATGACAGACTCTCCTATTGCATGTCACCCAGGGTCCCTGCAGAGGCCTCCTCACGTGAGTGCTCAGTCTGACCATATCTGAGAATCCGGGCTGAGATCACCCTCTTCCTGATTCCTCAGCAAAGCAGTGAGGGCAGAGACTACCACCATTCACTGATGTAGCTGTGATTCTGAACTTGGCTATGCCTCTCAGCAATACCAAGTACTCTTGAGGTTAGCTCAGGTGATGTAACCAAGTTCTGCCCAATAGAAGGTGAAGGTGTGGAGAGTGATCTGAGCCTGGTTCATCCCTTCCCTCTCACCACCAGATCATCACTCTCTTTTGAGAGATACAGAAGTCTCAGAGGATCTGGGTTCACAAGATGCAAAGAACAAAACGCTCAGTCCCTGCTGAAGTGCACTTGGCCCTTGGCTTGAATAAGTAATAACTATTCATTGTGTTAACCCTCCCAAGGTTAAGGGATGTTTGTTGTAACAGTTAGCTCACTCTAACAGTGATAAATTTGCTTTTACTTGATCAGAGGGTTTAAACTGGTGAGTCTTAACTGTCTAGTGTTTGAAATGTGTTAATATGTGGCTTCATCAAACCCCAGGCACTGGCTTCAGCTTTCCACCGTGGGAATTGAGCCATGAAGACCCAATCATTATCTTTAAGAAATGGCAGGTCTTTCTTCCAGGTATTGTGGTTAGTTCTATCAGCACCCAGTTTACTGTTCTAATGGGGATTTTCAGACCAAAATGACTCTGATGCTCTACAAAATCTCAAGTGGACATGCAAATGGAAATATGTCCACTTGTCCTAGGCCTGGACCATTACCTGAAGATCTGAGACACCCAGGCACACATTTTGCTTTCATTTTCCACTTCAGACTTCTGGGAGTCTTGCATCTGTTTTCTAGCAGTCACAAAAGACATTCTCTAATTGCATCTGAATGGAAAGCAGAGATTTTTAATTTTCTTGCACAGAACATGCACACACTACACACATTCAAGTACAATGTGGTTGTCTCATTTTAAGTACTGCACTTTTTTTTCTCATTGGCAAAGAATGGTGTTTTCAAATCAAAATAATACTCCTAAAAAAAGTTCTGCAGTTTTTTGAAAGTTGGGAAAATGAGCTTGGCCAGAATACCAGGGACTCCAATTACATGTATTTACCTGATGTGCTTTTATAGGATACATAATTCACAAATTGCAGACCACCTTTTGTGCTGCGTATCATGCATTTAAAAAATGTATTTATTATGTTGAGCTCTTTCTTTTGTACTTTCTTGAAGGGGTTCCTCATTCAGAGCAGTCTCCTGGCCATTGCTTTTGGACGGCAAACTAGTTAACCTTCAGCAATATCGAGTGAGCACTTAAGAGTTTTGCAGGCTTGTTTTGCATTTATTTTTCTCCTGCCTAGAACATTTGATTTTTCATCTGGTTTTAATTTTACACAACGATGTAGGTAAAAGCAAATGCTAAGGCTGGGTAATTACACCCTCATGGCAGCTCAACTGATGTACACGAGATGTTTGCTAATCATAGTGATGAGCTCCCCGCCCCAACAGGCTGCTGAGTTGGCTAAGGTGTCTCTTGTTCCTTAATCTGGTTGCTTACAAAAGATGTACATTGACCAAGCTGCTTTCTGGTAACAAAGGCTGTCCTTAAAAACATGTTAACTTTACAAGAGTATACAGTGCTTTTCTCCCCCTTAACTAGGGCACTATAAACTCTGTTCCTGGCCTTCAAGATGGACAACAGACCTGTGTTTCGCTGAGGGCCAGCCTCACTAACTTCACTTGAGTCCTTAAGCAGGTCTTCACAGCACAAATCACACTCTTACTTAGTTTGGAACCATAAATTACTGTTGAGGAAAGACTAGTCAGTTTTCAGAGCATTTCATTCAAGGGAAGATTTAGCCATGTCTAGAAGGTGCTAGAGTGTCCATTAAAAATGAAGTGGTAGTGGGATGAAAACGGCCACACCTTGTTTCCTTCTTCTTTCATCTAGAGGTGGAATCTATACCAGGGTGTAGGAGGTGAATATGGTGGAAATATTGCATACTCAGGTAAAAATGGGAAAATGAGACCTGCTGAAACTGTTCCCGGAGTGGGGGGAGGGGAGTAAAGGAGAATGATGGAGGGGTGAATTCAATTATGAGACATTGTAAGAACTCTGGTAAATATTACAATGTACTTCCAGTACAAAAATAATAATAAAAAAGATTTTAAAAAGAATCTATTTCCTCACTGCAAATCTAGGAAGACCTCACAACTAATGGTGACCAAGAGAACGTGACTTCAGTGTGAGTTTTCAAGGACCTTGTAGCTTCTGTTCTTGCCGTCTTGGTGGTATGGAACTGGAACAGGGAAAAGCCTGAGTAAGCCTCCTTGACCAGGAAAGACCACTGGAGAGAGGGGTCCACCTGACACCTAGAACCAACTGCTGGACATGCATGGAGGCCATCTTGGAGAATCCAGCCATCTCAGCTATCACCTGAGTGAGTCCAAGTGAGAACAACAGAAAAACAGGCCAGTTAACCTGAAGATTCACAAGAAGCAAAACAACATGGGAGTTTTAAGCAATAACATTGAGGATGGTTTCTTACACAGCAAAATGAACAACTGAACCTCAGGCCCCTCCAAAAAAACCAAAAACCAAAAACAAAAAACCTGACATAGAATAATTCCCACTGGGAATATCTACACAATCCTAAGTGCCAGATTCCCTGGAAAAAAGTCCTTTGAAGATTAATTTTAGAAGTAAATCAATGAGTGGTTAATTGTGGGGAGCATAAATATAATTTTATGAGATGAATGGAAAAATATGTTGAAATTCTACATGGATGAGGATTTATGGCTCAGAATATAACTTTCCTGTGACATTATCGATTTAAGAAGCACCGTGGTTCTAACAACTCAGATGAAAGTCAGCCAGGTTGGCTCTGAAAACCTGTTAGATGAAGAAAAGCAGTTCTTGTGAGATGATGGAGGTACTGGTGTTAAGTACACAAGGGAAGTTTTAATAAAAGTTCTTATGAAATACAACCTTAAGTAAAAGGCAGTGTTTCTAATTTAGCTTATTATTTTCCATGTAGTTTGTCTATGATCCTATATATATAGGATATCTCTATAATAAATAATATTTAATATACATTATATATAATGTATGCTTATAAAATATTTAATATATTATATAAATATATATCTTTAATGTATAAATATTTACTATGTAAAACATATAAAATATTATATATATGAAATTTTTTAAGAATTGATCATTTTGTCTACATCTATAAAGGTTTACGTATTCTGGTTGGCCCCCTCCAAAATCAAACCAAACCAAACCCACAAATCTTGGTTTTGAATCTTCTCTTTGGAGAAATGAGGAAACTGCCCTATGTATGTGGGCATATGCAGTATTACTTAAAATGATAAAGCAAAAAAAAGTACAAGTGGTTGAGGAGTACAATTTAGTGTACAGCTACTTGTGGAGCTATAAAAATGTATAATTATTTCTTAGAAACAATTTCAGCTAACTAAATTACCTACTGAGTTGCCTGTTTATCCAATTCTCAAAATATATTTTACTGTTATAAGAAATAAAGGAGGTAAACAGACCAATATATGCTAAAACTTCTTGAGGTGCAAAGAAGTTCGGGAATTTCTGAAGACTTTTTTTAATGCCATTTATGGAGGTTAACAAAGAATTTGGGTTAAACTTAGCAAAAATGTTGCCTAACTTGATGAAAATGTGTTGTACATGGTTTTTCCGTTATCTAAGAATGACTCATTTGTGGCATATATATTTTCAAAAGCCTTACTGAAAGACCTGACTTGAAAAATATTTTTCTTCTTTCAAAATCGCACATATTCATTGTAGGAATTATAGAAAATTTAAGACTGTGAAGGAAATATAATCGCCTCCACTAAGCCCACACTTCATGTATGTCCAATATAGCTAACATTCACTAAGCACCAAGGTAGGTCTGATAGTGGTGTTAACTCATTTCCTCACCAAGGCCTATGAGCCATGCACAGGTTGTCCTGATCCCAAGTGAGGATACGGTGAAGAGAGAGGTTCAATAAATTTTAGTTATATGGTCCAGGAGCCAAAGGAGAAGAGCTAGACTTTCTGGCTTGAGACAAAAGCCCTGAGTCACTGCATACTCTGCTGCTACTTGGCTGTGTTCTGCTGTGTCCTTTCAGACATTTTTCCTCTGCCGTACGTGTGTATGTGTTGTACATAGTAGACATTTATTGTGATTGTTGTGAAGCCAAGTTTCATCTTTACCAAAATGTCTTCAAATCCACATCGATTTCTCCTAAGTGGCTAATTTATCCCTTTCAAATAGTATTTTATGCTATCATATAAATTCAATGTGTGCCACAGGTCTCTGAGTGCAAGGATCGCATTTTATATATTTTCGTCTCCCAACTTCTTGATATGACCTAAATTTTGGTAAACTAGAAATATTTGGATGCTTAACAAACTTTTGGCAGTGGTAAGCTGAAAGTTAATTTTCAAAATAAAACCCTTTGGAAACATTCTAGATCTTGAGCTAGATAACATAAGAATAAGCTTGAGTTGTTTGTGTAGAGGGAACTATTTATGAGCTAATGCTGGGATGGGTCTTTATAGTTTTATAAATGATCTGAGAACAGAAGTACACAGTGAAATTCCCATATTGAGATTATTATTATTAAGTAAGTATGGGCAGAGGAATGCAAACCCAAAGAGAAAGCAGCAGAAATCTTTCACAGGTCTCTCTGGATGATCAGAAAGCCACAGGTAGCCAGTGCCCAGGCAGGAACACTTTGATGTTTTGTGTTGTTCATCTGTTCACTAAGAGCAACAGCCTTGCCCTCACGATGCCCAGTTCAACCCCAGGACAACCACATTGTCTCAGGGAATCTGCAGTGACTGATTTTTAAAGGTGATTTACAAGTTAAATGTAAACAACTCTTTCGAGTGGACCAAGACATTAAGCAAAGAGCAGCCTAAGGCTCTGTCGCTGAAGATCATTGTAGGATCTCACACACACTCTAACAATTACGTGGAATGTTATCAGAATTGGCACTTCGTGCACCTCGCGCCTTTAGATCAGTTCTAAGAGGGGGTGTGCCATAGTGAGTGACACTTTCTTATGTGCACTACAAGGTCTGGCACCTTTGGACACTAGAAGCTCAATCTTGGGATTCATCTTTTACTGGGACATAGGCAAATACACAGCTCGTATCTACAACTGCTTTAAGAAGGTAAAGATGGCAGCCAGAGAGAAACCCTAAGGTCTCAGACTTCTTTTCATTTCCAAATGTCACTAGCAGCAGAGCAGAGAGGGGACTGTGGATCTGATCTCAGCAGACAAAGCAAGTCTGGGGCTGGGGCACTGAGGCCACAGCAAAGTCACTTTATGCACATTCACCCGGCTCTTTTTATGCCCAGGGCTGCAGAAGCAGCTTCAGCAGTGGAGGGGGAGGGGAACCTGACAGATGAGAGCTTCCTCTTCTGAAAGGTCCACAACACTGTGCCTTGATTTGCACACAAAATAGGCATCTCATGCACACTTTAAGGATATTATTGCATGCTCACAATGGGAAATATATTTTTTAAGGTTAACTGGTGTTTCTAAAGCTCTCGATGCAGCTGGCACTGACAGATGCCACAGGAACATTTTACAAAACAGACCAAGAATTTAACTCAGAAATGAAGTGCGCCACGGGGGAATGGGCTCAGCCAAGTCAGTCCTGGGGGCTACAACGCAGGATATCGGATTCTTTAACATCTGAAGCAGATGACTAACCCTGACCAGAGACCAACAAGCGTGCAGCGCGCCTAACCAGATTCTGCAGTTATCATCAGAATAAGTATGTGTTCATTACAAAAGATATTAAAGAATGAAACATATACAAATTGAAGTTTTCTACACTTGCCCACCTTCCCAACCCCGCTGGCAGTTCCCCTTGGCCTGCTTCTTCCAATGCTATTCTATTATTCTACACACTATCCACCCCATCTGTATTATTTTACACAGGTAAGACCACAAAACAAAAAGTACTTTTAAACCTGCTCCTTTACTTAACAATGCATTTTGAGCTACACACATGGTGGGGTCCCATTAGGTCTTTAGTGGGTGTCTTTTTTCGGGGTTTAGGCAAACAAGATTTGTATATATTTCACAGGACAACTTGATGTCATGTGCTGGTATACATGGTGAAACCACCAGAATGGAGCCAATTAACATGCTGACCATCTCACACAGCTTCCATTTGCTTCCTGATGTTTGATATATTTGGATTGGAAACACTGAGGGTTACTGTAGAGAAAGACAACTACTCTCAGGACACCATCACCCCATGGTGATGGCATTCAGTTTCAGTGAGTTTTTGTGGTTCCCCACAATCTGGGTTCTGCTTTTTGTTTGTTGTTTTGTTTTTGTTTTTTAGCTGAAAAGATTGAGTTGACAAGAAGCCCTGACATTAAAGAGTAGAAGGAAAATGCTACAAAAGCTGGTGCTTTTTGCTTAGAGTTCTTAACAACAGCACTTTCTCAGGTGCATATGAAGTGCCAGGCACTGCCCTGTGGGACACTTCTTCAAAGATCTCAGATATGGCAGTGGAACCTCACACTGAGTGTCCTCATCGGACTCTCCAGAGCTGTACCCCCACCTTCACGCACAAGCACAGATACAGAAATACCACCAGCAGCAATGAAAATAATTACAAGGGAAGACACAAAAGAACAAAAGTGCACTTAGATCACCCTGTTCATTTTATAGCATTCCTACCTACATGGGGCTTAAAAGCAATGCCCAACATAGCTGCTTCCCTTGTTTGAGCCCGGCTGGGCACCAAGCACCTGGTGTGATCTCACAGACCTGGGGGTGGGGTTGAGCCTCCATAGGTCGAGGGGCTGCATGTGCAGGTCTCTCTCCTGCACCTTCAGGATGCTTTTCTTAAAGCCACAAGAGGTAATAATAACAGAAACTTCCCTAGACCCCCAGGTCATAAGTGGAAGGGTTGAGGAGACCTTTGGGGAAGGAAAGCTCCCACTGTGAGAAATCCTATTAGCTACTGCTGGAAAGAAAGGCTATGAAAACCAAGTTTCACTAGAATCTTCCACAACTTCAGCTACCTAAGGAAAAACGTAAAGTGGACAAAAGGCAAATGGTTTAAAGTGCTCAGAAATGTCTGCGCGCCTGGGATACACACACAGAAGCTCTGTGTGTATTTATTAAGCACTTACTGATACCAGGCATGAAGAAGGAAGGTATGAATCAGCCTGAATAATAACAAATTGCCAACATTTGGCCATCCTGACCTATAAGAAAAAGAAAACTTCACAGGGGGCACTCTAGTAGCTCCAGCCTTTGGGACTCCTTTGACTAGAAACTTCTCAGAACATGCTGGTGAAAGTTTTGCATCTTCAGACCTCCTGCCCACAGCAATGTTCTGACAAAAATGCCTTGCCCTTGAAGGAAGCTTTTAGTGTAAGGATTTGACATGGATTTATCAGGTAGCGTGTGGATTTAACGTGATAATAAAAGGGCTGTTGTTAAAGAAGACAGCTGTGGCATTTGAGGGGAAGGAAAATCACAATGTTTTTGGACAAGGCTGGCTATGGTCTGAATGTATTCCCCAAAGTCCTATGTATTAAAGGCTTGGTCACCAGCCAGCAGCTCTATTGGGAGATGGCAGAATTTTTAAAAGATGGGGCCGAGTGGGAGGAAGTTAGGTCATTGGGGATAGGCCCTTGAAAGGACAGCAGGACCTAAGGCTGCCTCTCTCTCGCCCTTTCCCTCTCCCTCTTTCTCTTTCCTTCCTGGGTATCCTGAGGTAAACATCTTCCTCTATCACATGCTCCCTACCATGGTGTAGTGGCTCTCTGAAACCAGGAGCCAAAATAAACCTTTCCTTTCTAAGTCAGTGATCTCTGCCTTTTGTTACAGTAATACAAAGCAGATATCCCAAGTTCACCATCTGGCTATGTCACTTCCTTGGCCAGTAGAACATAAGCCTCACAGGAACAGAGTTGGGCAAGGGCAGAGACCTTTGTCTTGAACACTCTTCTCATGTCTAGAATGTGGCCCAGCACAGGAAGGTTCTCCATGTGTGTTGAATGACTGCGTACATTGATGAATGAGTAAAACTCGGAGAAAGAATTCCCTGGTCAAATTAAGCTTCTGCTTCTCTACCAGGTACAATACTACTGGGACACTGAGAAAGAGAGAACTCAGTGGATGATGTCAGCTGCCCTTCATTATCTATAAAGCAATATTACTAGAGAGAAGTGGCCAGTTGGAGGCAGTAAGACATAAAGAAAATTCTACTATTCCATCCAACAATGGTCACCGATAATAAGGCACACTTCAAGCCACTGGAAGGCACTTTTTCAATGGGCTGACTGCTGTCTGCCCCTCAATCACGGAAGTAGTGGATTCATCTTAAGAAATAAGTACTATTAAGTAAATGTACAACACTTGTGTTATGCCCATTCACTGATGAGGAACTGACTTCAATGCAAGCTTTTTTTGGTAATGTTTCTTTCTGCCATGGAATTTCAGGTGGAGTTTACAGCTCAAGGTTTCACAAGATATAATTCAGACCACTTACCTTCTCCTCTAAAACACTGTATAGTTGCTGTGCTCAGGAAATTTGCTGAAAATGGCTTTCCCATTTACACATACAAAGAACGTGGACAGGCAACACACAAGTGTAGTGTCTCTGGGAGCTGAGCAATAACTTTATTCAATTCTACAGGTACAGGAAGATGAAGCATGCTTCTACAGATGTGTGTGTTGGAGTTGATGTAATTTATGAATGAGTGGATGATTTTTTTTATTTTATGGTTATGTGTGCATATGAAGAAATAAATATACACTGTAAAGGGCATGAGTTCAGCAGCTGGAAGATGTGGGGAGAACAGCCAGGGTTGGCTTTGTTCCCCACAGCATGTGTGTGCATTTCCATACACCCAGCTTTTGGCCTGAGAGGTTCACCGCCACCCTGAGTCAAGGAAACAAGCCAGTGCGTGCAAAGATATCAGGGCAGAATTCCTTCTCCCCCCCACTCAAGATAATAGCCTGACTAGGAATCCTAAGTTGTCAGTTGGTCTGCTTTCCACGTTCATCATCCCAGGACAGAGGTGAAAAATACCCCCACAGCCTCTCCCTAAACCCAACTCTGCAAAGACGCTGACGCAGTTCATTTCTGTGGTTTTGCAGAGTGAAAGCTTTGGAGTCTTAACAGGAGTAGGTAGTTTTTTCCCCAGAAAACATATAAGCCTTGCTTGATGAAGAAATACTCAATAATGCCATCAAATGATAGCAGTGTCAACAATGCCACTCTGCATTTTGCTTTGTAAGAGTGGGTGCCTCTGTCACCTTTCCAATAAAAGGACAGAAGCTCCTGTTGCAAAGGAAACCCCTTGGGAAAAATGTGTGGCCTAGAAAGTCTTCCAGATGCAGCTTAGGGACCTGTGACTGGGGAGAAACACAGAGTTCGTGTCCAGGCACTGCCATTGGGCTCTCTTTGCTCTTGGCTCACAGGCCAGAGGGAAGAGGCTCAGCTGGGAAACAACAGGGTGGAGCTTGCTGGCTACTCACTGGAGGTGCCAAGAGTGAAGCCACACTCACTGTCCTGTGGACTTGCTGGCACCTGGGAAAGAATCAGTGTTTCCTGTTGCTGAAGCTGTGAGTCCACTGCAGACAGAGACCAGAGGTGGGCCAGACCAGAGCCAGAGTCAACCCCAAAGCTTGATTTTATTTTCTCTTGGCAAGTTCCAACTTCCTGGTTCTAAGGGAAAATTGAGGGGGGGGGGTAGTTAAAAATCTCATAAAAAAGGCTGCAAAGGCTTCTTGGACACCAAAGAGCTCTTACAAAACTACATTTTGATGAGCTACATGTAAATGAATCAGAAACATATGGATTTCATTTCCTTCGTAATGCACAGGGGTTGCAGAGAGAAGAGGTGGGGGAGTGTTCGCCACCATGAATCTGGGCTCTGGTGAAATGTTAAGGGGGAGCTTCGGACATTTGCTAAACCTGAAGGAGGACTAGGATGACCTCCTGGTCCCCTTCCTCTATGGGTCCATGGTATCCAAAGCCCACCTGAGGCACTCAGAAAACAAAAACTTCTGCACCCCTGAACCTGACAAGCACTTGAGGACTGTGGCATTTTCTGATAACATCTGAGTGCCTGGAAGTTTTCTGTGGGCAGTCCTCAAATGCTGAATATTGTACTGGCTGTTGGGAATTATGAAGCAGAATATATGAAAAATTTATGTCCCCAACATCCTACTAAAAGAAATGTGGGTGGTGTTTCCCTGAAAGGTGTGTGAAGATGCCAAAGTGGGAGTCCTGCTGTGAGTATACACTAAGTTGAGGCTCTCCTGGGACCATATTCTGCAGCTGTGACACCCCCCCCCATTGGAACTCGTTGTTACTCACATCCCCCCTATATGGACTGGGGAGGGAGGTGGGCAGACATCTACAAGGTATGTCTGTGAACTTGGCCTCTGCCTTCTCACACAGCGTTTCATTAAGGTAAGGGTGCAAGAAGCTGGGAGCAAATGAGGTTTCTGGAGGGAGCCACTGACAGGGTCAATCATTCCACACCTGTTTCGGATAAAAATTAAATAGAGTGTTCTAATTTCATAGGTCAGAAAGTCTGTGTACCCAAGTCAAGAAAAGAGGTTCTCTACACAGAAGAAAAAAATAGCAAAAACAAAAATACAGAAGGAGGAAAAGCAGACACTGGTAAGGAAGACAGGAAAAATGGAAAACACACACATATTGTAAAGGCAGACAGTCTGAAGAAACTAATGAGAAAGAACTTGAAAACAGCTGGAAAATGGCACCTGCCTCACGTAAAGCCCGTAGCTGGCTGTCAAGGGGATGGCAGACATCACAAGAACCATTATCTTTGATAAGGCAAATGGCTGGTAGCTTATCTCTTCTTCCTTGTGAACACAACTACAATCACTTTCTGTTGACAATAATGTTAAGTTTAATTATACAGAGGCTGCCCTTGAACACTTCCTTCCTTAAAGCTGAAGCCATACTATTATTTTGCACTTAACTGCAGAATAAGGGATGCCCTGTTTGTCAAATTCAGGAATTGCTAATGCCACAATGGTGAATGCAACAGCAATGCAGACGTCAGTTTTCATGATTGCTAGCAATTAGGGGTCTGTCAGATGTGTAGAATGGGCTCTTTTCTTCTCTATCAGCCAGCAAAGGGCACTTTAAGGAGAGAAGTTGTGTGGCAGGAAGGAAGAGTGAGTTGTACTGTCTGCTGGAGGCTTGGGTTCAAATTCAATACAACAAGCCCAAAGCTCAGGTCTTTGCATGCAGAACAGTCACTTAAACAAGTTCCCATGTCCATAAAGATCACGTAAGGAGAGACGGACAGCAATGAATAGGACACAGCTGGCACATGGCAAAGATGACATCCTAGAGCTCCAAACAGCGCCCAATGGGTTGTCTACTTAAAGTTGAAGGGAAATGTGTAGAAAAGGAAATGGGGCTGAAGTCCCAAGTATTGGACCATAGGGAAATTTAGGGTGTCCACTTAAATGCAGAATAGATACGTCCAGCCATAGACTGTGTATATTCTTCAGCTAAACAGCTCTCATGGTGCGGGAGGGGGAGCAAATATGACATTTGAGTCACCTCTGCACTTCTGTGTCATATAGCAAGCTGCATTATAGAAATGTCTCTCATTTTGTCCCAAGCTCCACAGTCTCAGTAGAGTTGCACAATCTATGGGTAACTTGCTGGACTGAGTAACAGCTCTATGGACTCCTTAGCATTTTGTATTTAAATAGTCAAAACAATCACTGGACTTCTGGGCTAAGATCAAGTGTAAACAACAACAAAGCCTAACCTGCCTCCAGTTCAGTTCCTTTCAGGTCCTGGGCCTCAACTGCCTGCCAGGTATGAAGGATGCTAGCTCATGGGAACAAGGCAACAGTCCAACTTACATATGAGTGGGAAGCACAGTATTTTCAGATTGGTGTCGAGTGTAGTTTTGCTAAAACTGACACTGGGTATTTATCTGTATTATCCATGTTGATTTTTTTCCTCTTGGTGTAAAATCATGTAAAGCTACTGGAAAGATTCCTCTAGGCCAGTGGTTCTCAAAGTGGGTTCCCAGAATTATCACCAGCGGGACTACCTGAGATCTTGTTAGAAATGCAGACTCTCAGCCCTGTTCCCTCCAGACCTACTAAAGGAGAAATTCTAGGGGTACAGCCAGTGATCTGTCTTTAACAGGCCCTTTTGGTGATTTTGCTACATGCTCAAGTTTAAGAATGACTGCTCCAGGGTGCTGGTTCTTAATCCATCCTGCATATTACAAACACCTGGAGTGTTTTTAAAACAACTAATACTTGATCATGGGCTACATCAATTAAGTCAGCAAACTCTGATGGAGGGGCCCAGGCTTCAGTCTGTATTTAAAAGCTCCCCAACTGATGTTACTGCCCCGTCAAAACTGAAAACCCACCTGTAATCCTAGCTACTCAGGAGGCAGAGATCAGGAGGATCACAGTTCAAAGCCAGCCCAGGCAAGTAGTTCATGAGATCCTATCTCAAAAACACCATTATTGAAAAAAAGAGTTGGTGACGTGGCTCAAGATGTGGGTCCTGAGTTCAAACCTCAGTACCACCAAAAAACCTGAAAACCACTGCCATGGGTAAGTAGGCCTACCCGCATAGCCTCAAGCTAAGCTTCATGGCGCTAACATCTGTCATGTTTGTGGACAAGGGCCTCAGAGCAGCTTTATGGTGCAGAAGTGCTGCTTGCTGAAAATGAGGGCTTACTGTGTACTGTGGCTTCCACCCAAGGATAATCTAGTCTAATTTTGGGACTGCCAACTATAAAGAAATACAAATAGGTTGAGCATGGTGGCAAACATCTATAATCCCGGTTACTGGGGAGGTGGAGGTAGGAGGACCATGGTTTAAGACAGCCTGAGAAAAAGCACAAGACCCTATATGAAAAACAAACTGAAAGCAAAAGGACTGGGGGGCACGGTGTAGGTGGGAGAGTACCTGCCTAGCAAGTGCAAGGTCCTGGGTTCAATCTTCAGTCTCACAAAAACAAAGAAAGATAAGTGGCAGTGACAAGGGAAAAGGGAGAATGAACAAACAAACTAGTACTGAAACAAGCAAAAACAAAACGAAAAAGCTGACTTCTGCGCCTCCCTCCCTCAGATGGCATGGACAGCAACGCTCTGCAGCGTCAGTCTCGCAGAAGTCAAATGTTCTTCTTTGTAATGTTTATGATGAGATTAGCAGCAGAAAAAAAAAATCTAGCTTAAACTGAACAGCACAGGAAAGAGCTCTGGATGCTCTCATGGAACTGGTAAGGTGACAAGAACTATAAAGTCATTCCCTTAAAATTCAAATGAAGTAAAACACTATCAGACATCACTGTAAGTGGCAGGTCCCAGCTGGCTACTGCCTGGTGAGAGACTGGCTCTGGCCAGCAGTCTTGGGCATGTGAAAGTGGGCAGGTGACAACCCCACCTTCCTGCCACATTCCTCCAGGCCACACACATGGAAAGTGTCATTCGCACCAGTCTGAAACACAACTCCCGAGGGACACGGGGCCACACCAAAGAACTCAAGGCCCTATTTTGGCTCTGCTACCTCATCTGTAAAAGGGATGGCTACCTCATTTCAATTTCACCGCAGAAGACATCCTAAATTTTTGTCGTCAGACGCCCTAAAAAAGAGGTTCAGTGTACATTTCCACACTTTCCAGTGCCTTCCCTTCTTTGTTTTTGGCATTGGTAGGGGGGCATACTGGGGTTTGAACTTGGGGCCTTGTACACCCAGGCAGGTGCTCTACCACTTGAGTCATACCCCCAATCCTTTTAGTATTTTAGGGGAGGAATAAGGTCTTGCCTTTATGCCTGGGTTGGCCTGGGCCACTATCCTATTTACACTTCCCATGTAGCTGGGATGTCAGGTGATTGTCACCACAGTTTTTATTGGTTGAGATGGGGCCTCATGAACTTTTTGCCCAGGCTGGCCTTGAACCACAACCCCCCAGACTTCTGCCTTCTGAGTAGCTATGACTACAGGTATGAGCTACAAAGCCTGGCTATTCCCCTATTTCTTAATGTCACTCTTTACCAAAGCCCTCAATTCTGTATCTAATATTCCACTCCATTAAATATATGTTTGCCCTGCTCATCGTGGGCCAAACTCTTACATTTTAAAGTCCTTCAAGGAAAAGGCTATGTTTGTTTCGAAATTAAAAAGTCCAAAAGTTTATCATCTCCTCTATAGGGCCTGAAAGCCTTCAGCAATTGAAAATTCCCTTTTCGGCTCCTGAATACTGACTCCTAAGTCTTGCTGCTCCTATTAACCGTCTCCATTCTAGAGCATGCTCAGACCACATCAACTCATCTTAGTGCAACGAATGGCTCATTTTCATCTTAATTTTATAATTTGCAAGGAAGAGAAATAATACAGCATTGGACAGGGAGCACAGATGTTGAGGTCAGACCAGCCGGGCCCTGCATCTGGCTGCTCTCCTCTCAGCTTTGCACCTTCAGAAAGAGCACTCTGATGTTTTCACATGTGCAAAATGTGGACCGTGATCTGACTTACTTTGGAGTTATGGGGGATGAAAGAATACTGTATTTCATATTTGACTCGGTGCAAAAAAACATGTTTGTCTTAATTCCCCAGGCTTTAAAAATGCACAGAGATGGGAAGGTCATGCACCACCTTCAGAGTGGTGTTTACACATCTGGAGATGGAGGAAGCGAGGCAAGGGGATCAACCAGAGCTAGAAATGGTGAGGCAACTGTCCTCTGCCTTGAAAACACCTAAGCCATTATGGTGAAATGTCAATCAACAGACATCAGAATTTGCCCACATCTATTCTTTACTCACTAGCCACTGAACTTCAATATACTTTAAATATGTGATAATAAATAAATAAATTTAAGTAAGCAAAACAATAACAAAACAGCACATACACACCCTTGAGATTTTATTTTTGCTCTTGCCAAAAAATGAACACAAAATCATCAATACATCGACTATGTTTTTAAGTATTCTCTAGAGGTATGGTGTTGCCAGTGTTAAGTGAGGATTAATTTTGTCTCTTCTGTTGTAGCTAATGAAGAAACATACTTTTTTTTAGAGGTAGATGCTGAAATGGCCAGGGGTAGCATGATACACCGTGCATATTTTATTGAGTGTTTCCACCTTGAGGCAGTAGACTAAGCCTTTGGTTATATGTGATTTTTTTTTCACGGCAACACAAAGGCTATTTTCTTTCCCTTACTGAACCCAGGAAGAGTCCCAGGGAAGTTAGTATATCTTCAATGCAGGAATTGACTGAACTGAAATACTACTCATGTCCAAGTGACTTGGATGCCTGTGACCACACAGTCCCCTTACAGTCTTGTCTGTCGTGTGAACAGTCCTCTACTCTGAGTGGAAGGTCAGTTCTGCAAAGAAAACATGATTTGCTTGGAACCAGTCACTTCTCACTTACAAAAGCCCTCTTCTTCAGTCCCCAGAGTTTCTCATCTTCTTGGGACCCATCCTATGTCCCTACCTGGCCATTGTCTCTTGGCTTTTTTATGGGACTTAAAGGAGTAAGTCTGTACACATGTGTATCTATCCCTAAACACCTATGTGCCTTAGAGCTCAGAGCAGTGCTGATATGCAGCAGTGTGTGAACAATCATTACTAGATCTTTTCTATCTTACTCATTTTCTTACTACTCAAAATTTTTCCTCTCATCAGGTGACTAACTTTTATAGGATAATAATAACTGGATCTTGGTAACATATTCACTGAGGAGTTGCACAATTATCTAATTTGTTCCTCCTATAAAATGAGGGTATTTTGGTTCCCTGGGAAAAATATGAAATGCAAAGATATTCGCAGTGTGCATGAGAAGATTTGTGTGCACACGCATGTTTCCATGATAGCGTTCAAAAGTACAGTTCTAATCTATCGACTAGATTCTGAAGAAAATAAGAGAAAGATGATGTAAAAATTACTGATGAGATATTAGTGTTTATTTTAGAGAATTCCAATTGGATCTATCTAAATGTTTATAGATAATTTACCAAAGAAAAATTGGTGATGTTGCTTAGGGAAAGTATGACAAATACACTGTTTAGAATGTGAAAATACTCAAGTAAGGGATTTGGAAAACAACCTTCAAGATGAAGGTCAATGTTTCTGCTGGAGGGTAAACACAGCACAGTGCTACAGCGCTCACAGAGATGACTCATGCATCCTCAGCTTAACTTACTGGAACCTCAGAGAAATAAACAAGACCTACTATGTGCTTGCCACAGTGGCTGGGTTCTCTCCTGGTTAGAGAAACATCATCTGGCCATAGCCCCAATAACTTAAAAAGGCAACGGCAACACATAAAATAGAACAATGAAAGGCTAAGGGAGAGACTACAAGGAGAGGAGAGACAGAAAATAGTAGGCAAAAGACCCTTACCATCGTTAACACAATGGTCTCCTTTACTCCCCGCCCCCGACTCTGTGAGGTAAGAATTATTATCCCCATTCTACAGTTGAGGAACCTGGAGGTCACAAAGCACAGTGGCTCAGCCCAGTGTCTGAAGGCAATTGCTGTGCCAAGTTCCACTGTGCAATTCCAGAACACACAGGAAGAAACGCCACACAAGCTGCAATGGCTGGCAAGTGTGACAGCCAGGCTATCCAGACTGGTGGGGTTTGGGTAGATGGGAGATACTGAAATCTGCATGGCACACATATGACAAGGGAGTTCCTCTCAACCACAGCCTCAGAGGACTAAAGAGAAACAAGAATGAGAAAGGTGGGGGCTGGGAACAAGCAACTTACAACTGCATGCAAATGGCTTACTGGTCTCTGCAGACATAAAGCAGGAGTCAGGGAAGCCTGGAAACCTGGGCATCCCTAGCACGCAGCTGCTGAGACTGCAGGTGACACGTAGATTTTAAAGGTAGGCACTGAGCACCGAGGACTGGGTCTGGAGAACAGGCACCACTCAGGAAAGGAGAAAGCACCCAGTGAGGAGGAACATGGATATGAACAGTTTTCTCCTCACTTATAATATTCTGTTATTATAAGAACTTTTGTAAATGTCTCAATGTACACCTAGTACAATGAAAAAAAAAGGGTCTATATGGATTTAAATGCCAGCCATGAAACTTAATAGCTCTGTTACATTGGTCATCACAAAACGTCTGTGCCTCATTTTACTCAAATATAAAATGGAAATAAATAGGTATATAAGAAAGCTGTATTACATGACTGTTGTGATACACACACACACATGTGTGTGCACATACACACCACATTAAGAACAATGTCTGGAGTGGAAGAAGTGCTTTGAATGTGTTTGTTGCTACTGCTGTCATCATTACTGTTGATAAAAACATGGGTGGCCTGCAGGATTCTTTGCAATAATGAAAAAAAGAGAAACAAACCCCAATTTTAAAAACTGGGGCAGACTTTTACACACCCTGATATGATCTGGGTTATGAATGATACAGTGTGTCCTCTTCGTGTACCCAGTGAGGCGATGATATGGTGATGAAACATTAAGGAGATGTGTCCCAGTGGGAAGTGACTTGGTCATTGGGGGTTCCGTACAACAAGGAACTAATGCAGTTCTTGTGAAACCCTGAGTTTGTTCTTAGAAGAGCAAGTTGTTATAAAAGACAGGCCTGGCCCCTCCATGCACTCTGCTCCCAGTCTCCCCGTGCAAGCTCTTCTTCTTGTATGTACTGTCATCAAGATGCCATCCACCATGATGCAATGCAACCAGGGGGCCCTCACCAGAATGTTGCCATGCTGTTTAGAATTTTTGCCTTCCCAATAGGAAAAGGGGACCAGGAACTAGAGAAAAGGTTAGATTAAAAAGAATTAACCTAGAAGGTAACACCCACGCACAGGAAATCAATGTGAGTCAATGCCCTGTATAGCTATCCTTATCTCAACCAGCAAAACCCCTTGTTCCTTCCTATTATTGCTTATACTCTCTCTACAACAAAATTAGAGATAAGGGCAAAATAGTTTTTGCTGGGTATTGAGGGGGGGAGCGGGAGGGGGTGGAGTGGGTGGTAAGGGAGGGGGTGGGGGCAGGGGGGAGAAATGAACCAAGCCTTGTATGCACATATGAATAATAAAAGAAAAATGAAAAAAAAAAAAAAAAAAGAAATCATGAAAAAAAAAAAATAAAAAAAGTAAAAGAAAAAAAAAAAAAAAGAATTTTTGCCTTCAAACTGTGAGATAATATGCCACCTTTCTTTATAAAGTTCCCAGGCTTGGCTATCTTGTTACAATGACAGAAAACAAATATACATCTCCACCTGGATAAACCTCCCAAACATAGAAGAGAAATGATCAGTGATAATAAGTGATATTCCAAATTCCTATCCATGCCCACTAACTGTAATAAGGCAGTGACCATGATGTCTTTCATACAAACCTTGCAGTGTCTTAGTAACTTCTCAGTAAAATGAGACTTCCTTTGCAAACCCTTATTTAGACTGGACTGATGTTTTTAGCAGGGCCAAGCACACAAAACTTGAGTCCAAGCCCTCAGTGGCAAGGAAATGGCCAGATTCCAACAGAAATGATTGGATGTTGCCTGTTTTAATCACCAAAGGAGATAAGATGCAGAGGGTATTGAAAAATTAAACATTTCTATTTTTGCTTTTCTGAGGCAGTTAGGAATTTAAGCTAAAGTGTTTTATGTTTTGAATCAGAGCCAGTAATTCTTTTCTCCTTCACAGAAGATGATTATACCATAATCACTGATGTTCTCAAGGGACATAAAGGAACCACCATGTTATTCTCCTAAAGCAAGCACTAGTTACTAAAATATAGCCATGTTGCTTGAGATATCAAAGAAAAGAAGAGTCCGCGGCCCTGGGGAAGCTCTGAAAACCAACACCTTTGTTCTCAGAGTACAACAACAAAACATAACAGCTGCGCTGCTTATCAAAATGCAGAGCCAAACTCAGAATCCACAAACCCACAGGGAGAACTCTAATTTGCAGAGACTCCTACAGTCCGGGATGTTTAGAAAGAGTTGAACTCTCTAAAGTAATTAAAACTTTCCCACTGACATTTTCTTAAAAGTACTGTTCTCCATAGGGAACACTTTCTGTATGAAAAATCAGGGCTGTCTTTACGCTTGCCTTGGGTGATGACCTCCAGATCTACATACACTGCTGGAGTCTGAGTCCAAGGCTCCTACAAAGTCTTATGCTTTGGAAAGATGAAGGTGACATTGGAAGGAGAAGGGAAAGGGCTAGGAAAAGATCCAAGGCAAGGAGCTGAGCTTTGGAGAGGTAAAACAGAGGGTCGACAGTAACAGTAAAGCAATTATTGTTTAAAATGTAGAGTTATAAAGAGAACAGACTTAAACACAAGCCTGTCTGTACCTGGATGTATGGCCTCCTTCCCCTCTCTATAACCAATACACACAGAAGTTGAAAAGCAAGTCCAATACTTCATGTACGCAGGCTAATGTGCTGATCCTTCAAGAGGGTGGCTTGGGAAAGGCAATACTGAGATGATGTGCTCAATGATTCCTAAGAGAGAATTCCTGGAAATCCTCCCTATCTCCCAGGCTTCATTCCTAAATGCACCACTGATTGGGAAATCCTCTTCATTTTCAATACCTTCATCTCTACAGCAAACATAATAGTTAGACACTTTCTTTTTTGAAATTTTTAGGGTGGCTTACATGCCAAGAATATCTTAAATAGAAGTAATAATCATAATCTATGAACTGTTTTCCCTCAAGAAAAAAGTTTGAATTTTAAAAAGAAATGAAGACTTTGCCAAAAGTGGTTTCAGATACTTAGTGATGTAAAGTGCATACGAAGTAGCACATGACTATTTCATAAAACTTTTATTAAGATATAATAATACAAAGATTAATATACTTTTGCCTTTTTTCTGTTAGGAAATGTAATGCTAACTTCTCTGGAGAAAAAAAAAAGAACTATCACAATTCACGTGAATATTTTGTCCAGGTATTTTAGACATCTAAATAAAGCAAAGCGGTAAAATAATCTACAAATAGGCCCCCTTTGCCTTTTGTAAATATTTACTGATGGTTTCAGGGATTAGGTATGGTATATGTTGCTGGAGATAGAATAGTGAATAAAACAGGAAGAGGAAGACTTTAATCAAATAATCCCACAGAATCCTCCCATTATCCCAGTGTATGCCTGAACTGTGGGTGGCACCAAACCCACACATACTTTTTTCCTATATGTAAACACCAATGATAAAGTTTATTTATAATATAAATTAGGCACAGAAAGAGATTAACAATAATGATATATAACAACTATAACAAATACTGTAGCAAGTTATGTGAATGTGGCCTGTCTCAAAATATTTTAATGTACTGTGTTCACACATCTTATGATAACAATTTGAGAGGATAGCATTGCTTATGTGAGGATGAAGTGAGGGGACTCACACACGAGATGCAATGTAGTGTTAGACTACTATGCAAGGGATATTTGAACACAAGTACTACAATACTGCAACAGTCACTCTCACAACCAAGATGGCTACTAAGTGTCTGCTGAGCCAACAACATATACAGGGTGGATACATTGGACAAGTGAATGATTCACATCCAAGGCAGGATGGAGCACAGTAGTACATAATTCCATCACACGACTCAAAACGGCATACAATTTAAATAGTTTACTTCTGAAATTTTCCATTTAACTTTTTTTAAACTTTGGCTAACCACACCAACTGAAAGAGCAAAAGTGAAATCTCAGATAAGAAGGGGCTACTGTGCTAATATATAACTAGAAGTCATGGTCAGGATGACTATGACTAGCCAGAGCTTGGAAATGACTTCACGCTAAGAATCAAAGGCAGCCCTAAGAAATGAAATCTGAGCAGCTCTCTGAAGGTCATGTAGTGAGTTAGCAGCTGCAGGCCAGGAACTCAAGTTGCTTCCAGCCCAAGGGTCTTCCCTTCTTGTCTCTTTTAAGAATGTTGGGCAGCGATTCACATACCCCATCTGGAATTTCACGGTTGATCAAAGGTACAAGAGTTCCCCACTGCACAACTGACTTCCTTGCCTTTGGCTGACCCTTGGAATCTACTTGGGTGCCTCTTCTCACCCCTTCAACAAGCCCCTGGGATTGCTCCCTGCCCCGTACCTCCCATTCCTGAAGGTTACAGTGGTGGGCCGCAGCAGTAGGGCTTGTGTGCTCAAATGAAAGAAGATATGAACCTCCCTACCCCCCACCCATAGCACTGCAGCCAGACCCTCCCAGAAGCTGGTCAAAGCCCATGTCCTCTTCTCCCTCCTCCCAGCTCCCTCACAAGGCAAACATCCAGCCCTGCCTCTCACAAGGGAGACATAGAGACCCTGTGCTCCTGCACTCCAATACAGCTCAATGCTGGGAAACCAGCTGCTTGAAAAAAAACACAAGCATGCTTTATTTTAGAAGATCTTTTCCATTTCCGGGGGGAAACAATGTACCTCGGTAGAGACAACAGCTGCTTCAAGTTAATAAAATCTGAATTATCTTTGCTTGGAACCTGATCACTAGTTTTCAGTTAGGAAGCCGGATTTCCGTGACTATTTCTCATCTTCTGATTTGAATTCTTCCTTCTTGTGGCAACAATAAAACTGAGTGTGTGGTTATCCTTTATTCTCAATTTAGATTAATAATGATACATTTTAAATCCAAGTCCTCATATTTCAAACTATGTAATCAAAATAATGTTGGTACAAAATATAGAAGTGATTACAAATCTGGGATTATTTTGGCATTTTTAACTAATAAACCACATTGCTGCTTTCTTCCATTTAATATTTAAATGTCATGTCTTATGTCTAATGATTAACATTTGCTTTGTAAGGAATATTTAAAGATACAGGAGAATATGTTGTTACAATGATTGAAAAGACATGAAATATAATTAAGGTTTTCAAACCTTTCAAATCATTTAATTCTATAAGCAGTGAGCTGCAAAACATTAAATACTATTTAGTTCCACTTGGGTCTTACAGACAAGGAGAAAGAAGCAAAACACAAGAAAATTCAAAGTAAGTTAAGTGGCATAGTCTACTTTTTCTACATATAAAAATAAGAGAAGAAACTACCAAAATGTTAAGTGATTATCTTTAGCTAGTGGGATTTCACTTCATCAGATTATGTCTTGCTGTCTTATAAAATAGAAATATATTATTTTTATAATTTGGGGAAAAGTTTATAACTTTACTTTGTGTCTTTGGTTTAGGACTGAGGAATTCAAATATAGAAACCCCATTTCTAAAAATAGCCCCATGTAGACAGCTAGTTATGTTTATGCAGTTAAAACAAAGTGTCTGGCTAGCTCTATGCTATGGGGGGAAAGAGGCGTGGGTATGTGAAGAACAGATAATCTGCCAGAGCCAGTCTGGGAAGTCAGTACACAGACAGTTAAAAAAATAAGTACTACTCATATTACTTGGTGTCCTAGCTTTTGTACAGCACAAGAGTTCTTGTAAGGTATAAGTCAGCATTGTTCAAAAATATTATTTTGAAATATAAATTTTCTTAATCTAGCATATGACATCCTCCCCCAACACACGCACACTAATGAGAATAAACTCTAGAGTATTCACTCACCACCAAAATAAAGGCAAAACTGGCCGAGCTGAATGATTCCTTCCCTCATGGTCTTGTGCAGGCAGAAGCACTCAAGCCACACTCACAGAAGCGTGAACACACACTCTCGCTTTGCTCCTTTTTTGCATCCCACCTCCCTTTACCCATCTGGGGCTGACCCCAGTCCACTTGAGAGGGTTAGTGAAAAGAAGGCGGCATCCACCCCTCAGAGAATCCACTCCAAGGCAGACACAGCTGGCTTCTAGGACCTCTTAGAACTCTTAAGTCGCAGAAAGCGGTAAGCAATGAAGCTTTTATTACTGATATATGCTGTGTAAGCTTTACAATAATCTCTTAAATAGTGTGCTCCCAGAAGCCTATGAGCTTCGTCACTGATCCCACAGGCTAAGAAGGCAAGGGAAGTGCTACAGTAGGTTGAGACAGAGCTCCTGTTCTTCAGGAGGGGCCCAGTCAGGAGCACCAAGCACTCACAACACCGGGCAGCCTCCCCCAAGCGCCAGTAGCAGGAGGGATCTTGTCCTTGTCTCTGGCTCAGGTCTTTCTGTGGTTTTGGAGTTAACATGATGACTATCTGACAGTGTCCCTTCCAACCTGAAGGTTTGTCTAAGAAAGTTACTCATGCTGTGTTTTTAAAAAAATGATTCACCCAGCAACTTGTTGACTTTTATTCTGCTATTTCATGGGGAGGTCAAGAGACCAGGAACCCCTCCATGATGAAGGTGTTAATAAACGATTAGGTTATGACATTAAATGAGGTGTAACCTACAAAATATGTTGAAACAGGAATCCAGAATCCTTTGGAACTTGTCTGAGGAGTTCCCAGGAAGGAGAATGCTCTACCTTGTGTGCAGACGTCTTCCACACCCCTCATGAGCTCACTAAACCCAGGGCCTCCACACTTGCTAAGCAAGCACTCCACCACTCGAGCCACACGCCCAGCTCTTATGCTTTGAGTTTCTTTTTCAGGAAGGGTCTCACTTTTGCCAGGGACAGCCTTAGACTGCAATCCTCTACTTCCACTTTCCAAGTAGCTAGGATTACAAACTTGTGCCACCATACCTGGCCTGTTTCTTGAGACAGGGCCTTGCTGATTTTTGGCCTGGGCTGGCCTTGAACTGTGATCCTCCTATTTCTGTTTCCATCTCTCAAGTGGCTGGAATTATAGGAATGCACCACCAAGCCTAGCTCACTAATCTCCTTTTTGTACAGGTATTTTTTGAGGGGGTGGGGTGAAAGGAGTTTTCCGTTGACATGAAGTTGCTGTTTTCATTGCTCATTAAAGCCACCTTCTAGTGACTGCATGTGATACCCATTTACCACTTATGTGCTTTTAAATGTATTTACATTTTGACAGTGAATTTAAATAAATATATTACATTACAATATGGAAGAAGACCTGATAGTGGTATCTGACTGACTGAAGTCTGGCCAAGGCTGGGATATAGTTTCAATGTGTAGGCAATTAAAAGAAAATGAAAGCTAAACAACTAGACAACATGTCAGCACGGTATCATCATAGCTCTTCCTCAGAATCAATATTTACATTCTCCAGAAACACGTGAGCAGAGAGCTCATTTATAAATCACATGTGATATTTTCTGCCAAGGCAGAAGCAGCCTTGCCATGCCCACTGTCCCCAAACTCATGTCATTAGCCTGGGCAATGTTAAAAGTTAGGTCTCTGCAGGGACCATCTCCCCAGAGTCGAGAGAGATTTAAGGCAACCAGTAATCAATCGGTATCTGATCCAGTAAGACTGAAGCCTGTTTTCCTCAAATCTCAAGAGAAGGAAATGTTTTGTAGCACCCCTTTTTTGTCCTAAGTAGCCAATTTGCACTGCCCTCCCCCCATTCCATTGCCAGAAGAACCCTATCATTTAGTACTGCTGTCATCCCAGCCCTGGTGACAAAACAGAGGTGAAGAAGGATGCAGTGAGAGAGACAAGGAGGCTGAGCATCCCCACCTCTACACAGATGTGTTTGGGAACAAAACCTTGGAGTGCAAACAAACAGGGCATTCCATAAGAAAACCTGCATCATCCTGCATGTGGAATCACCAGGAAAGTCATTTATACAAACCCGCTCCATGACATGCAGTATTTCCCTAACAGGAAATACTCAGCCTACTCACTCAACAGTGTTAACCGCACATTTGTGAGCTCTGTCAACCAGGTCTACCCCTTTTCTCAACTTGGGTTGGAAGTGGCCTCTAGTACACAGATCCTTGTGTATCAGATTAATTTTACAGAGATGGAGTCTTTAGACCAGAGTTCTTTTTGGGTCAGCACTTCCAGAGCCAAGCCTCATTCATAGTCTGAAGGTCAGGGTCTACTTGTGAGGCTTAAGATTCCCTAAAACAGGAAGTTCCCAGGTCCCTGGTGACAGTCAACGGGACCTCATGGCTCATGTGCATGAAGTGGGCTTGGTACGTTTGGACAGTCAATCTATTTGCTGGGTTTGGATGGTGTTTGTTACACAGAAATAGAACAGATGGCTGGGAAGGGCAGGACAAGCAAGTGGCTATGTAAATAGCTAGGGAAACCATTTGAAAATTGAGTTTCTCTATTAACATAACGTAAGCATGTAAAAGGATCCAGACAATAAACTGTCAAATGACTTTCTCACCTTCTCACTGATATAATGACTACTTGAAAAAACGGGTGTTTTGTCTGAGATTTGACTGGGACACATGATCCTAGATCTGCAAGCAAATAAGTGTTTGTTTCTAATTTACCAGGCCGATTTGGCAGTGCTGCTTTAAGAGAAGTGGCAAACCTGAAAGCTTCCAACCTTTCACCCAGAGGGTTCAGCCTTGCTTCATAAGCTCCTAAGCCTGTACCTATTCTAGGCTTCACAAATGCTGCCATCACATTTTTGTTCAGTGACTGCAATAGCAAGACCATCACAGCTGATTCCTCAACATCCTGGGAAGGGAAAAGACCACTGGGCTCACCAGGGAAAGCCCGAAATGCAGAGGTCTAGGGCCTCCAGAGCAAGGGGCTCTGTTTCCATTTGCTAATGGAGACATCTCAACTGTGTCCTAAACAACCTGAGCTCAGGAATGTGGAAGCTCTTACAATTTCTCAGCGTCTGAACCTGCAGGTCCATTTTTCTTACAAGGACTGGTATTATCAGAGAAATGCTGAACTGAGTCATTGTTGAAAAACTGTATGTTTCACAGATGAATGCGGGAAGGAAATTGCAGGCAATCTTCATGTGTGGGTAACTGTGCAAATGTGTACCCATTTTCTTTGGCAGTACTGGGCTTTGAACTCAGAGCCTGTGCTTGCCAGACATGCAGTCAACCACTTCAGCCATGCCCCCAATATGTACCCATTTTCTGAGGAACCCGTATAGGAACTTGTAGAACTCACGGAATCCTATGTTTTGATTCTCATACTATTTTTTTTTTTAAATCTCTTTCTTCATTTCTTATTGTGATTTTTTAGAACAAATAAAAACTTGGTACAAGTGACATCACAGAGAGATACATGTCATCTTTAGTGTTGGAAAAGCTGTTTCTTTGTTTCCCATTAGAAGTCAATGTAAGCTTGCTGAATTTTAAGAAGATACATCTGCTTCCTGAACTGCAGAATGCCCTGGAAGATTTACAAATTTTGATTCTAAGCCATCTCCTGATCTGAGCTGATTTCTAATCCCTGAAGCAGCACAGAAAAGATCAAGACCTCATGACACCCACATTGGCAGTGTGCCTGAACAGACCCTTCATTCTTCCCTTCCCACCTCTCTATCCCGCACAGACTAGGTGCTCAATGATCACTTAATCCACTAATGCAAACTGACAACAAAGTCAAGAGAGCCTCCCCATAACCACTAGGTCAAAGCTAATAAAAAAATCCAATAGGTGAGTGCCAGGCACAGCATAAGTGTTCACAGGACATCTATGAGATGGACATGAGCTGGGTTCACTATAAAACAATGACCTGAGAAACCCTTGGCTTGAGAAGGTGTTTCATTAGATCGAAATTGATTATGGTTTCCAGAGTCCCTTTGAAAGAAATATACAAAAAGGTCCCCATTCCCTGTAAAGTACAGACAAAATATGTCTTTATTCAGACCTCAATTTGGTCTTAGAGAAACTATATTCCAAATTCTCCTTCCTCCCGCCAACTACTTCCCAAGATCAGCTTGATTTAATGCACGCCATCCACCTCTTCTGGCCCTCACTTAGCACAAATGCAAGTCAAGTTTATGTCATCTGGGTTATAATGGATGTGCATGGGCTTTTTTCCTCCAAAAATCAAAGCCTGGAGAGACAGCACAGTGATATGGCCTTTTTGCTTTTTATCCCTCTTTTGAACTTGGGGAGAGAAGAGAATTCTTTTTAAAAAAAAAATAAGGAAGGGGGAGGGGTCCTAAGATACACTTCTCAATTACTTCTTACTTTAAAAATGTGTGTATCTAAGTGGTACTGTCAGCATATATTTCTAAATTACATTCACTCTTTTCCATAAATAGAAAACATTTTTTAAACTTTTTCCTGGTACTTATTTAACCATAGGATGTAATTTACCACACTGTATTTTCTATTGGAAAAAAAAAAAAGGGTAAGCCAAGCCCAGGTGGTACATGACTATAATCTTAGCTACATGGGAGGCTGAGACAGGGAGGATCAAGGTTGAAGGCCAACCTAGGCCAATTAAAAAAAAAAAAGTTCATGAGACCCCCCCCCCAACTCAACTAATGCCCCAGGCATAGGGACATAGTCGTGTGTGCCTGTTACCCTAGTGACAATGAGAAGCTTAAAATAGGACAGTGGTCCAGGCTAGTCTGGGCAAAAAGCGAGACCCTATCCCCAAAATAACCAGGGCAAAAGAGCTGAAGGCATAGTTCAAGGTGCTCACGTGCCTAGCAAGTGCCTAGAACCATCTTTAAGGTAAAATAAGATAATAATAAAAGGTAGATGAGCTGAAACTGGATCAATCAAAAGCAGTGTCTAGGAGAAAACTAAGAGACTTTCAGAAAGAGTGTGTCTCTCACATTCACAATTACATAAACTAAAAACCTTATACTAAAAACCTTACACTAGTTTTAAGACATTACCCATTTTCTGCATCTGCGTTGATAATCAGCAATCTGAATGCTAACTTCTATGGCTTACACAAGTTCATTTATGAGTTAACCTACATTTGCCTACTGTGCATTTTTATTGTTATAAATGAGATTTTTTTTCAAATGCCTGAGTGTTCCACCAATTTATAGTAGAGGTAAGTAGTCATTATGGATGTAAGTTCCAACATTACTTATTATCAAGTCTTTTTTTTTTAAAAAGGGTTTCTGACCACTGCTCTAAATGCTTACTGAATTCTTAAACATCTAATGAGGTATAATTATTGTCCCAATATTACAAAAAGAGGCAACTGAGGCCCAGAGAGGGGAAGCAGTCTGCTTGCGGTAGCACAGCAAGAAGATGAAGAGCAAGGACTTAAGGCAATCTGGCTCTAGAGTCTAGGCTCCCAACCACAGAGGAACTTGTCAGCTAACCGTACTGCTGTAATTAGAATCATCAACATGCACTGTCTTGAACATACATGCTCTTCACTGGGCTCTCAGGCAGCTGTGGACATGGCTGTGGTTTTGAGGTCAGAATTCCCCAGGCTTTGCTACTCCATTCTCTCCCTGGTTCCTCCAGCTTTCTGCCTGAGCCACACCTTCTAGAGCCAACCTGTGTAGCTCTACATCCAAATCTGAGCTAACAAGCCCAGGGGACTGACTCTGTACTGTGGGTTGTCATTTAACATTGCTGAAATTCCATGTTTCCATGTGAGAAATGTTTTCTGTAGTAAAGGGAACAACCAGCCTACTTAAGAAGCTGTTCAGAATTTGGTTTTTGTCTGCATGCTCTCTCTACCCAGGTGTCTTCCTCTCACCTATCACTGAAGCCAATACCTGGGTCTGTTTTCCTGTGGCCTCAGCTTGCAGTGTGTGTTATTTGGACCTGGATCTTTACCCTAGCCCCATCTGTACTCCATCCCAAAACTCCAGCATCTGCAGCAACTTCTGGTTCCAAAGCTTGGGCCCCTTGTTGAGGTTTCATCCCCACCCACGATGTCTCTCCTGGGCTACGGAGGAATTCCACTTTTCACCAGATGTACATAATACCCTATCCCACTGGTCATCCAGACCCTCCCAGGGCTTTCACTCTTCCAGGCCAGGACTGATGCCACTCAGGAACTTCCCTCATCAGCACAGCACCCTCTTTTTCCTCCCCCTGAATTAGTGGCAAACCTCACCACTGGGAACCCCAGGATGAAATCGAGCAGACCTGAGTTGTAATCCTCACTCTGCTGTTTACCAGCTCTGTGAAGCTGAGCAAGCCTACCCTCTAAACTTCTCTTTCTTCAGCTGTAAATTGGGCAGTAAGAGAATTATTGTGCTGTCAGTACAGTTCTCAGTATTAGTGCCAGCAGACACTAAGTGCTCATAAATGTCAGGAAGTTGCTTTCTTGGGCTGGTGGAGTAGCTCAGGTGGTAGAGCGCCTGCCTAGCAAGTGTGAGGCCCTGAGTTTAAACCCCAGTACTGCCAAAAAAGAAAAAAGAAAGAAAGCTGTCCTCTTAGGATTTTTATTATTGTCCTCCTCATTACCCCCCCTACCAATTGCTACTTTTATGATATCACAGTTACCCACGTATAGAATAAAGTAATGACACACTATACAATATCATATGTAATGCCCATTCTCTAGGGTCCCAGGAAATACTGAATCTACCAAAAATAAACAGAGGTCAAGAAGTCACTCAGTCCCTCTAGGCCTAAATTTCTTATGTGGAAAGGAGAGAAGGTGGATGAACCTGTAGTTAATGTTTCTGCACAATGCCTCTAAGAGTAAGACTGATAAACCTCTAGGCTGATTTCAACTTCTACTCTGTCCTGGGAAGACAAAATAAATCCTACAAGTTTCTAAACTGACTCTTTGTTGAAATGCTTCCCAATGAAAACTGTTCCTGTTCTCATAAAAGCCAGGTTTGTGTTCATTCCTCAAATCATTTCCTGGAGCTTATCCTGTGAGATAAGGATTTTTATGTCAAAGAAGTGACTGACATCCAAGAAAAGGACAAATAAACGACATCGCTTTTCTCAACCTCAGAAAAGTCAAACATTTAAAGCCTGAGTACCCAGAGTATTAAGGTCATTAGGAAAAAAGAGAAGGGAGTACAAGCCTGAAATTTCCAGACACAATGCAGTGATTGTTTGGCAATTTTAAGGTAGATTTCACATTTCTGTTGTAATAGAGAAAAGGAGTGATAGTTTGATTTTGCAGTTTTGCAATTAGACTACTCAAACTAATTTCCCTTCCTGATTTACACAGAAAGGCACCTCCTCTAGTATAAAGAGTGCAGAAATCCTCAACTGATCAAAGGGCATGCATTAAAAATATGTATTAAAATGCAATTTTAAAGTCTTATCAAAATGCTCACATGACCTGTGAGTACAACATTCATTCTGTAAAAGGAAATACTGAAAGAGTGGCCTCACGAGGAAAATCTGAATTTTAGGTGGAAACTTTTCATCAAAAGAATAAACACTTTATCCTAATGTTGGGAAACACTCGTCTTATGAGCAAAAAAAAAAAAAAAGAATAACCCAAAACATATCCATGAAGGGGCCTCCCAGTAGGATAAACCTAGTGAGGATGTCACTTAGTATTCACTCACCTTTTTTCCTTTTCTTTGATGACACCACCCATATTTTATTGCCCTTAGAATAAACTCCAATTGGCCCAAGCCAACCATGGTTATTTATGTCCAGCAAACCACTGACGAGGAGCAGTGTATCTACACCTTCTAAAACTGCTTACTTCACACTTACTGAGACAAGGAAATGTCACCTTGATGGTGGCATCTCTGGAGAACACCATGACTAGATTCAGTGCCTGGGTCAGTGGCAGTCCTGCTTTTGACCATGAGGAGATAACTCTGATACATGAAGGATGACCACAAATGTGGACCCTTGAGTCCAGCTGAACTTCTGGACTCTCTGACCTGGGGAATCACATGTATGAGCTGTTTAGATTTAAAACTGGGTGTTACTTATAGCCCCAATTACCCAAAGTAATAGAGTTGGACTGCTGGAAAAGAGAAGAGAAAAAGCCAGTTGTTCATTAGACATGCCCTACGTAAAGGTCATCTGAAACTCAATTGTTCTGGCTCACCCATAAGGCAAGAAGAAGTTTGAAAAACGTAGTAGTTTGAACCACATGGCCACCTGTCCCTGAGGAGGGACCTTTTCACAGCTCACCTGGATACTTCCACATTAAATAGGCTAGGTCTAAAATCCCCATGTGTCAGAATGAGTAATATCAAGGATGAGGATTTAGAAACAAGACTTTCAAACTACATATGGATACAATAAGGATTTTAAAAATTAGCAACTACAAAAATCTGTATACATGTGCCAGGTATAATTATTAGAAATAAAAGTTCAAAATCATGGCCCGAGTTCCCAGAGTTTAAAAATTTCTCAGGAGTTTAAAGCAAAACTGATGATTAACAGATTTTATCAATTCTACTCAGGCAGAACAAGCACTGAAATTGCTTCTAATTCAGTCCATTAGGGAGGGGGGAAATCCCTCAAAGGAAGTCTTATTTATCTGCCAGACTCATTCAGAGAATGCTATACATATGAGTGTATAAACCTCGGTTCCTGCATGAAAATGCGTTTTTATGACAATCCTCTCATCTCAAAGTCTTCCTCCTTTCTTTTTCTGCCTTTGGACATAAACACTCACAAACGGTTTGGCATTCAGGACTTTAGCTAGGGTCCTCCTCTCTAAAGCACTCCCAAGGCCTGGGGCACTGTATCCCACAGAGATGTAAAGATGGGACCCCTGGCTTCACGGGGTGTATGAGTTTATGCCTTGTTATGTTTGAATGTGATTTGAGAATCCCCTAAGGATCCATGTACTGAAATAGAATCCCTAGTGTAAGAAATGAGAGAGCAGAAAATTAATCCAACTATGGTATCTACAGGTGAGGCCTCTGGGAGGTGAATGGGTTCTATAAGGCCATCAGAGTAAAGTCCCCATGTTTTACTTACTGGTGGTTTTTCACGAAGGAGTAGAGACCCTGTCTCTTATGATGCCGGTGTCTCCCTGGGACTCTGCCAGCCAGAAGACCATCACCAGATACGGCCCCATGATTTGTACCTCCCAAACTGTGGGCCTAAATAAACCTCTTACTTTTACCAGTTTACCCAGTCTGTGGTGCTGTGTTATTGGCAACAGAAAAATGAATAGAGGCTCTAATGGTGGAGATGGACCAATTAATAAAATTATTTTATTACCAACAACAAACCAGTGACCAGTGTTCATAGGAAATAAGAGGGGCTACAGGGGAACAACAGGTCAGAAAAGACATTGTAATCCCCTACAGGGAAATTAGGCAGGGCCTCTGCCAGGGTAACATTCAAGCTACAAGATCTTCAGGATAAGGAAGGAGGAGCCAGCTTGGGATAGAGCCCTGAGAAGGCAGGAGGCAAAGAGACGAGACGTGGCGCTGAAAACCAAGCCACAAACCACACAGTGATCTCACCTGGAGAAGGGCACAGCTCACCACTAACCGGCTGCCTCCATGCAGCTAGTTTCAATGATGCACAGGAATGGCCTAGTCTTTGTAAACTCAAGGTTAAAAGCCCTACAGATGATTAAGTGCCTTTAATATTAATCTTCTCTTGGAAAGTTAAGAGACTTTAGCTGCTCCAAAAATAGACACCCATGGCTGGCTGTCTTGTGTTCCATACTGAGTCTCTGAAGCAGTAAAATTAGAGCGAGCTTTGACTGGGGAAGTTTCATAGTCTTTGAGATAATAGTCTTTGGATATCTGTGTCTACACCACAGCTTTCCTACAGAGCTTTCCTCACTTTCCTACTGAACTGGGCAAATGTATGCCATTAGTATAAGGTCAACACAACCACATTACAGAGCTACCTTCCCAACGGTTGGTTCCCTGTGTGAGGCAGACCAATGGTTGGCAAAAGATCCCAGGACACCTCATATGATACCATAGCACGAGGCAGCTTGGAATTCCCTGGCTGCCCACCAAACCCTGTTTGTAGCACACTCTTTTTATAGTGCAAGCTCCTAACATGTGATATTTGCTCTACAATTACATAAAAATTAAATAATCAGCCATGGCATAAAGAAAAAACTAAAACTGTGTGATTAAAACATGGAAGAGAGCCCCCGGTTTGTGCAGACTTGGCTCCTTTTTGATTATGGTGAGCAGGAACTGTAGTTTTTAAGAGATCTACATTGAAATAGGGAAGGATAACTGAAATTACAGAGCCATGTTGAAATTTCTGTTCCACCCCTGATTTCTCAGTAGGTAGATATCATTATTCCCATTTCCAGGAGAGAAAAAAAGCTTATGTTCAAGGAAGAAAAAAATCCTTGCCCAAAATATGTGCTATAGCTGAAACTGGAACCATGCTCATGTGATCCCAAGTCACATGGCCCTTTCTGTCATCACATTACTGCTCCCCGGAGTTAATCATGCTCCATTCTTTATTCTTTGATTAATCAGGAGTTACCAGATTTCTGATGGCCCTGCATCCTGCATAAAAATTCTAGTTCATAAAAAGGAGCAAGAGAAACCTAAAGAATGTCATAAGCAGTGAAGACTGAGTTTCTCCACACACAGCCCAGGTGCACAGAAGGAACGTGTAGGTGAATGATCCTCAGTCAGGGGGCATGGAGGGAGGAAGCTGCGCGTGCACCAAATAGCTGTACAATACTATGTGCTCCTGTCTCTGGGAGACCACATTCTTTTAATTTCCCTGCATAAAATGCCTTTCTCCTCTGCCTTTTAGTAAGTCAGGTGCTTGGCAGTGAAGCCTTCTCAGCCACCCACCCCCCACACCAACACACAGACATGGGAACCTACACCAAGACCCATCCAATTGCTTCAGGTCACTGTGCCTGAGTGCTCCCAGGCCCCCTTCTTCTTAGCCTGTGGTCTTCTTCAGGCAGGATCTGAGGTTTCTCCTCATCCCTAGTGGTTATCAGCACAGTGCCTTAGAGTTCTGAGATCAGACAGATACTCAAGACCCTTCACCTGACCTGAAGGCTGGGTGGGAGCAGTAGCAGTGAAGACAAAGACTGTCCAGATGCTCTGGGTGAACCACCTTTACCCACTGTGGCACCTTGGCCATCTCTTTAACACTGTTCCTTGATTTCCTCATCTGTAAATGGGGATGACAGTCCTGTCCACCTCATCCCAGAGCTGCTTTCAGGATGAAAGGCAGGATGCAGAGAAGGGTCAGGAGACACTGGCACCTGAGTGGCTGAGAAAATGATGCCACTGTAGGATTCTGTCACCTCTGTGCCTCTGACCTGCCTGATTTTTCTCATAAGCACTTATGACCCAGTTTGGCTGTGTTTGGTTTATTGCCTGGCTCCAAATCTCCAAATATAAGCATGATTTCTAAACACAGGACTCTTGGTTTCTTCTCTGCTATGAACTGACACCCAGGACAGTGGCTGATGTGAGAGGCCTAAAGTGCACAAATGAATGAACAAGGAAACAAGTGAAGGATGAACACTGACTCCCCAGCTCCTGAAGTACATAGTCTAGAGGGAACCTGATGACTGTTAATAAAATGGAACACTATGAACTGCTATTTTATGGCAACAGTCACAGGCATTTTTTTTTTTTTTGGTCATAAACTAAGGGGGTGTACCTCAGGACAATTCTTGAAAATACACTGATTTTTTAATTCATGCCGGGAGGCACAGGAGGCCCGTAGGCACTGCCCTGCCGCATATTCTGCATTATATAAGGAGCCTACAGGCTTACGCTGATGGACCTAGGTTTCAACAGAGTCCTCTTGAAAAGAATGAATGCTCTATAAAAAAAACCCATCACTCCACGTGACCAGCTGCTGCCATGAAAGTTTTGATGATGTGGGGCAGAGCCTACCTATCCACAAAGAGGCAAGAGTGGTGGCTCTGGGATCCTCCATCCACATGACACTGTTGTCACATTTCCACCAGCACAGAGAGAGTGAGGAGATGCCCAGGAAAGAAGACTCCAGCCCCTCCCTGACCTCGAACCTTCTAAGAACTTCCTAAGAAAGTATCTTCCAATACTAGCTTTGTTCTCTCCCTGATATCCCATAAAGTAACAGGATTAGCTTCGCTTCCTCCTGTCTATCTACCATGGGAAGCAGTGAGTAGGAAAACTTGTGTGTTAGATAAAGAGAAAAACACATGCTGATGCTTATAGCTGTCATAGTTACTTGGCCAACATGGAAGAAAACCCTAACGTAAGAGTGTCAGAAGATGCTGTCCAATGTAAGGACTAACTTTTTCAAGATTCAGTTTTTTCAAAGTAAACCCTAACGACAGTCTCCCTCAAAATGAGTCTAAAACACTGTGTTCCACAATGGGCACACAGTCTCAGACCAACTGAAAAAACTCTCTACTAAGTTTTCCACCCACTAAATGCTCTAGTGTGCTTTTATTTTTCTTGTTTTAAAAAGTCTTTCTATCCCTTTTTCTCCATCTCTGGTGGTGAGAGAAGTGATTTATCACCTCTGCTCAGTATTCCCACAATAAATCGTGCCTTTGTGGCAAAACACTTATCTTCAAAAACAGATAGCATCAACCATTACGGCTTTTTATGTCAATGTTCCTTTATTTAAGAATGACTGTTTTCATTATAAATCCTTAAGCATATTAGCAGAGGACACTTTCAGAGCCAGGGCCTTCAGTGAAGGGCCATCCTGCTGTGGTCACATTCTCACTTCTAAGCCAGGGCACAATCCTTAAGCAAACACGTTCCACAGGTGCTGGGCTAAGGTACATTTTTCAAAGGCCAATGCCATTTGGTTGAAGTCAGCTCCACAGGGCCACATATCTTTTCAATCAAAGCCCCGCAGCTGCCAGGGTGAGAGTCCTGCTTGGGAGAATCTCCCTCTGGCCTCCCTCTGCCTTCAGCTGCCCCTGGGCAGTGGCCCCCATCACCTCAACACACCCTGCTCCTAGAGTGGACCTCAAAGGCAGCTACTACAATGCCGAAGAGCAGAGCAGTTCCACAGAAAGTGACTTGTGACCACTGGGTCCTGAGTTCTGTTCTGAAAAGAAGGTGCCCTCCTCACTCACTCCTCACTCAGGATTTTCAAGTTGAGATGGGGCAGAGTGAAGAATGGTAGATGGGAGTTACATTTAGCAAAAAACCCTTAGGCAATTTTGTAGTTCACCTAAGCAAGGGACAGCGTGATAGCTTTCAGAAAACTAATAAGGTTTGTTTGTTGCAACAAAACTGTGACTCACCAAAAAAAAAAAAAAAAATCTTAAAAATCATTTAGTCTCTTCCCTTCCAACAGATAAGCAAGTTGGAGTAAACAGCTAGAATTTGGGTATCCAAAGGCATTTTCTTTTCAGAAAAATGTATTTCAATGAGAAATAAGAAATCAAATGTCTGTCCACAGCTAAGTTGTGACTCTACCACAGGTGGTCACATTGATTTTCTTCCTGTATCTCTTATTCCTCTTTCAAAGGTTTTAATGAGCTCTTCCAGAGTATCAAAGTTCAGGTGGTTAAATAGCTAGTTGCTAACCCAGTTGTGTGGAAAATCCAAATCCTTGCTCAATTCTAAGAGACTCTAGTTGACTTATAAGAAAAAAGCAGCCCTGGATCAATTTATCACTACACTTAGAAGTTTCATTGGTTTCTTGGAGCACATTTCTCTTCTGTGAGCCTCAAAACCTCACATGCATATCAGGGAACCAAGTTATCAGGTGATCTCTGAGTGAACAACTGCTGTAAATCACACCATACATTCCAGCTGTCAAAGTGCACAGAACTCAACCGCAGTTGGTTGCATTCTGGTTCTGAGCACAACTGAGTCTGTACAAGCAGCAAGACAGCAATGACAGAAAGGAGAACTATGAGTTGGGTCCTAATAGAAATAATCACACTAAACCAAGAGGGGCAGGGCAAAGCAGCAGCTTTATTTGTAGGAGCACCTCCCCATCCTTCTGATGAAAACCACAGTGTGAAAACTCTGTGCATTCAGCTCTTGGATTTCAATGGTTCACTGAGACACCTGCAAAAAGATGATTCCCAGAGCTTTTAGATCTTCTTCTTGCAAGAGGGAGGTTTTAAGATCTGCTTTGTGTCCCACAGCATGCCTCTGGGACTAGCATTATCTCAGGGCTCACAGCAAGATACAGAGGCTGCTTGCTGATAGTTGGCTGGAAATCAGTGATGGCTTACAAAAATATTGATCATTCTTACTCACTCCAAAAGTTTCTTTGAGGTTTTACGGTGACCTTGTCTAGCAGGGCAGGACCCCAGTGCAGATCAGCAAAGAGCCAAGAGTTCCAGGGCCCTCAGTTGCCATGGAAGAACAGAGTGCACCAAAGTATTCCAAGATCAAATGTGTTTATTAGAGGGTGCAGGAGGTAGCAATATGGAATGAAAGTGTGCTGGAGGGGTAAGACAGGACAGTGAGAGGGCCAAGTGTCCCTGAGATGAAACCTAGCTGCAGAGACAGAGTTACGTGTCAGAAGCAGAACTTTCTAGTCATAGTGAGCAAGCCACCACTTTTGGCCCGTGGCTGTTTTTTTTTCTAATAAAGTTTTATTGGAACACAACCATGCAGACATACACGTTCAGCAGTGGCTTTGTTGCCACAATGGCACAAGCAGCTGCAACTTACTGTGTGGTGCCCAAAGCCAAAAACCTTTACTGTTTCTAAATGAAAAGTTTCCCCTGTTCTATGTGAATACCTCAATGGCAAAAGGTAAATTTCACAGATGAATTTTTATTCTTCCAAATCTACATAAGCCCTCTAAAAATACTTTTAAAACAGTCTTATGTGTGTGTATTTGACCCCACTTACATCCAAAGATTACCATACTCAGAAACAGGAACTCATGTTGTGACATTTAAAAAAAAAAATGCCACCACAAATACAGAAAGGTGTCTTTAGTCTCCTCAAGATAAGCTGTTCACTTCTGCCTTGCCATAAATGCATACGTTTGGCAGTCAAGAAGAGCATGTCGCTGTGCTCTTAGCACATCCTCCGGACCTGAGTGGTTTGCAGGAGGCAAGAAGGCCTGGAATTGGAAGGACAAATCCCCTTTATTCTACCATCCCAGAGAACTGGCAGTTGTCAGGATTAAGGAGCGGGCCCTAGCCCTGCCCGATATTTGACACTCAGCCAGTAAAGGGAAAAAATGTCAAATGTTAATTACCTTCTAGGGCTAAAGGCTGCAGCTAAGCACGCTCTAACCCCTCTCAGAGCCTCTTGACCGCTAATCTCTTCTCCACTGGGCAAAGGGCTTCAGGACAGAAGTGCCTTCTGAGCCACAGCTGCACACAGCTTTCCAAAGCAAACTGAGTCCTGCCCATGCTAACCAGGCAGAGGGAGCTGGTACAGTTGAGAAATGCTTCTTAGCCACCCAAACCCAGCTTTAAAAACAGAAATGCAGCTGATGAGCCCAGTCAAACTGCAAAAAAACCTAAAGGTGACTCAACCTACAAGTCATGAAGGTGAGGATCAACACGAATCAGTTTTCCCTCCCCAGCCCTCTCCTATCTCAGTCCTGTAAGGAACAATCACTTTATTTACAGATTGGTCCTTGTCAATCTTGACTGAGCTGTGCACCTCTGAGTTCACCAAAGGGCTACAGTAAGATGCCACCCCTTTGAAGTGTGGTACAATGTAGCCAAGTGATGCTCAGTTGTTTCTTTCTTTTTTTTTTTTTTAACTCAAGTTAATACAGCAGAAAGTCTCTAAGTTCTGAAGGATTTCATCTTTTTTCATAAAAACTAGTATTTCTGTAATTCAGCATGATAGCCTATAAAAGAAATGGCCACAAATAGCATTATACTGTACTTAAAAGGAAGAAAACAGGGGTTTATAATTATCCAGCTGATTCTGGAGAGCTCACAAGAGCAAATACAATGTGTGTGCTGTTCACAGATCACCAAAGTGCCCCGTTCCTGTGAGAGCTGACCCTGCAGGACTGGCTCTCCTGTAATACTTTCTCTTTCTATGACAGCGGGGAGATCTCATTTTCAAGGCAAGTGTTAGGGCTCAGAAAATGATACCTCCACATACAGTGCTTTGGCATGCTGAACTAAAGCAGCAGCCTCGCCTTCTCCCCACCCCCATCTCTCTGGATCCAACAAAGATTCTCTAAACTTCCTTACCTTCCTAAAGACTGATCCACTAAAGTGGAACACAATTGCCTTTAATCTTCTTACTGAAATTTCATTAAACAAGGAAGATTAAACTCATCCCAGACAGGAACAGACTGAAAATCAAACATCACACCTACAGCCCAGAAGAACATTGTCCCAGGCCACTCTGTCTATTCTTTAGGCCCATCCATCAACCTAAACCACTTACTAATACTATGAACTGCTGACACTGCCCCCATGTCCTTCTTGCCTGGGAAGACAGTATTGAAGCCTCAGCCATCTGATCTTCTTTGAATCTTCATGCTTACCCCACACAGGTCCCCTTTCCAAATATGTATGGCCAGTTCTGTGAAGCAGCCACATAAAACTAAGTTAGTTCTAGAGTTAAGTTCTCGAGCTCGTCAGGCCTCTGATTTCTCATTATACAAGCAGGGAATGGATTCAACTGCCTTCTCAGTATCTGTAAATTTTTTCTATATACCTCTATTTACATCAAATTAATTCTTATATATTATTTGAGGAGTAACCATCTTTAAAAATGTACATTTGAGCCAGACACGGGGACTGACACTTGTAATCCCAGTTACTTCACAGGCAGAGACAGGAGGATCATGGTTTGAGGCCAGTCCTGGACAAAAACATGAGACCCTATCTGAAAAAAAATTAAAACAAAAAGGGTTAGGGGAGTTACTAAAGAGGTAGAATGTTTGCCTAGGAAGCATGAGGCCCTGAGCTCAACCCCAGTACTGCAAACATTTTTTAAATAACACAATTGATTGCCTAAATTTCTTACAGTCATGTGATCTGAAAGTTCAGGTGAAATACAGAAAGGAAGAAAAAAAAGGGGGGGCAGAGGAATGAAGAACAAAGGGAGAGAAGAAAAGGAGACAAAACCCATCATTGTGAGTTATGCTGCTATCATTTTGCAAGGAATAGCTATATGTCCTTTGGAAGAAATCACAGCTGTATTTGTTTGTACACACACCTACACATGAAGCACACACAGCACACAGTAGGGATTTGCCTATCTTCTGACAAAATCTTTCCTTTACTATCTCCCAGTCAAGCTGGGAAACTAAGGATAAGAGACCAAAGACTAAATTCAAATAATATAGTTTACATACCTGAATAAAGGTGTCACCCAAAGGTATTCAAAACTAACTCTGATATAAAAGAACCATCACCTGAATAAGTGGAATAGGCACAGAAGAACTGCAACCTCCAGACCTAAGCTGCATTTTTTTCCCCATCACTAATCTTCAAGCCACAACTGCTCAACTCTCCAGGTTCCAGAGTACCAAAAAAGGATGCTTGAGCACTAACTTTTAGCAGGGAACTTTCATGTTCTTCTCTCTGTGTATGTAAAATAAGTCAGTAATCCAAACTGCAAAAAAAAAAAAAAAAGTTAAACACATTTTCAGGGGAATGTAAGTAGAATTCTAAACTCTCCCAAAGTACTAAGAAATTTATCTTCAAGATAATTTGCTTGTTAGAACACAAACATCAACTGTAAACACAAGTTTCCCACTGTGCTGCTTGAAATGATCATCCTCTATCCTTTTAAAATTCTGGGTAACTGAACTCACTGAGTAAGTACACTTGTTGAGAGAAACTAATACCTGTTTATCTTGTGTCCCGGAAAAGTTTGCAGAAATCATATCCTGTTGGTGTGGATTACCATACATTTAGAGAGCTCACTTTGAGAGCTATCCATAAAGGAGTCACAGTCCCAGTGGTAAGGGAAATTTCTAGAGAATATAAAAAAAAATTCAGAATAAGCCATTCTCAAGACACCTCTTCTCAATGCCTCTGTTGAAGACTGTCAAAACATTCATTTCTGCTGACCTTAATCTTTGATGTGATGTGATGGTTTGGGACATGACTAAATTAGTACTTTCCTTAATGGAGTCACACAGTCATGTATGGTGGATGAATCATTCTATGAAAGGTCAATTTTCAGTCATTCATTCTAACAAAGAGGGTTTCCCTGCTTTCAAGCCCTAGTTGACAGGTTAATATCATGTCTATCCAAAAAGCATCAGCAAAAAGAATCCAGAGGACAGCCTAAATGCCGCTGGAATAAGAAAGTATTATATGATGAATGTCTGCTGTGAGTGGGTCTCTGTGGAAAGTTTTGCTCATTATTTACGCTTTAGATTATAAACTGAAAGAACACACATACACCCCACATGTAAGAGAGAACCAGATGTTTATAGTGACCAAGATTAGTAAACAACAACAGGAAGAAAGGTTCATGGAGCCCTGGGTGCTGTGTGCTAAGTGCATCATGTGCCAGAGTTCATGGGGTTCTCCTGCCAGACGGCTTCCCCTTTTCCACCCCGCTCTCTGTCCCCAGGAAGGACACCTGTAATAGAGTAGGTTCCTGGTCCCCTTGCTCTGATGGCCTCTAGCTAGGTTCAGTCCATGAAGCATACCAGGGAGAGAGGAGAAACAAGTCCAGATAGGAGTCCCCCCAGTTCCCGATGTCAGCAGACTCCCGACAGCTGAGTCCCACCAGCAACCACAGCTCCCATCTGTTTGGCTCTGGCCACAGAACTCCCTCTACATTCTAGTAGCTCCTTATTCCCCTGCACTGCAAAGTCACAGCACTGCTACCCGCCCAAGTTATTGCCCTGTCCCACGCACTTCCCCTTACACCAGGGGTCAACAGGCAATGGCTTAAGGAACAGATCTGACCCCCAATTTGTTTCTGTTAATAAAGTTTTACTGGTAGGTGTACTTGCTTATGTAGGTATTGTCTATGGCTGTTCACTCTAGAGCAGCAGAGCTGAGAACAATTATCCATCCATGAAGGATCTCCAGGGACACTAAGATCTACGGATGCTCAAATCCCTCATGTAAAACAGTATTTACAGAGAACCTACACACATCCTCTGGGACACCTTAAACCATCTGTAAATTACATACAACATCCAGCACAATGGCAGCACTCTGTAAATAGTTGTTACACTGCACTGTTTAGGGGAACAATGACAAAAAAAATGTCTATGGTCAGTACAGATACAATCTTTCTCCAAATATTTTCAATCTGCAGTTGGCTGAATCCATGAATGCAGAAAAGGCACATAGGAAGGGTGACTAGTTAAAACATAGGTTGTATGGCCCATGAAGCTGAAAATGTTCTCTACTGGGCCTATACAGAAAAACATTTACTGACCTTACCTTACGCTCTTCCTATGAAAACAGTCCTTTTACTAACGTCTCCTGTTTATCCTACATAAATGCACCATTTGTTTACTCCTGGGGTCCTGAAGGACACAGCCCTCACTGCTATAAGATTATTCCCACCATGTAGGGGACAAGGAAAGTTAAGATTTCTTCAGGGAAAGGGAGTGAGAATGAGTTACCGAAAGAGGAAGGGCTTTAGAGAGAGAGTGTGAATGAATGAGTGCATTTTTATGGGTGAAGTCTTAAAAGTCAGTACCTTAAAGATCTACAGGAGTCTTATTTATGTAAAAGATAACAGCAGCCAAAAATCTAAGTCTGCCTTGGAGAAACCTGCCTCCCTTACCCTTTCTGCTTGGGTAGGAGTACAGCATTTTTTTCTCCATTCATGAACAAAATGAAAAACTTACATGGGAACTTGTTTGCCAAAGGACAACTACATGGTTAAACACAGTTCCTTCTAGCTCCATTTCCTAGATTTTGAAAATTAACTCAGTAAAATTTGAAGACAAAAATTTTTGAGGTTACACTGACTTCTGAAGGTCCCTGCTATGTTCTGAACGTTGGGGTCCCCCCAAACTCGTATGTTTGTTATCTCAAGCCCCAACGTGATGGTATTAAGAGGCGGGACCTTTAGGACAGATTAAGTCTTTAGGGTTCAACCCTTTTGAATAGAATTAATGTTCAACAAGTAGCAAGATAAAGAAATAAAAAGTATACAAATAGGAAAGGAAGAATTTTCCCATTCTTATAAGGTGATTCGATACATAGAAAACACAAAAGTCTTTACCAAAAGACCTGCACATTTAATGAATAAATTCAGTAAAGTAGCAGGATGCTAAATTGACATAAGTTTGTACTAAAGATACCAAATGACATTGGTATATTTTCTATATACCAATAATGAACTCACTGAGAAAGAAATCCCATTTACAAGAGACCCCTCAAATAAATAAAGTATCTAGGAATAAACCTAAGAATATGAAAGATCCCCACAATGAAAATTACAAAACAATGAACACAGAAACTGAAAAAGACACTAAAAGATGGAAAGACTTCCCACATTCATGGATTGGGAGAATCAATATTGTTAAAATGGCGCTACTACCTAAACTGATCTACACATTCCATGCAATCTCTATCAAACTGCCCATGATAATCTTTACAGAACAAGAAAAAAAAAAAAACATCCTAAATACATATGAATACACAGAAGACCCCAAACAGCCAAAGCGATCCTCAGCAAAGAGAGCAATGCTGGAGCCTTTGTTTCACCTGATTTCTAAATCCAAACCTCAGACAATTGGTATAAAAATAGAATGTAGACCAATGGAACAGAATAGAGGATACAGAAATAAATTCACACATTTTCAGACAAATGATTCCCGACAAAGGTGACAAAAGCTACACTGGAGAAAGGACTACCTCTTCAACAGATCATACTGGGAACTCTGTGTTATCTATTTGCTGAAGAAAGAAAATAGACCCCTATCTCTCACCCAGTATAAAAAAGTCAACTCAAAATGGATCAAAGACCTTAATGTAAAACCTGAAACTTTGAAATTACTAGAAGAAAACATGCAAGAAACAATTTGAGATATTGGTGCAATGATTTCCTAAGTAAGACTCCAATAGCTCAGAAAACAAGAATTGACAAATAGAATTCCATTAGATTTAAAAGCTACTGCACAGCCAAAGAACAATTGACAGAGTAAACAGACAGCCTACAGAATGCTAAAAAAATAAAATCTTTACCAGCTATTTATCTGACAGAAAATTAATCAGAATATATAAACAACTCAAAACTGAAAAAAAAGTAACCAAATAAAAAATGGGTAGAAGATCTGATTTAGACATTTCTTTTTTTGTGTAGGACTGGGATTTGAATTCATTCTTGCAAAGCAGGCTCTCTATCACTTGCACCACTCCTCCAGTCCATTTTGCTCTTGTTATTTTGGAGATGTGGTCTTGCAAACTATTTACCCAGGCTGGCCTCAAACTGTGTTCCTCCTGATCTAAGTCTCCCAAATAGCTAGGATTACAGGTGTAAGCCACTGGTGCCCGACCAGACATTTTGCAAAAGAAGAAACACAAACGGCCAAATACATGAAAAATACTCCACATTTTTAGCCAGCGGGGAAATGCAAATCAAAACGACAGTAACAGTCCATCTTATCCCAGTTAGACTGTTATAAAAACAATAATTAGGATGACTACTACAAAATATAATAAATGCTGATGAAGATGTAGAGCAAAAGGAACACTTACACTGCTGGTGGGAATGAAAATTAGTAAAATCACTACAGAAAACAGTATGGAGGTTCCTGAAAAAACTGAAAATAGATCTACCATATGATCCAGTTTACCACTCTTGAGTATACAGCCAAAGGAAATGAAGTCAGCATACAAAAGAGACATCTGCACACCCATGCTTATCAAGCACTACTCACAAAAGCCAAGATATGGAGCAGCCTAGGTGCCTTTCAACAGATGGACGTACAAAGACAATGTGGTACATATACACACACTGGAGTATTAATCAGCTGCAAAGGCAAATGAAACCTTGTCATTTGCAGGCCAATGGATGGAACTGAAGGACATACACTGAATCAATAAGTCAGACGCAGAGAAACAAGTATCAATGTTTTCCCTCATGTGAGGAAACAACAAAGGCAAGATGAAAGTAGAAGAGAGATGCCTAGGGACTTTGAAGGGGCTCCCTTCAAAGAGGAGGAGAGGGCAGGAGGGAGGGTGGACATGATCAATGCATGCTATATGCAAGGATGGAAATGTCACCCATTAATGTGTAGAATTAATACACAGACTTTCAATAACCAGTCTCAAAATTTGTGTGGGTATGTATGTGTGAGTGTGACTGTGTGCTCATTTAGCTATTGGTATTTTATTTCTGATTATAAATACCTGTTTTCTGTGTAAAATAATTTTTAAATTATATTAATTTATAGTATATACTCAACTTCTTGGATTCCAAGTCCCAGGAATACAGGAAATAGCTGCAGGAATATTGTTACAGTACTGTTTCAAAGTATCAAAAATGCAAAATAATTTAAGGGTAGGTCACTAAACATTTCACTGAATAAGCTGGAGTCATAGCTACATGATAAAAAGTGTGGATAGGTGTACTTCTTCAGACCAATGAGTTACTTCTGCACTTACTGGAAGAATCGGCATGATACATTGTTAAAGAAAGCATGTTGGAAACTGACAATGGTAGGATTACATCTGTGTAAGATGATGATCAAAACAAGTAAAGAGAGGCCAGATGTAATGGTTCACACCTATAATCTCAGCTACTCAGGAGGAAGAGATTGGGAGGATCCTGGTTCAAGGCCAGCCTAGGCCAAAGAAAGAAAAGGAAAGAGCAGGATCCCATCCCACCTCAATCAATAAACTAGGTGTGGCTGGAGGCCTAAGTGGAAGGATCACGGTCCAGGTTGGCTCAGGCCAAAAAAAAAAACTTAAGGTAAAAAGGATTGGGGGCGTGGCTCAAGCCATAGAGCAAACACAAGGCCCTGAGTTCAAATCCCAGTACTGACAAAAAAATAAAAAAAGAGAGAGAGTAAAGTAAAAGCTGACACCCCATGTGAACCCACACGGTTTCTGTTTTTCGTGATCATAGAGAAGAGTGTGGCAGTCCCTGCACCACGCTGCTCACTGCTCATCTCAGGGCATAAGAAGGACAGGAAGGTAGGTGGAGATTTGTCATTTCCATTTAAAAATTTCTATTATTTCAATGATTTTGGGAACTGCACAAAATATAACTTTGGGGAGTGGTACATCCACTAAACATTTTCTTTAATGAAAGAGAACTGAGTATCATAAAATGGTCTCAGCATTGACTCCTTCCACCCTTCAAGTTAGGGGTAGCTACCAGAATGCTGCTTATAATTCCTCATTATTTCCTATTCATACACTGACTAGCTTCTGAAAACAAAATTTATATTCTACACATAATTGATTCTATGGTGTTTTGTTTTGAGATAGGGTCCCACAATGTTGCCTAGGCTCAAGTCATCTTCCTGCCTCAGTCTCCTGGTAGCTGGGACTGCAGGCATGCCCTACCATGCCATCTTGGTTATATATTTTTATAATGGTACTGTCTGTATTTGGGTGTATATACCCAAAAGGAGAGACCTCTTAACATGTCTGTGCACTTACTGAGGCTTCACTAGCATGCCACTGGTGTCTGGCTGGGAAGAAATGTGCATAAAGCAAAGTAGAGTCAGATGTGACTTGGATCCTGTCACTTTCAATGGCCAGTTATGTGACCTAATGAGAGACTTAGCCGGACTTAGCCAGTGGTGTCACTTGAACAAGACTACCAGCTATTGCAGGATGGTGGGGAGGATGACATGGAGAAACACAGGAGGATAGCTAACTCTACTGCCTGAGCTTCCTACGTATACACTCACTGGTTCCTGAGGTGCTCAGTAAATGACGCTCGTGACTGAATATCTCATCTGCTTATGATGGAACGAACTCTCGCACATTGGGTTCAAGTGACAGAATCCAGTGACCAGCTTATTAAACATATAGGTGACCCTAACGTCATACCCGTTTCCAGAATCATTCAGCAATATGTGTATCACCACATTCAGGACTCTTCTAAATTAAATCAAAAGGGCATTTCAGTTTCCCTAAAAGTCTAAAAAAATCTCAAGTTCCACCTCTGTCTCCTAGGTGGTCTGTAATATTAAATCACCCCCAATTAGCCTTATGCTCTCACTTCCAACGCTAGCCCCATTCTTTTCTCTCTCTGATAGGGCCAGGACATTCCCTCTGTCTGGTGTGGTATATGAGAGAAGAAAAAAAGAAAGAAAAGAAGCACTCTGTTCATAACTCAAGACTTCTGCTTCAGTGCTCTTCACGAGCAGAATCTGGCATCTTTGGTACAGAAGCATCTTCATGATGGCATGTGAACTTCAGGTGCCACGGGGGTTGAGTTAGGAAGGAAGACAAAACAGGAAGGAATTAAAAAATAAAAAAGAATCACTTTCACCCTGTAAATGAGGTAAAGAAAGACTCTTTTCACTATGGAATTGAACTTGAGCACTAAAAACAAACACATTGTGTCCCAATGGGAAATGGCTAACGGTGTGCTCAATTAATGGTGTGTGTGTGTGTGTGTGTGTGTGTATATATACATATGTGGTGTGCATAAGAAAATAAATGAAAACTGGGCTGGGGCATGACTCAAGTAGGAGAGCAGTTGCCTATCAAGCACAAGGTTCTGAGCTCAAATCCCAGCAGCACAAAAAGAAATAAATAATAAAAATAAACAAATAAAAACTTATTTGGGGAAAAGGCAAGTTTTATTATTATTAAGCCCTTTCGTAGTTTGTTTGTTTGTTACCATCACTTACAGCAGATACTCTGGCATAGGTTGTAATGCCACAGGGGGGACATCTTGAAACAATGTCATTCCAAGGCAGCCTCTCTAAAGTAAACGCAAACGCCACAGTGCAGCCCATCATTCTGCATATTCTTGTTAGGACAGCAAGAAAAGCAAAACACTACCTTCCGTGCACTCAAATCACCACACATGTTGCACAGAGAACTGGCCTCTATCCTTAAAGTCCATTTGAATGAATTTTTCCATCACATACCCCTAAGGACAGAGAAAATGCTCCGTTTTTTAAATCTGTACTCCAGAAAACATTTTTTCCCCAAATAAACCATCTTAATGTGAGGCCTAGGCTGTCTCACATTTGAGAGAGAACATTTCAACCTTAAGTTGAATGACAAATGTCCCACTATGTCTAAACAATTTTAGCTTTCTTTCTTGTATGATGTATTTAAAGGAAAACCTAAGGTAGTTATTCTGTATTAGTTTTATTAGTGTAAAGCTTAGGAGTTCAAGTTTTGAAGAGTTTTTGTAAGGAACATTAATATACACATTAGGAAATGTCTATTAAAACATTTTTATTTTAACACTTCAAAACATTGATTTACGTTTTGCTCAACTTAATGTTCATTCTATGAGGACATTCATCTATTTTCATTTGTTACCTTTTTTTTTTTACTAGTTCAGCAGCAAACACAAATCTCAGACATTTTGGTAGACAGATAACAGTAAAAAGGAAAAATAAATCTGTTTACTATCGCAGGTTTCTAACATCATCTCACTTATCAAATTCCTCCTGAGGTATGTCTAGTGGTGAGAAGTCATGAATGCTGTTTCCCAAGGACCTTCTTTAATGTTTTCATTGTCATTCCCATCCTCAGAGAAGCCTTCAGAAAGTTCCACTGTGGTTTATCACTTCACTGGGAGCTCTGCAAAGGAATGATTTCCTGGAATGTGTTTGAAAAAATCTGTGGTGACAAATAGTGGCTAAACTTACACTGAGGAAAATGGCACACCCAAAACAGAAGTGAGCAAAAATGGCCAATAGCAACAGTTATGTGCTATTGATCTTATGTTCTTAAACCTGGCTCTGACAAGAAGATCCAAGTCAAGGAAGAAGGTGACCAACATTAAATATTTGTCAAAATGGTGGCATAGCCTACAGCTTCATGAGCAAAATGCTCAAATGTTAAAGAATCTCATAGAAAGAAATAACACATTTTTCTGGATCTTATTGTTAAACAGGATTAAGAAAAATGTTGACTTAGACGATAAAGACTGGAATTCATGAAAATATCATAGTTCTTTCTTTAAAGTTTAGTTTATAAAGCCCAACATTGTATACTACAACTTGAACTTCTGATTGTCTTCTGATGCCATTATGTTTCTATACTTTTAAAGCAGAATTAGCACTTCTTCATGATTTCTCTCTGGTAAGTCCATTCTCTCTCATGCTTCCAAATAAAGGAACTCTGTGCTCCAGAATTCTTCCTGGCACCAAGAGAGAGATCTATTTTAACCTGTTGCTATTCCTGTATGGACAGCTGGTGGATTCCACCTGTCTGTAGGAGGTGTTGTCAAAGTATCATATGTCTTTCAGGCCTCATGACATACTGTCACCTGCCTTGAACGCTTCTAATGTTAGATTGCCTGCTGTTTTACTCTCAGAAGTTAATCAGGTGACTTAAAAGTCTAAGTCAGGCAAACAATAAGCTACTCTTCACCAGGCTGGTGCTAGGTTCTAGGAATATGGGATATACAGAGCCCAGTCAATGTGGCCCTGTCCTCAGGTGCTTACACACTTAAGCATGTTCCCCAACATGCTGCAAACATCACAAGGCCACCTCATCACAGGGTCTGTATGAGTCCACCATACAGGTATGGGTTATAAATTTTCCAATAGCTTCTAAACTGCAACACAGCACATGTGCCCAAAGTATCCACGTTGAACGTTAGTCTATCCCAAATCTCTAGGAGAGAAGACATTACCTTGCACACCAAAGGTCCACATGTAGAAACAACTTAGGTTTCTGAAGGCTGAATGTAGGGTTTTTTGTTTTGTTTTGTTTTTAATTGCTGTTTTGTGAGTATGTGAATTTTATTTTTTTAAGATAGGTCACATTTAAGTTTTTTTTTATAGTTACAAAGGAGCCAGTGAAAGGGAAGGATTTAATAAATGTTAAGAAAATACATTAAGGGCTACAGGCTTGGCTCAAGTAGTAGAGCACCTGCTCTCCTTGAAGGACATACTTGAAACCCTAGCACAGTCAAAAAAAAAAAAAAAAGAGAAAGAAAATACATCATTAATGGGTAAAGATTCATGAAAAGAATGAATTGTAAACCACTGTTTTCTGAACTTCTATGCACATAGGAAATATAAAATCCATTAGGTCAAGGGCAGGACCTGAGACTGCACTTCTAGAGGTGCTCAGCTAATGACAGCTCTGTTCAGATCCAGATCCCTGTGGTACATCCATGATGATGCAACTCCATCATCACCTATTTGCTAATTTCATCCATCTGTTGGTAGCATGCAGAGCCCATGAATTTTGCCTCAGGCAGGAAGGGCATAAGTAGAAAGCTGACAGGTGTTTATTTTTATGAATATAGTCTTATTTTTGATTAATATAAAATCTGAATCCATCCTTTAGGCTACAGGTTGGTTCTCAGAGTTGCCATTAGAAGACCTGGCAGACTCCAGGATATAGGTCTATCTTCCAAAACAAAACATCTCAGACGGGTGGGGGGCACACCACTGCCCTTTAGTGAGCCATAAAATTAGTTTAGTGGGTGGCAGACAGCATTAAAAGAAAATGAATAAAATAGAAATTATCAGACTGCATGGCTTGCAGTAAGGAAAATCTCTCCCGTGAAGCTCGTTTCCATTTTTATGCACATAAAACAGTTTTGCTCACATTTTTAAGAGCTGCCCTGGGTCATATGTAAGTCATATTTCTTGCTATAGGTCAGCACCAAAACAGCTGGAGATTGTTTTTGCTTGTGAAAGCAGTCTGGTATGAGGAGTGGTTTGAGTTGTACTTCTATCTACATTTGGGCTGCACTAATTGAAAAAATGTACTTATGCTAAATACCTACAACTGTAATGCATGCAGATAATACAGTTTCTCAAAAATCTATAAAAACAATCCAGGCATCATGGCTCACACCTGTATTCCTCACCAGGGAAGCTAGAGATGAGGAGGCAAGTGGAGATGGGAAGAATCTCAGTTCAAGGCCAGCCAGGGCAAAAAGCTGCAAGACCCATCTCAACCAATGGCTAGGTACAGTTATACATGCTTGTTATCCCAGCTATATGAGAAAGCACAAATAGATGGATCATGGTCCAATCTGGCCCAGACATAAAGCAAGCCCCTATCTCAAAAACTAGCAACAGAAAAGGGCTGGGAACATAGCTCAAGTGGCACAGCACCTGCCTGTCAAGCAACAGAGGCCCTGAATTCAACTGAACTCAATCCCTAGTACAACAACAACAATAAAAAAGAAAAGAAAGAGAAAGAAAGAAAGAAAGACAGAAAGAAAATCTAAACTGCTTCAGAAAGAGGAATTTCCTAATTTCTGGCCTATGAACCTCACATATTTACCTTTCCGACTCTGAGTTTCTTTAACAATGAAAGGATTCTCCCTCCCTGAGGTGGATTCTAACACCAAAGGCTCCTTCTTCTTCTACCAAACAAACCAAAGTAGAGACACAAAGGATTTAGCTGAGGCTGGTAGTGGCAGCCACAGACACAGTGAAGTCAGAGGGCTCTGCATTATTTTATGCAGTTCCCACTGACATTATTTTGGTGCCTCTGGGCTATTCTATTAAGGATTTTGACTGACACCATGAGCAAGCCATTCTGCTGTCCCTCTCCAATCCATCCAGTTCTACCTAATGAACAAATTCGATGTGAGGCTAAATGGTCACAGTGCCATTTTTAGAAATAAACTTTGAGTGTAAGAGACTTGCAGAAAGTGAACATCTTTAAGCATTTCTCCTCCTGTGTGAACCCCTCAATCCACTGCCCAGACTCAGAACAGAATGGGATGCTCTCCGAAAAGCTCCCCTGGAGGTTGCTCCCAGTCACCATCCTGATTTCTAATGCCATAAAATAATTTGGATCTTAAAAAGAAAGTAAGACTTGAGGAATTACAGTCCTGGGAAAGCTTAAATCTAGTATGTTTTCTCATATTTATTTTTACCATTATCTTCTATTTACAGCAAATGAGAATGGCTTCCGCTTTATGGTCATGAATATCCGCTTCCTTTTAAAATAAATTTGAAAGAATGTTGCTTTAAGAAAAATGTTAAGTATTTAGCAAAACAGGTGGTGGAAAAAGCGAGCAGGTGGTATATGACTGGCTAAGGCCTGAGGAACAACTTGTTTAGGTTTGCAGATGAGTGGGAAATGCTAACCAGGTTAACTGGCCATCCCTCACTCTGTGACAGTCCCTGGACGAAGGTGGACTTTCTCTCCTGCGTCATGATATAGCTCAAGGACTAATTTCCTCTTTTGCATAATCTTCGGAAGTTTAGTGTTCAGCTCTAAAGCTGAAGCTGGTTCAGCATGAAAAGAAGCATTTCACATTGGATTTCTCTCTTCTTATTCTAAGTTCAAATGGGGATGTATTATCAGGAAGGGCCACCCACAGCTCATGTTACTGACTGACTTTAATCTCTGCATCATGGCAAAACACCAGAATTTACTTGATATGGATACAATTTTCAAACAAACTAAAGGAGAAAAGGAAGATGCCTACCATTTCAATAAAGATAACAACCACTTCCTTACACTGTCTCGAAATCAGTGTAATCCCCTTGCACTCTGTTAAATCTTGTAAATTTGCCAGAGGAGATGCTGGGCTGTCACTTCTGAGTTACTCACTGTACCAAGCAAGTTAACTTAAACGTACCTCTGCCTAGGATTCCCTAGGCAATTAAGTCACATGATCAAAGCAAAGATTTCTTGCCTTCACTTTACACAATATATCCTTACTCCCAAAGATTCTCCTTTCCTTTCTAACACAGTGTAAACAAGGCTTATATTCAAAAAGCTCAATCATCCAATTGATCTTGGGTCTCTAATAAGTGACTGATACAAACTGAAGGCAAAAATCACACAAGTTACTCATGTGAAGCCAAAAAAAGGCTGTGCGTGCAGGCATGCCCATCCCTGCATGGATTCACAGGGATGTACATATGTAGCGTTACACACACACATTTTTTGTAAGCTCTGCAACTCTAGGCAGTCAGAAAAAATCTTACTTGTCAAAACACTACATCAAAATAAATACAAAAGTGCAGCTTGGAACTCGACTAAAATGCAAAGCCAAGGTTAAGGGAAGCTTTCCTTGTAATTCCACGGAAGGCAGCATTTAGCATCCTTCCTGGGTTGGTCATGTTTCTTTGTACTTTTTCATATACCAAAGGAAATGAATCCTCCAGCAAAGTGCTGGTTACAGCAATGGAACGGTGACATTACAAACTTCAACAACACTGGCTGTGTCACCAGGAGTCCCTTAAAAGGAAAAGGGAAAGAGTTCTATTTTACTAGCTCTCAAATTCACCTTTTTAATAATCAAAAAAATGATGATGTCATTCCATGGACAGCACGAAGAAGTTTCAAGATTTCACTGAAAAAATTTTATTGCTTGAGTTCTCTTCTATACCTCACCATCATCAAATCCAAGACCCCATCCCATCTATGTTAATTCTATCTCCCCAAAGCTTCTCATAGCACCCTGACTGTTCAGATATCTCAACCACCAGGAATTGAATAACGACACTGCAGCAAAATCTTACTTAATCTTGTTTCGTTGAGCTTCTCCCATTTCACTTAACTTTGAGTTTCAAGCAAGTAATAGAAATATTATGTGTTCCCCATACAACTTCCATGCCTCCTCAGATAGCAGCATATAAGCCACTGTATCCCCTTCTACATGATTGAAATGATAAAGCTTTTTGTCATGATGATCTTAGTATCAAGAAGGCTTTCCTATTTTCATCTTTATTGCATTTTCCAACTTTTCTACATTGCTGCACTGCATTACTGCCTATATAAGAAAATGTTACCCTAAAAATAAATTAAATGTAACTTGCAAGCTTAAGAAGATATTTTGCTAAAGAAATACAAACTCTTCAGAAATTTAAGAAAATCCCAATATCCCTCAGGAGCCAGTGTCAAAAGGGAAATGCTAATATGTCCTGGCACTTTTAAAATAGCCGATATTGAACGTGCAATTGTTTCACTTTATTTTTAGAACACTTAAGTCAGCACACGTGCAATGAATTACCATGCTGTTCACACGAAGACATAAATTAGGAATTACTCCTGATTGATCAATTATCGTGATTTATATGGCCTTAGGAAGTGGCAGCTCTTACTCAATCCAGATTCACAGGGTCACTAATTTCAAAAAGAAGACTAAACCAAATTAGAATGGCCTATTCACAACTGTAATTTCAGGTTTATGAAACTCTGCCATACAGCCCATCAACGAAGCACTGGCTGGCTGGAAGGCCTCTCCAGCCCCACCTCTAAAGACCTACAGGAAACAACACAGCGTAACTAATCACTCCTGGTGAGCATTTGTTCTGGGACTAAGTTTACAGTATTCAGACACATGCAATATTTTATCGTGGCAACTTTCCAAATGAAGTAATACTTTATACATTTTGCAAAAGAGATAGGAAGCTTGTCCAAGGTTACGAAGCTAACAATGGTAGAACTAGACTTCAAAAGCTGATCTGATACCAGAGTCCATGGAGCTTTCTACACTAAATGCCCTTCTAAATAACCAGTGTCATTATCTTCCTCCATGCATACGTCTCACATGTAAACTTCCCAGAGCCAGGGCACTCATACTAACTCCCTACATATCCTGACCTACCTTGTAGTACTCAATACACATCCAGCAAGTGAACACGAAGTTGCTCATGGTGGCTTTGCCACTGTTCTCATATGAATTCATGAAGGTGTTGAATCTATAACCTTGGGAGCACTCTATGTAATTCATGTCTGCTTATTTTTAAATCAACACCTAACCATGTTTAGATACAGTTTGGAGATATCTAGCTAATGAATTCTGAAGTTGAAGTGTCTGGAAATATATTTCCTAGCAAAGATCATTCTATGAACAGAACAAAAACTCCCCTGATTAGTGATTGCTTTGATTTTGTCCTACCCGAGTTCCTCCAAATATTAAAATACAAAAAGTAAACATTCTGCTAATTTTTAAAAGTTGCCTGGAATTTTTCTTTGGAGAGCTGTGGAGTTTGCTATGAACCCAAACTCTCTCAAGGCTTTGGGCTTTCCTGACTCCTTAGAGCTGTCAAAAGACCTCCTAAGAAAAGCAGGAAAAAAAAGGAAGTGATGAAAAGACAGAAAGAAGAGAATCAAAACAGCCAGAAAGGCAGCAGGGAGCACCACCTCTCAGAAGGGGTGGGCCCCAGGCTAAGCACAGTTCATGACTACCAAAACAGACAAAGGCAGGGGAAGTCAGAGGTCTCCATGGAGTGGCACTCAGTGTGGCAGACTAACTCTATGCCAGCTGCCTCACACCAGCAGATCCCGCGGAATCATTAATCCTCATTAGGAGAAATCACGAGGCACTCAGCTCAAGTCTGCCCAGGGAAAGTGGCATAATTGCAAATGAGTGCTCATAGCTGCCATTCTATCCTGGTGTCTTCTAATTCCAGTTCCCAGGAACAATGCTGATTGTCAACACTTTTTCCTCACACCCCGGAACCCTAACACCCTATTCCATAGGCACTGTGCTTAGTGTTAGTTTTCATAACTACATCTATCTACTGCTTTAAAGGATTTCCCCCAAAACTTGTTTTACATACACTTAACATTTTGTCATGTAAGTCACACCATCCCAAACACACTTACCAGATTCCATAAAAATACATCTATACATCTGTCTCTTTCTGTCTTATTGCAACAGACGGAAGGACAAAAACTTACCTTTTTAACAAACAGGTAAGGATTGTTGCTCTGTGAGCACCAATATTTAAAGCTAACTATACAGATCTCATGTGGAAAGATGTCTTCATATAAAAGGCATTTTATCTGGGATGTTGTCAAGGGTTTGCTGTGTTGTTTTGCTGTCCTCAGGACATTACCCAAGATTTAATACTTTGACCTAGTCTTCACTTGAAATATGTAATGGGGACACAGTTACTTCTGATTTAAAATCACATGTTGATTTTAAGATGATTTGTGATCTAACTAACTCTTTTTCAAAGATGACTGTGAGATAGAGTCAAAACTTCAGGGCAGTCAGCATTCCCATTACAGTACACAGCCTCAGCAGGAAGTAAACTGATCACGGGGCACAGGACAGGAGAGCGATCTGCCCAAGGCAAACAACAAACTGAGGAGTTTGAGAGGAGACAGATGCCACACCTGGTGCCAGTGCTCTGCGCTGTACAAACGAGAATGATTTTTTCTTTTTTTTTTTTAATGTGGTGCTAGGGATTGAAACCAGGGCCTTGTGAAGGCTCAGCAAGTGCTCTATCCCTAAGCCACATCCAAACCCCATGTTGTGTAATTTTTAAAAGGAAATCTACAAGCAAGAGTCAGCTGTGTGGTATTTAAAATTCAAAAGAAACTGCTAACTTACCTTTTCTCTTTTCTGCATTATAAAAAAGAAAATATATACTCCCTTTGGAGAACTCTAAGGATAGTTACAGAAATGTGATTGTAAATATTTAAAGTCCCCCTTAATTCCATCATACAAAATAACTGTAATAACTATAAAATGTTTATAAACTCAGACTATTTTTCCTATACAGAAGTTAATATATATAAATGTCTTAAAATAAACAATATTTGGATTATATGACCAATTTTCCATTTAATTTTTATGTTGATCTGATTGATATGGAGTGGCGGATGTTACAAAGATGTCCATTTGGAAGTCTGGTTTTGATAGCAAAATAATAAAATAAAACAATAGTAAAAAATAACAAAGCCCATTCAGCAGTACAATGAGCTATGTGCAGTCATCAGAAAGAGATTAATACTTGAGGTTTTTTTTTACAAGGCAATCATGGAGTAAGGAGGGAATATTTAGTCTTAAATGGTCATGTTGTTAATTCTGGAAAGCATGTCTTCCTGAAATAGTTCTAGGTGTTCTCAACGCTCCAATGGCAGCACCACATTCTTACTGAAATTCATAAGAACAAAACAGGCTTCGGAAAGACTCTTGCTATCTTTTTGTATCCCATACCAAAATTTTACTTTAAAATAACAACTCTTCACATTTCTCAAAAATCCCTTGACCACCATTATCTCATTGATTCACCTAGAAAGCCTGATAGGTAGGAAAGACCAATAGGAAACACTCTTCCCATTTTAGAGATGAAGAAATCGAGGCTCAACATTCAGGATACCAGGACCACAGTATGAATTTCTGGGTAGCGATTTCAGTCTGCATCTCCTGATGGAATGCACAGGACTGTTCTCACCCCAACATGGTCCTTCTAAGGCTAAGGTCAGCCACATTTTAGAGAAACATTACAGAATCTTGTTGGAGTCCTCTGTTGCTGCAGTGTCAGGTGTTATGATAAAGTGAAAGCAATAAAGGTGGTGAAAAACAGTGCAGGAGGAAATACTGTGCAGGTGTCCAGTTTATTTTGCATTTGAAGACCAAAAAGATGGACTGGTTCATTAGTGTTGAGTACACAACTACAACAAGGAGAAGAGACTCCTTACTTCCAGATGACAGTGCAACAGTTCCAAAAATGTCATTTAAGTGAGTCCACCAGAGATTGCATATACTGTACACAGCCAAAATGTAACCCCTCCTCCCTTAGGCCCATGTAAACATCACTAAACAGTCACCATACTCATCGCCACTCAGTCCAGTCATGGTTGATTCACTGTCAACCAAACAAATCTGGTGAAATAAGGAGTCAGAGCCCTCTACTAACAACTGGTCTCCAGAATCTGCTTATTTTGCAGCTGGCAAAGGCTCTTCTCAACACAGCTCCAATTATACCAAGACTCTCTCATCAAAACAAAATCATTGGGTAACTAAGGAAACATTTCAAATTAACAAGAGTAAGTTTTACTTATTTTGTATGTTTCCTTCCTTTTGATTGAGATGGGATCTTAATATGAAGCTCAGGCTGTCCTTGAACTAATTATCCTCCTGCTTCAGCCAGCTGAGTGCTGGGATTACAGGCCTGAACCACCATACTGGCTAGTGGCTAGCTTTTTACCTTTTTTTTGTTTGGTTTTTTCTTAACCGTCACTGAATTCATCATACTCCTCTGTTGAATGCAATATGGTCAATAGGGATCAGTTACTGTGGTTGAGAACAGGTATAACATTACCCAAAAAAATGGATTATGCATACTTGCGTCTGTTTGGGAATAACAAGTTTCCTGTAGGTAGTTACACAAAAATTACAGAGCTTTCCTTACTCCTCTAATGAAAAGTATAATAAAAAAATCCCTTTGGTGAACAGAATTATTTTTCTCTAAAATCAAATTAAAAAATAAAATGAAAGCGTTTTAAATAATTTTCACCAGAGTTTTAGTTCTCTGGTAATATCTAAGCAAAGATTGGAGTTTTGATTCAAAGGAAAAAAGCACACTGATCACTATTTCCAAAGGTACTCTTCTAGGAATTACAAATCTAGAAAGAGGAAGAATAACATAACCATGTGGACTTGGACTAGAACTGGGGTTATTGATATAGGAATAGTTTTCAAAGCATGTATAAGGATGGATGCAGAAATAGAGAGGTTGAGTCACTGGTGTGTGTAAGTGCTTTGATGAGTACACATTTACATTTTGCTAAGGGAGCCTGGAAGCAATGGAGCCCCAATCATAAGAGTACCCTAGCACCTGTTTTTCTGTTTATCTAGTAAATGGAGCTACAGTTACCTGGAAAAAATGCTCGATTCCAGAAGAGGGGCAAAGAAAGTAGAAGATGAATGTAAAACATCTTTGTTGCAACAAAAAGTAGGAAAATGCTCAAAATGGGAACATGTTGAAATGACAGAGGTCAAAAGTTTAAAAGGTGTTGTCTGGAGTAGACTTTTGTGTCCACAGAGAAAGGTATTATATTTGTGAAGAAACTGGCTTTAGTTTGGCTCACCAGCACTTTGGGCACTGGAAAGATTCTCCCAAAGTTCTCAAACTGTTCAAAAGAGTAAGACACAGCTCCTTTACGAAGCCTGCAGGTGTTAAAGTATAAGTAAGAGTCGTGCTGTCTTTAACAGCCAGCTCAGAAGGTAGGCTTCAAGGCAGGAAACTAAAACCACTGTGGTCGTGATGGTTTAAAATGAGGGCTAAACGATACTAGAGAGGAACTTACATTTAGTTTTCTTAACAGGAACTGAGTATATGCAATCCAAGGTAGGGTCAGAAGTTGTAAAAAAAAAAAACAAAAACAGCCTAGGGTTAGCTGTGAATATGGGGGGTACAGGGGCAATACAAAAAATCAGGAACACTGAATAAGTGAGAACTTGCTGCGTACCAGATGTGAGATGGGATGACATTCTGTCCACCCAGACCCACAGTAAATGAAGACACAAATACCAGTGGATATCCTGGACTCCTACAGCCACACAGGTTTAGGAGGGCACTTAACCTAACAGGCCCCAACACCACAGCTCCAGGACAGGCTAGCTCATGCTTTCATATCAGGCCTTGGGAACACCCAGGCAGGGACTTCCATGATGGCTGTCACTTAGGCAGTCCAGGAAGAGAGGGGTGTTGACAACTCTGTTCCTAAGCAGCTCAGATTCCATCTCCTGGATCTGCAATAGTACAAATCTGTACCATTCTCAATGGTGCCTCATCACTGCCCAGTGGACATTTTATAAGTCTCTGGGAGCATTTCTCTCCCTCATCCAGGATAACAGAAGTCCTAAAATGCAGAGTCTGATGCAGAAGAATTACTCTGCTTTCAGCACAACCTCCACCTATCCCACCAGGTATTCATGAAGCTAAAACAACCTTTTCATACCCACACATAAGACTCTCACTCCATTTTATATATAAACACAAAGGATTTTTTTGGAGTTTAAATAGATTACATATCCATGTTCAAAACAAATTTGTTCATATCATCCAAGGTGGGGGAAATCCAAAAGTCCATCAGTAACTGAATGGATAAACAAAATGTAGTACACATACAGACAACAGAATATTACTCAGCCCTGAAGAGGAAGGTAATTAGAACATGGGTTGTTACCGCATGTATGTACCTTGATGACAAAATGCTAAGTGAAACCAGCCAGTCACAAAACAGTCATTACTGTACGATTCTATTCATAAATCAAATTTATACAGACAGGAAATAGAATGGTGTTTTCTAGAATGCTGTGAAGTGGGCAAGGTTAATATTCAATGGATGCAGAGCTTCAAGTGCAGAGGATGAGAAAGTTCTGGAGATGGATGGTGGTGTTGGTTACACAACATTGAATGTACTTCGTGACACACACACACACACACACACACACACATTTCCAGGAATGCAACTCCTATAAAAGTCAAGGAAGATGGCACTTTGTTGCACTGGAATTTGACCGTGACCTGTTCACTGCTATGGAAACTTGTGATGTGGACAACAATGCCCTGGGCTACCAGCACCACTTCTGATTCCCTGCAAGTGGCCACACAGAGGCACAATCATCTCACAGCATCCACATGTCTCTTAAAGTCACTGTGCCCAAGTACTTAGGCACCAACACACACACTTTACTACAAATTATCTTCCTTTTATTTTCCTATTGTAGTCTATAACTTCACAATTCTGCAGGTATATATGTGCACATATTTTGGTGAGTTCCATTTTATGACAGTATTGGTGACATTTCAAAATACTTATTGTAAAAAACAGAGAGTGTCAAGGGATAGTCGGTCAAGCTCTGATGTGGCTGAGGACACTGTTCTGGTTTCAGAAAACAGACCCCAGGCAGATCACAGTCACTCTGCAACAGGACAATACTCAAGCTGTCTCTCTGGATTTAATCAGGCACCCTTTTGCAAGAAATAAAGTTCTGATGGTGAAGATCTGGTGGTAATTTGCTCACTCCCTTAAAAAGGGAGGTACTTGGTGCAAAACCGGAAAGCCTCTGACTTTTCCCAGTGATGAAACACACACACACACACACACACACACACACACACACACACATGCATGCACACACGCACACACATAAAGTAATCAAATTCATGCCCCCTGGTAATAAACTCCAACACAGCTGAGGTGAACCAGAGAACGTATTTCCAGTCACGGGAATCATGGTATCATGTCAAAAAAGATTAGAATTTGACTGAGAAGGGCACGGTGTGTCAATTGTAATTACACATGTATCCTTTCTCTATTGTGATCATCCTCCTTTCCATCTCAACACTGGGACATGATTAATATTTTACATAGTGTCCAAAAGGGGAATGTGACTTACCAGAAACCGTACTGAACATTTCAAATACAGACCATCCTCTGCCAAGAGAAAATCCTGCCCAGCTGTAGATTTCTCATTTGCAAAACATAAGAGCAATGAAATTCCATTACTTAGAGAAACTGGCTGTTCCACCAAACCCTTGGCAACAGAGGCTGTACTTATCTTTTTTGAACAATAGTCTCAGAAAATGTATTCACTCTCAAAAAAACAGACAGCAAGTAATGCATTTGATTCTTAGGAAATGGCTCTTGCCCAAAAAAATTCCTCTTAGGGAAAATCCACTCTCCTGACCTGGGAACTACAAAGATTGATCCTAAGGCACAAGGCAAGAAGAACTCCACTTTTAAGGACCCCTCTGAAGGTCAAAGGGGATGTGGCACTATTAATATGGTCCATATGACAAAATGAAGTATCTGTTTCATATGTAAGTGACCACACTGCCTGCTCCTTCAGAGGAATGGTTCTTATGCCTTAACTCATTCACTTTCAGTTCCCTGTGAGATTTAACTGTGTATTTTCCTGCAAATGTAAATGACTGTATTGCACACTGCACAGTTCATCCACACGAGACTGGAAAATTGAGACTTTGTTCTCTGTCTTCTTGACGCTGTTTTCCCCAGGAGGAGCGTCTGGCCTCATGCCAGTGAGTGATGTGAACTTTGCTTATGGTTTAGCTCATGGTAAGCTCCCACTTGGGCCAAAGTTTCAAAGTGGGTCATGAAAATACTCAGGAAATACAGACGCTTCACAAATGTGTCTGGAACAACAAACACCCACTGGTATCAGGGCTGTTTTTCTGGTTTCTTATTGAATGCACTGTATTATGGAGATGGTCCATGAGTGAGTTTAACAGGATCTATGATATCATCTTGGAGGCTCATATTTATAGCACAGCCAACAATTTAGCCCACGGATGTACCCATTAAATCAGACTGGGAAAAAATAGTTTTGTATATCAAACTTTGCAAAAAGAGCCCATGTAAAGAGGCAAAACCCAATTCACTCCCTTTTAGGCACTCAAACCATGCCAGAACATTACGTAACCCTATTCCAAAGTGCCCCAAGGTAGGGCTGAGAGAGCTACTCCCTTCAGCACCAATCTATACGCCTTCTGTAGGAAAGTTTGAAGGCATGAATGCATGAAGAACTGGAAGTGAAAAGGGAGATGATGATAGAGTGAATCCTACCACCAACCTCGGGCCTGCATTCCTCTGGATGAGCAAGTCATACAACAGGCAAATAGCAAAGAGGTCAGACAAAACAGACAGCAGTGCCTGTGTAGAAATATATGATCTGTGAGCTCTGAGGACATAAGAATGACTCCAAGGCTGACACAATTGTACCCTGGTAACCCATATAAACAGTCGCAATTTGTACAACAGGGACTGTTCATCTGGTTCTAACTAACATACAACCCTCCAGTGTTTTTGCACAAAGCTGTAACTGAAGCATACAAAACAGATGCAAGTCTGCATGAAAGAAGCCAAATCGTGAACATGCCACTCATAATCCAGCTTCTCTACATTTAACAAAAACTCAACACCAAGGCAATCAACACTCAATCTTGTCCCACACGATTGGAGAAGTGTGCCTCCTGCCCAGCCATCCACCACTTAAGACCTCCCTCCCCAACCAAACAGTTTGCTGTGAGCCAGACGAAGGCGGGATGGCATTCGGCCTATTCAAAGACACTGGCCAGTGTTCACATACCTCAATAATCCTGTCATGAATTTGCAGGCCTCCTTCTTTGGCTGCAGGCCCACTGTCAACTATTTTGGATACAAAGATTCCTTCACTGGACGATCCATCTTGATTGTCCTTTGGGTTAAAAAAACACAGACATGAATGCTAAGCATGAAGTTGGGGATGGAAAAAAAACTTACACTCTCAAAACAGTCATTGACCCTTGCTTGTCAAAAGTGGCAACAGGCTAAAAGCTGTTTGTTTCTGCTAATTTCTGTTTCAGACTAGAGTTAACACACATCCTCATGGTCAAATACTTCACACCTGAGCCAAAGTCAGAAAATACTAAGTGCCTGCTATTCTTAACCCATCATTCTTACTCCCCTGTACAGCATCTATTTGAGTTTATGTGTCCTCTCAAAAATATTTTAGTTTATCACTTTTCTGAATATGTGACATATGTGGGATTGTGCCAAGGCTTCTCCATTGCCCTTGGCTCTCACTTAACTACAGAAACTGTGGAGATTTTCTATCACCAATTACACAGGTCTTCCTTCCCTCCTCCCTTCCTTCTGTCTGTCCATCCATCCTTTCCTTTCTTCCTTCATTATCTGGTAGTGCTGGGGACTGAACTGAGCTGCTCCACCCAATGCTACCCCACTTCTTGAAGTGTGCTACCATATGGAGAATGAGCACTGTTTCCTGTTGTTGCCATTCTAATGGCAATGGTGTGACAGGTAACAGCCTCCTGCCTAGATTTTGAAACGTCTTTGCTAGTGTACACCTAGGGAAAATCCCTAGCAATTACAGCTGTTGGGTCAAAGATGTGCAATGATAAATAGTGCTGAATTATTGTTCCATATCCTCACTGCACAGAGTATTATTAAGCTTGCCAGTATCAGAGTATCATTAAGCTTTTGCTCTGATATGCATCAGAAAAGCTTACCACCACCATTCCAACCCTAATAAATTTTGATCTGCAACTTCCTCATATCTCTTTAAAGATCTTTGAATTAAACCTCAGGACTGAAACTTTCTGAGAAAGAAGAAAGCTCACTGCTTAAACTCCCTCCCTTCCTTAAAATCAAAAGGCTCTAACGCACTCATAAAAACCCTCCCAGCTTCTTTCCAAACAGCACTGTGATGAACCCTCTCCAAGTTTTGGATTAAATCTCCAGTGATTAACAGATGGATTTTTAAATTAAATAGCACAAGCATGTGTTGTTTCCAAACAAAGTCATTTGAAAAGTAAGCTCAGGATATTCCACCAAAACTCCAAAATCTATCATCAGTGTAAATTCCTTCCCATAATGCCATATGAAGATCTATTTTAACAATACTTATACTGCATATAAATGTGTAGAAATACCACTGTCAAAAATAACTATGAAAATCTAACATTTTCCTCTTTAAACAGCAACCGCCCCCCCATAATGTAGAGGGTAAGGCTGACTTTGAAAGTGGTCCAATCTAACCCTGCAAATGCAGCAACAGTAACTAAGGTGGAGAAAATGCATCCTTCTGTCCTCTTCCTCTCTTCCCTTCCTTGCATCGCCATCCATTTCTCTCTCTCTCTCTCTCTTTCTCTCTATGTGTCTATACATATGTATGTACATAATATATATATGTACATATATATACACACATATATATGTATGTACATAATATATATATATATATATATATATTTACACGATTCATCAGAGGAAACCCAAATCACAACCTAAAATGAACATTAAGTGCTTTTCCCAACATTTATCCCCACATGACAAAGATGTGCCTCTTACTGCCATCTGGATTCCATCAACAGTCTTCCAAGAGAGAGGTCAGGGGTGCTGTGGGTGCTGTGCTAGCTCAGCTATCCTCAAAAGACATCCCTGCCTAGCATCACAGAGCTCTGCACCAGCTTCCTGAGCACTAACCCTGCCTCTGGCTGGGTATCTGTGTACCTCCTTTCTCTCTCACAGCACCTTTATTCACACACTAGTCCCAACACACCTGGATACTTCCCTACAGGCACACCTCAAATTTAAGTACAAAGTGGTACAACAGTGTCTATTTACTGAGAACACACTAGGCATCAGGTACATAGTGAGTGTTCTATGTGTATTGTTCAATCATCACAATAACCACAAGCAGTAACTTCTATCATTATCCATCCCACGGATAAAAGAACCTGCAACTCAGAGAGAATAAGTTAAGGCCACACAACTAAGAAGTGGCCTATCTTGGTTTCATATCAAAGCTAGAGCAATTCTTTTGCACATGCTCTGTCTTTCCCAACAGGAAAACTCCTACACAATATTCCAAAAGAGAAACTTGTAGAGTCTCATTAGATCACAGATGATTTAGGAGCAACTTTGAGCTTCCTAAGAGATGATACGAATGTCAAATTTAAAAATAAAAATCTGTACTTCTTTTGATTTAACTACTTTGTATTTCTTGGCTGCAAAGGATGAGAGAGACAGGGAATGAGATTTTGGCTTTGGTTTATTTTACAAAATAGTATACTATATATAAGTAATTATTCTAAGACAGTGCTAGAAAGTTCCATGAAATATCAGAAAGGAGCAAGTAAAACCAAAAACTAGAATTTAGGTAAAGACAGTAGTGAGGAGGAGTGAGGACAGAAAACAGGATGCATGAAAATCAAAATACCAAATCACACCCATTTTTGAAAGCTAGATTTTTCTTTGAGAAGACATCTCTTTATTCTTAGTTTGTTTGGCTATTCTCCGAACACATTCTAAGTCAAAGCGATTTATCAAGGTGAACTAACATGATGGGATTTATTTTGTTTTGCTGGCTTGAGTAAAAAAAAAAAAAAAAAGAAAGAGATTGTTTCATCCCAGGGGTACCTGGCATTAAAGTATACTTCCTGCAGGCTTAAGTGAAACATCTGATGTACACTGGCCATTGCTTCTTTAGGGTCATGAGAAACTAACAAATGAATGATGTGGGTTTGTTGAGAGCATTCCATACCGCATCATGCAATGACAAACCTTTTATCAGAACCCTGGGCTGGACTATTTCACCACACATCCAAGCATCTAACAGGACTTCTTGGGAAATGCACACATCATTTGTTTTGCATTCGACTTCCAGTACTAACAGTGCTGCATGTGCATTGTTGCTCATCTTGGCTTTTTTACTATGTATTCAACGACCTGCCAGATTTTCCAGGCAATAGTGTAGAATGCATTTAGATTTCAATATGCTATTTATGCTAATCAGAACAAGTTTAAAAAAAAAAACACTATGGCAGATACATCCAAGAGGAATTAAATTTTCCCCTGGAGGACATGCATGCAGTTCTTCCAAAAAAGACCACATCAACTGAGAACACGTAACAAAGCAACAAAAATCAGGTCTGGCTTGTACTTAAGTCCTTTTTTTAAAAAAAAAAAAGGAAAATGAGAAGCAGAAATGCGCTCTTTGCTATGCACAAGTAAGAAATGTATTCCCAGTGAGGCTGGACCTGGCACTTCACCCCTGGTGAGGTAGAGAAACTACCTCACTGGCCCTGACATAATAGGTTCTCAACAACCACAAACCAGAGGCATGCCTTTCCACTTCCGTGTTTTACAAACACTGGGTTTTGATGTGGTTGGACCTGAGGCAGGGAATACACCTTTTCCTAGTTCAGCTATAGAAGCCTCTAAACCATTATTAAGCGAGGTGGTTCTTAGGTTTATTAAAGTTGTTTCTTAAAACTGGTAACAATAGGTGGATCGAGGAGGAGATAATTATGAAGATAAGTCAAGGAGAACCCAACGTTACTTTCTGTGCTAAGGAGCGAAAGTGTTTTCTGTAAGAACTTAAGAGGCCAAGTCCCATTCTGGTGTTTCCTGGGTCAACTGCTTGTGTACTTGAGTTCCAGTGGTTCTCTCCTCCCCTCCTAAAGCTGAGGCACTCTCAAGGACCAGATCCAAACAGCATGAGGACAGGAAGCCTGGGATCTTAATAACTGGTGTGGTGTAGAAGTAAAAATATGCCATCCTCACATGTTCTACCATTTCTTAGACATTCCAAGAGAAAATGGGACAAACACAAATATGTGAGCTCATCCCTTTGGTCTGGCAAAGTGGGAACAATAGCTGCTCTCATCACCTTCATAGTTACGGTCTACTGTCTTCACTTAAAACGCTGTACAGGACATGTAGTGGTCATCATTAACAACTACCTATCACTTATAACTAAGCTGTTATTTTTATAATTAAACTTTTTGGTCTGGTCTTTTCACTATGGCTTTAGCCAAAAGCTAAGAGAATTTAATCATAAATCTCTTCACATCACTCCCTTTGAGAAAGCCACTTTTTTAATCCATTAACTATGGAGCTAATGCAAACCCCAGACTCTAGGACTGAGTAGGGTCTTTTGGGATCAAACCCGTTTCCTTCTCCTGGCTTCTGTCTGACCAACCACTTCCCTACTCACAGACAACTCTAATCCTATTCTACTTGTAGCTTCCATCACTCCACCTTCTGTCCCCTCCCCAGGCTTGCAGGAACTGCCAAATCTCTCACTTTGGGGCCCATCCATTGTTTTGTAGCTCAGTGATCTTCAAAAAGGTTCACAAAAATGCTTATAATGTGATGGGTGATGAAAGAACATATTCAAAGTTTAATTTCATTTAAAAAAATTCTCCATTTTGCATGAAGGCACACAACATTAGTTCAATGGTGAATATACACATGTAGATATTTTATAGCTAATTAAATATGCTCATTTTCACAATTAAGCATACTCAACTATATGTACTTCTATGTACATATTTAAGCTTATGTGTATAGCAAAAGAATAAAGCAAGGGATGACATACATTCAGATTTTCCCCCATGAAAGGGAGCAAAAGGACTGGGCTCAAGTAGTAGAGGACTTGCTCAAGTGGTAAAGGACTTGCCTGGCCAGCAGGAGGCCCAGCATTCAAACCCTAGTACAGGAAGAAAGGAAGGAGAAAGGAAAGGAAAGGAAGGCTGGCTGAAACACATCCCTTGCTACTCCTCAGAGCACTTTCTGCATTTTCCTCAAAGCTAAATTGACAGATGGGAATTTGGCCTCTTCCTTCTAGTGGAAGGGATGGCCAAATAGCTGCAGTGGTAGGAAAGGTGAAGGCATGCAACAACCCACAGATGCAGGCATTGCCCCTGAGTAATGATGACGTGACAGAACAGAACTCAAGGTCAGACTTCTAGTCTGGGAGCCCATACTCCAGCTCAGTTTAGGAGGTGACCGTTTACCCGTTTCCATTTGCACACATCTCACACAATTTCTTTCAACCACCAGCAATGCACCCCAAAAAGCTAACGGTTTGAATGAGCTGTTGTATTACTAGGACAATGCTATTTTAGGAGACCACAACAAAATAAATATCCCTGCCTGTGAGGATACTAGATAAACAACGAACTCTCTAATTGCAGAGAGCAGAATGAAGTAAGGAAGGTTTCCAATCCTTACCCCCTTCTAGCCAACCCAGGGAAAGGAAAGACACGTTTTAGCAATTAACATACCACACAGGGCCGGCCACCAATAATATTGAATCCCAGGGAGCCGGAGTCCCGATGCAAGACGAGAGTCAGACTTTTGGTTTCTTCACCCTGCAGGGAACAAATGAGTTCAAGTGTTTATTTACAAACAGGAAATCAATGGTAGGAATTTTCTATCTAAGTGGGCTTGGGACTACTCAGCTAATCATTTTATAAATCCTTTATCTCTTGGGAAGTGTTTAAACTTTTGGAACCCAATCAGAAATTCCGTCCTGCCTCGAGGAGATTGCAAACATGTCTAGATACCATCTAACCCTGAGTTGACCACATAAGAATTGTCTGAAGAGTCCAGACTTGCCTCATGAACATTTCCTATCAATGACTCCGTGGTCTGCCAATGCAGCTTGCTTTTCACTGGCCCATTGGACGCCAGCTGTCTAGACGGCTACTTTCTACTTATTTCTCGACTATTCTCAAGGCAGCATTCATTTCATGTCACGACAGGGTCAAATGGCAATCCTGTCAGAAGTGTGAGTGCATGCATGGTCCTCAATAGCCATCTCTGTTTGGTGACTTGGGGTTGGGTATGTGTGTGGGGGAACAGCACAGGCTAAGTCAGATGCTAACGTAGAGGGAAACAGACAGTCCTGAATGGTAAAAGGGGGGGGTGATTTTCACAAAGTCATTACTGTCCAGTCCACACAAAATGTAAAGCAGCTGAACACAGATCATTCTGTGGAAGGTGGTCAGTGGGAAAATCTTTAAATCAAACAAGCACAAGTCACCCAGGCAGGTCACACAGACGTGACAGAGATGCCAGGGCACCTCAACCAATGCTCTCAAGTAACAGAGGAATAAAAATAGACCTAAGCTTATACACAAAGTGTCACTTGGCGTCCTCTCAACATTAAACTCACTAATGTACCTCTGAAATGTTTCCACTCATACGAATGATATGCAAAACTTCTGTTTGCTTCACTTATGTTTTTCTGTTTAATCATGGCGTTATTTAAATGCATTTTTGGAACTATGTAATATTTCATAATAAGCTATCTAAAAAACAACACTGGCAGTTTAATTAGAAAAGATTCTATTCTGATAATTACCGCTTCCTAATCAAATGTTTGTTCTACCTTTTCTGGGGGCAACAATGACAACATTTGAGCCACTGGAAAACAATGACCTCAGGCTAGACCTGTGCCTGACATTGCTCTTCTCTCCAAAAGATTATTAAAGACCAGTGGAACTCCCAAAATAGAATTAGCTCCACGTTCAAAGTTCTTGGTAATTACAGTTCGGCTCATTCTCATGACTGCTTGGTATATAGCTGAACTGAAAATACTTTCAAAATTTTTATGTGAACTTAAGCTTTAATTATAAATCTTTCTAAAGACAAAAATGGGAATTTGGTATTAGAAAAAGACATTCAATTTCTGGTGAAAGAAGTGAGTGTTCTGTAAAAACACAACATTTTGCTTCAGAAGGGTCACTTACTCAATAGACAAAATACAGAATTTTAACATAAAAGAAAAACCTCTTTAGTGACAGAATCTCTTCAATGATAGCCTGTTTCATTAGTTGTTAACAAAACATTAAGCAACACCACCATCCACAGCATCAACCAATGATATCAATCTTTGTAACTAATTTACAAATCACCGATATATCAGAATAAAAATTTAGAATCAATGTAAATGTTCTGAGACGTGATCATTATCAAATGGAAAGAGTTTGTACCATTCTGTATTGACACTGGAAATCTTACTGAGGCCAATGCTTTGCTATTTTACAGGGGTGAAAAAGTTAGAAATACATGGGAATCTGAGCAAGTTATCTTACATGCCTGGCTTTCATAACTAATCAATGATAGAAACTGCACAGTTACACATAATCCAAGGCAGATGGCTTTAGTCTGATAATCTCAAATGCTGTGCAAAGAAGAACATACCATCAAATGATCACAAAGATTAGTTTTATGTCTACTGTGTGATAACCAGTTAAGAAAGACGGGAATGAAGAAAGAAGGGAGGGAGGAAGGAGGAAGGGAAGAAAAGAAATAAGGAAAGAAGGAGGGAAGGAAAGAAGAACGGAGTGCAAAGAAAAGAATCCTACTATACTGCATTGCTGATGGTAATAGCTACATTTACTAGCTGCTTTTCATGTGCCAGAAACTATATTGAACACTTAAGTACTTTACTTCACTTACTAATCCAACCAATCTTATAAACAGACACTGTTGCCATCCTCTTGATTGAGGTAGAAGACTGGAAAGTTGTCCCCCATGAAAGAGCTAGTAGAAAGAAGATCAAGCTGGTATTTAACTCCATGTCTTTCAATTCTAGACCTTCATTATTCTTCCATACTACTCTCAGTGCAGAATGTGGAAGAACATTACACGTAGGCTAGTAACATCCCAGAGGGTTCACTGTTAAAGTTCCAGAAAGGAATTCATTTACAAGAGGGCTTACCCAAGAGATCAATGTCAGTACAAAATTCCAAGCTGTTTTCATTGAACTTTTTTATCTCTAAGAGATAGAATCTGAGGTGACCAAACACAATGAAGTCTAGCCATGGCCTCAGAGATGTCTCCCAGGGGACAAATGAGACAATGCAGGAATGGGGGGGAGGAGAGATAAAGGAGAATGATGGAGAGGGTGAATTCAACTATGATATATTGTAAGAACTTTTGTAAATGGCATCAGTACAATAACACACACACACACACACACACACACACACACACACACACACACACACACACACTTTCACTGAATAGTAGCTTGCAAAGAACCTTTTAGAACAACCAAATTGACCTCCATTTCCCTACCAGATACAATTGCTGGAAATAAAGAAGAGTGTTCGTATTTTCTACAGCACCTTGAACTAGTCTGCTGCCCAGGAGAGTGAGACACTGGCTTTACATGGCAGTGTCTACTTTAGCATTGATCCAGAATAGTAAATGAATGTACAGAAGATTCACCCAGGATGCTGGGAGGGATGAAATCAGAGAAAAGTTCAGCCTTAACTGAATTGCTTTCACTTCTTCACCTAACTACCAAGAGTCATATTCTGTTCTTTCACCATGTGCTTGACTCTGGTTTTTCCTTTCCACTCCCCTCTTCCTTAACAACATTAACTACATTAATTTTTCAGAGGAAATATTAATAGACATTTTAAACACTAGACTCCATATAACACATTGAACGTATTATTATTAATCTCTGATTAACCCTTTAACCTGTTCCTGGGCTCCAAATGCTTCACTTTAGAGTGCATTGAAATGACTCACATCTAATTATATTCCACTAAATGAAGAGATATATGAACAGGATGAGGGTAAAGACTCACCAATGCTGCATTCTCAACTGTTCACAGTAGGCTGACAGAGTGGTTCAAACAGTTAAGAGTGCCTGCCTAGCAAGTGTGAAGCCATGAGTCCAAACCCCAGTGCCAAAAATATATAAACAAAAATATAAACAAAATCGATGGCTCACATTGTGTGAATACTGGTACCTTTCATAGGAAAATTTAACCTATATTTGTGTGTTTGGGCAATTTATCATCACCCACGCTTTGCAATTTTCTCCATAACCTGATGGAGGTACACAAACCAAAGCAGGGAAAGGGCCCTACTTCATGTATAAGACTGATTAACCAACACATTTATCTTATGAGGCAGCCACTGTATCAATACTCTATATCTGGAGAAACTAAGGCTCAGAGAAAATCACATAGTGGCAACGTGGGAGTGTCAAGATCAGAATCCCAGTCCCTATGAGTCCAATGCCCATACTCTATTGTATGATGATGGCAAATGTTTGTACCCTAACCTAAATCCCTTGGCCTTTAGAAACTGACCCTGGGATGAAGGATAAGGCAATAAAATAGCTTTGTAGTTACAGTTTAAAAGGTATACTGAACTATCCAATAATAATGGCAAACATTAAGAGTGTCTTTTATGATCTGGTGAGTATCCTGGGAGTATTATGCCCCAACAGGAACAGCATAACAGCTAAGATCTTGGACTGGAGATCAGTTTTTCCTCTGTCTCAGGGTTACCATGACTATGGATGAGATAGATACTCCTTCTAAGTATTAGTAAGTACCTTAGTACCGTGGCTCCAAACACAACAAAGGCATAATTCTGAGATGAGCACAGTTCCTCACTGAGGCCAGGATGTCCTTTTAAGCCATAAAGTACTACTCTCCTACAAATCTATGCAATGGAGATTGTCTAATCCTAAGTTAATTTAGTCAATTTAAAGTAAGCTTGAGAGAGCTAGGGACTGAAGGAAGTAAATAAAGATTGGCATGTATTCTTCTGCATCTCCCTTTTTTCCAAGATTGGACAAAATGTGGCACATTGTAAGAGACTGCTGGAGTAAATACCAGACTCACATTATTTATACTAGAAGAATGCACCGTGGGGTGGGGATGCACCATGGTGGAAGGGGCCATGATGAGGAAGACAAGGACTCTCAGCAGAACAAAGGTAAGAGGAGATGACACTGACCAAGTGGACTGTGGCCAGAAGAGGGGAACTCAGTCTCCTGACATGTCCAGGCCTGGAAGATTTAGCCCTGGGAGCAAAGCGGGTGGGAAACAAATATTGGCTAAGAACAGGATAGAGAAACACCAAGTCCAAGAAACAACTGTGCACTTGGATATGAATAGTAAAGGCAAGAAAAAGAGGAGTGTTAGGGAGCACAGGTTCCAGGGCAATTACTAGGCTCTTTGGCCTGCTGTAAATCCTACCAGAAGAGTAATTCTTGGGGTTGGGAAGAAAATCAGGTGAAGAAGAGAGGAAAACCAACAGCAAGTAGAAGTGAGGTGAGACCATTTTGGTAGCTTTTCCTAAGGTGGCCCTACGCTATAGCCCTTCCCAGGTGGCAGGTGCCTCTTGCCTTGCAGCCAGGAGACAAAGGAGCTCCTACCAAAGGTCTGGGGGTGGGGTAGAAAATGAAGACTAGTCATATCCTGAAGCTCAGTGATATCACTGCTTGAAACTGGGCAGGGAGCTCTAACAGACCCTGGGCATCCTAGCCCCCACCACCGAACCTATAAATGGAAGCGTCATGCTGGGCCCCGGCATGATGCAGGTCTCCTTGGGGGGAGCTTTAGGTCTTCATGATTGAGAAAGGCCATAGATCAACCTTAGAGAAGGAGCTGTCACTATCAAGACCTAAACAATGGTATGAACCACTCTAAGCTCTTAAGCCAACAAGTTACCAGAAGACATGGAACTTTGCTGGTCAGGAACATACAGTTTGTTAAACATACAGTCTATTAAAATAAGCTCTGCTATCATACTCAAACTTGTCTCTGCTGAATCACCATTAATACTTCTAGAAACATAATCTGCTCAACTTTCAATTCAATGTCTAGCTGTTAAAGAATTTGGAGAGGGGAAGAAATGTCACAGTGAAAAATCACATACTGAATGTACAGCCAGGTACCCTATAATGAGATTTTACCAAGTGACTTTTCACTCAAGGACGGACCTTATATATGAGTGATCCCGTAAGATGGTAACACCTAGTGTCATCACAGCCATCTGAATTTGTTATTTAACTTTATGATGTCTGCACTATGACAAAATCACCTAACGACACATCTCCCAGAATATATCCCTGTATGACTACACTTTGTCTAAAAGAAATCCTCTGAAGGATTTTTTTTAAGCATCCAAGAATGTAAATAATCTTTTATAGTAAAATTCCCTTTTTATTTCACTATTACTCTGTCACTGGCCTCCTCCAAATAATCTGACCTCAGAAGCCTGGATGCATGCCATTGCCTAATCAGTGTGGTGGCTCTAGGAGTCTATTTGTGTCACTGTCACTGCAGACTCTTTCTAAGACTCTTTTTTGCCCAGTTATGTGTATTTCCCAACCATTGCTGCTGTGGGCTCAAAGTGGAGACCCGCCTATGATGGAACGCTGCCCAGCTTGCTTAGGGGGGAGGAATTGCCTGACCGCTAGGCTTCATCTGTCTGGGGTGACATGTCACCTCTCAGCATCAGATTATGCAAAGCTCCCAGAGACCTATACAGCTGGGAAACAGCTCTGTGTGTGGACTAGTGACATGAAAGCGCTGGATATTTGGCCATCTCCGTCAAAAATATACTGAGCTGGGGGTTGGGGGGACCAAGAGGCAGAGCAAGCTGCCAGCATTTCTGCACTAAAGAACTGGGGATGTCTTCACTCCCAACTCTCACATGCTTTGTCCTCTTTGTAGCTCAAACTTTATAATTTTTAATGAAGCAGTGCAGACTAAGCCCTCCCTGAAACTGAAACTTCAGTTCTAAAGAAAGATTCTTGGAGAAGGAACAGAAAGGGTGACTCGGCATAAGACTGAAGACAGTTTGGGGAACAATGAGGGAAAATCAGAAGAAACTGGATGAGACGGTCAATGGAAGTCTCAGCAGGATAATATCTGCCATCAAAATAGGTGTAGAAAGAGTGAGAAGAGACACAGGGCCTGGGGAAACAGGCAAAGGGAACAAAGAAGTAGCTTTTCCAGAGTCATCCCATCTGCAGAACTGTACGTACATATCTATAAGCCAAACAAGATATTTTTGGAAAATGATGTAAGAGAAATAAAATTTTTCAGTATTTCCCTAGTCAAAAAAGAAATCATTTTTATGGTATTTAAATAACCTGAGAAATTCTTAACTAATATTCTATTTCCATGATCTTGGCTTCAAATTTGTATCTCTAACTTTTTTTGTCATTCACTCATCTGCTTTTCTGGAGAATATCTACAAAACAACCAAAAAGGGTTGGGAGCATGGCTCAAGTGGTAGAGCACTAGCAAGCAAGCAACCAATCAAAAGGCCATGAGTTCAAACCCCAGTTGTGCAGAAAACAAACAACAACAATAAAAAACCCAAACCAATGCAAACCACTACCACTATCACCATCTGCAGGGTCTTAGTACTTCCACTTGGCTGACTATGGGATGTGCTAAGGTGTGAATGCTTGTGCACCCTCAAAATTTATGTGCTAAAATCTTAACTCCTAAGATGAGGGTGTCAGCAGGTGGGGCCTTTGAGATGAGGTTGGGGATTAGTGCCTTCATAAAAAAGACCCAACAGAGACAGCCCTCTTGCCTCTTACCTCTTTACCACATGAAGACAGCAAATAAATGGTAGTCTGTGGATCAGAAAGTACACCTGACTACTGAATGTACCAGAACCTTGATCTTGGACTTCTCACAGTCTCCAGAACTGTGAGAATTAAATGACCCAATTTTTGGTACTTTTGTTACAGCAGCCCAAACAGACTAAGCAAGGCAGCTGGAATTTCTGAATTTTTTTTGTTTTTGTTTTGTCTGAGACAGGGTCTCTTTAGGCCAGTCTTGGCTCAAATTTGAGATCCTTCTGCCTCAGCCTCCCAAGAGGTAGAATTAAAGTTTTTGAACTTTAAACATCCAATTATCCAATGTGAAACATCTTCTTTCCCAAATTACTGAGCGCAAAGACTACCTAGCTATAAAACATTAAGTTCCCGCTTATGGGCACACAGGCGCTTTGCTGGCCAAGCCTCTCCTTAGTTTTGTTAATTTGGAGATGCTAAGCATAAATCACTCACTAAGCCAGGTGCAGTGGCTCATGCCTGTAGTCCTAACCACTTGGGAAGCAGAAATTGGTAAGATTGAGGCCCCACCAAAAATTTCACAAGAGCCCATGTCAACGAATGGCTGGTTGTGGTGGCATGCATCTGACATCCCAGCTACATGAGGAAGCATAAGTAGGAGGATCAAAGTCCAGGCCATCCCACCCAAAAAGTGGGTCATCCCATCCCCAAATAGCCAATGTAAAAAGTGCTGGAAGAATAGCTCAAATGGTAAACCATGAGGCCCTAAGTTCAAACCCCAGTACCTCCCCCCGGCAAAAAAAACAATAAAAATAAATAAATACACATATTAACTCTATAGCCCTCATATTATTCATAAGCCTTAACTCTTCCTTTGCAGATTAGCCCAGCATTGCTGCCTTGAGGCAATGAAAATGATCTGAATTCCCCTCTTTCACACATTTTCCACCACTGCAAAACAGGGGATAGCTAACCAGAGACTAGGTCACTTGTGGGGAGCCTCATCATGAGGGTCACAATGAAACTATGAATCTTTGAGTAAAAGTCTCTTTCCTGCTGTACAACAATAGCTTCAAATTTCTAACATTTCTTTGGCAATCCATTTGGAAAAGTGTTAAGCCCTAGCAATGGTCAATAGATGCTCAATAAATCTTGCTGAGCCCTTGATGTCTATCACTTCATTTTAATAACAGCCCTATTAGCAGGCATTTAACTCTCCCATTTTACAGACAAGGCAATTAAGGCCTAGCTGGGGTTAGAGATTCTCCCAGGGTCCCTCAACAACAGAGGAGAGAAGGAACATATGACTGTTGTAGCACTGTTTCCAGGGGCTAGGCTCTAGTTCTACCCAGGGTACTCTGCTTCCTGCATCCAACCCGACCCCACAACCATACAGTCCTCCGTCCCTCTGTTGATCCCCATGCAGCTAAGACATGGGGTCCTGAAATGAGCTGTTAGCAAAACTTCAGGGTGACCTCTCAGTCAATGACTCATCTCTGGGGGGTGGAGTTGCTGCAGGACCTGCTCACACAAAGGTGACACTGTGTCTCTGCTCTTTTAGTCTCCTATAATTATGCATATGGAATGAGTGAGAAAGATGGCTGCTAGGTCCATCTGTTAGTTATTTTCTTTACAAGAGCAATCATTATGTTACACCACTTCCCTTTCTTATTGGAACCGGTTTACTAGGACACCATTACTCAAGGGGAGACAGTGGCAAACCTAAGGCTCAAAAGCTTGGGTGAGCAAAGAGAAGAGTTGTGTTGTGTTTTCAAAGTGGGTGTCTAACTCAGCCTCTGGATTAAAGTTGCTCAATTTCACCTTTGTATCCAATGTTGCCTAGCACCCAGGATATAAAAATGTGAGGAACTGAACAGCAAGAACACATTGGGAAGGATTTCATAGAGTTCGTACCATGAACCACTCTTCAAATAACTCGGATAAAAATGAAAGAAACAAGGCACTGATCGTCCAGGACAAGTCTTTATTTCTTTTTATTTGTTTTGTCTAAATCTCTTTTATAGTCAGGATCTGTTTTGTTTTACACCCCATGTGCTCTACACCAGACTAACGAAAATGGGAATTACAGCATGGGACAAACACCTCACCACGATGGACAGGAAGCCAAGAGACAAACTAAAATGTGCCAGAGAGCCCACTGGACAAGGTATTTCACCTTCTCTTTCATCTTCAATATGGAGAGTCACAGGTCATGGGTAGGAGTGCCTACCTCACAGGACCCTTCTAAGGAGGAAATTAAAGAACACTTGCACACCGTCAATCCACACGTCACTCAGCATCTACAATAACAGTCCTCTGAGAGCCTGTATGAGACTTCAGAGGGGCCACTGCTCAGGAAAAATGGCTTTTCTTATTTTAGCAACAGTATATGAGTTTGGAGTCAGGTAATGCTGGGTTAGAATCCCAGTTCTACACTTAGAAATCTAAACTTCTAGTTTTAGTCAAGCTGCTTTACAATATTTTATAAACTGTTTCTCCCCCTCCTGAAAGGACGAAAGGGAAGAAGGAAAGGAGGAGGGACTGAAGAAAGGAAAAAAACAAGATGGGGAAGAAATAAGGAAGGAGGGAGGGAGAGAAGAAGAGAAAGAAAGAGCGAGAAGGAGAGAGGAAGTGAGGGAAGGAGGGAGGGGCGGAGGGACAGATGGAGGGACGGAGGGACAGATGGAGGGATGGACAGAGGGAGGGAGGAAAGATTTACCCGATGAAGAAGGTGCCCAAGAAGCTATGTACATGCAAAAAAGCACCCTAAATGTACAGCACCCAGAGGAACACAGTGAATACTATTTTCTACCCTCCTTGGTCTACAGTCCAATACATAACTGTCTTATAAATAGATTCTTAGTCATGAAATATTTTTACAGAGAGGCAAGCATCATTTCTGAACAGAGAAAGAACCACTTGCAGATAAATCTCAACAGAATTTCCAATTTGAATCGTCCAGTTATGCTCATTTAATCCAGTGTAGCTAGGTAACATGTCTGTAAACCAAATCCTAATTTGCTTTATACATCACTGAAATGGAAAAGAAGTGACAGCTTGCAGTTCTTTTAGCTGAAGTAGGCTGTTGGGTAGATACACTGTGGAACGGCTGTTTGTTGAAGCTTGTCAGAAACAGAATTTACTGAATGGTATAAACACTCTGACAGCTACATTTCAAACCCTCCTCACATCTGGAACACCTTTTGATACAATTGTCTATTAGATTCACTTATCTCCAGCTCTGAAATGGACAAATGGTTTCTGGGATTTGGGGCTTTATACAACTTGATCTGGGTGGATCTAAATGGAAGAAAAATGATGGCTCCCAAAAACCTGGAAACAATTTTATTAACGGGGGTGGGGGTGGGGGTGGGGGTTGTGTTTGGAGGGGGGTGTTACAGAAAAACTCATTCTTTTTTAACAAGTCTACTCTTGAAAAGTTTGGATGGCTGATAAGCCAGCCCTTTCAATATTGAACTTAATCCACAAAACAGAGTTTATGATACCAAGAGCAGTGGATGTAGTAGTGGGGACACAGCCCTGAATAAGGCAGACACTCCCAATTATTTGGTGATGGCTGTAATGAATGCCATAAAAGAGGGAGAGTCGTAGGGTACCAGATGTAGTCTGTGAGGTCAGAGAAGCCTAGCATTCTGGTGCTGGAATGGGAAGGTTAGAAAGAACGGTGACCTACTAAGGAGCAAACTCTAAGTGCTGACAGAAAGGCTAGGGGCAGGAGGAGAGAAATGGGAAACTTGCAGGTTACCCAGAGAAGAGTACATTGGAGCACCTGTTTCAGGTAGGAAAAAGAAAAAAAACCAGCAAGTGCAAAGGCCCAGAGGCAGGAAGGTGCATAACCACAAAGCCTCAGAGACCAGTGAAGTTGGGAGAAGGGAATGAAGAAAGAAGAAGCCAGGCAGTTGGAGGCCAGCAGCATCCCAAGAATGCAGGGCCCTGATGGCCACCCAAGACAAACAAGAAGGCCTTAAGAAGGGGGAGCAAGGTCAGATCTACATTTCTAAGAGATTTTTCCCCAGTGCTACATAAAGACTGAATTGAAGGGCAGCAAAAGGATATGTAAGGATGGATATGGTCCAGAGAGGAGATGATGATGGTGACCAAGGCAAAGGCGACTCTGCCTCCAATCTGACAACGTCTGGAGATAGTTCTGATTTTCTTGACTGGGGAAGTGCTACTCCCCAAGATATGTAGATGCCAGTGATGTTCCTAAACTTCCTACCAAGCACAAAACTACCTCTCCTCTCCACCTCCACCACCACACACAGAGCCAAGAATTACCCAGTCCCAACTGTTAACTGTGCTGAGGCTGAGGACCCCCTGGTTTAGACCAAGGTCATCGTTTGAATGAGCCAGAGAACCACGAACAGATTCAAGATGCACTCAGGCTGTACAAGCCACAGGATTTGATGGGAGACTGAACGTGGAGGTCGAACAACAGAAGGTTTCTCAGGTTTCTCCCTAATTCCAAAGAAAGTTTTACCTAGAATGTTTCCTTTCCCAGAAAGCAAAAGAAACTCTTCTGGAACAGATTTGCCCTTAGAGACAAATAGGTTGAATCAGATTGGAAAACTGAAGCTGGGAGCAAGTCTCTTTAACTTAAGTGGCAAGGTCAGGTCTCCTACAGACTAGTTGTGGCCTCAGGCAAGTTAGAGATGTCTCTTTGGACAAGTCACCTGTCCTTTAGCTGTGGTCAGTGTGGGTTTTTTTTGTTTTGTTCTGTTTTTTGCAGTACTATCAGAGCCTCGTGCTTGCTAGCTTTTTTTTTTTCCAGAGAGAGTCTCATGCTTTTGCCCAACCTGGCCTTCCACCATGATCCTCCTGTCTCCACCTCCTTAGTAGCTGGGACTACAAGAATGCACTGCCACATCTGGCTTATCCTGGTCTTAAAATGTTTAGGAAGAGGTTCTGGACAACGATCAGAGGGCTGAGAATGTAGCTCAGTGGTATAAACATGCTATCACGTTTGAGGCCCTGGGTTCAATCTCCAACACTGCTTCTCTTCCATAATAGTAAATCAGGGCTGGGATGTAGTTCAGTGGTAGAGGGCCTGTCTAGCATGTATGAGGGTTTAATTCCGGCACTGCAAAAACAAATAATGATAAGAGAAATCACTGCTATGTAGAGAAGACCAAGGCAAGTTGGGTCTAGGTCTGTGTTCGAACCTAAATTCTTTACCTAGTTCAATAGCTACTCAAAGGACCAGCATCACTGAGGAGCTCCTTAGAAATGCAGAATCTCAGGCCCCACACCAGCCTTGATAGAGAATCTCTAGGGCTGAGATTCAGGAATGTGGTTTTTAACAAGCTCAATGGGCCTTATCCTGCTAAGGTTTTGAGTGTACTTCTCTAACTCACATTTTAACAGAGCAAACAATGCCTGTGTAGGTACCACACTGTCAAACCTGAAGGGCTCAGCAGGGGTCAAGAAACTAAGATAACTTACAGAAGGCCAGATCAGGTATGGAGTGAATTTTAGGCTGTAGAGCTGATACTACAGATCTACTGAGTGTTTATTTCCGTCAGCTTATAATCAAGAAGCAGACATTAAGACTTCGAAAAAAATGAAAGTGTTGTACATGAGAGTATCCAGGCCTTAGGAATCTTTCTGCCTTTTGGAAAAAGAATAAACAGTACCCAGCAGGGCCAGAAAGTCGCCCAATGAAATAGACAAGTTCTTAAACAGCTTCCAGTGGGAGGGATTTCAGGGCTGACCCAGGAAGAGGGGCCCTACAGTGTCAACTTCAGGACAAGAGGAACAAGCTTCCCCCCCCACTCCCCACCAAGCTTGAGCTAACACCAGCCAGGGTCTGAGGCCAGAGAAGCCATCTCGGGCAGGTTCAGGGCCAGGCTATCCTTGGCTGTCCCTGCGGTTGGCTTGGAAGACCAAGAAAATCCCGAGCACAGCTCTAATGATAGAAGGAAATTTTCACTGTTTTCTCAAATCAACATGTTGTTCCCAGGCTTAATGCCCTTGACTTTCTACCCCACTTATCCAAGAGCTTCAAAAACATCCCCAGTTTTGATTCAAGGATCGTATTTTTGATTCTAAGACAGCATTTACCCAAACATTCTGGAAAGAAAACAGAAAGGCAAGAAGAAATAATAAACTAGCTCAACAATAAATGATATATAAACTCTGAGGGAGTGAATGGCTTATTTATAAATAAGCATCACTTGTAAAACAACGCAGGAAATCCAGATGACAGCAGAAACTCAGGAACTCCTTTGCCCCAAAGCTGGTGCTTGATTGAAAACCAAGTTTTGCCCTCTGTTTGGGTGACTTGCGAGCTCACACCAGTCCTTTGTGTGCCTGTGCGGTCCTGGGTGAACCACGGAGCTGTAAATATTTGCCCTTAGTCCAGAGCTGGCCAGCTGCTGAGGCTGCAGCTGACAGACAGGCTGGGGGCCAGGAAGGGAGGAGGGGGTTGGAAAACTTGCAGGCCTGGTGGAGGAGGGAGGCTGGGGGAGGGCAGGGGGAGGCAGAGCAGACACAGGCCCCTGGGGACCCCTTGGGCAAATATGTTCCCCTCTTTGCCAGGCCATCTGGAATAGGGAACCAGAGTGGCAGAAGCAGGGCCCATGCCCCTCTCCAGACAGACAGAAGCACTCAGCTGTTGAAAACGTGGCTCTTACAATTAGGGAAACCAGAGGTTCTAAACCTGGGTGATATTGTCCCCCAAAGGACAGTATCTGGAGACATTTTTGGTGGCTAGAATTTGGGAGGGACATCTACTGGCATCAGGGGGTAGAGACCAGGAATACTGCTAAATATCCAAAAGTGCTCAGGACAGGCTCTGCCCGCCCCCCCAACACACACCAAGAGTTACCCAAAGCAAAATGTCAATGCAAGCAGAGGCTGAACTTAATGCCGCTGAACCTGCCTACTCTCCGAGGTAGACTCTGAATCCAGCTCTTTCTTTTCCCTTAGTCACTGACTTTGGACAAGTCACATAATGTCCCCAGCCAGTTTTCTCATCTCAAAGGCATAAACATAGAATACACAAAAAGTGCTTCCTACAGTGGCTGGCCCTTAATAAACACAAAATAAATGGTTCCCAGTGGTCACATTGAGAGGTGCGCAATAGTGGTAAGAGCTTGGGTTAGAGAAAGGCACAGACCCAACCTCTGGCAACTGAAATTTGTGACCCAAGATTGCCTCTCCATGAGCCTCCTTTTCTTCATCTAGGAAATGGGAACCATCACACCTACCTCTTCACGAAAAAGGAAATGAATGGGAAAGAGCTCTAAGCACCAGGGCCTTGGCGAAAAGTAAGCCTGCACTTAGTGGAGGCTGTTATAATTACACAGACAAGGGGACGACTCAGGAGGAGATGTTTAAAGTAATTGTAGGTAACACGTGTTCAGCATGGACAGGCACTGTGGCAGGCCTTTTAATATATTCTCTGTCTCTCTCCGAAGGAAACAACTTTTAACACTCAGGGAAACTGAGGCACCTGTGGACATAACGCCACAAGGTCACTCTACGGGTTAGCAAAAAAGCCTAGACTGGAAAACAATTCTAACTCCGGGAGATTTGCAATCCCTTGACCCTTCTTGGGGGGAAGGGATCCTTCACTTAGTTCTGAAGTCCCCCGATGAATAGCTCAGAGGGTGCCTCTTGGAACGTCAGTGCGCAACTTCAGAAAGGTTAAGCAGTTTGCTCAAGGTCAGCCAGTGACTTGGCCTCAAAGCCGGTATGCTTCTCAACCTGCTTCACACTGGCTCTAGGTTTCCTTTATTCTTTCTGGAATCGCGGAGGGGGCATGGACACCGTTCACCCTGGGTGTCTCGTCCATAAGGCCCACGATTTCAGATCTTAAGAGAGGGTATGCAACTTTCCTGAGATCACGCAGCTAGTGTGCAAGGCAAAGCCTCTGAAGACACATCTGACTCCAGAGCTGCACACTTCTTTTTAAACCTACACTAGGCTGTGGGTTCCTTCCAGTCTTTGCAACCCCCTAAAACTGCAGTGGCTGTACGTGGCCTTGCCCTATGTGTCCAGCCTGAAGGGACGGTCCTTTTTGAGCTTAGGCAAGTTGAGCGCGACTGACCTGCGCTTGGGGAAAGAGCTGGCAAGGATGCTCCTGGCATCCCTATACTGAAAGGAACAGGGCGGGGCCCTGGGTCACCAGGGGCCTGGCCTGGGGGGAGGGTGTCTCAGCGGGCATACAGCTAATGCCTACCTTGCCACCCGGCGGCGCGGCCACGCAGCGGCTGAGCGAGTCGAGGCGCGCGCTGTACTCGGTGAACTTCTTCTGGTAACGCAGCGCGGTCATCTGCAGTTCCAGTTGCGCGGCGGCCAGCTGAGCCACCAGCGACTTCTCGCGCTTGCCGGCGCGCAGCGCCTCCTTCTTCAGCGCCTTGTGCAGCGCGCCCAGGCGGGCCTGCAGCGCGCCGTTGTGCGCCCGCAACGCCCGCGCGCAGCAGTGGCCGCCCGTGCGCTGCTCGCCGTGCGTCAGAGGCAGCCCGCAGCCCTCCTGGCAGCGACCCACGGGCCGCGCGTCGCACGCGTCGCGCATGTGTGCCTCCACGTCGCGCCGCAGCAGCACCTGGCCGCAGCCCGCGTGGCGGCAGCGCGCGGGCGCGAAGTCGCAGCGCTCGAGGTGCTCGGGCAGCTCCTGCAGCTTGACCACCCGGCCGCAACCGCGCGCCGCGTGCGCGCACTTGATGTCCAGCTTGAGGATGAGGCGCTTGAGCGGCAGGACGTGGTTAAGCTCCTTCGCCGACAGGCGACCGCGGCAGCGTGCGGGGCAGCTGCCCTCCTGCACCACCCAGGGCAGCACGCAGCCGGCGCAGAAGACGTGGCCGCACGGGGTGGTCAGCGGGTCCTCCAGGACCTTGTGGCACAGCGCGCACTTCAGGTCTGGGTCCACGTCGCCGTCGAAGCGGTCCAGCTCGAAGCCCATGGTGGCGGCCGGGGCCCGGGGTCGCCGCCGGGCGGCCGGCCGCCCCTATCCTCTCTGCGAGGCGGCCCAGACACGCCGGCTGCGCCGTCCGCCCGCTCGCTCGCTCGCTCGCTCTCCCCGGACTGAGCCTAATTGCTCCAGACTTCCTCGGAAAATGCCCGAGGAACAGGACTCCTCTGGCCGTATTTGCGGGAGAGGGAGCGCACGAACATCCTCCCTCGGCGGCCTCCCGTCCTCCCTCTGAACAGGAGAGGTGGTCGGCGAGGCAGAGGAGGTTGGGAAGACCCTGAGGCACCCTGAAATTTGCGGAACAAGACTGACCTGCCCTGGACGCCAACCTGAACCCTCTCGGGGCACTACTGTCCGAGTCGTCTTGGACTTTTCTTTGTAGGCGACGATATGCAAGACGAGATCATCTCATTGAGTTTGGAGCTGGGGCTGGGGCTGGGGCTTTCGCCTAGACCAGTTTTCCCGGAGCCCCTTCGCAACAGATGAGGACGTTTTACTCCCCTCACTTTTCTTGACCTCTGTGCCTAGAGGACGAAAAATGTCGAGGGGCCCGCTATTTCAGCACTTACGGTCTTTATTTATTTCATTCCAGGGAAAGTTACCCAGGCTGCCGACTCTCCTGCTGAAACTTCAGGGGCGACCAGAGGTTCTGTGTACCTCAGCGCTTAGCAGGCGGAGCTTTCCGGAACCGGAGGGCGAGTCTAAGAGGCGAATTTGCGGGGACCAGAGCTGCTCGCCCGCTGTCGTGGTGGGAGACGCAGGCAAGCTGGCTCTGTCCACTTCACCTACCATCTCTGAAGAATCTGCTCTACAGAGTGGCAAGCTTTGTGCTGGCACTTCTAAATCGGTTCCTTTAAAAACCATCTGTACAGTGATGTGTGAGACAGTATTAGCTCCGTTTGAAAACCGTTTTCCCTTGATTACAAAAGACGAAATGGTGGTCTTAGAAGGAAAACTGCAGAAATGTAGAGCTTCAACTCCCTCTAACAACCCCCACTTCCATGATCACATCAACTACGTTCCTGAAGTTTTGTTTTGTTTTTTTCTCCTATGTACGCTCTTTGTTATAGCTCCATCTTCCTGTTGGAAAACTTAGACTGGGACAAGGCAGAAAAAAAAAAAAAAGTCCCGTGGGTTGCTATAGATCAGTGTTTTTCCTGTTAACGTGGCTGCAGTTTCTGACCCAGTGGTTCTGGAGTGGAGCCAAACATTCTCCACATTGATCCAACCTCCAAGTGGGTGATGCCAGAGCTGCTGGACCATACCGGTCCATGGATTTCCACTTCATTGGAAAATCCTGGCCATCCATGGGTGTGACTCTTTTCTTCTACTCTGGGGTAAGCTTTTTAAGCAGTACAGCGAGTCTGCCTGTGTATCCAGCAACCCTTGTGAGCGTTGAAAGGATACTTTCAGGATTCCAACCTAAGTGTAAAGTTCATAGCATCATCCCGTGCATTTGGTAAGCTTTTTTAACCTCCCAAGGCTGTCGACATTCCTAAGAAACTCGAGTCAGCATTGGTAAGAGTGAAATCAAGTTATGGAATTTTCATTTGGGATCTGCTTCCAAGATTCTCAGCAGTGAAGCCAGAAAGTGGGGACTTTGGGATTTAGTGTCCTTGCTCCAGAGCCTGAAAAGTGGGATTACAGCATCCATTTTGTCTAATTGCTTTTACTTCTTTCCTTTGTGTGGCTGCTACAAACCCATGACCTTCACTATTGAACTGCTTCTTTGGAGTGAAAGAATTGCCTTGATGTCCATAAGGATTAGTTGTTCTGAACTGGCCTTTGCAAAGTTGTCACTAGATTTTGCTTTGCAGGGCTGAGATCACTGGGCAGTGTTCTTTAATCAGTGTTGGTGGCACTTGTTGTCTATTTGTGATGCTTTCTCTTAATTGCTTTAATGAAGTAATGCATTTCTCTGATAGGATTTCAAGTGGAGTAGATTATTATTGGCCTTTGTTCAGATAAACTGGTGCCAAGGAACCTTCCATCATTCTGTTTATTAAACTGCTCCTAGGTTCTCAGATACTGGGTAAGAAAAAGATTCTTTCTAAGGTGTGTGGGCTTGTCAGTCTCATAGAGTGGGTTAGTGTCAACAAGGCGATAATCTTCAAACCAAACTGGTTTGGAGGAACAAGGAGAACACCATAATATACCATAAATGGGAAATTAGTGCTTGCTTGGGATGTATGCTTCTCTTCAGAGCTGTCCCTCCAGGCCTCTGTGTTGCCTGGTGACAGACTGAGAGGTTGTGGATGAAATGCTACAGCTGAGGCCACTGAGAAGCTATTGCCTGTTGTCACTTGGCCACTTTAAGCAAAGGAAAGTCTTGTTAGTTAGTTAGCTTTAGTATTAAAGTTCTTTCTTAGAGGTCAGCAAAAATCAAGTCAAACAAAAAACCTTCTGGACTGTCAGAACCAGGGGAACATGCTATCATTTGCCATGTGGAATCTTTAGTAACCCACTGCCCTCCAGACCCAGGTGTGACATGCAGACATTGCCAATGTCCCCCGGGGAGGGATATAGTCCCCAGATTGAGAACCACAGTTTTTTAGGACAATCTTTTGTTCATCACTGAAGTCAGGTGCTGCTCAATCGTATCCTCAACTGGCTGGTGCGTACAGAGGAGTCACGCTGAAAAGAGGAGGCACCACTTAGCCAACATGAACCGAAATGCAGGAAGGCAAGTTTGGCTGGCAGTGTCTTGACAAAAGGAGTTGATGTGTCCGACATACATTAGACACTCAACTGTCTTAGAAGCATATGAGTGTTTACATACGGACAAATTCCTTCCGCACAGATGACTTGGTCACTTTGTGAAATTTTTACAGCCTGCACCACCTCTGCCACCACCACTTCCTTTTATAATCTGATACTGTACTTTCTAACAAAAATATTAGAAAGCCTGAGCCTCATAGAAATGCTGTATCTCCTCATCAGATTGGATGCTCTGTTCTTCCTGTCCTTTGATTCAGCATGTTTAATCAGGAGATGATACCAACGTCTACCATCTTTGGGCTCATACTAGTTGCCTAGCACTTATCTCATTAATCCTCAGAGCACATCAAGGGGTACGTGTGTTGTTAGCTCATTCTGCAAATGAAGGTTTACAGAGGTTATGTAAGTTCCGTAAGTGGCAGTTATGAACGTAGACAGGATTCCAGCATCCTTAGTCTGATCCCTTGTGAACATTGTGCTTTCTGCTCCATCAACCCTTACTTGGGAGGTACTACATTACAAATGATGCAGAGAATCATGCCACACCTCCATCTTTGCTCATCTTTTTTCCATGTTTTAATCCTCAGCTGCCCCTAGCATGCACATCATTTGTGAGTTCAATATTACAGAAAACAAAAAAGTCAAGGAGTTTTAGATTCTTTGCTAGCTTCCCCAGGCTTAATATTTATACTTCAAGTAGGCGAAACAGCACAATACAATTAGATAAAAAAAATCTTCTTTGCCAGATGGTAGCACCACCATAGACAGTAGTAAGTTATAGCAGTCATCCTCAGACAATTGTGAAACATGTCAATCAGATTGCTTGCCTCTTCACAAGGTCAATGCCAGCCATCCTGGGGGCCTCAGTTTAGAGAGTAGGAAGAAGAAAAGGTACTATTTGATCTTGGAGACTTTTGAAAACTTGGGTAAATGAGGCCAAGCTATCACAGCGGGGACATTGGATAGAAGTAGAAAAAGACTTGATGAATGCTTCTTCAAAGTTTAGTTCTGCAAATTGGAGAGACCTCCTTCCCTCCAGAGAGCCATGTATAACACTGATCACACTTGAAAGGTCTGCATTTATTTAATAACTACTACATGCTTCTATTTTTTGTGATAGGGCTGCAGAGGTCTACAAGATGGGCAAATAAGTCTTCGTTCCAGAATAAGGAGAGGCAACTATCAACAGACATATAATTGATGAAATAAATATGAAATGTAATAGGTTATCTAAAGCAGTCCTGTTCAAAGTGTGGTTCAGGGGCCAGAAGCATGGGCATAACCCTGGAGCTTGTTAGAAATGTAGAATCTTATGGTCCCTCCCTGGCTGTACTGAATAAGGAACTGAATTTTAGCAGGATCCCTTAGTGATTTGTATACAATTTAAGTTTGAGGAGTCCTGTTTTCAAGATCATAAACTGGTGAGCTAGAGGGAAATTTGAGGCCATTTCAAATAGACAAGTCTGAGGACAAAATGTGAGCTATTGCTTGAAGGATGGGAGAAGGCTCCAGTGATACCTGGGAGAATAATGTTCTAAACAGAACAACAGAAATTGCCAGGGTCAAAGGGAGCCACACTTTTGGTCTATTTAAGTTACAGCATGCCTGGAGTGTGCAGCTGAGGGAGCAAGGGAAAGCAAATCAGATACCGATGGAGAAGTCAGCAACAGCCCAAAATATAGGGTCTTGTCAGGCATCTACAGGAAGATGTTGAGTTGAACCTAAGTGCTAGGTGGCACTGAAGGCTTTGGGACAATGGAAAGGCACAGGTTGATCAGTGTCTACTTTCTATCCTACATTCTATATTCTGTCTTGGACTATCATGTCCACATTCTGTCCTCCATGTTTAATACTTAGAAGGTACTTAATAAATGCTGAATAAAACACTCCTTCCTCTTCCTGATCCTTGGAAGTTCCTGTTTCTAGGATCCTAAGCACAGGTCAGTGCTACTGGCATGAGATGGACGGACCACAGTATGGATGAAATAGGCTTCCGTGGCCTATTTAGAGTTTGTGTCATCATTTGAAGCATTGTTAATATAGGAAAATTTAGGTTTATATGCACACACATATGTGCACAGTCATACATATGCATCTGTAAACATTCATCTGTAAATATACATACCTGCAAACATATATGCATGCAAGAGCAAAAAATTAAAATTTGGCTCAATATAACAAAACATCCAAGTAACCATGGAATTAAAAAAAAAGCAACTAGAAAGTGAGACAAAAGGCTACAAATTATATAATTCCATTTTTGTGGAATATATAGAGACAGACATTCAATCAATACCTGCCAGGAGCTATAGGAAGGGTGAGTGGGGAGTAACTGCTAGTGAGTAGGGCTTTCTTTTGGAGGTGCTGAAAATCTTCTAGAATTAACTTGTGCTTGTGGTTGCATAGTTGTAAATATACTAAAAGCTACTGAATTGTACTCTGGAAAAGGGTGAATTTTATGGCTTGTGAATTATATCTTACTAAAACTATTATAAAAATACAATATAAATAAGGTTTTGTCAATAAGAGAGAAGAGAATGATACTGTTAGATACAAGTAGCACTATGCAAGTGTCTTTACACATGAATAAGGTATTTTTTTCTACATTTGTATATTTTGAACATGGGTTACTTTCCTATTCATGCCAAAGACTATGTTTTTAAAGATCATTGAATTGAATTACATTAGGACACTATTTTACCTTCAGTTCCTGAAACCATATTCAAAGTGAGAAAGGAAGGAAGAAAAGAAGGAAGGAAGGAAGGAAGGAAGGGGAAAGAAAGAGGGAGGGAGGGAGAGGAGGAAAGAAGGGAGGGAGGGAAGGAAAGAAGGAAGGGAAACTCTAGGAGATGTCTCTGAAAATTCCATGAGGTATAAAAGTCTTCAGGTATGGCTGAATCCAGATGTCCACATAAGCACCACAGGAGTCTGCTCCACTTTCCCCTGGATTGGCTTCCTTCTGAGACAGTCTCTCTCCCATTGTTCACAGAGCCCCTATAGTCCAGGATTGTGTCGTACTAGCTCATGGACCCTAGGACAAAGACCATCATTTTCCTAATAGCTACTGTAAACATCCAAGGCCTGAGTTCTGGCCTACCTCAGGCCATCTGCCCATTCCTGAACCAGAAAGCAGGGACAGTCTCACCCGGATCACAAGGAAAGAAGGTAGAGAAGATTGTGGTTCCCAAGAGATGCTGAAAAGGCAAACATTGATGCTCACTACAATCTTATTATGGAAGTCATCACTAATCCTAAAAGGGGAAAAACATCTCCTGTGAACTCTATATTTAACTATCATCTTGAAATGATTTAAAAAAAAATATCAGCCTCTTTATCCATTATCAGTTATGCCCTGACTTGAAGCAATCATTTGTGTAGAGGAAAAAAGACTCTTTTAAGTAAATACATTCAAAAGTATTTTTATACAACAGACCATTTTCCTTTAGCTAAAGCAAAGCACATGAAGGTATAATTTCTAAAATGAAATTGAAACGTAAAAAAATTTTTAAGTATAAAAGGCAGCAGTTCTGTGCATCAGTATTATATCCCCAGGGCTGGGATGGGATCTGGCTTAAAGTGGACCCTCAATAATCCCCAGGGCTGGGATGGGATCTGGCTTAAAGTGGACCCTCAATAATCATGTAGAGGACAAGGTATGGTAGCACACGCTTGTAATCCCAGCTACATAGGAGGTAGAGATAGGAGATTGTGGTCCAAGGCCAGTCCTGGGCAATAGTGAATCTATAGCTGAAAAATAATTTAAAACAACTGAGGATATGGCTCAAGTGGTAGAGCATCTGCCTAGCAAGTACAAGACCCTTAGTTCAACACCTACCCTCAAAAATCATGTTGACTGCCTATGCAATTACTCCAGTATGTATTGCTTCAGACACTTTTTTTAGGTTTCTAAAACCTCAGAGCCACTTGAATCTTCCCAAAGTGAAAGAAAAAAAATCAAAGAAAGGGGTTTAAAGAGTGAAACCTGTGATTACACAAATTCCCTTTCAGAAATAAAGTGACACCACCATCACAGATGTCCATGAAGGTGCGGTATCACGAAAAGAAACATATATGCAAAACAGAGCCCCCGCCTGCACTCCATTCATAAACAGAGAAACTTGAATTTGCAAAGTCCCCTTTTGCAGACATCAAGTATCACTTCACACTGTGTTCTTTAAAGTAAACAAGCTCTTTAAAGTCCCTGCCTCTCCAGCCTATGATCTAGGAACTTATTAATTTTAATTTTTCTCCTGGCACCTTCTTCTCCACTCTCATTTACTCAGTCTGTAAAATTATGATAATAATAATCAGTGCTTACCTAGCATGCGGTAATAATTGCTAATTAACTAATTTTTATGTGTAGAAACCTGTGAAGACATCACATAGGTGTTAAGCATTATTGCAGGCAGATAGATTGTCAGGTCAGACTGTAACGTGGCTGGCTCTATGGGAATCTAAGCTTCTGATTACCTGCACCACCCTAGGGCTGATTGATTTGACGAGCTAAATCCTGTGATAGGATGGTGCCTTGGATAACCAGGGTTGTAGTCAGTGTTTCGTGAATGGAGGGGTCTCTTTCCAGAAAAATGTCAACTGCTCTGGCATTAGTATCAATAGAAATCTATTTGAGCACCACTGATTCAGTTACAGCTCTTCAAATGGTGACTTCCAGAGAACCTCCCACCCTTCCTGCACAAACGCCTTTTGATCTCACCAAAAGAGAGGGCCAGCCCTTTTCTGCTGTTTCTTTTTATCATTTTTATGACCAAAGAATAACTTCTATTCTTCTGGAAGGGCTTCAGGCAGAAGATTTTTAAAGACATCAGCAACAAAGAAAAAAAAGGGACATCAGTGTTCTTTCAAATCTTGTCCCAAAACTGCGGTTTTGGTCCCCAGATCAAGCGGGCTCTTGGCGATGACAAAACTAAAACAAAACATTCACTAAAATAGTCCTGCAATGGTATGGTGTTCGTAGGATAATCGTTTGTTGTATTTTAACAAACAAAAGTCACTTTAGCCTTTCATTCTGTTCTCATTGCTGTACAAGAACAGACACGAAGAGTTTTACAAAACTGGCTATGATACCAGCTTCTTTCTACGGGGGCGAAAAGGAATCGTGGTAAAAACTTCACCAGTGGTAATATTTTTCTATTCAGGAAAGATGGAAAATGTGTCTAAATGCTGGCATCCCCTCTGTTGTGTTGGCAAGCAGTACTCCATTTTGACAGAGTCTTAGAAGTGGGATCCAGGAGATGAAAGCGCTCAGAGGACAGTGAGTCAGTTCACCATTGGTGGGAATCTTTGCAGTAACTTATAATTTATCTGCGGGTTGTGTAAGCTTATAGATGAAGATAAAGATGAACCAAGTGCTCTTGCTGGTTCTCCTTAGACCAGAAACTCCAAAGTCTCTGATAGTTCTTTAAACTAAAAGAGATAAGTGAAAGTGCACTTCTCACTTCTGTGATTTAGGTATTTATTTTTATTTTTATTCTCTCTAGAGGGGCTGCAACTGATGAACCATGATGGGAACTATCAGGTCTGTAAATGCAATGTGACCAGGTGGGTGGGGGGGTGATGGTCTAGGAATTGCACACATATCTTTTTGAGAAAGATCAAAAGGAGTAGCACATTTCACACTTTAATTGGATACAGTGTGTATTCGTTTCTGGAGAATTCAGTCCATGGACTGACTCCTGGCACTGTATTTTTAGCATTTGATGAAAACTTATTAAATTAAACAAATTTTATATATATATATATATATATATATATATATATTCATTTTTTCAGCTAACTGATCCACAGTCTTTGTGTAGCACCAGTCAATTCATTAGGAAGAACTTCATGAAAGAAACAATACATATGACTTGCACTAGGGGTTGGCAAAATTTTCTATAAAGAGTCACATAATAAATATTTTTGGCTTTGTGAACCATGAAGTCTCTGTCACAGCTACTCAACTCTAAGTAGCACAAAAACAGGGAGAGACAATATGTAAATGAATGGGCATGGCTCTGTGCCCATAAAACTCTGTTTTCCAAAGGGCTAGATTTGGCCCACAGGCTTCAGTTTGCTGATACCTGCTGTATACAAACATACTGCTTTTTGGCAAGACAAAGTCCGCTGAATTCGAAACCATTAAGGCCGTCATAATGAACTAGAGTAATATGGACTTTATAAAACATAGATGCTCAGAAATTGATGTTCTATGAAGTCAGTATTATGGGCTTGAGAGTCAGAAAAACCTATGTTCAAATCCAGGTTCTATCACTTATGGGCTATACAAGTTTTGCAAGTCACCCACTTCCCTTCAGTTTCCTCATCTGTAAGGGGAGATGCTACTAGTACTTGCTTCATAGAAGGCATATAGATGAATATTGTAACATTTAAATTAGGAAACACAAGTAAAGTGCTTGGCACAGTGCCAGTACATCCTGAGCTGAATAACCCTAGGAAGGAAGGAATGGCTGTAAGCAGTGCAAGTGTTAGAGTGAGTCCTGAAGGTATCACCCACCAACCCAGTCCAGGTTCTCTGCCCTGGAGATCCAGAATTCAAAGATACTATGCATATACCTGTAGACTATGGATGTGGAGGAATTGATGGAACAGTACCAAAAAACAGTTTGCTGACAAACTTTGCCAGAAAGAAATTAGAGGACCAGAGGTAAGAAGAGGCTGTATCATCAGGGTGTGATGCTGCACACCTGTAATCCCAGCACTCATAAAGCTGAGAAAGAAGGATCACGAGTACAATGCTAGCCTGGACCACAGAGCAAGACCCTATCTCAAAACAAACAAAAACAAAAATAATAAAGAAAAACAGAGGCCATATCAGAGCTCCATGAGTCATTCTCTCCTGGAGTTATTTATAATTCTGTGAATTAGCCAGTTAGTCACTATAGCAATTTTGACAACACATAAACAAATGAAGACACAAAGAATGTGTTCTCCTTTCTCTTTAGGAAAAAATGTTGCCAAAAGTCTTTCAGGCAATTCCTTGAAAGTGACTGACTAGATGGCATTGTCTTTCAAGTCCAAATGTGTCTGCCACACTGAATACAAAACCAAAAGAAACTCTGTAGAAAACTTGGAACTGACACTGCCAATGAAGATGCCAGTTTCCTTTCTGGAAACGCCTTTTAAACAAGTGACAGAAACATTTGGTTTGAGAAAGTCGCAAGTTCATGTCTCTGCATCCCTCAGATCGAGCATGGTCCTTGACACCCGGTGGGTGCTCAACAAATGACCATGGCATTGCTGACAAAAAGAAGAGAAGGTGCTGGCATTCATTCTTAGGCTTCCAGCAGCACAGACACACAGGTCTGGAACATTCTGCTATTCAAAGCCCTTTCCCAGCTGGAGACAGTCATAGATAGCATCATTTTATGTGTTTGGCATAATTACACCATAGACTTTTGTCTCCCCTGGTGCCAGTCAGTCTCAAAACCCATGCCACATCCCCATTTTGCTTATGTCGGGCACTGAAGTTGTTCATTCATTGTATTTGGGACGTGTAAACGCTGAATCTACCTCCTGGGTCACTTAAAGCCTTGCATGCCACACTTGGGAGGGCCAGAGGGATTTTCCTCAGAGACAGTGATGAACTTGTTCAGAAGGGATGAGATGAAGGTAGTTAGATCCCTATTAGGGACAGTGAACTTAGAAATGGATACCCAGCCTTCTTTTAGCATTTAGTAAAATGTGACTAATAAAACTGAGTTTTCTAAATTCCTGAAAAAGGGTGCCGATTCTCCCTTCTAAATCTTTCTGCCATGCATGGACTTCATTTCTTTGCCACCATCCTCCTTGAGGTCGCCATCTTTGTCACCTAGAGGGTGCCAGTTTTTACCAAAGTAGCCCCCACACTGTAAGCCTGGACCTTCCATTTTATTCTGCACACTGCTGCCAGAGCAAGCTTCTTAAAATTGAAAGCAACAGTCCAGAATTACCCCTGATTGAAACCAGGTAACACCTTGCCTTTCCTCCTCAGACAAAAGTCGTGATCCCTGCCTTTCCCCTTGAAGGCTGGACATGAGCTCACTCTCCTGGCTTGCCAGCCTCATATGGTGTTTCAGTTTTACTTCCACACTCCAGCGAAGGAAGACATGGCCAGTTGTCCCCTAAGTGGCATTCTTCCTTACATTAAAAAAGAAAAAAAAGAAAGAGGCTGAGTTTTCCTTGGATCTATGAGGCTGGACCCAAAACTCCATTTCTAGCCCTTTTTTAGGTCTAGCCAACAGGGCACACAGAGGCCTGTGAGAGGACAGGGGCCAGCTCTTCACTTCTGCTCTTCCTACTGTCTCACACGTACTCCAAGCACATTTGATCAGGTGGAGCTCCAAACTGCAGCCCACAGGCAAACAGAGCTCACCATCTGGATTTTGTGGTGCTGGTGGTGGTGGTTTTGGTTCTTTTTGTTTGTTTTGGTGGTACTGGAGAGAGAACTCTGTGCCTTGTACTTGCTAAACAAGCACTCTACTATTTCAGCCACACCCCTCAGTCCTTTTTACTTTGGTTTGTTTCTCAACTAGGGTTTTGAACTAACTTCTTCCTGGGACCAGCCTCAGACTGTGACCTCCTACTTCTGCTTCCTTTGTAACTGGGATTATAGTGTATACCACCATACACAGTCCTCACTGTCTGTTTGTGTAAATAAGGTTCAATTGGAACACAATATTCCAGTTCACCTGGCATTGTCCACGCTACTTTTCCACCATCATATCCAACTTGAGACGTTGCTACAAAGACCTCATGACCCACAAAGCCAAATATTTCCTATTTGCTCGTTGGTAGAAAACTTTGCCCATCCCTCTACTGGGGGATGCAGAGCAAAAAGATAAAAGGAGCCAGGACTCATGGCACTGTAGAGCAGGCCACATCAGCCAAGTCATCCCATTTGGGATGACAGAAAACAAGCCTTTCTTGTCTAGACCTCTGTATTTGGGCTTCTGTCCAGAGTTACTCAAATGTGGCATTGCTGGAAATTTGGAACGAATAAGTCTTTCTTGTTTTTACACTTTGATAATATTACTAACATTTATTATATAAGAGAAATTTCAGGCCATGGATCTTCAGAATATAATTTCCTCAGTGAATTTTTCTCAAAGTTAAAATAAAGTAGCTTAATAATATATTTTTAAAAAAGATTCAGGAATTTCACCTCATTAGTCATTAAACTAGAACTTCATCACATCATACCTTTTTTATTAGGATACATTTGTTGTACAGGGAGGATTCATTGTGACAATTACAAATAGGCTTATGCTGTATGTTGGTTAGACCTCCCCACCATCTCTCCTCCTTAAAGCAATTGCAAGAGGTTTCATTGTCTATTTCATGTAAGTATATGAAGTCCATCAACCATATTCCCTCGCCATCACCTCCTTCATTCACCCTCCTGTCTCCCAGACACTGTACCTATTTAATAGTCCTGTCTTTTGTTATTAATTCCAAAGTCAATGTCCAAAGAGGTTTCTTGATGTATCCCTGCTATATAATCATACTTTATTTTAGCCCATGGAACCAATAATTCTTCATTGCTAGGAACTGTGCTGTTCAGCATAGGATGGTAAGCAGCATCTCTGGTGCCTATCTACTCAGGCCAGTGGCATCCATTTCCTCCTATGACAACTAAAAATGCCTCCAGACCTTGCTAAGTGTTCCCTGGGGATGCTATCACCCCTGGTTGCCAACCTCTGTGTTACAGAAATTTAATGAATCACTCAGGGCACCTTTGTCTCTTTAAATCTTCTAGAAGCACCATGAGGGACTTGACGCTTTTGGGGGACCTGTTCTTACCCCCTTGTCACTTATCTATCTCCTGCATAACTCCTACCTATATAGGCTTCAATGTCACCTGTCAGAGCTTTCTCACAAGGCCAGGTACCAACTCACACAGGCTGGCTCCGATAGTCACCTTCTCGGAGAACAACCACCCATGCTCCCACTAAATCATTACTTTGAAAGGTGCCTATAATTTCCTTGTGGAAGTATTTTGATTATTGATGCATTGTTCGTCTTTCTTTGGCACACATAATTGGCACTCAGTAAATGCTTGATGACTGACTTACTCATTGACATTGCAATTTTGAGGAAAAAGCAGAAATTAGTAATTACAGAGAAAAACAAAGATGGGTCTCGTGCGATGCAGACAGTGGGTAGAAGTGTTCTCACTGCTGATCAGAGAATTAAGAAGAAACAACAAGGGAGAATGGGTTTCCTTACTTCTCATGTTTCCCATAAGACAAAGACCTGTCTCCCTTCCCCAGCAGCCAAAAATCTGCTTATGCTAGTGCATTTGTGGATTTCAGAGGAACATATGGGTTTGTATTCTGTCCTTGGTTTCAAAATTTATTCATTTCTAATCCTGTACTTTCTAGGCTAAATTGGATGCACTATGTTTTATTATGTAGTGCTCTCTTGTTAATAAAGGTAGAAATAATTTATATGACCACATTTTGAATTCACATGCAGATAAATATGTGTGCTCTACATTCTCCCACTCCTCATGTGATCTGAAGTGAGAGGCTAAGCATTCAGATAGGTCTCAGCACTTCCTTAGCAGAAGACGTGTGGATATGTGTGGTCTACTTAATTCTCTTGCATTACTTTCTTTTGCCAGACAATTAGATTTTGTCTTCTGTCTCAAATTCCTCTCTTCTGTTTCTGAGTTTATAAAATCAAAATATTTTTCCTTTTTTCTTTTCTTGTTTTTCTGGTGTCAAATTTGAACTCAGGGCCTTGTCCTTGCTAGGCAGGTGCTCTATTACTTGAGCCACACCTCCAGTCTTTAAAAAATTTTTTTGTAACTTAACTTACTTTTCAGGTTGGGTCTCACATTTTTGCCCAGGGTTGGCCTGAGACCACAATCCTACCTATGGTCTCTGGGATCATGGACACATGCCACCACATGTGGCTTATTTGTTGAGATGGTTCCCACTAACTTTTGCCCAGGCTGGCCCTGAACCATGATCGTCCTGATCTCTGCCTCCCTAGTAGCTGGGATTATAGCATGAGCCACCTCCCTTGGCCCAAAATTTTTCTCAAGGTCCATAGAATCCTTTAAGTGAACCTATACACTGTAAAAAAAAAAAAAGGGTTTAGGATGGGGCTCTTTAGATAGGACATAGATATGTTTGTGTGTGTGCACCTGTGTGTATGTTAAATGGTTGCAGAAGATAGTTTAACTATATATTAAGAGCATGTATTTTAGAATCTGATTTGGTTTTTAAGACTTATTACTAGCAATTATAAGGATAACTATGAGAAGTTCCATAATCTCTCCAAAACTTAGTTCCTTCATCTTTTGAATGGGACTAATGGTGTTTGGCCTGAGGGGGTATGTGGAGTGGATAACACAGATTTGATGAGTGTATTATCTCTTTGAGCCACTCACCCTACCTTTCCTTGGACCTGAGATAGGTCACAGACATTCTTGAGATAACTAGCTGGGCTTTACTCTGTTAACTAGACTGTAGGGGACTTTGCCACCACATGACAGCTTGAGGTAGCCCCTGGCAGACATTGCAAAGGACAGAATATCTTTTCTGCTGTAGTTCTAGGAGCACATGAGGTAAGCAGTACCTTGCATCTTGACATTAACACTTCTGAAGATCTTTAATACATACACATGCGAACCCATGTAAATGTGTGCCCAAGCATGTGTGTGCACAAAAATAATACACACACACACACACCCAGAACCTGGGTAGCCTACTCAAATCTTTTTCTTATGAGTATTCTGTGAAAGCACGGTGCTAAGCTATGAATTTGCAAAGAAGCTATAGACATGTGCCTGGCTTCACAGCTATGCCCTGTCTCTACCTGCCTTTGCTAAAGTTGCTTAGGGTCCTGGATGGAAGGCGCATGTAAGGGCTTAAGGAAGCCTTGGAACAGGGACAAATAAGGAGAGAGCCTGAACAGATTATAAAGTCACATCCCAGAGGATGGAGTTGTGAAGACATGAACAAGTGGAAATGTCCAAAAATAATAACTCGAACTACAAGCTATCATGCTAAGCAGAAATAAATATCCAGGAACTTGATGTTTAGCTGAATAATAATGATAACAATAATAATAGTTGTCATATACAGTGTACATACTCTAAGCCAAATACCTCGCAAAGAAGGTACAAATTACTTCATTTAATCCTCCCAAACCTAATGTAGTAGATATAATTTCTCCCACTTGATAATAAGAGAATAAGCCCCCCACATACCCAAGACTTTCTGAATACCTCTGAATGAGCAAGCAGAATTTCTGATATATGTGTTTGATGCCAGAGCCTGAACTCACCATTCCATGAATGGGTTTCAATGGATTCCACATAGTGGGAAGGTTGAAGATTTCTGTAGTGTTGGATGCTGACTGCCATCCCAGATCTATTTTCCCCATCTATGAATGGCTGCCAAGTTAGAACCAACTGGTGGGACACTCATGGAATTCATGGTCACAATGGAATATGGCCCAACATTTTTGTGAGGAAGGCATGTCTCTTCCATGTTCCTTTTCTCCTTCCACTACTGGATTCATAGGAGATTCAACAAGAAAAAGATGGTGGAACTTGGAGATGGAGGGAGACTGGGTCTCTGAATTACTGCATGGAAGACAGTGAGGGTATGAGCAACCTACCTTCAGGACAAATTCCATGGAATAAGGAACAAATTTTTATTGCAATTATGCCATCATGCTTTTTATCCTTATTTGTTATGACCATTTAACTCATCCTAATACAACATCTCTCCTTCCTGATCTAGTCGGTGAAAAGTCCCCAGACAGCAGAAGTAAAAGGAAAATGAATCCCATGGCTCCATAAAACAAACTTCTCCATAATTCTGAGACAAAATTAATGCAAACATGACTTATTAGATATGGCTATTATTTCAAACTGCTCATGCACTCCCCTCTTCCCTTCAAATAAAGCAAAGAGGTGATTTGACAGGGAAAATGTAAAAGACAGCAGACAGTAATGATAATATTTCAAACTCTGACAAGTATTCTGGCTATTAAATTATTTAAACCTAGTAACAGGAGAAAAGAATGAAGTGTTTACTTTTCAAACAAAAAGTCATCAACTTCTTTTTTCCTTCAGCCTGGAATTATTTCTCCTCGTTTCCTTCAGTCACACATTATTCAATTGAGTACCTGGTTTTCTGGGCCTGCTTGACTTTTATGAATTTTCCAGATGGTTAGAAATTCATAATAAGTAAGTGACGTCTTCAATGTAACAAAAAAGCTGTCAGGTTCTTCTCCTTCATCGCTATGCTTCCCCCTTCCTGCCCAAATAGAACTGAGGTAGTTTTCTTAGGAAATGAACATAAAAACCTCTTTTAACTTTAGAATTAACCTACCTTTTGATCACTTCTAAACCATTACATTTTAAAAGCTTGGCAATTCATACTTGATGTGCCAAATCCACCCCCCGAAGCATGAAAGTAAAGAAGAACCTTTTACTGCACTGGTGCCCATCTTGTATTTCCAGACAGTCGGAAGCAAATGCTGACTTTCTGTTCTTTGCATGTGGAATGAAAATGCAGATGTGACACCTAGTCACATCCCTGTTGTTCTGGTGGTCCTGGCCTTAGATTTTTATATAACAGGCTCAGAACAGAGACAAGAGCTAGTATGAAGGCCTAATTCTTTTGTGTGCCCCTCAGAGGATGCTGTCTGAAGCTGGGTTTGATTTAGTATTTCTGAATGAAGCATGAAGAGAACAGCAAAGAATCATGCAATTGTGGTTTCCAAGCCCAAGAGACTGCTCTCATTCCTCCTTCTTCACCTCCCATATTCAAGCCATCCTGTCTACCTTGCCTCTGGAATCTATCCCAACTCCACAGACTTTTCTCTGTCTCTACTGCCTTCACCCCAATGTGAGGACCACCAGCCCTCTCCAGGACAACTAGAGCAGTCCAAGTCTTTTCCAGTGACTTTTTGATCCACTCACTGTGGCCACTGAATTGTTCTGCTTCCTGTAGGATGCAGAGTTTAATCCTCGTTGTTTGCTCTGCCTCCTATCTGCGTGTCTCATGTTATTTTGTATCAAAGCATTTACCACACATTTAGTCCTGCAGCATTTTCTTGGTTAGAGGACATATGTAGGCCACTGTACAGTGAGTTCCTGGTGGTGTTCCCTCTACTTAGCAGGTGTGTTCCCCACCTCCAGCTCTTCACAGGTCTCTTGGGTCCAGATTTAGGGTCAGGCCATCTCTGAACACAGGTCTTTCTTCATCTCAACACCCATCTATTTCCTTCTTATACCTTTACATTTTGAAACAACCTATTTATCAACTTACTTATTTACTATTTGTCTCACCACACAACCAAATTCCATGAGAGCACATGGTGAACAGCTGATAAATGAAACTGAATGAAAAGGAGGTCAGGAATCCACATGCAGACAAGGCAGTTACTACAGACAGAATAAATAGCACATGGGGCGCAGACATGGGCCCTTTGTCAAATGTTTGCAGATGCTAGTGTGTGTACCAAACACAAGTTCATTAACAATGTTAACGGATTGTATTGGCTTTTGTGTTTTGGTATTTCTTTAATTCAGGACATAAGAGTCTTGCTGGTTTTATTTTCTGACCTCCAACTAGGTCCTGATAATTTGTATAAGCCTATCTTCCTAATACCACTTCTCTACTTTCTAACGGCAAGAATAGGTCCTCATTAGGGCATTCGCACTGAGATATTTGCATTTTGAGGTTATCAAAAATACAGGAGATACGTATCCAGGAAATAAAAATTATAGATTGGTCAGAAACTATAAGAGAGCATAAACCTGGGCCAGGTGTCATACCTCATACCTTTAAGCCTAGCTACTTGGAAGGTTGAGATCAGGAAGATAGTGGTTCCAGGATAGTCCAGGCAGGGAGTTCTGAAGAGCCCATCTCAACATATTAGCTGGGTACATTGGCACATACCTGTCATCCCAAGCTATGTGGGAAGCTGAGATGGGGAGGATCAAGGTTCTAGTCCAGCCAGAGCAAAAACGTGAGTGAGACCCATCTCAACAGAAAAAAGCTGGGCATGGTGGTGCACACCTGTCATTTTAGCAAAGATGGAAAGCTTAAAATATGAGGATTGTGGTCCAAACCAGCCTGGACAAAAAGCAAGGCCCTATCACCAAAATAGCCAGAACTAGAGGTATGACTCAGGCTGTAGAGCGCCTGCCTAGCCATCACAAAGGCTTGAGATGAAACATCAATACAGTGTCCGTCCCCACAAATGGAGGCTACAGGTTCCTTTAGCACTTCTGTAATTACAAAATACTGTTTTCAGCAGGTTGTATGCCATTCCAAAGACGAGCAAGTAATAGCAAAACGATTATACATGGAGTTGATGCATTAAAAAGTAGAAAAGTAATATAAGCCAGAAAATTATATATATATTGTCTCTCTCTCTCTATGTGATACACACATATACACAAAAAGAAAAGAAATAGATGAAATATGATAGAAACAATTTCAAAAGCATTCTATACAACATAATCTCATTAAGAAAATATGTTAACTAGAAATAAAAAGGTGTGAAGAAGAGGCTACAAGATAATAAAAGAGGATGAAAAGTGAGAAGGCAAATTTCAGGAAAAACATGCAAGAGTATAAAAGCACAATGAAACCGGTATTAAATGGAACAAAAAAATTATAACTCAAACAGGAGTTAGGCTCGAGGAAATTCTGCACAATGACATGAAAATAATAACATAAAATTGTAGAAAAGATGATAGATGTGGAAGACAAAGAAGCTAGAAAATATGCATCATGGGTTTCTGAAGAAGAATAATCACAAATGTAGTGGATGATTATGTATAGAGATAAAACAGAAGAAACTTTCTTGAGATATACATTTTAATTTGGAGACAAAAAGGTTACACAATGTCCTTGGAAAAAAGATACATTACAATGGAAGGTATATTCTAGGAGAAGTTAATGTTACTTAACTTTTTTTTAGACAATTCGGAGAATGGGAGTATTCTGGGCAGAAAATCCAGAAACATACAAGGGGATATTTCATCTGGATGCCCTTGGCTGTAAGGAACAGAGCAGATCCAAAGTGGCTTACAACCTCACTACTCCAAGTGTGACTTAGCAGCGGCATTGGCCTCACCAGGAAGCTTGCTAGAAATGCAGAATCTCAGGCCTTGCCCCAGATCTACTGACTCAGAAGCTGTGTTTTAATAAGATCTCCTGGTGATTCAGATGTGCCTTAGAATTTAAGAAATACTGACTTAAACTATAGTGGATTTATTAACGGTTGTTCTCTTCTCTGGTTACACTTTACAGTCATCTTGGTAGCTTCAAACAATCTTGCCTCAGAGGTACCATATCGATTAAAAGAGAAATTCTGGAATTCATACTACAAAGCCTTTATTTTTTATAGCACTCCAGGCAATTCCAAGGAAGCCATAGTTAAGAAGTTGTGAGTCAGAAGTAGGTGGGAGGTCAGGGTTGATTTATTCCATAGTTCAATCATGGCATAATGGATCCAGATTCATTCTATGGTCTGCTTTGCTGACATATGGACTGTTTTAAATTCATAATTTTTTTTGCCCTTTTTTTCTTATTCTCTACCTCTCCCTTCCCCTTCTTTTTTTCATTTTTTGTTTTTCTTGCCTTCTTATATATAGAAATATCACATGAAATAGTTACTTGGTATTAAAATGGTTATTTCTGGGAAATTTGAATGATTTGGGGGGATCATTTTTAAATGTTTATTTAATTATATCAATTTTCTATATTTCAAAATTATTATTTTTTTTTTGCAGTACTGGGGCTTGAACTCAGGGCCTTCACCTTGAGCCACTCCACCAGCCCTTTTTTGTGATGGGCTTTTTCAAGATAGGGTCTTGTGAACTATTTGCCCAGGCTGGCTTTGAACTACGATCTTCCTGATCTCTGCCTCCTGAGTCTCTAGAATTATAGGCGTAAGCTACTGGTGCCAGCCAAAATTATCATTTTTAAAATGTGAATTGGGTTTGCATTATCAAAAGTATTGAAAAACCATTGGCTTGGTCTAACACTTTCATCTTACAGGTGAGGAAACTGGGGCTCCAAAGATTAGCATTAAGTATGGCATTGAGGGGAGGAAGATGATGGAGTCTGCGTAACTTTGGAGTCCAGAGCTGTCAGTAATGTCCAGGAGGTGACTTTGTCCCCTACATGTTGAGACTTAGCGATTCTTCTAAGAATTTTGATTCTGATGAGAAAAAGTAGAGATAAGGAAAGGAGATCTAAAATACGACTTAGTCAAATGATTTGGTTGTTGGTGACATACAGCCCCTGAAAGACTGTCAGAAAGAAAAAGGAGAGACTTTTGTATTGACGGCATTTTTATTTGGTCAGTTACCAAGAAAAAAATCATATAACTGGAATCACAAATGACAGAAGACATCTGTGTTCCAAACCATGCAGAGGTGTGTAAGTGTGAGGTGGTGACCTCTTTGAGGAGGTAATGTTGGAATGGAGACTTGAATGAGGTGAAAAAGTGGGATTTAAGGCTATACTTTAGCCAGGTTGTACCAAAAGGCTCAGAATTCTTATGTTTATCTTGATGAGGAAAAGAAAAAATTCCACCATTAGAAAACAGATAGAATTGCTTCTTATGTTCAGTTTATACAGTCAATTTTATGTTCTTTTGATCTTTTTTTATGTCTCAAATAATAGTGACTTTTCCTTTCTGGAGCTGGGAACATGTAACCTATTCCACAAACTCCCCTGACACTTTATTTTTAGTCACTAGAATATATTGTTATTCTCTAGACTTTGCTGCCCAAAATGGTGCCAATGTGTTATTAAGCACTTGAAATATGTCTAGTCTGAAATTAGATGTGTTAAGTGTAAAGTACACATTGCAATTTGAAGGCTTAGTGTGAAAAAAGTAAGCTATCTCCCAATAATTTTTCATATTCATTTCAAAATCAATGGTTTTCATGGTTTTAATTATATAAGGTTAAAGAAAATACATTATTAAAATGAATTTTACCTCTTCTTACTTTTACAAACGTGACTAGTAGAACATTTTATCTTAGGCCAGACATGGTGGCTCATACCACCGTGAGGAGGAGATCTCAAGAAGACTGTGAATCGGGGCTAGCCTAGGCAAAAGTTAGCAAAATTCCATCTCAGCCGATAGTTGTGTGTGGTGCATGCACCTGTCATCCCTGTTAAGCAGGGAGCATAAATAGGAGAATTGTGGTCCAGGCTGGCCCAGGCATAAAAGAAAAGCCCTCTTTAAAAAATAACTGAAAGCAAAAAGGGCTAGCAGTGATAGAGTACCCACCTAGCAAGCACAAGACCCTGAGTTCAAACCTCAGTACTGCCAAAAACAATTGTCTTGCATATGTGGGTGCATTATATTTCTATAGGACAGTGATGTTTTGGAAACATTCCAAACCTCAAGTCACTTCCCACAGCACCAGGTTACAACTGCTGTTGTGGGAATTGCTGTTCATCCTTCAGTGCTAATTTATTACTGGGGTGATTGAGATATAGGTGGGGGCCATGTTAACAATATCAATATCAATGCTTACTAATCTGATTACTACAATCATAATGACTTTCTACTACAATTCTTCTACCATTAACATCACTACTAATACTGAATTTCTCTCAGAGTTCTAGAAACTGAGCCAGATCCTTCTTTATACACATTACTTATGGTCTTTACACACATTACTTATGGTCTTTACAAGCAACCTGTAAGTGTGTGAAAGTTGGAACGTTTGTATCTCCTCAAAATTCATATATTGATATCCTAGTCCCCACGATGATTGCACTAGGAGGCTGGGTGATTGGGTCATGAAGGTGGAGCCCTCAGGAAAGGCATTAGTGCCCTTATACAAGTGGCCCCAGAGAGATAGCTAGCACATCCTACTAGGTGAAGTTGCAAAAGAAAGCACAAAGAAGATGGATCCACAGACCAGGAAATAGACCTTCACTTGATAGTGAATTTTTCTGTGTCTTGATCTTGGATATCCCAGCCTCCAGAACTGTGAGGAATGAACTCGTGCTGTTTCTAAGCCACCCAGCCAGTGGCATTTTTGTTAAAGATACCAGAAGAAACTAAGACAAAGCATATTTGTTTTTCTTCCAAAGGAGGAAGCAGAGGTGCAGAGAGATAAGTAACTTGCTGCAGGTCACACTGGGACTAAATAGTAAAATAGAATCAAACTAAGGTCTTCATTCTCTGCCCTTTCTACTCATGGTCATATCTAGGGTGTTGGGCTTTGAGCCATTCACAAGTCCTCACTGTTGAGAATGGTTTATCAAGGGTCAGTCTACTAGTCTGTGTGATACCGGACGTATGCTAATTAACACTTTCCTCTGCCAGTTACCAGCATATGTGGAGCCAAAGTCAACCAACTGAACTCACGCACAGTATCTTTAGAGAATGGACAAATGGTGCATATTTCACTGAAAGGGCCAGGCCAGTAGAGTGGCAGGTGTTTTGTCTTAGTACTTGTAGATGGCTCTGAAATTCTGCCACAAATGTCATTATCTGTTGGATCCTATAACCGATAATAACACCCCGTGTCTGAGTGCCACCTTTCTAAACCAAGGATGAGCGTACGTTTCTCTTTCTTGGAGCACATTTTCTCTAACTACTTGCCCCACCAACTCCTGCTCATCTTTAATTCTAAATTCAGTGCTAACTCCTTGAAGAGGAAAGGAGCGGCCTTTCCTACCCCTCTATCTAAAGACAGGCCTGAGTTTCTCTTTTTCAGTTCCTCGTAGATTTTATTCATAGCAATTATTGCCAGTGTAGTTGAGTTCTTTCCCCTTGTTCATCTTCCTGTGGAAAGCTAATCTCCATAAAAACTCACTGTTATATTGTATCCTTTAGCCCAGTGCCTGAAATGTGGTAGGCATTCGGTAGATATTCGTGGCACAAATGAATAATTTAATACAATAATTTTCCCTTTGCCTTATAAGTGACTATATTTTTATTTTATTTATTTTATTTTTTTTGCTTCAATTAACTTTAATTTATAACAAATCTATACTCCAAGTATACTTTTTGGGTCATGCTGGGAAATTTGAACAGGATAATCAGGTAAGAAGGGGAAAACACAGTCTGAGAAAGTGTAACACTTTGGACCCAGACACTAAGAATCAAAGTCCTTGCTGGAGAAATGGTCATCAGTCAGTCTCTCATTAACATCCAAGAGGACAACTGGATGGATGAATAGGAGTCTGAAGTAATCACTGCCTGGCACGCAGCTCGGGCCTATGATCCTAGCTACTTTGAAAGCGGAGGCAAGAGGGCTGTGGCTCAAGACCAGCCTGGGAGGCAAGAACATGAAGAAGCTAGAAGGTGCCACCTCGCTCCAGTCTTGGCTTTGAGGTCTCCTGTCTTCTACTTCCTCCATACCATCTTTTCTATGATTTTATTTCTATGCTCTTTTTCCTTATTGTGAGCTAAAAGCTTTGTTCAATCTTATAGAGTGTTTAAGAGAAAAAAGCTTCTTCTACTTCATGGCCAAATGGATTGTATCATAAGACCAGGTTTTTCTAACCGCCTCACAAGAATGCAACTTCAATTCTCTTTTGGAGCTGAAGAAACTGAGCCATAAAATGAAAAAGCACATAAAGCATCTTCTCACTGGAACTGCTTCTGTATGGGAATATAACAATATTTATGCTCAGCTTGAAGTTTTTTTTTTTTTTTTTTAACTTTCATTTTATTTTTTTTTCTTTTATTATTCATATGTGCATACAAGGCTTGGGTCATTTCTCCCGCCTGCCCCCACCCCCTCCCTTACCACCCACTCCGCCCCTTCCCTCTCCCCCTTACCCCCTCAATACCCAGCAGAAACTATTTTGCCCTTACTTCTAATTTTGTTGTAGAGAGAGTATAAGCAATAATAGGAAGGACAAGGGTTTTTGCTAGGTGAGATAAGGATTGCTATACAGGGAGTTGACTCACATTAATTTCCTGTGCGTGTGTGTTACCTTCTAGATTAATTCTTTTTGATCTCACCTTTTCTCTAGTTCCTGGTCCCCTTTCTCCTATTGGCCTCAATTGCTTTTAAGGTATCTGCTTTAGTTTCTCTGCATTAAGGGCAACAACTGCTAGCTAATTTTTTAGGTGTCTTACCTATCCTCACCCCTCCCTTGTGTGCTCTTGCTTTTATCATGTGCTCAAAGTCCAATCCCATTGTTGTGTTTGCCCTTGATCTAATGTCCACATATGAGAGAGAACATACGATTTTTGGTCTTTTGGGCCAGGCTAACCTCACTCAGAATGATGTTCTCCAATTCCATCCATTTACCAGTGAATGATAACATTTCGTTCTTCTTCATGGCTGCATAAAATTCCATTGAGTACAGATACCACATTTTCTTAATCCATTCGTTAGTGGTGGGGCATCTTGGCTGTTTCCATAACTTGGCTATTGTGAATAGTGCTGCAATAAACATGGGTATGCAGGTGCCTCTGGAGTAACCTGTGTCACAGTCTTTTGGGTATATCCCCAAGAGTGGTATTGCTAGATCAAATGGTAGATCAATGTCTAGCTTTTTAAGTAGCCTCCAAATTTTTTTTTCAGAGTGGTTGTACTAGTTTACATTCCCACCAACAGTGTAAAAGGGTTCTTTTTTCCCCGCATCCTCACCAACACCTGTTGTTCGTGGTGTTGCTGATGATGGCTATTCTAACAGGGGTGAGGTGGAATCTTAGTGTGGTTTTAATTTGCATTTCCTTTATTGCTAGAGATGGTGAGCATTTTTTCATGTGTTTTTTTGGTCATTTGAATTTCTTCTTTTGAGAAAGTTCTGTTTAGTTCACTTGCCCATTTCTTTATTGGTTCATTAGTTTTGGGAGAATTTAGTTTTTTAAGTTCCCTATATATTCTGGTTATCAGTCCTTTGTCTGATGTATAGCTGGCAAATATTTTCTCCCACTCTGTGGGTGTTCTCTTCAGTTTAGAGACCATTTCTTTTGATGAGCAGAAGCTTTTTAGCTTTATGAGGTCCCATTTATGTATGCTATCTCTTAGTTGCTGTGCTGCTGGGGTTTCATTGAGAAAGTTCTTACCTATACCTACTAACTCCAGAGTATTTCCTACTCTTTCCTGTATCAACTTTAGAGTTTGTGGTCTGATATTAAGATCCTTGATCCATTTTGAGTTAATCTTGGTAAAGGGTGATATACATGGATCTAGTTTCAGTTTTTTGCAGACTGCTAACCAGTTTTTCCAGCAGTTTTTGTTGAAGAGGCTGCTATTTCTCCATCATATATTTTTAGCTCCTTTGTCAAAGACAAGTTGGTTATAGTTGTGTGGCTTCATATCTGGGTCCTCTATTCTGTTCCACTGGTCTTCATGTCTGTTTTTGTGCCAGTACCATGCTGTTTTTATTGTTATTGCTTTGTAATATAGTTTGAAGTCAGGTATTGTGATACCTCCTGCATTGTTCTTTTGACTGAGTATTGCCTTGGCTATTCGTGGCCTCTTGTGTTTCCATATAAATTTCACGGTAGATTTTTCGATCTCTTCAATGAATGTCATTGGAATTTTGATGGGAATTGCATTAAACATGTAGATTACTTTGGGGAGTATCGACATTTTTACTATGTTGATTCTACCAATCCATGAGCATGGGAGATCTCTCCACTTTCTATAGTCTTCCTCAATCTCTTTCTTCAGAAGTGTATAGTTTTCCTTGTAGAGGTCTTTCACATCTTTTGTTAGGTTTACACCTAGGTATTTGATTTTTTTGAGGCTATTGTAAATGGAATTGTTTTCATACATTCTTTTTCCGTTTGCTCATTGTTAGTGTATAGAAATGCTAATGATTTTTCTATGTTGATTTTATATCCTGCTACCTTGCTATAGCTATTGATGATGTCTAGAAGCTTCTGAGTAGAGTTTTTTGGGTCTTTAAGGTATAGGATCATGTCATCTGCAAATAGGGATATTTTGACAATTTCTTTACCTATTTGTATTCCTTTTATTCCTTCTTCTTGCCTAATTGCTCTGGCTAGGAATTTTAGCACTATGTTGAATAGGAGTGGAGATAGTGGGCATCCTTGTCTGGTTCCTGATTTTAGAGGGAATGGTTTCAGTTTTCCTCCGTTAAGTATAATGCTGGCTGTCAATTTGTCATATATAGCTTTTATAATGTTGAGGTACTTTCCTTCTATTCCTAGTTTTCTTAGAGCTTTTATCATGAAATGATGTTGGATCTTATCAAAGGCTTTTTCTGCATCTATTGAGATGATCAAGTGGTTTTTGTCTTTGCTTCTGGTAATGTGGTTTATTACATGTATTGATTTTTGTATGTTGAACCACCCCTGCATTCCTAGGATGAAGCCTACCTGGTCATGGTGAATGATCTTTTTGATGAGTTGTTGAATTCGGTTTGCCATTATTTTGTTGAGGATTTTTGCGTCAATGTTCATATAGGAGATTGGCCTATAGTTCTCCTTTTTGGAGGTGTCTTTGCCTGGTTTTGGGTTAAGTGTAATACTGGCTTCATAAAATGTGTTTGGCAGTTTTCCTTCCCTTTCTATTTCGTGGAACAGTTTAAGGAGGGTTGGTATCAGTTCTTCTTTAAAGGTCTGATGGAATTCAGCAGAGAATCCGTCAGGTCCTGAACTTTTCTTTTTGGGGAGACTCTTAATTGCTGCTTCAATTTCATTTTGTGTTATAGATCTATTCAGGTGATTAATTTCCTCTTTGTTCAGTTTTGGATGATCATATGTATCTAGAAATCTGTCCATTTCTTTAAGATTTTCAAATTTATTTGAATATAGGTTCCCCTCTGGTTCCTGTACTAATTTTTTGCTGTGGGGAAACTGGTTTCCCTGTTTTTTCTGTCTTCCCGTCATTGTCTTTGGTGTTGTTACTGTCCCTGTACTGTGTGCAATTAAGTATTTTCTAGCTTGTAATAATAACAATGGTAAGATTTAGAATGGAAGGGTGAGCTGAGATGGAAAGCAAGAAGTTAAAGAAAAGGGAAAAACAAATACACAGACAAGAAGGAGAAAACAGAACAAGGTTTCAGACAAGAAAGTTTCAAAGGTATAAACAAGGAGCGTTAGTGTACTAATTGACAGTAAGCTGAACAGACATTAGAGAGACAGAGAGAGGATTGAAAATCAAAAATAAAAAAAATAAAGATAAGAATAAAAATAAAAAATAAGTAAATGAAAGAAATATCTATATATAAAAATGAATTAAAATAAAATGGAAAATAGAAAATTAAAAAAAAAAAAACAAAAAACCAGAAAACCTCCAAGTTCAAATGCAATGAAGTTTCAGTCTTAATAATTTGGGTGTCTGTCTCAGTCTCCAATCCTGGAGATGGTACCTCAGATGTTGTTCTGTAGTTGTCTCATCAAAGGGGACGCATAAAGTAGAACAAAACTACACACACACACACACACACACACACACACACACACACACACAAACCCTACCAAGTGTTCCCAGTTCAAATGCAATACAGTTTCAGTAAGTTTTTCAGCATGCAGGTGTAATTTGGTTGTTCACTCATCAAAGGTAGGGAGAAAAAGAAAAAAAAAGAGCCTGGAGACAGTTCTGAGAATGGTATCTGCAGCTGTGGCTTGCCTGCCCACTGCTGTTAGCCTGCCGTTGCTGCCGGCATTATTTATGCAGATCTCTGGGGTGAGCTTAGCAGTCACCTGGCCCTGCAGGCTTTGATTACCCAGAGTTCTCCTGTGCGGGAGCTTCTGCTACAAGCTTTCCCCTTTCCAAGCACACTGGGAAAGGTGACACCGCACCCATGTTGTCAGGCCTGCGTGTTTATTTACAGTTCATGTGGGAGGTGGGTCTTCCCCCTCTCCTGTGCAGTTTTCCTCCCACTGCCACTTTCACAAGCTTTCCTGCTCCTGATTACTGGGTGGTGCTGCTGCTCCTGCCAGCCGCCATGTTTGTTTACAGCTCACGTGGGAGGTGGGTCTTCCCCCCTCTCCTGTGGAGTTTTCCTCCCTCCACCACTCTCACAAGCTTTCCCACTCCTGGTTGCTGGGTGCGCACCTGGCTCCTGCTGGAGCCTCTCTGGCCCACCTGGCTTGTTTATTTACAGTCCCAGGAAAGATTCCCTTCCCCTAATCTTCGGCACTCAGTGCACCCCACCCTCTTTCCCGCGTGTCTTAATTGTTCTTATTGCTTGTTAGTCAGTTTCTCTTTTTTCCCCGGGTGGAGGTCAATCTGTGCAGGGGGCTATGCTGCTCTGGCCCAGGCTTGTCTGTGGGAGTACTGCAGTACCGTGAAGCTCACCTGGTCCGTGTCTTCCCAAGCCATCTGGGTGTGGGTGACTGGCGGCCCGGGGGCCTTCCTGGTTTCTCCGTTTAATGTGAAGTGGAGATTCTCTGTGCCAGTTGGAGGTGTGGAGGGGTCAAAGTTATGCCTCTTCTCAGTGATTATGCCTGCAAAGTGTGTTTCCAGCATCTCTCCAAGATTTCACTATAGGAGGCTCGCTTTCTGCTTCCTCCCTCTAGCAGCCATCTTGGAATCTCTTCATATTTTTATTTTAGAAAATGCCCTATTGCACTTTAATTTTCAATAGTGGTCATAGATCCATTGATAATAATTGGGTAACTGGCCAAGCCACAGCTACTACCAGGAGTCCTCAGTTCTGTTACTTCCTATCAGTGTCACATGGGCAAAGTCTTTCACTGTCTCTGAGCCTACTTTCTCATCTGATTCATGGAGGTAATAATATTAATTGGGAATATCTATAGGTAATGCTCTAAAAGCATTTGGTTAATGCTTTAGGGCTATTCAAAAAAATGGGTTTTAACTGAAGTACAGTATATACTAGAAGGCATAACTTTCAGATTCTTGTTCTAACCTCCTGGCTTTTTTTGACTCCCCCAGAAGGAAAAATCTTCAATGAGGATTTGTGTGAAAGCAATTTATTGGGAAATGTTCCAAGGAAAAACCAATGGAGAAGTATGAGACATGAACCCAGGCAGAGAAGGAGATCAAACAAGGATGCCAGGTTATATACCATCCTGCTGAAGTGAATTCAATCTTATGGAGGAGCTCTGAACACTGTGCCTCATAGCTCAGAGTTGTCCCCATCAGGGATGAGAGAGCAAGAGTATTTAGAGCTCCAGACCAATTAGTCTTTGATTCAGAGCTGCCTCCCACCCCATGGGTGAATAAATTTCCAGGTACTCCTGCCTTAGCTCTTCTGCAGGAAGGAAGACCTCTCTCAAGTCATCCAAGGGCTCTTGCTGACAGACAGCTGTAGGTGCTGGCTGTTGGACATGATAATATTCCAAGAGCTAGCACACACAAATATGGTAAATGGATTAGGGGAGAGGAAGCATGGCTAGAGCATGCAACAACAAACTCCTTTCTCAATAATAGACTGTTGTACTTGGTGGTGGAGTTCCCCATTATGAGTGAAGATTGGATTGGAGTACACTACCACCTTGAATTTATGCATGTTTTCTCTTTTCTCTTTGAAGTGCTTCTATTTATAACCCATGCATAAGGAGAACAAAGCACAGATTTGGCTGAATCACGTGCAAACCATAAAAAAGTAAATTTTCAAGGGCAATAGGTTAAATAAAGGAAAGAGGTTCACTGGTTTTACAACCATGAGTGGTTTCTATTTTTCAGTAAGTCAAAACCCCTTAGAAGACATGGCTGAATGGGCAAAGAGCCCTCTCGGGGAAATCTGTGCTTTTATAGTTTGATTTTCTTTGAGGTAAAGGGGAAAATTCAAGCCATGGTTCAGAACTATTCATTTCATCATGACTGAAAATAATTTGTATTATTTCTGTGATGGAAAGGACGTTTTTATAAAAAAAGGTTCCAAAAGTATGAGTTACTTTTGAGGTTATAAGTGGTGCTTTTCATAGTCAACTCTATCTAACTAACTCTATGTTACTTCCAGGTTTCTTTGCAGAACTAGTATACTTTATACCTTTTTTCCATCCATCAGAATGGCCCAGCTTTTGTGATTATCAACAGCTGACCCCATGCTATTGGCCAGGAAGGAGCTATCATTATATTATTCTCTGGCATAGATAAGCCCTTTCCTCTCTCTCTCTCTCTCTCTCTCTCTCTCTCTCTCTCTCTCTGTCTCTGTGAAAGCTAAATGACTCAGGGAAAAGAACCCTGCTTTGGATGCAGACACAATTCAGCTGGTAACATAGGCCAAGGATTGGCAAACTAGGGTCTGTACACAATCCTGTCTCCTGAATGGTCCTGGACCTTAGAATAGATTTTTACATGTTTAAATGGTTGGAAAGAACTCAAAAGAAGACTTGTAATCTGTCTCATGTGAAAATTATATGAAATTCAAATTTCAGTGTCTCTACATGAAGTTTTATTAGAGCATAATTATGCCCATTCACTTAAGTTTTATTGCTAGCTAATTTTGTGATGCTATGCCATCTTTGTATATTTGCACCAGAAACCTAAGGCCAACATAGTCAAAAATATTTATCATTTAGGTATTTGCAAGTAAGTTTGCTGATTCCTGATGCACGGCAATTTGCTTCTCTGAGCCTCACTATGCTCATCTACAAAATGGCCTAATAATGGTACCTACCTCCCAGGAAGACAGCCTAATGAGACTATAAAATGGATGGGCAAGAACAGACTCTGAGCCTGATGATCATGATTCAAATTGTGGGTTTGTCACCTACCGACTAGGTTACTTCAGGCAGGCAATGTAATTTCTCAGTGCCTTGGTTTCTGTTCCTGTGAAATGGGGATGATGAGATCCTCTACCTCAGAGTTCACTACCTGTGCACCACTTAGAACCGTACCTGCTATGCATTAAATGCTATGTGTGAGTGTAAGCTATTGCTCCTCTCAATGGCTTATGATGAAGAGAAATAGTCATGCTTATTAAAAACAAAGAGGGTGAAATCATAGGCTTTCTCATTGTGCTCCAGCAGTTACTCATCGTACAACAGTGTCCCTCTCCACGGCATAGGAAGAACAAGGACTCTGGAGCCAGACCTCCCAAGTGGAAATCCTGGCTCCCTTTGTCACTACCCCTGTGTCCTTGACATATTACCTAACCCCTCTGGGCCTTGGTTTCATCCTCTGCAAAATGGGTAATGATAGTCATGGTCACCTCCTTGGGTTGGTGAGAAGGTAAAACGAGTGTGATTGTGTGTGAAGGACTTGGAGGAGGGCCCATTATGGAGTTAGACTTACTTTCCATCGTACAGTTCTGAAAGTCATTAAAATAAATGCATAACTATGAGAGAAAAGTTTTGCTTAACAACCATCTAAAAGATCACTACTGATAACCTTGATGGTATCACGGCTAGAAACACTGAGGTAGGGGAAGGTCCTGTGCTGACAGGTGGATGGCAGATGTTTTTGGAGGGCAAAGGGAATTGGTAATAGCTTGTCTCTACCCTTTACATAGTCAGGATCTACTCCTAAATATCTAAGAATAGGAGAAACACTATGCATGGCCATTGGGTACCTGCCTGTAGACTTCAGCCATACGATATGTCCCAGTCACTGTTGTGACCCACTGATTCCTGATCATGACTTTTCTGATTATGTGAGCTTGACTGCAAAGCACTTTTGCTCCCATTTCCCAGCTCCTCTCAATGTTGCTTTAGCTTCCTTTTTGGAGAAGCTTCTCTGGCTCAATTTTGTCCTTTCTCAGTCACAATATTGGCCTGGGACCCAGCCTCCTGGCCCAAAAGATGGAGGTCTGACATTTTTCTGGCGGAGCATGTGGATAGTCTACATTGGAGCATCCCAAAATAAGAACAAATCTAGGTTTACCTCTTGTTACAAAACCTACAAGGGGAGAGGCATGTGCTCTCTCTCCTGCTCCTGGCAGGGAAAGCAAGAACTCCTGATCTTAGCATGAAGCTTCAAGTGTTAAAGCAGGGCAGAGACACAAAGACCCAGCAGCAGGTGGATGTGACTTGTTGCAGCACTCAGAGTCAAGGTGCATGGAGAGAGCCATGCAGTTGGTGGCAATGCTTTCTGTGGTAGTAACAATTGGTCTTGTAGAAATTTCTAGATCATTCCAGTGGCTAAGCTTGGCTTTTCCAATGCCTCCTCCTACTTCCTGCCTGAGCTGTGGCTTTGCCTTCTTTGAGCCTATAAGCTATCAAATATCCTCCCAATAAATGTTTTTTTTTTTCTGAATCAGCCAGAAGAGGTTTCTGTTGTTTATAAGCAATAACCCTGACTAGTATGCCAGTTTGGGGAACTGGACCATAGCTAACAAAGTATCCCATTTTCACTTAGTCCTGGCCTGGTGGGTCATCATTAAGTCAGAATCTATCCTGAGAGACCCCATGGGGAGCACAGGCAATGACCTACCCTTTTACTTTAGTGGTCTTGTTTCTTAATATCATTAAACATTAATAATTTTCTGGCATTTGCTTTTCTTGCAGTCCTCATTCCTTTCTGACCAGACAACATTCAACTGGTTTGCAATATTTAAAAAAGTTGGAAGCTTGGGATTAAACCAGCAACAGTAGGGAAAAATTTTCATGAAAAATGTAAGTGGAGCTTCTTTAGATAAAGCCAAGTAACAGTATGAGAAAGAACATTGTCCCACTTTCTGTATTGAATTTTTTATTGATTTGGTAGCATTGTGTCATCTACTCCCTGCGTGGTTTTTAACTTTGAATTTCCATTATTGTCTTGGAGTTTTAAAATTACATTCAGAAAGTATATCTTTTGGGCTCTTGAGGGTGACATTAGAGGAGAAATGAAGATACATTCTTGTCTTGTGAATTATCAAAGTGACATTAAGAAAATGTAAAATGTACTCTGATTAGCTTCTCATACAAGGCAGTCACTACTCCCCATATAATTCCAAAGAATAGAAGCACATGCATTCTACTCACTTACATTTATTTCTTTAATGGATGGTTTCTTTTGTGGGCTGTATTTATCACCAAATTATGTCCCTTTTCAATGCAGATATGCACTTAATGAGTATTTATTGTGAGCCCGCCTTCTTTCAGCATGTAAAGACATGAGAAGAAAATATGTTTTCTTTGTACCTTTGGTTTTCTAGATAGGGAGCTCACCAAGAACAGATCAAGAATCTGGATCGTCTTCACCTTTGCATGACCAGAACCTGTTTCTGACTTACTATACAGCAGGTGTTTGGTTGAATAATCCTACTCTCAGGGAAATCATAGGATAGTAGCATAGGCATATATGCATAGATATGAAAGCTGCATAAAGGGAAAGGTATTATTCATGGAGATAGAATATAAAGTAGGGGGGATACACAGTCTACTTAGTGAGTCCAGGTCCAAAATATTATTTTTTACACCTCCTGTCTGTCCCCACTGTGGTCTCTTTTTCTGTGTTCTTTCTGTGCAGCCTCTGGTCTTACCTTTTGGCCCTGCCATCCTTTCTTACCACCTCTATCCTGGACTAGATCCTTTTCCTGTGCTCAAAGCTCAAAGCTCTATAAGAAGAAATGTGGTGAGTAGGAGACTTTTAGAGAATTTTTTGGCAATAACAGACCATAGCCTGATATGATTCCAGATTTAATGTTTGACATCTCTTTCCTATAATCATATTAACCATTCCTCACTCCAGAAAAATTTCTGCCTAATAGCAATAGCAGTCCCCATCCGCAATACTCAAAAGCTCCCATGTCTTGGTCACTTGTTTATAGCTAGCAGGTGAGCTCTTGTCTTACTCCTAAACTCCTGCCTTGACTTTCCTTTGTATATTCAAAGATTCCTGGAGATATTTTTCTATACCAAGAACCATTGACATTGGGTATCCAGACTTATCTTCCAACAAAGAACAAGAAGGAGCTTCACAACCAAAATTCACACACTTAATCTGGAAACCCTCCTTCACCAACCAGAACAAAGAGGGCCAGGAAGGGGGTGGAGAGGAGTCTTTCCTGTTCCACACCTTGGCAGAGTGTTGGACACAAACAGGGATTCAAAAGAATTCACAGCATGATGGACTGTGAAGGAGGCAGGAAGAGTGGGTAGTCAGTGAGGAAGTTCCCACCAGGATCAGGCAAAGATGGATACATGCTCATGAGTTAGTCCTGTCAAGGAATGGGCCTCTGAGAATCAAGCAAAGAAAGACTGTGAGCATCAAAAATGAAATTGAATCATGGTATATATTTGCCCCTTGATTTCTTCTTTATTGAGATATGAATGGGATAGGGTTGGAGAACATCTACAACTTTGAACTTTGTTCCTAGGGGATTAGGACACATGGATATCTAGAGAGGGAGCTGTAAACTTGAAGAAAGCATGATCGAATCAGTGCCAAGTAAAGTTTGAACCTTTACACTCACTGGACAAGTGGAACCAGCTTTAAATGTATCTTACAAAACTCAAGATGTTCTTTATCAAATTTATAGAAGGTATTTTTCTCCCAAACAAGTTAGAAGTTGGGGAGCCTGGCTATTATTCCTTCCCTTTGGTTTGTCTGGGATGGCTTTTATAATCTTTCCAAGGATGGCTAACACAAGGAATAAAGCATAACCAGATCCCAGCCATTGCTTTTTATAGTCTGCTACCTTACCAGACTACACAGATGCATAGAATTTTCTTGCTTTACCCTGAGAAAAGGAAACGAAAGTGCAAGAATAACAAACCATACCCTGTGGGTTTTGAGTATGTTCTGAGTTTGAAAAGGGATTGTCTTACGTTTAAGTATTAAACAGTGTCACGGGACAGATATACCAACACTCACTTTCCCTTATTTGCCCAAGTTTGAAACAAGCAAAATAAAATTTGACTGTATTTTTTATTCCATTTTAGAGGCATGAACTTCAAAAGATAATCAGTTACTTGTTAATTCTGTAAGCCTCATAATTGGCAGAATTTTGTGATTGGAAGGACTGTTTCAAATGACTTAGTTCCACCCCTTACTAGTATTGAATCTCTTTGCAAAGCCCTCACCGAATGTTATTTAGCTTCCTTGAGCCACTGCCTGTGTGGATGATTCATCATCTTCGGAAGCATCTCATTCTCTTGTTGCCAGACTTTACTGCTGGAAATACCTCATTTACATAGCATCGCAGGCCGCCCACCATCCTAATTCCACCCTGAAGGCTCTATGGTAAATAGAACCATCATCCATCCAGTTGCTCAGGTTAAAAGTCCGAGACTTATTTTTTACTCTTCTCTGTTTCTTATACTCCCTCTGTAGTCCATCCACAAACACTATCAGATCTCCCTCAAATTTTACACCAAACTTCATCACTTTTCATCTCCATGTCAAACACCATCATAGGAGCTACCTTCACTCTTGAACCTGGATAACTGCACTCATCTCCCCTCTGGGCTCCATGCTTTCATATTTGCCTCCCTCCATCGTTGTCTATGCAGCACACAGAGGAGAAGCTTTTAAGGAATAGATTGTATCATGTTACTCCCCCGAGCAATACCTGCCATTGGCTTCTCAGCGTGTCCATCATGTAGACATGCAAGGGTTTGTGATTCCATCCCACTTCTGGCTCACTCTCTTGCCTCTATGTCTCATTCACAATCCTCTAATCAGTCCTGGATATCTTAAAATAAACCCAAACCTTTGCACATGCTGTTCTTTTTCTCTAGAATGCTCTGCCTTCACATAGGCTCATGGTTGGATTCCTCACTTCCTGTAAGTCTCTGCTTACATTTTACCATCTCAAGAGAAGTCTTCTCTAACCATCCAGTCTATCTTAGCATGTCTCATGTGAAATTTGATGTGTTTATTCCTAACATGTGTTTATGTCTAGATTGCAAGCTCCATGACAGCAAGGATTTCCTGTTTACTCACTTCTGCAAGCCTAGTGCCTGAATGATTTCAATACAATGGTGTTATGAAAACAATGAATAAATAACATCTTTAATCTTTCTTCCAAACAATTGCCCTCTCATTACTTCAAGATATTTACTTACCTCCATGTCAGTCTTTCTCTAGAAAAAAACAAAGCATTCTATAACTGGTCTTCACATGGTTTCCTAGCCTCTTCCCTCTTGGTCTCCCTTTTCTTTTCATGAGTGGAGTATTTCAAGGATGTAAATTAATAGAGTTGGTAATGCTTTATCAGTAGTGCTCCAAAGAGATGGTCCTACTGCTTTGGTCCCCATGCTCTTCCTCCTTCTAATTTCTCCAGGGTCTGAAATTATTTCTATCACATATATTTTTAATATATAGAAATATTCCTATAGGCATAAAATATCATATGTTGACATTTTCAGGCAGCATGTAGTTTTGCAACTACCTTCTTATTGTACCAGTTAAGTGTGTGGGCTCTGAAGTCAGTCTGTAAGGTTTGAATCTAGTTTTTCCCATTAAAGTACTAACCAGGATCACCCTTGCTTAGCTTCCAAGATCAGATGAAGGTGGTATGGCTGTAAACTAAATCTAGTTTTACTTTGATGCAGGTCACTTAATGGTTTTGAATAATAAGCAATAGTAATTGGATAAATTAAATGATAAGAACATGGATTTTTTTATTAAATGTTTTTAGCAACACATGCACTGGTTAAGAGGTGTGATGGAAGAAAATCAGGACCTAGAAAAGTCAGAAAGAAGAGTGTGGGGACCAAAATAGTAGGTCCAGGTCTTCAGAGCAGTACTGCTAGGGTGTCACCAGGTCTAGTACTTCATGTCCTTGTGAGACTCCACTCAAGATTCAAACTCCTGGAAGGGATAATGATATGGGCTTGTTTGGTTTACATTCTACCCTTTAACTTGGATATTGACTGATCTTCACTAAGATTGTACATAATGGTAGAGAGGTAGTTAGCCAAAGAAACAAAAATAGAGTGGATATTGGATAGGCCAATGGACAGATTCCTTCTCTACTTGCTACTTGGGAGTGGAGAATAATAATAATGACTGCCTTGTTGGTTGTCTTGAGGTTTAAATAATATATAGATGTACACATCTCTCTCTATATCTATATAAAAGGTTTAGCATAGTCCCTGTACATATTTAGTGTAGAAAGCATACAGCAAGTAAGGCATCAGCAAGTAAGAGTCCTAAGTACGGAACTACCACACTTGAGGTATGGTAAGGTGGTTGGTACCTCACTTAGACCCTCAGTGACAAAGCCTAAGGTAGAATGTATGATTCCCTATTTACATTAATGTTTGACTCTAACTGTCAAACTTCTTATTAACCAGGATCCTTGAATTGTTTCCATAGGTCCTCTGCTGGCTCTTGGGCCTCCTCTTCACACTAACACACCTGATTGGTCTTATACATACCCTGTGACCCTTAATTTTGTTTTGTTTTGTTTGGTGGTACTGGGGTTTGAACTCAGTGTGTTGTACTTGCTAAACAAATGCTCTACCACTTTAGCCACACCCCCAGCCCTTTTTTTTAAGTTACTTTTCAGATAGGGTTTCATGCTTTTTGCCCTTGGTCAAACTCAGACGGTGATTTTCTTACCTGTGCCTCTGCTTAACATGGAATTACAGGGGTGCACTATTCTACCCCAGCCACTTAATCTTGTTGGATATGACCCACTGTTTCCTTCTAAAGCCTGAAACCTGGATTCTGTCTTCTAACAAAAACTTGTAACCTTGTGTCACTTGCACATTTGTGATGACAAGTTTAACCGACATTATAAGAAAAAGTGCATGAGCATCCATTGCAACTGTGAAGCCCAGCACAAATGAAAGGTATTATTTTAGTTATCATCCAAGTGGTGATTGATGTAAGTGATGCAGTGCAGTGACCATTTTCCCCTCATCTGCCAGTCTTTTTTCCTTTCAGTTCACTAGGTGAGATAATGCCATGTGCCTTCCTTAAGCAGGTACAGTTAAGTATTTTACAAGTATGGGAGCTTTCCCATTAGCATCTGTCTTCTTGAGAGTTTCAAGGAATTGAGATTTTAAATAGGCATTCATCTAGTGCTGAAGCCATATGGGCATGTGTTCCCCATCTTGAAAGTTTGACCTTGGCTGGCTTCAAAAGCAACAATCATTGCTATTTCAGAGCAAATGTAATTTACATTATCTGATTGCCGACAATGTGATATCTCTGCTCTGTACAGTCACAGTCATAGAAATAGCTACAATAATGAATTTATGTGAGCAGCTCTGGTAAAGGGTTTAGGGTAAGGTTATTTATATAATTTCAACCGTTTATGTAGAAAACAGGCAGAATAATACTGATATTCTGTGACTTGATGTTGTATGCCCAGTTGGGAGAGTGCCCTTCACCATTTTACAAATGTACATGGATACAAACATAACTCCTAACACTGCTGTTCTTTGGACTGGAATTAGACGACTTCACTATATTAAAATAAAATAAGTATGCTTTAGCATACAAGATATTATACATCTCTGGACTCTAAGCCATGGATGGTATACCTGGAGGCCCAATGTGTTGTCTGGCACTGGCAGTACCATTTTATATTTATATTTCCTATCCACTGTAAACATTCATGTCTCTTTCATTAATGTTTCATACTGATGCTTATGATATTTTCGTATTTGAAGATGGTAAATGTCTTTCTTCTATTAAAAAAAGAACATTCTCTGATGTTACATACCCATTAAATCATATGCTTTTTTTGTCTTTCCAAACTCGGGCATCTTTGAAGCAGACAATGAGTCCTTTGAGAAGAAATTTAAGGTCAGCATCCCCTAAACTAGTCTTTGTTCCTCAAAGGAAAATGAGCATGGTGATGACTGGGTTTTAGTGGAGTAAGGCACAGCGAACAGCTGAAATCTGAGTGAGAGCTTAGGGAACGTGCTGACCATTAGCACACACTTGCTCCTCTCTCTGAGAATTCCCTCTTCCTGATCAAGTGAAGTTCCTGCTATTCTTAGACAGTCCATGGGTCTTTTGAGAGTGCTGTGGCCTCAGTCCTCCTGAGAAAATAAATGCTCAGTTGTGACAAAAGCCATTTTAGGATGAAGCTTGTCTGCTACAGGACAGGACCCTGAGGGTCACAAAGTCTGTTGAACCGCAGCAAAGAGTGTTCTAAACCAAGGCCTTTGAAAGTGAGATTCCCTGAGACAAGAGCCAAAGAGATGTGATGAATCTGCCTTTAGTGCCACACTTCATGCACAGACGTGACTCCGCGTCTTGTCTGAGCTTCTGTGTTCTGAATGCTGACTAGAAAACATAAACCTGATAATGTTGCTTCTTTCTCATCTATTTATAATTTGGACTCAGATGAATTCTGGCCTCACAGGATGTGCTCACAATATTGGTGTAAGATTCTTTACTCAAGCAATGTTTTTATTTCCCTTCCTCACTACTTTTTAAACATCCTGGGGCCAGATTCCGTTAATCCTCTGTCTTCTGGCTTCACAAGACAGATGATAATTCTGGTAAACAGGCCTCCTCTCTCCTTCTCATTTTTTCCCCCTGGGGAGAGGTAATCAAAACCTGTACATGTTTCCCTATACGACAATATTCAAGTGAATTTAGAGAATATGAAATGGTTTAAGTCCTAAAATAGAATGCAGTGTCAGAAGCATGACATCATGACTGGGTATTTGGAAACTACATATGGGCTAGAATTTAATGGCCAGGTATAAATGAGGTAGAGGAAAACACAGGCTGTGGCCTTGCATTGTGGCAGGAGGCAGGAACTCAGATTGCATTTAAGCTTGGCCTAACTCATAGAATTCAGTGCTGATTGTGTGATCTAGTGAATGGCCTTGAGGTCAGACATGGCTCTTATCTCAGTGCCTGTTTTGCATCATCCTCTTGGGTTCACTCTTCTGCTCAGCTGATGATCTTCAGAGCTGGGCTGCACTGTGGAATGTTACATGTGTTGTAACAAATGACCTTCCATGCATGGAGGCACATGCAAGGTGCATATCATAGCATTAAAAGCCTTGTTTTGCATATCTAGTTTCATACCATGTGTGGGAAAATGATCTGCTGTAGGTTTTGTTGATTAGTTAACTTTGTTCGCTGTGTGTTTGGCTAAATTGCACAGCCTACCTGCATTGAAAACTTGCTTCACCAGGGTTAGCTCTATTCCACCATCAAGCTAGGGAGAAAGAAGGACAAATGCTAAGCTTTGGATCTGCCAGCTTCCCCAAGAGGCCCATGTGTCTGGGGCTTCTCTTCAGCCTGGTGCTATTAGGGGATAGGGCCTAATGGGGGGGTCCTCTGATCATAGCTAGCATGACGTTGCAGAGGAGGGTGGGACCCTGCCCCTTCCTGTTCCTCCTTCTCTTTGCTTCCTGGCCACTATGAGGTGAGCAGCTTGTTCTACCACTCACTCCCCACCATGATGTGCTTCTGATGTCCTTCTTCCTCATGACCCCCAAAGAAACAAGGTCAATGAACTATCCATAGAACCTCCAAAACTGGTAGCTAAAGGAAACCTTTTGTCTGTCTAAGTTTATGACTTCAGCTATACTGCTAGATTAACAGAAATGTGACTAACACAACAAGAATATCAAATATCTGCAGAAAGAACCAGCTGAGGGGGAAATAACATGATAAATGGATGAAGAAGAATAGTTGGAGCAGCAATTTTCAAATTAGTTTGCATAAGATTTACCTGGGACTTGCTGAAACACACAGATGTGTGGCACATACATTCAGCACCCTGGACCCCAACAGGGGACTCTGATTCTCTAGGCCTTAGGAAGGTCCTCTGTGCTTTTAACAGGCTCCCAGGTGGTTTGGGTACAGGTGTTTATTGGTCATCATTTCAGAAATAAGGCGCTGTGTGGAACAGGCAAGTCCAGTGGGCATGAGTCTGGCTGCAGCATTGATCACTGGTCAAATTTCTTAACTTTCTTAGGCTTTATTTTGCTTAACCAAAAGTTGGTCCCCCTACCCTGCAAAACATATGGGTGTAAGTCAAACACAAGTACATGGCTGGATATGTGATAAGAATTCAATATATCACAATTATGATTAGTATTACTACTGTACAACCTTAAAAATTGTGCTCCAAAAAGTGCTAAAATTACTTGAATACTAGACAAATGCCTACAAAGCAGGAAACAGGGCAGTAGGGCTGAGCCAATAAAAGGGACTTAGGAAATGGCAGATAGACTGTCATCAACTTGTCAATCTTGTTGTTGATGCTTTTGTACCTATGGCTTCCTTGTTTTTAGTTTCTGTGATATTTTTCTCTTTTTACTTAAAAAATATGTCATGAGAACTTGTTTTATAACCATAACTTTCATTTCCTTGTGGATATACCAGTAAAAATAAGGAGTGGACTATTCCTATTTTTTCCCAGGCCTGCTGCTTTACTGTTCCAAGGAGGTACAAGAAGACAGTGACCATAGTGAAAAAAAAAATGCAACCATCTCCTCCCTTTAAAAATACTCTTCTGTTGCCATTTTGAGATTTGTAATAAGTTTTGAACAAATGATACCTCATTATCATTTTGCACTGGCCCCCACAAACTTTTTCACTAGTCCTGTATGTAAATATGGTGGACTTTAGGGGGAGTCATTGTAGGTCATGGTTAGAGAAGCCCTTAGAGGAATTTAAACATCGATATGCTGTGATTCATACTCTGAAGACTCTTTACTTATTAATTAATTTGTCCTGGAGAAGAATAGATCACAGGTGAATGGTATGAAAAGTAGAATCAAAAAGACCAGTAAGAAAGGAGGTCATTTTAGTATTTAGGTGAGAGAAGACAGCTCACTGGATGTGCTGTGGAAATGGAATACTCAAGGCACCAGAAGGAACAGAAGTGAGATGTAGTTTTGGAGGTAGAGCCAATAAGACTAAATTTTAAACAACAAAAAAAGCACTGATGTCATAAACTTGTTCATCTGTAAGACGGCCTCTTGTCAAGCTAGAAGAAGGCGTTAGAAGCTATGCTGGTGAGAACAATAAGTTGTATGTAGAATTCTTGACCCTGACCCTGGCAGCTTTGGGGCCTGGAGTCTAATGACCAAACCCAAGGAGAGGTCTGCTGAGCAGGTTTCAGGTTGATCAAGGTCATCCCTCAGTGAATCTTGTATATGGGGTCAGAGAAAGAGCCCAACTTGCAGCTGTGGTCCAATGCCTCCAATGACAGCAATTATTGATGGTTGGCCTTTGTCCTGGTTTGGTAGCAAGCAGATGACAATGAATAGATATAGAATGAAGAGACCCACATTGGAGTAGATATGTCATTAGAGGCTTACTAAAAGAAACCAGAAGAAACTTGTTTGAACAGCAGTTATGTGGATCTTTTTAGAGCTTCACTGTTGTCTAGATGAGGAAGGGCACCAATTAAATATTTATAATGCTCTCTTGTTTATTACATTTTATTTCATTTGGCCTTTGGAAAATATGACAGAGTTGAATTTCGTGGTTGTTAGTGATCATTAAGTTCTATAATTAATTTTAAACTTAACATCACCTACTGCTATTTCTTTAATCTAACTAATGAGATTCTTTAGAATTTACATTAACCAATTAATCAACATGACCATGGGGAAGAAATCAAGGCCTCATGTTCTCACAGCCACAAAGTGAACACTCTATTCAAATGCAAGAAAACTCAGACTCAAGCTTATTTTTACCCCCATCAACAATCACTTTGTGTTTGTGAAGCATCCTGAGATGCCATTGTGTCACTTTAATTTTTTGAGATTATTCTGGCTATTGAGCTGAGGGAGTCACATGGTGTTGAGATAGTGACCTGCTATTGTAGTGACTCCTTGGTGGGCTTTTGTAACTGTTCCATTAAAATGGAAAAGGCTATGTTGGCTAATCTTAAATGAAAAATGGTTCTCCAAATGTCTGCTGACACTGGGTTAACAAGTCTGTAATTCTGAGTTGAAATGAAAAGGGGATCCTAAAATGCTCACTGCCCACCCACCCAATTTCCTTCAAAAATAACTGAAATACAACACTTAGGTTTTCAAGTTACTCCTGCCTGGGTGTGCTTCTGCTTCCATGGCATCCATTGGAAGAAGGACTATAAAGGGAAGAGAGCATCTGTTCCTCCAAAAAGCAAGATAACAAAATTAAATTCTGTCATAAGAATTAAACTTTCTGTTAGTTTTAACTGGGGCCTAGGACAGGCATTGGCTAGCAGGCAAGTAGATTAGTTTGTTTGAGTTTGTGTATTCAATTGGTCTTAGAATCCACTTTAAAAATACTAAATATTTTCCTTGGAAATGCAGAAACTTCCTGCATTTAGGAAGGAAAAAAATAAATGAAAGCTCTGTTTGTTTTGCATGTCCAGATGTGGACTGAATACCATGTGGGATGGAGCAAATAATGAATTGCACTGGCGTGGGGCTCTGCTATAACACCAGCCATGACCTTGGGTTAGTCACATGTACCTCTCTCCCCAACCTCAGTGTCATCTCTAAAATGTCAGTTAAATAGTGATGTGAATACTCAAGTTTCTTCCAGTTTTTGACTTGGTCACTATCAGGAAACAATTCTTTTTCTTTCATGTTTTATGTTTTCAGGAACAGCAAGATTTCTTTGTGTACTAACTTGAAACTTGGTTCAGTTCTTTTTCCTTATCATCACACTTTTTCCCCTACTCAAAATTTCTTTTTTTTTTTTTAACCCTCTGATGAACTTTCAAGGCAAAGCTAAACATTTGTCCAGAAGAATTTAATTAGAGGTTTATTGATTTTCCTCACATTGGTCCATTGTCCTTCTGTTGTTTGGTTGTTTATAAACCTACAAACTTGTATTTAAGTGTTTACAGGCACAGATTATGTAAACAATTATTGTAGAGTCAAGAAAACATATAATCACAAAATGAGTTGGTTGTTGATATGTTTAAAGATATTTAACTTTTCTCTTGGAAAAGAAAAGGAAGGCAAAGAAATGTGAACAGTCTATATCCTATATCTACGTCATGTAAATTTAGATCTAATCTAATCCATCCATTCATCCACCCATCTTTCTTCCTAACAGAAAACACTGCTATATGTGTTCTAATGGCAGCATTTGCTACTATTGAGAATTGTTTGAATTATAGTATTATAACTCTTAAAGTTGCCATCATGTTGACTAAGTTATGCTATTGTTTTTCTGTTGAACCAGCATACATGTCCAAATATCAGAGCACGTTGAAGGGCCTAATGATCTTGCATGGTTACAGAGTTATCACAGATCTTGAGAACTATTTTAAGACCCATGTAGATTATTCTAACATCACCCTAATATAATCTTGCAGATGTGTTAACATTTTTTTCTGACATTAAACCTAATTCCCCCTAGTAAAAAGACAAAGCATGCTTTACAGAAATTGACTACTATAACATATTTACCCAGGTATAGTTTTTTGATGTTCCATTGGAAATGGAATTTGTGATCAAACTTTGAAATATATTACTGGAAGATACAATTATAATTTTCAATGACATGAAAGGACATTTACTATATGAGTCCATTTACATGAGGTACCTAGAGTGGTCACATTCATTGAGAAAGAAATTGAAATAGAGATTTCCAGGGTTTGAGAGAAAGGGAAATGGAGAGTTAATGACAAATGTGTCAGAATTTTTGTCTGAGAAGCTTTGCAGATGGGTGATCACTTCACATCAATGTGAATGTGATTAATGCCAGAGCCATATACTAGAAAAATGGCTAAGATTCTGAAAGTTTGTTTATGTCATGTGTATTTTGTACAGTTAAAGGAACCCAAAAGATTTTCAAAATAGTCTGACAGATAGTTGAATATGAAGTGTCCTCTCAGAAATTTTTGCTCATATGTTGAAGTCTTGGTCTCCAATGCAAGCAGTGTTCAGAGGTGAGCTTTGGGGAAGTGATTAGATCATGAGTGCTCTGCCTTTATCAATCGATTAACCAATTGATGGATGATGAATTCAAAATTTGAATGGACTATTGGGAGGTGATGGAATTGTAGAAGGTGGGATCTAGGTGGGGGAGATGAATCACTGGGGGTGTGCCCTGGAAAGAAATAGCTTGTCCCGGGAGCTTCTTCCTCTCTCTCTCTCTCTCTCTCTCTCTCTCTCTCTCTCTCTCTCTCTCTGTCTCTCTTCCCTGCCCCCTCCTTTTGATTCCTGGCTACCATGAAGCAAACAACTTAGCTCTAACACATGCTCTTACCTCCATGATGTTCTGTTTCACCACAGGTCCATAGCAAAGGGACCAGCAGAGTATGGACTGAAACCTCTGAAACTGTGAGGCAAAATAAATCTTTCCCCCCTTTAAGTGGTTCTCTCAAGTATTTGTCACAGCAACAAAAGGTCTAATACACCCTTCCATTTATTTTTGAGAGATAGGCTGTTTCTATTTTGTCAGAGTAGGATGCTGATTTAACTAGTTAGCTTACAAAATTAATATTCCAGATTTTCAAATTGAAGTGTGATAGAATTCCTCAATGAAAAGTAGAAATTACAATATATTCGGTTTCTTATTGCTTTATTAACTGAGGAAGTCTAAGACAGAAAACACAACATAGAGCTGTCATATCTCTAGAATAACACTATCTCAGAAGTACAGTTACATATGTGGTTTTGAACTTTCTAGCAGGCATGTTTTAAATAGAGAAATGATAAAATTAGTTTAAGTAATACATTTCATTAAATCATATATATCCATATTGTTATCATATCAATATTTAATCAATGCAAAATTATTAGCTATTTTACATTCTATGACTAAATCTTTGAAATTTTGTGCATATTTACAGTTAAAAGTACATTTCAATTTGAATACTATATTTTAATTGGAAGTTCTTATTTTAAAATAATTGCACTCGTGATGCTTTTCATAGATTCTGCTTTAGAAAATGGAGCAGAAATACTTTCAATATAAATCTTATAGTGGAGCAAAGCAATACAGGTATCTTACATTTCTTACTTTTTAGCTGAACTGACTTTGAAGTTTTGACCTAACATACCTGGAATACCATCCAGCATGACAGAAACTAACTTTTCATACTTAACTGAAATTCTTCCTTGGAAAATATAAAATGTGGAAAAATATCTAACAAGTTTGATTTGATGTTTCTTAGTAAATTTGGAAGTCCTTTAAGACAAAATATACCCAGAGTACTAATCATACAGTGTGTTACATACAACTTATTTTGTACAATTTATATTTATAATCTTAATCATATTTTGAATAATTTACTCTTTGATACAGTCAGAAATATCTTACATTAGATGGCCAATTGTTTTCTGGCTTTAATTTCTTTTATTTTTTAATGTTTTATCTTTTCCCAGCACAATTTTCTTTCTTTCTTTTTTTATTCATATGTGCATACAATGTTTGGGTCATTTCTCCCCCTTTTCTCCACCCCCCTCCCTAACCCCCCTCCTCCTCCCTCTCCCCCCCATCCCCTCACTACCCGGCAGAAACTATTTTGCCCTTATCTCTAATTTTGTTGAATAGAGAGTATAGTAACACACATGCACAAGAAATCAATGTGAGTCAACAACCTGTATCCTTATCTCAACTAGCAAAAACCTTTGGTCCTTCCTATTATTGCTTATACTCTTTCTTCAACAATTTTCTTAATAAGTTTTAATTTATTTGCCATGTGTTCAACTATAAAACAATTGCTTCTTTTAAATGCATGAATCCAATTATGAAACCTACACTTAAAATAGTGATAATTATGATGATAGGACATAAATATATAGGGGACTGTATATGCGGGTGTTAGCAGAGGGGCAAGTAAAGGATACCGAGGGGTGAAGAGGATGAAAGTATGCTACGTATATACATATGAGAACAGCATAATGAAACCCACCAGACACTGTGAAAGGGGAGACGGGACGGGGAATGAGAATATGCTGGAGGGGGTGGACTTGTTTAAGGTAGGTAAACTGTACATGTGTATGGAATTATCACAGTGATATCTGCCTGTATTATTCATGCATGATAATTCAAAAAAAAGAATAAAAAGTCAGTTGATCAATCCAAGTCATTTATAGTTGACCAAAATGATGGGAAAGGATCCTGTTAAAAAACATTTCAAGATTATTTGCTGGACATTCAATTTGAATCTTAGATGAATAATTTTATTCTCTTTGGACTTTTGAGAAGAAATGGATCACCAATATTAACAATATTTCAAAATAGAGTTCACAACAGAATGCACATATAAGTAAAAGGCTCAATCATTCTTTTCTACAGTACTGGGTTTTGAACTCATGGCCTTGCTTGCATTTATTAGAGAAATTCTACCACTTGAGCCATACCTCTAACCCTAGACTCAATCGTTCTTTTTTTCTGTTTTGTTTTTTGAGCTTTGCTTCCCCTCCCCTCCCCTTTATTGTTGTGCTCGGTGGGGGTACATTGTGGCATTTACAAAGGTTCTTATAATGTATCAAATATATCATACTTGGATTCAGCCCCTCCACTACTCTGCTTTATCCCCTCTTCCCCGATTCCTGGAACAGTTTCAACAGGTATCATTTTTGCATTTGCATACATGTCTATATGTTGTTTGCACCATAATCAGCCTCTTATCCCCTAACTCTGCCACCTTGCCACCTACACCTTCCCACTGGCACCAACCCCCACCCCACACATAGGACCTGTTCTGCTCTTCTGTTCTCTGATGTTGTAGAAGAAAAAAGATAAAAGATAAAAGGAAAAACATGACATTTTTGCTAGTTTGAGATAAAGATAGCTACACAGAGAGTTCCCTTGTGTTGTTTCCATGCATATGTGTATTATAACCCCAAATGATTCATCAACTCTAGTCTTCTTCACTCCTCCCTAGGCCCCTTCCTATGATGGCCTCAGCCAGTTTAAGTTTCTATATTCATTCCTGTACAGAGAACACATCAGTCACATTCAAGTTTTTGGTTTCCTTCTCTTGTCCTATCCCTCCTGTGAGTGACCTCCCCTTAGTGTGACCCTCATCCCATAATATTGCTACATTTGTTTTAGGGCTATGTCCACATATGAGGGAGAACAAGTGACTTTTGGCCTTCTGAGCCTGGTTATTTTCACTTAAGATGATGTTCTCCAGTTCCAACCATTTACCTGAAAATGACAAAAATTTCATTCTTCTTTGTGGCTGAGACTCAGTCATTCTTTTATTTATTTATTTATTCATATGTGCATTTACATTGTTTGGGCCATTTCTCCTCCCTGCCCCCTCCTCCTCCCCTACATCCTCCCTCTCCCCTCATCCCCTCTCGCTTCCAGGAAGAACCTGTTTTGCCCTCTTCTCCAATTGTGTTGAAGAGTATACATAAGCAATAACAAGAAAGACATAGTATTTTTGCTATTTTGAGATAAAGACAGCTATGCAGAGAGATTCCTAGTATTGCTTCCATGCACAAGTGTATTACAACCCGAATTGATTCATCTCTACCAGACCTCTTTACTACTTCCCGGTCACCTGCCCTTGAAAAAATGCTCACCATCTCTAGCCATAAAGGAAATCCAAATCAATCATTCTTAACTTTCTTTTTTAGTGGTACTGAGGTTTGAACTCAGGTCTTCAGGCCTGCCAGGCAGACTCTCTACTGCTTGAGCCATACCACCAGCCCTTTTTGCTTTGGTAATTCTAAGATATGGTTTCATTTTTTGCCCAGATGGGCCAGGACCACGGTCCTCCTATCTTATGCTTTCTGCTATAGCTAAAATAGCAGACATGTACCACTGTGCCCAGCTATTAGTTGAGATGGGGTTCCACAACCTTTTTACCAGGGCTGGCCTTGAATCTTAGCTGGACTGATGTAGCTGCCCAAGTAACTAGGATTACAGATGTGAGCCACCAGTGTCCAACAATCATTCCTAACTTCTGAATCACAGAAAATGGCTTCTGGGAGCTCAGTTTGAGAAAAGTTTGGAAGTTAAATTCAAGATTCAAAATAAATGTTCCTGGTTTAATCAGGCATGTCTATCTTGGGCATGGAGTGGGAGAGGAAGCAAATACACCACATATCTTTTTTGGAAAATTACCCATCTGGGATTGAGGAGTCTAATTGCTTATTATATGTGACCTTGGATAAATTACTTACATTCTCTATGTCTAAAACCATGTAATATAACTTCTAAACAAAGGAACTAAAATAGTTCCTATGATCTGGCTACAATTTCTCTCTCTCTCTCTGCTGCAAGTTTCTTTATCTATTAAATGCCTCTTTCTGCGTTTTCAAAAACCTGCTGTTTTATAGCATGGCTTCTGTTTGCTGTGGCACCACTTCTAATTCAGAACAACTTTGTGACAACATTTGACTCTTTCTACAAATTTTAACTGGCTCAAGTTCACTCTGATTTCCAGGTGGAATTCCTAAGTGCAGTGACATGACTTGCTGGCTTAGCTCTTTTTCATGTAGCATGTCATTGGCAGCCTGTTGTGTCAGATATCCATCTCTGAGCCAATTTGCTATGGAAGAAAGGTTGCATGGCAGAAAGCATTGGTCATGTGAGCAGCAGTGGTTCTGCACTGGAGGTTCTTCTTAGAAGGAGGTGTGGGTAAGGAGGAAGGTATCAGCTGACATCTCACAGTAGGTGTTGGCATAGAAAATCACTGTAGTCCCCATTCTGATATTATTATCGAAAGAACCTTTTCCAAGACTGAGAACTTTCTGAGGAAGCAGCAATTTTGTGTAGGGAAATTTTGTTGTTTGTGGTGGTGGTAGTGATGCTGGGGATCGAACCCAGGTCCTTGTGTAAGCTAAGCACATACTCTAACACTGAGGCACATTCCTAGTTCCTTGTGAATGAGAATTCTTAATCCCAATATAAGAGAAAAAGAAAACAAGGTCTTTGATATTATCAGTGGCCCTCAGACTGAATTCAAATTAGATCTCCCCCTTCTGCCATTTTTCATCTGTTAACACTGTGGAACACATCACCCTTTACCATGTCTCTTCCTGTAGTGACTGCTTCCTTGGCAATAAGTTTCTGGATGGCCTCCCTGCAGGCAACTCTCTCTCTGCTGATTGGGTCCAAGCACAGGACAGTGCAGTACAGTTGACTTTACTGTACTATACTTATGCGTTTCTACACCTACAGAGTACATCAACAGTGGATGGAAAATATTTTTTAACTTTTTTCATCTGCATTGGACATGTACAACATTTTTTCTCATCGCTAGTCTCCCAAATAATATATAGTACCACTGTACACATAGCACATATATTGCATTAGTTATAATAAGTCACGTAAAGATGGTTAAAAGTCTATGTAACATATGCATAGGTGAAGTGCAAATGCTCTGCCATTTTATGTAGGACTCAAGTACCTACCTTTAGATTTGGGTATCTGAAGATGTCCTGGAACAAATCCCCCTCAGTCACTGAGAAACAACTGCATTTTATTTAACTGTAATGCCTTAGTCCATCTCGCCACTTCCCCAGAACTCAGTTATGACTTCTAATTAATTCCATTTAATAAGTAAATATTGAATACATACTGTGCTAGATAGGTAGGAGAATAAAAATGTGAACAAGATATTGCCCCTGCCCCAGAGGGATATGTAGTGGAGAAGGAATTTTATGGGCTTGTAACACATGATCTGTAATACAAAGGAAAACATGGAGTCTTAAGAAAGGTACAGATTTTATTTTAAAAAGTTATGAGTATTCAAAAAAAGGTAAAAGCAGTGTTGTTCCCATAAATGTTTAATACTTGACTCTGAGCTGTGTGGTAGGAGTAAGCCCTAATTTATAGCAATTGCTGATTTCCATAGTATAAATATTGCCATCATAATAATTTTAAACTACTAATCTGAAATCACTGAACACAGGATTGGGAAGAGACAGTAGTAACCCACTGTCATGCAATATTTTGGCCACAGAGATGGGATTCTCCTAAATAATTCTAAGAACACAGATAGTAATATATGTAGTAAAATGATTAGGAAGTATTTTGTCATCATTGTTTTTAATACCATTCACTGAATTCTACTTTGATATAATTTGATTTTTAATTACACTATGTTTAACAGCTGGCTTAGAAAATTCTAAAGATTTAGCTATTGCTACATATGCCAGCTGACACAAGACCTACTCTAGCACTTGACTGGGCAAGGGACTGTAAAAATTCAAATTCTAGAGTGACATAGGAGTGGATCAAACAGAAGCTATTGAAGTTTGAGTTGAGCATGAAGGGTTTAGCCTCTGGACATTGAGATAAGGAGGAGGAATATTCTCAAGAGAGAAAATCAGGTAAAGGAACAGAGGACAACAAGTTTCTGCCTGAATGGAAATGATAAGTGAATAGTTTCTTTAATGTAAATCAGTCACAGCTTCTGACTCAACTGAGCACTAACTCTCATGTCATCTCCAGCCCACCAGTTCTGAACCAGTGACAATGATGACACCAATTATAATGACAACCAATGTTTATCGATTGATTTCTGTGGCCAGAAACAGTTCTAATTACAGAAGCACTAATCATGTCTGCCATAATCCTCCTGGTTTTCTTAATCACTGAGTTGCTGAGCAGCCCCCACCTTGCCTGGGAGAGGCCTCGCCCCCTTGGGTTCTCCATGGGCCTGACACTGGCTATTGTCTTTCCCATAGCACATCACAAGCTGCCATTTGTCACCAAGCTTGAGGAAATCCTCGATGGAGAATTAAGAAAAAATACTTCTCTGCATGCATGCATGATTCAGCAGTGCAGAAAGAAAGTTCAGATGAATATATCTTTAAGAAAGATGAGGAAGAATAAATTTCTTTGAAGATGCATGCACACACTAAATCTCTATGTAAGGTAGAGCCATCTGACCTGGCCTATAATTTATACTCCTCTGGCTTTCATGAGCATTTGAGGATGGGGTTGTATTTCTTTGAGCAAACCAGCCCCATCAACAATCAGCAAGATAAAATTTGACAAACACTAGAGTCAAAGACTTGCTGTACACAGAAGCCTTGCAGATATAAAATGTAGCTGAAAAAATTTTAAGTGAGCACAGAATTTAATACACATCAAAATAGTTGTGAGAGTGTCCCCTTGCACATGAGTTATAGAGACCTGGTTTTGTTCCTTTCTACCAGTTTCTTATATAACCTGTCTTTTTGGAAGCAATCTTATTTCTTATAGTTTCAGGTTAAGAAATTATAGGAACATGTCACTCACATTCCAAGGATGATGAAATTGGGGAAAAGAAAGTGAAAACAAAGCTAAGATGAATGATAGTCTAAATTCTGCAGGACTAGTCATTCAGTTTTTATTTGAAGATCTATTTATTTTGGTGCAATTCACCTGTTCTCAACTGGAAAGAAAAGTCTGCTTAGGTAGAATCAATTTCTTCAGCTCCTGTTTGACATTTGTTTTTAAGGCTAGATGAAATGTTCAGTTGGAAGAGAACTGAGAGCATACTTGCGGGTTATTTCACTTTTCTAAAGAATACATACTGTGCTCCTCTCAAGAGCCCACGCTAATTGAGAAGCTCTATACCTAAAGACACTTCAGGGAAAGAACATGACTTGTTAATTACGTCAATAAAATGTATGTGCATGCATGTGTGGGGAAGGGGGGTGGTTTATTTTCTTACTATTTGTAGTTTGGCTTCCCCCTAGAAAATACTCAAAAAAAGACACACTGGATTACAGCAACATTATTTTCATGCTAAAGATAAACCTTGTTTGTTGAGGGAAATATGAGGTAGATGGCTTCAGAATAATCATCCTCACCCATCCCTGCCAATAAACAAGTTTAGTGAATTTAATTTCCCCTAATTTATAGTCAGCCTGTTTAAATTATTGTTATTTGGCCAGGATCATTTCATAGGGATTTAATTGTGCTTGTAAACCGAGTTTCTTTCAAATTCATCCCTTTATTCACTTTCTTCCTTCCCCCATGTCTCATTTTGCATATGCTCCAAAACATATCAATAATTTATGCCACAAAGCTTTGTTTTCTCCTTTCTAATTGCACACATGTTCTACATTGTGTGGTGATGCCAAAGGAAATGTGTACATTGAGAAGAGGCCTTGAATTTTTCATGAAATTTGGTTGGGGCTGAATGGCACTGTGTGGATCATTGGAAGGAGAACAAATCTATTTTTTGAAAGAGTTTTAGAACTGAATAAAACAGCAATATAGTACCAACAGAGATAAGACTGTTTAGTGTGTTTTGTTTATCATGTGAAGTTAAGCATCTTCACACATTATCTACTCTTCCCAACCACATTGCAAGGAAGGACTTATTCCATTTTACAGATGAAGGGATTGAATCTGCCTGGAAAAAGTCACTCAAATGTCACACAGCTATGAAGTGGCAGAAAGAGACTTTACCTCAGGCCTTAGGCCCAAATGGTATTCTCATGCAATCACTTACATAATATTCTTATATATGGTCCACATTAATTTAGAGAAATCAGTTCTGCTTTTGTTCTCTGTCTAGAACTAGAATCCCAAGTCCTCTAATAATAATAATAGTAATAATAATAATTATTATTATATCTTCTTCTTCTTCTCCCTTCTTTTCCTCCTCCTCCTTCTTCTGATGGCATTGGGGTTTGAACTCAGGGCCAGGCACTCCACTACTTGATCCATTCTACCAGCCCAGTATTTTCTATGTGGGTCTCTTTTTGTGGGGGACTGAGTTTAAAACCCAGGGCTTCTCACTTGCAAAGCAGGTGCTTTACTTCTTGAATCATATTTTATTTAAAAAAAAAAACTCACCTTCTCTGACCTATTCTAGATGGCTCCTAACCTTCAACCAGATTTACTGATCAAAGCTAAGAATCTAATTTTCAGGAAAGAATGGAAGAAAAGCTCACCTGCCTTAACTCTGTTGGGGTGCTGTGTGGCTCTTCCTGAGCTTATACTAACTTGATGTGGGATATTCATTCAGTCAGTATTTATAGACATGTAGACTATATGCTGAATCAGGGTTGAGCAGAGCTTCCCCTAATCTAGGGGACTTCCCATGAACTAGATAGTTCTCACCTCCTGTTTTTATTAATAAAGCTTTATTAGAACAGTCATATCCATTTAGTATGTATGGCCTATGGCTGCTTTAGTCCTACAACAATGGCAGTGAGTAGTTAAACATCATAGAGTCTGAAAACATGAAAATATTTACTATTCTGCCCTGTACAGGAAATGATTGCTGACCCTATGCTACGTAATGATCAAAACAGACCCAACTTCTATCCTAAGGAAGTTTATAACCACGTGGAGGAATAGACCTTGGTTAAACAGTCACTATATTATTAAATAAGTCTGTGAAACACACTATGGAAATAAATTACAGTAAAGTGGGGAATGTTTTCTTCCTGGGCTCATCACTTGTTACTGGTTCTTAAATTCAATCATTTGTGCCTTTTTTTTTTTATAGTGAGAAGTACTTGCCTGGGAAGACAAAAATTTCATTCATTCATGCATTTATTCATTCATTCAAGTTCAGTGAATATGTGCTGAATTTTGCCCATGTGTTGGACACTGTATTAGGCTCTGAGGACGTAGAAGTGAAAAAAAGTTGGTAGTTGGTCTTATTTCTATTAACTTCCTGGTATTATTTCTCAATTCATCCAGAGCCCAGAATTCTATTTACTGGGCCCCATCAACCTCCCAACAGATCCATAGTAAGTTCTGTCTCCTTCTTGAGACCTTATGGTATATTCCTTTTTTAAAATGGAAAGTACTTTGGGTTGGTTTATGTCACCCAGAACTACCCAAAACTTGTGATTCTGAGACTGAGTTAGCTAAGTTGAGTGTTTGTCTTCCTAGACTTGAAGGTAGAAGGAAGCAATGGTAGAAATGGCTCACATAGAGCCACTTCTGTCCCAGTTCTGTTCTTGGCTCCTTCATGATCCTGTCTTCTCTGTTCTTCTTCCTGATCTCATCTTTGAGGGCTTCATCACTAATTTCCCAATGGATTCTGGATATAACTTTATCTCAGTTCCCCATTTCTAGTTTCCCACTGCTCAAGCATACTTGAATGTCCCATTGGTTCCTTAAGTCTAACAGGTCCCAAACAGAACACAGTAAACTTTCCCCATTCATCCCTCTCTGCAAGCTCCTCACCTGGAACACACCCTTGGAAATAAACATGATAGTAGAAATAGCTGTAACCACTCACACATGTTACACCTCAGTAGGGAAATAGCTGAGAGGTTAGGTGGAGTCATACTGTTGGAATATCTAGGTGAATTCTGTCTCTCTGTCCATAGTCTAGCTCAGTTATAATCTTGAGGATATGTGTCTTTCCTATAACTCTGAACTCTAATCTCTATCTCTCCTCAGCTTTGTCTTGGTTCTCTGATTTTCATTCCCAAGTTCATGAATCTGATTTTTACTTTCTGGTCCTATGTCATCTTTGACCTTAAACTGTGTACCTGTTCTTAGCCTGATAAGACCACTATACAATGAATGGATATCGAAGAGTTGTTAGATATTCAGTGTTTTATATATGTTATCCAGTATAGTGCTTAAAGAAATCTTGTGAGCTATTATTATTTACTTTTCAAGTGAGGAGGCTGGACACCAAGAGGCGTAAGTATGTTGTCCAAGGTTATACAGGTTACATATGAGTGGAGCTAGAATTCCATCTGGGTCTGTGTGACTCCACAGTGGTAGCCCAATTCCTTCTTCCTATAATTGGAAATTGATTTCTGTTCCTGTCTTTCCTACTTGTACTACTTTGGGGATTGTGCTCTTGCAACTTACTTTAATAGCTACAGCAGGAATAAGTAAACCTTTTCTGTAGAGGACCAGATAGTAAACGCTCTGAGCTTTTCAGTTATACAGTCCCTGTCACAACTATTGCCTCTGCCACTGTTACTGTGAAAGCTGCCAGAAACAATACATAAGCAATGGGTGCAGCTATGCTCCAGTAACATCTTATCCATGGACACTGAAATTTGAATTTTATGTACTTTTCACATTTTGCAAATTACTCATTTTTTTCTAATCATTACAAAATTGTAAAACCATTGTTAGCTCATAATCCATATGAAATAGGCAACAGACCATTTAGGTCCCAGGCCATAGCTTGCCAAACTCTGTTCTATGCCACTTTGTTTGATTTTGGGTTTATAATTTTTCTGAAACATTCAGCCATTAGCAATAATTTATGGTGAACTTACTATATGTCACTGTGCTAAGTACTGTTATGCACACTGACAATTGTCATCTTTGTTGATACCCTATGAGGGACATCCTGATAGAATATTCATTTTACAGATGAAGGAAATGAGCCACTGAGAGAAGAACTACTTTGCTCAAGATTGAAATAAACCAGGAAATGCTTGAGTCTAGTTTAGAGCCCTGGCTGGCCAACCCCAGGCCTTCATCTAAAGCATGAAGGTATTCTCCCTCTCTGGTTCCTCTGAGATAATGTACATTACAGTGTTTGGAAAACTATAAAGGGTTATATAAATATAAGTTAATAACTATCATAATTATTCATGTTACATCCTCATCCAGGTTTCTGAAGGGATTGGATTGCAATCAAATTGATGTTAATCAAAACAAAAACACTCAGGCATGCCGTGGGATGGTATCTGTTTTTCTGTCCATCTTAGCATTAAACATTTGTAAGCATTGGATTTCCATCTCAAATAAGCAGTGGATGAGAAGTCTTGAACGCAGTGTGGCTTTGCTCTGATCTCCCCTGAACTTGGCATTCTGCCTCAGTCCTGATTAAAACCAAAATGAAGGTACAGATAGGAAAGAAGTTTCAGATCACTAAGGCTTGTGATTAAGTTTTTGTAAATTTTTTTCACTCTTTCATTTCTTTCACGTTCTTAAATTAGATAGCAGGAGAGACATGACTTAATTATTAAGAATACTTTGGAGCCAAATGGAAAATTATACTACTACTTACTCAGATGCCTGGGTAATTAGAGCCCAATTATTTCTCTCATTTGGCACTAATGAATGAAGATCAATTAAAAAAATAATGTAACTGTGAATTGCTTTTATTGAGCAGAGAGCTCTAAGCAGCTGAAATCATCTACTCTTTCACTAATTGAAAATACTAAGTGAAGGCAATCCCAAATGTGATTGTGTCTGTAATTTTAGAGCAGTTAGATTTTCAAAAATCCCACAGATGGCCAAAGCCTTGTGTTAGACTCATTTCCTGGGTACAGCACAGTGCTCTTTCTTCCATAAGGAGAGTCAAAACATGGCTCAAGAAATTTTTATTTCCCTAGTGATAACATCAGGCTTGCTGGCAGGACTTCATCATTGCTTCTGGGCAGGTCTTGCTTGGGCTAAGATGGAATGTCTGATGTGCTTGGCTATTTTATTTTTCTCCTGATTAGTATATCCATTTCATCAAATGCATTCTGAAAAGAGCATTTATTTGACTGTACAAACCCGATTGAAAGAGACATCTTCTTGATTAAAATTTGAGAGTTATTTTATAGGATGTAGACTTACCTTTTCCAAGACACCTTAAATTTCAGAGTTTGCCTTTTAAACATCTGATTAAACAGCAACCACTGAAATGAGCCAATGCTATTTAATTTTATCTGGCACATCCTTGTTTTGGACTTTTTTTTTTTTTTTTTTTGGCCAGACTGGGGTTTGAACTCAGGGACTAGCACTACTATTTGGCCTCTAGACCTTTTAGCTCTGATTATTTTGGAGATAGATTCTTGCTTGTGACCCAGGCACCTGGACCAGGATCCCTCTCTTTGTGCTTCCCGGCACAGCTGGGATGACAGGAATGCACCATCATTCCCAGCTGTTGGTTGAAATGGGATCTTGCAAACTTGACTAGCCTCCAACCATGATCCTTCTTATCTCCACCTTCTAAATAGCTAGGATTACAGGCATGAGCCACCAGTGCCTGGCTATCTGGCATGTATTTTCTGAGGTGTGTGGTGTACAAATGTCAATTCTGTAGTTTGTAGTCCAATGTAGTAGGAAGAAGGCAGTCTTAGAACTTCCATGAATTAAGGAACTTATAACAATAGTTTCCTGCTATATAAAGGTACCTAGTTATGGGCTGGGAATGTAGCTCAGAGGTAGACTGATTTCCTAGCGACACAAGGCCCTGAGTTCAATTCTCAACACTGTAAAAAAATAAAGGTAGCAAGTCAACTGTCTCATCCTACTCCAACACACTCACACTTGCATTCTCTCTAATTCACGAGGCATATTTACCTCTATTATTCCAAACATCTGATTAAACAACTGCAGGAAATTACTAAGGCAGGTTCCATCTGGGCTTTAACACTTCAAGGGCCCCAGAGCTATGGAGCTCCCCTGTGGTCTCGGTTAGTGATGCCTCTCAGACTCGTGCAGGGTCTATGACCTTCACTGTCATAACCCTCATTTTCACTTCTAATTCAACCGAAGAGGACATGAGAAAGGAAAAGTCAAAGAAGATTCTGAAATGCATGAGTCACTGTAAAGACAAACCTTAAAACATTGTTCTCAGCATTTCCCCAAATGGAAAAGGGTTGGGTGTGTTCAAAGTCTGAATCAGCTGTGGTCTCTAAGGCTTGGCTATTTGGCTGGGCAAGGGAGAATTCAAAAGAACAAACCCCTCTTTGTGCTGGTCCACACTCCCCCAAATCAGCATTGTGCTGTTACACAAATGTGGGAAGCCCTGAGATTCTGGACTCAGTGACCGGTCTGGGTCTTGCCTTTCTGCTCCGCACTCAGGTGCAGTGGTTTTTTTTTTTTGTTTGTTTGAGACAAGGTCTTGTTATGTTGCCCAGGGTGGCTTTGAACTTGTGATCCTCCTATCTCAGTCTCCTGAGTATTAGGAATACAGGCATGTATCACTATGTCCAGTTAGAATGGACTGCTTAGTTAAGCTCTACTCACTACTGTTAGGCCTACCACAATTTGAGGACAGGTGGAAGGAGGCCTGCTGGCAGCCAGGCACATCAAATTGTTACCACCAAATCAGGCCACCCACATGGTCCTAGAGGTGTAGTGATGGGGTTCCTAGAATAGTGACACTTTTCTTGTATCTTATAACTGCATCTCCCTAACTGTAGTTGACTGAAATTATTGCTTTCTTTTGCTAATCCTACCATTGCATCATAAAGAGTACAGTTACAGCTCATTACAGTTTCTCTGCAGGTTGCATGTTAAAGGGAAACTTTAAGTGGGCACATTTAAAACATTCTACAATTTTTTGACCTGCCTTATGATAAAGCAAACAAAGCATATCAAGCACTTAAAAAACAGAAAGTAGCTTGTTTTGCTTTTTTTTATGTTGTTGGTGAGTTTTTTACAAATCTGAGAAATTTGTTCAGCTTGTCAGGGATAAAGATGAAGAAGGAGGGCTGGAGGTATGGCTCAAGTGATAGAGTGCCTGCTTTGCAAGCAGGAAGCCCTAAGTTCTAACCCCAATTCCACAAGAAAAACCAAACCAAAACAAACAGAGATGAAGATGCAGTGCATTGTAACTCTTAGGTCAGAACACTTGGCTCACTGTGACTGTTCTACATCCGAGGCCTTAGACAAGGCACCTCTTTGAATCTTAGTTTCCTCGTCACTGAAATGGGACAATTATAAAGCACTTCTCCATAGCATTGTTCTGAGCACTCAGGATATCTTGGAGGTGAAGGCCTTTGTATAAAACCTTCCACGTCATGATCTCAGCAAACGTGATCTCTCACAATTTCCCCCTTTATCTAAGAGGAAAGAAACTAGACTTAGGGAAGTGGTGGGCTGGTAATATGTTTTCTCCAAGGCCAGGGGAGAAGGAAGTGAAAATGGGGGGTCTGAGGCTGCCATAGCTGAAGTTGGATCTTGCTTATTCACTAAAAATTTTTTCTTGAGTCCTGCTCTGAAGAGACCCATACAAGGCAGGGAGACAGAGTGGAGAATAAATCAACTCTCCTGCTCTCGATGGAACTTGCATTCAAATGGGGGAAGAGATAAATAGATCTTCAAAATAAATTCATAATGTAGTATGTGCCATGAAGAAGGGTAAATCAAGGTAAGAGGGGGATAGAGAATGGTTAGTTTTGTATGTAGTAGCAGGTGGGGGGTTTTGGGGGGATGTCTTGATAGTGTGGACAGGGAATTCCTCTCTGAAGTGGTGATGTCTGAACAGTTTTGAAGAAGGAGAGGCCACATGAGTAAATGGGGGAATTGATTTCCAGGAAGAGAGAAGAGTAAGTGCAAAGACATTTGCAGCTCAAACGCACATCCTGAGGCAGAATGAGGACTATGTGTGTCTACAGCAGAGGAGGTATGTTGGGGGAAGGCACTGGCAGAGATGAGGTCAGAAAGAGAAGAAGGCAGAGCCATGTGTCTATAAAGACTGAGTTAAGGACTTTGGATTTTGAAGACATAGTGTTGTCACGTAGCCCAGGCTGGCCTCAAAGTTGCAATCCTCCTGCCTCAGGATTACAGACACGCACCAACCATGCATGGCTATAATGATGTTTTTTTACCATGAAGTGGAAGACTTGGACACAAGAGGAAATTGTGCTTGAGGTGCTTGTTCAGATTTCATGATGTACTTTAACAATGACGAACTAAAAAGCATGAAGGTTCACCACAAGACCCTTCCTTCATCTATGGAATTTTCACCTCTTAAACATTGCTATGGTTTCCTATACTTCAAAATCACCTGGAGGAGTTTATTAAGAATATACTTGCTATATTTGTTAGAAAACTCAACCTGCTTTTATGGTTTGTATCTGTTAGTGTTTGCTTTGTATAATAAAGGTACACATTTGCCAACAATTCCATTCTCTCCCCTTAACAGCCCTTCTACCATTTGAGTATAGCACTCACATGGCTATCAGTGTGGAACACACCCCCATACATCAGCCCTTAATCCTTGAAACAATGGGAAGGTTCAAGGGTGCAGACAGATGCAAGGGATCTGGTTACTATGTCAGGAAGAAGAAAGGCAACGGTGGTGATTTGGTCTTAATGTGACTAAGCGGAGAGGGTGCTGTCTGTGTGAAGTGTTTTAGAAAGTCTGCAAATACAACAAGCATTATTCCTTTCTTTTTAAAATGTGCAACTCTTGTGCTGACTGCTTGGAAAATGCTGAAGAGGCTGGGGCATGGCTGTAGATGGACACTAATTTAACCTTTCAAGTGAGATGATGACTGACTTGAAATTGTAACCTGGGAAGGCTTGGAACTATGTTGCTGTAAGCAACAAATCCCAAATCAAACTGGAGTAAGCAACAGGAGAGATACTGGCTCACATAGCAGAAAAATTAAGCAATTAATTTCAAGTGAAGCTAGATCCAAGTTCTAAATGAAGTCATCAGAAACATCTCTTTAGTTTTTTGAGACATGGATTGAGATGTGGGCCATGGTTGTTCTGCAAGTATTCCCAGAATAGGGGGGGAAGGGTGAAAGAGAGGCAGAGACAGCCTGAGCAGGAGAAGAGAAAAAAGAAATGGACACTGTCCCCAGGTTGTTTGGAAGATGAGATTTGTGTTTTGCAGCAGTATCTAAAGCAAACAAAGAAACAACAGCTAAGATCTCTTAGTAACAAGGGTAAATTTGACCAACGCTTGGACTTAACAAGGCTTTTATCATGGATTGGGGAGGAGTCAGAATTACTGATGAGGACAGCAAAGGTTTGGCCAGATCACAGGGTTCGGTAGTCCTATCTTACTATGCACGGCATACTTTAGAGTTACAGAGGGACTGAGATTTTAGAATACACTGGATGAATGTTCAGTCTTCGAATCATTTTTGCAATGATGGGATTGACAACATGGTGCGGTAAAAAGAGAATGGGTCTCACAAATCACCTAACAGTTTCAAAGCCACAATTCTTCCACTTATTAGTCATGTGACCCAGGAAAGTTTTACCACTCAAAGTGTCAGATTTCTCATCTGCAAGAGGAGGTCTAAAGGCCCCCTTCTCTCTCTATATTTTGGCAGTACTGGGATTTTAACGCATGGCCTTGTGCTTGCTGGACATTTGCTCTGCCACTTGTTATTTTTAATATAGGGCCTTGTGTTTATTTTCCCTTGGGGCCATTGTGGACCATGATCCTTCAACCTATGCCTCCTGTGTAGCTGGGATTACGGTGTCAGCCACTGTGCCCAGCAGAATGAAATCTACTTCTGAGGGCTGTGAAAATCCTGCTCGCAGTGTGCTTAGCGCAGCGCCTCGCACACAACACTCTTCTCTTTATTATTGCTCTGAGTTTGGCCAAGCTGAATTCACAGGGAGTGATAGAACACACCCAAGCTGCCTCAAGACATTTTATTATCTTCTTAGGCTTAGAGGGATTGTGATTTGTATAGAAGTAACAATTAGTAGGGTGGGAGATAGTTTGGCTTTGGGTGCAAAAACACGTAGCTGTTTTACTTGGGACCATGTAGTTGTGGGCATCTTTGTTTATAAGGCTCAGTTCATCCTATTACCCCATTGGGTTGAGCATGAGTAATTTATCTACATGCTTAGCCTAGTGCCTGGACCTTGTAAGACTTCCACAAAAAAAAACACCAATAGCAGAAATAATTTTTATTATTCATATTGCTTAGCAATTTCTGCAAGGCAGCTTTGGGTCCAGTGTAAAGAAGGGCTCTGATGGAAAGTAGGTTGTCTCTTGGGGATGGTGCTGTTGTCACATGATAAATTGTCTCCAGGGTTTATATGGGGCCCTTAGCCATCCCTGTTAGTTGGCTGGAATGTGACATGAGAGTCCATTTGCCTGCTGGATGCCTTTTAAGGAGTGGGGGCCTAGACACCCTTCCACTAGTGATTTACTTCAAAATGCCTGGAAGGGAAGAGACATGAAATGTTTTGAAAAGTCTACGTGTGCATCTTATACCAGAGTGATTGTGTGAGTGTTTATTTTCTGTTTACAGAGCTTAACTATCTAATTTATAGACTCCAAAAGTTCTGATGGAAGAAATGAGCAAGCTTTTGGATCGCCTAATATAGTTTATAGTGCAACCATAAATTTGGAGCCATTTCTAGAACATTATGACTTACGAACATCTCTCCACTTTCATTACTCTGGAATAAAAAAAGAGTGTGGTGCTCACAATTGCTTTAAAAACTGTAAAAGCATTAAAAATTTCAAATGCAGCTCAGAGGATCCAGTGTAGGATGCCAGCCTTTACATGAGTGCTGTACGGAAAGCCCACTTTTCTACTAAAACGTCAGCTCAATTCTAAACACAGAAGATGAGTGGCTTGGAATCCTTGCTCAAAAGAACTCACATTTGCTCTCTGCTTCCAAAGGAAAATTGCCATATGTTTAAGAAAGAATGCAGCAATTAGATGATTGCCATAAAATAGCAATTGACATCTGCCCTATATATATTTTTTCTTAACATCAAAGATGTTTAATTTGAATAAAAGCTTTCTCCCCCCCAATCTGACATTCTCTCTGAGAATCTTACAATTAAGTCTGAACTTAAGGGTAAAACAACAACAACAAAACCCAGCAACTTCAACATTGGGCTCTCACATGGGCGGTCCTTTTCTGATGCTATCTAGGGTGAGCTGCTTTTTATCGTCTGTTCTGGGGTTCACTGGGAAAGGGCTCTGTTCTGTTGCCTCTCACTCCCTCCACTCCTCACCCTCCACCTTATTACTCTTTTCACTTGAACCTGCTGAGTAGTCCCAGGTCTATCTATGTCAGGACAAGATACTGTTATCATAAAAATACACATGGAGGTCATTCATTTATCTTTGTGTCTTTGTCTCCCTTGCAGGATCCAGAGAAAGACAAATTATAGATGAGGTGCTTTTATCCAGCAAAGCTGGGATGGAGATAAATGGTTTGGAATTGGGCATGGGCTAGGGAAATTCTTGGGTGAGAAGATTTTGTTGCATCGAGTCCTATAATTAGCACCATAGAAGGTTTCTAGAAACAATCCAATGTGACTCTGTCGGAGCACAGAAGCACTACAGCATGGGACATTTGAGAAGGTGCAAATTCCTTCCATATTGTTGTTACATTAAGGATTTCAGAGCATATTAAGGATATTGGATCTGGGGTCAGATAGTATGGTTTGTGTCTTGTGTTGTTTTTTGTTTGCATAAGGGCAAGAAATATAACTTAGCCAAAGAGTCCCAGCTGTCAAATGCAAACAAGAGTCCATACATTAGGTATTGCTGAGTGTAGTATCTAGAGTAATGGGTAGCAAGCAAAGAGTACTGTGCCTGTCAGGTTAAGAGCCCTTCCTGCCTGCCTTCCATCACTCACTCATTCATTCAACAAATTATTGCTAAATGTTTATGATTGGCCTTGGGGCACAGTGATAAACAAGACAGTTAGGGCTTCTGATTTCATGAATTGAACTAAGATGTAAACTAGCACCATTGTAATAAACATGGCAGGGTCTTGAGTTTCCACTCCCAACTTTCTGCCCCTCCCCAACCTATCCTATGTTGCTCTATACTTGGTTCATCACCTGCAGTTTTCTTTGTTAAGAAATGCACATTTTTTTTTTAAAAAAACTTATTTTTAAAGCAGTTGCAGCTTTATGAGAAAAATTACAAACAGTGTAGAAAAATCCCATGCACCTCGCTCTGTTTCCTCCATCATTAACATTTGTTATAATTAACACAGTAATAATAGTTATGTTATTACAGTCCATGATTTGCTCATTTTATTCATATTTATTTAGGTTTTTAAACTCCAGTGTTTGTTTACTGTTCCAGGAAGGCACACATCGAATTTAGCCATCCTGTCTCCTGAGGCTTCTCTTATGTGTTTCTTCATCTTTTCGTGTTTTTGATGATCTTGACAGTTTTAAGAAGTACTGTTTCTATAGGTATTTTCTTAATATGGACTTATCTTATATTTTCTTATGATTAGACTGAGGTTATGGGTTTGGGGAGGAGGACACAGAGGTAAAGTGCCATTTTTATCACACTGTATTAAGACCACCTACTGTCAACATGAAGCATCACTGTTGACATTGACATTGGTCATTTGGCTGCAGTGGTATTTGTTAACTTTCTCAGTCTGTCTTCTCCTTTTCTATTTGGACTCTTTTGAAAAAACTCACTCTGTGCAGCCCACACTGGAATGGGGAATTACTCTTCATTTCCTTGTGTGTGGAGTATCTACATGAAGTATCTGGAATTTTGCTACAAGGGAGACTTCTTTTCACCTCCACATATTTATTCAGTCATTTAATTACGTCAGTATGGGTGCATGGATACTTATTTCAAATTTTGGGTTATAATGCAACACTCCTGTCTCTGTTTCATTGCTCAAATCATTTCAACCTGGCCATTAGGAACACTTTCAGTTGGCTCCTATGTTCCTTTGACACATATCCAGTGATGTGGGTTTGTGTGTGTATTTTTATTTGTTTGGTTTTCTTGGGAGGGGGCACTTTCTTAAGTTCTGGCACCAGAAGACTCTTTAAGTTCATCTTGTCCCAGGTCTAGAATCAATCATTTCTGCAAGGAACTCTGGCACCTGATATAACAGAATAATGATATCTTGACACTAGGTGCTATGGGACATGGTTACTTCTCTGCTCTCCTATGGCTCAAGTGTTACTTCTATGTTTAGGATTTACCTGGCAAAGCAAAGAAATATATGCGTGTTTACCGTCTCCTGCATTTGCATGTATCTACAAATATGTCTATATATTACTTTCTGTATCTGCATTAGGCACTATAAACTATATGTATTTTATAATCAGTTTGTTCATATTTGTTGATATCTACAAAATAGCTTACTGAGCTCTTGGTAGGGGATCCATTGAACTCTAGATCAAGTTGGTATAAATTAACAATACTGAGTCTTTCATCCATGATCACAGAGTATTTCTCTACTTATTTATAACATATGTGTGTGTATGTATGTGTGTGTGTGTGTGTGTATTGTTGGGTGTCTACCTAAGTATTTATTTTTTGCTGCTACTAATAGCAACTTGAAAAATTTCAAATTTTAATTGTTCATTGCTAGTAGATAAGAGAACATTTGACTTTTGTACGTTAATTTTATTTATTTTTTTATCCAGCAATCTTGTTATACTCACTTATTCCAGGAAGGCTTCTTTTTTAAAAAATATTTGAGACAATTATGTTGCAAGTGAACAAAGACAATTTTATTTCTTCCTTTTCAAGTAAATCCCATTTATTTGCATTTCTTGCCTTAATTTACTAGTCAGAGTTCAAATATGATATGAATAAGAGTGGTGAGAAGGGTTAGCCTTGCCTTGCTCCTAATCAACCAGGTCACTCCATTAAGGATGGTATTAGCAACAGTGTTTTTGTTGTTTGTTTTTTTAGCTGTTCTTTATCTAGTGAAGAAGTCCCTCCCTCGTTCTAGTTTGCTGATTTTTTTTTCACATATCAGTGTTGGATTTTGTCAAATGCATTCATTAATATGATCATTTGATTTTTCTTCTTTAGTGTATAGATGTGGTAGATTACATTGATTGATTTTAGAATTTAGAACCAGACTTGCTTCCTGGAATAATTCCCATTTGGCTATTGCATGTAACTTTATACATGATTGGATTATATTTGCTAACATTTTGTGGAGGATATAGGTCTGTAATCTTCCCTTGTATTGTCTCTATCTTGCGTGAGTGTGTGTGTGTGTGTGTGTGTGTGTGCACATGTGCATATGTGTGTTGGTATTTGAGTAATACTTGCTTCAGAGAATGAGTTAGGGAGCATTCCCTCTACTTCTGTAAGGAGAATTGGTGTCATTTCTTCCTTAGATTACAACAATGAAACCTCCTGGACTTGTTTTTTTCTCCTTTTTAAAAGATCACTATTAATTAAAATACTATAATAAACACGGGCCTAATCAGATTATATATTATGCTTCATGCGAATTTAAGTACTTTGTGTCTTTCCAGGAATCAGTACATTCATGTAAATAAGCAAGCAGTGTGAGCACAGAGCATGGCCAAGTGCCACAAGAATAATTCCTTGATTATATATTTAATGTCCCTGGGGTCAGCAGTAATTTTTATATACTTTGTTTTTCTTCTGGTTAGCCTGGGTAGGGTTGTCAATTTGATTATCTCAAATAAGATTTTGGTTTTGTTGATTTTCTCCACTATTTTCAAGCTCATGGATTTCTGCTATGGTTTTTACATTTTTCTGCTTTATTTAGGCTTACTTTTTTTTTCTAATTCCCCAAAATGGCAGCATAAATTCTTGACTTTAGATTATTTTCCTTTTCTTATATAAGTATTTAATTTAAACTTCACTCTGAACTTAGTTTTCACAATATCCTTGTATTTTTGTCTTCATGGGGTCCAAAAATGTTTTTTACTTCTTGTAAGACTTCCTCTTTGGCCATGTGCTATTTAGAATGTGTTTATTTAATTTCCAAATTAACAAATGTTTAGAGATTTTCCAGCTATCTATTCGCTATTGATTTGTGGTTCAATTCCACTATGATCCACTATGCTCTGGGAACATGCTTTGTATAATATATACTCTCTTCAACTGACAGGATGTAGTGTTACAGCTCAGCATGTGATCTTTTTTGGTGAATGTTGCATGTAAGCTTGAGAAGACTGTATGCTGTTGTTGTTGGATGGAGATTTCTATATGTGTCAGTTAGACCAAGTTGATTGGTAGTGCTGGCAGGTCAACTACATCATACAAATTCTCTGCCTGCTTCATCTGTTGATTAGCAAAAAAGGGTTACTAGAATCTCCACTTAGCGTAGTGGGCTTGTCTATGTCTCTACAGTTCTATCAATTTTTTGACATACATTTTGTCAAAAAAATTTTGATAGAACTACATACATTTTTAGAACAGTTAGGTCTTCTTAAAGAACTGCCCTCTGTGTCATTATGAAAAGCCCCTGCATATCCCTCTGAAATTTGCTTCACATTGTTTTTATGTGGGAGATAATCCAAAGAATTGAGAGGGAGGGAAAGAGGAGGGTGATATAGGGAAAGACTGAAAGCCAGTATTAACTACTGAGGCTGTTACTCTGGGAAATGGAGGTTTAATTCTTCTGAAGCATTGGGAAACAGTTTGGATTGCATGCCAGGATGGTGCATCCCAAAGAGAGGCCAGGGCGTTAACCATTCCAGCTCCCTTTGGGTGAGGGGCTTAGGGATATTAGCTTTCTCATACTTAGGAGCTGGAATGGCTCTCAGTTCAGTAAACTATAAATGTGCAAAGGAGAAAAAGGAAAAGGTTGGGGTAAGGTGCCTTACCATGTGCCTGGAGCTGTCCTCTACAGCTACGACTAGAATAGAAAGTAGGCCTGTCTGATAGAACACCATACAGAAAAAGTCATCTGCTATGATGGTTTCTTCTCACAACCCTTAGTGTGGAAGACTGTTCCAATATACACCAGTACACATTCCTCCATGAATACCCCATGCTTGTAGCAAGGGGTGCTATTTATGACTCTTTGCCATGTTCATACCTGCTCCAAAGAAACATATGAGTAAAATCAGTGTGGTTGCTATGATTTGAGGTTTCAAAGCAATTCCTTAAACAATTCAATCCACTCAGATGACTCCTCCTACACAAGAAACTCATCAAAACTTCCAAAGGTAGTTATCTAGAATGAGACTGATTCCTTGTTTGAATATTGAGAAATTAGCAGGTATGTGTGTCTGAGCATTCTCCTCAAATCCAGCTCTCAAATTATAGCCTTGCATGTGCTTATTTCTTATGCTTCACTGAAAATAAAGTGTGGCACAATGGTAGTTATCTGACAGGATTTTGAATTTACAGTGTGTCCTATCAGTTGTCTAAGGTGTGTGTTACTTGCAGTCTGTCATGGCAGTATATCAGCAGGCAAAAAAGAATTATTGTTGTAGTACATGAAGGTGACTCTTATCACCAGAAGAAGCTAGAGGTTCTTTTACATAGTGGGGACAGAAAGAACTATGGCTGAAACCCAGGGCATTCTTTAGGTATCACTTCATGCTTCCATATCTGTGGAAAATGGTATATGAGGAAGCAAAGCAACTGTATTCTTACAATGGCAAGGAAATGAAAGACTCAGATCCTCCAAATGTAAAGATTTGTGTTGTTCTACCAAGCAAGCATCCCAGGTGAGCCAAGGGTGAAGGGTGTTGTATTTGAGAGGGTTTTACAGATAGAACCAATAAGAGATGGAAGAGACAGAGAAATGAGAGGGGATTTATTAACTATTTATTGGTTCCAGAAATTTCATGATAGGCTGTGTTCAAGCTGAAGAACCAGGGAAGTCAATAAGTTAGTAAGTGTGGTTCAATTTAAGTCTGAAAGGCCTGGACCTGGGTAAGCTGGTGGTGCAACTCTCCGAGGCCAAGGGCCTGGGAGCTCAGGGTGGAGGGTACTGGTGTAATAGGCCAGAGAATGTGGAGTTAGGGTTTTCAAGGACAAGAGAAGAAAGGTGTCCTGGCTCTGGAAAGACAGAGAGGGTGAATTCACCTTTCCTCTGCCTTTCTTTTTTTTTTTTACTATATGGGTCTTTAGCTGATTGGAATGTACCCGTTCCCACTGGGTGAGGGTGGATCTTTATTTATTCCAGTAATTCAAATGCTAATCTCTTCTAGAAACACCCTCCCAGACATACCCAGAAATAATGCTTTATCAGCTGCCCTTAAAGTGGGATCTTAATCTACTTGAGTTGACAGTTTAAAGTAACTACCACAGGTATCTAGAATGGTGGGTAGAGAGAGATTTATTGATTATTAATGATAGTCTCAGGTCTGGCTGCAGTAGCAATATGGTAACCTGGTTCACCTACCTCTTTACATTAAGTCTTTGCAGGGATTGTGGTGGCTACCACTTTGAAGGAATAAAAGCAGAGCTGAATGGCTGGTGGGCCACGTGGTTTGGATCAGACACATTTTGTGTACTTCTTTAAAGTCTCTGATTTATTATCCTGACTTTTTATTTCAGCCAATCTGAGACAACTGGTTTCACTCATAAGCCAACCCTCAGCAGGTACAATTTGACAGTGTTCCACCTCCTGCTTTCATATCATGCTCTTGCTTTCTTCTCTGGGAAGTTTCTCATGTCCTGGCATGGATGCCCTTGGGAACACATTTGGCACTCATGTAGGTGTAGTCCTTGGCACAACAAATGATACCCAAGGAACAGGACCCAACAGATAAATGCTACCTCCTTTATTTTTCTGGGATAGATCAAGCCTTTCCAACAGTTCTATGGAACTCCTCTAGCAATCATCAACTCAGTAATGCATCCTTATATTTAGTCTCACTCATTCCCTATGTTTATCTGTTTATCTTCATCCCCAAATAAGCTATTTGTACCTAAGTCCCTTCTCTCAAGGTCTACTTTTAGAAAAATCCAAAATTAAAACAAATTCAGAAAACTTTTATAGGGACAGCTAACATTTTTCTCATTTTGAGATAAATTAAGAATAGAACCATCTTTAGAAATCTTTGCAGTTTTCTTTCAGCTGTCACATGTACTAATCTTAAAATCATCAATTTGTATAAATACAAATTCTTTTCTAACCAGATTATAATCTCTGTGGAGAACTGTAGCACTTATACATAGTAAAGGGTTCCAGAGTGGGGGAGGAGAGAGGGAAGAAGGAAAGAGGGGGAGAGAGAGAGAAAGACACACACACACACACACACACACACACACAGAGAGAGAGAGAGAGAGAGAGAGAGAGAGAGAGAGAGAGAGAGAGAAAGTTGAAGCTATCATAGGCCCTAGAGCATCACTTCCGTCTCATTCTATCTATTAGAAGCAAGCTGCTAAGTCTGTCCCATATTCAAGAGACGGGAATTAGATCCCCATTTTCATGACAGATAAGTCAAGAAATATGTGACATTTTAAAACTACCATGTTATGAAGAAGAATAACAATTTCTTCTCCTTATCTAATTATGACACATTTGTCATGTGAATTATCTGATCCATGATGCATAGACTTTTTTTCTACCTAAGAGAACTTTCTGTGATGATGAAACTGTTCTGTATCTGTTCTAATCTAATCTGTTCTGTCTAATCCACAGTAGCCATTAAGCAGTTGCAGTATAGCTGAGACTAAGTAAACGGATATAAATTTCATTTAATTATCATTAATCTCAGCTTAAATAAGCACATGTGCACAGTGGTTCCTTTATTGGGCAGCTCAATTCTAGAGCAAGCAAGGGGTAGTGCTTAACTTAGTCATTTTTTTGTTGCTGAGAAAACAACTTCAGGAAGGAAGGATTTAGTGGCTTATGGTTTCAGTCCATGATCAGTTGGCTCCATTGCCTGAGGTTAGGCCGAGATATCGTAGTAGAAGATGGGGACAGATTCTCACCAGGAAGCAGAGAGAGAGACAGAGGGGAGAGAAGGCTGGGGAGAAGATGCTCTTCAAAGTCATGCCCTCAGTGACCTCTATCCTCCAATCAGACCCCATCTTCCACAGTTTCCACCACTTCCCCAAAGCCATTCAATTATGAATCCATCAATGGATTAATCCATTGGTTGAGTCAGTGCCCTCATGATCCAATCAGTTCCCCAAATTCCCACCTCTGAATATTGCACTGGGGACTAAGCCTTCGACATCTGAACCTTTTGGGAGAATTCATCATATCCAAGCCATAACAGAGTTTAAATTCCAGCAGCGATGTAAGTGTTGGGCTGACTTTCTAGTACAATTGCTCTGGTATTCCAACTAAAAGCAAAAATGCTTCCAGGCCTGACTGCATTCAGAGGTACAAAGGAAGATGATTTGGGCCTTGGATGTCCTAAAGAGGAGCTATTTCCTAATGCGTGGGTGTGGAAGAGCAGAATAATCAGTGGTGAGAACTGTCAGGACAACTCTGGTGGGCAAGATGCTGTTCAGACATGCGGTCCTCGCTCAACACCCTGTCTCTTTACACGGAGACTCCAGCCAACTTCTTTTGCTCTGAACTATGAGGAATCTCCAAGAGGATCTCAGAGGATGATGACTTCTGAAATTCCTGTGTGCGCCTGTCTCCTGAGCCTGCTCTCCCTGGCCTCCTCACCCTCCTGATCCTATCCTTCCTATCCTTCCCTTAAAACTTTTGGGGTATATAGTCACCATGTTGAAAATATCTTGACTATTCCATAAAAATAACGGGCAATCATCATTCAAAAAGATTTCTTGATCTTGACCCATTACATATAAGGCTCTATACTAGATGGACCAATTATCAGTCTCTATGCCTGGAATGTTACCATGCAGCCAGAGAGAGATTTAATAGAACAGCTCACATTTATGGAGGTGTTACTCTGTGCCAAATACCATGCTATTTTTTTAATGAATGTGATCTCATATGATCCTTTTATAAACCAATAATATAGACACTTTTGAATTCATGCTTTACAGAGGTATGAGAGATTATTTTTATCTCTCATAAAAATTTTGTAAGTGAGGAAACTGAGGCTCCTGAGGTTAAAATACTGGCTCCAAGTAAAATATACACAGAGCACTGCTTATGTCCCATTATTTTAAATTGTATCTCCCACTTCTTTGGGGACTTGTGTTTGACAAAATCAACTCAGTCGTAGTTGGGAAAACTTAGCAGAGTTTCCAAAGGACGACAAGACTTTGGTCTTTGGGGCACACCAGAGGGAGGGTGCTGAAACTTGCTTGTCAGCCTCACATACATGATAGTAGGTTGAAAGAAGAGTTATCAAGAGAGGCTGTGAGAAAATTTTGATTTTAGCATTAGCTGTTGGGGGTAAAAGAATGGTTGAACAATGAGCTAACTGGGAAGGGTTCAGTGGTAAATGAGAGGCTCTTTTGAGAGTTGTGGCCCTTCTGTGCAGTGTTGAATCCTGCCAACTAACTTTACCTGGGAAGGAATGTTACATGAGGTATACATGTTTCAACTAACTGAGCTCATCGGAAAGCCTTGAGGAATTGCTTTCAAATGCCAGCATGAACCTCTCTGGGAGGGTGAACAGACTCAGATCATGATGAAATCCAATTGGAGACTTTGATTAACTAGAATGGGGGGAGGAATATCTTTACTGAGCACACACAAAAAGATAAAGACTATAGTTGGATCTTTATTTGTCTAAAACTCAGTATGAAATAGAGATTAATTACTTAAGCCCTGAGTTCAAAGACCTGGACTTCAATTGCAGCTGTCTTAATTATGAGCCAAGTAACCCTGGATAGTGTACTCAATTTCTTGCTGTTTTCTTCATTAGGAAAGTAGAGACAATAAGAAATGTCTCACTCAACCTCATTATATGGGTTGAGTGAAATTACTCATGTAAAATGCTTAGTGCAGTGCCTGGAACAGAGTAAGTGCTCAGTAAATGGTAGCTGCTCTTATTTGTAACATGTCAACAGAGGGGGAAGGGGTAACTCAGTGGTACAGCACATGTCTAGTGTATGGAAGGCCCTGGTTTTGATACCCAGGATACCACACATTCGCACACATCCACAGAGAACACCACGGGCTCACATTTATGGAGCTCTACCGTCAGGGTTTGAGTCCAAGTTCTACAGCCACCCAATAATAATGTGCCTCAGTTTCCACACTTACTAAATGGAGTTAAAAGGAAATCCTCATACCTTACACCTATTAAGAAGGCTACTATGAAAACAAAACAAAGTAGAAAGTGGTAAGTGTTGGCAAGTATGTGGAGAAATTGGAACCCTTGTGTACCATGGGGAAGAATGTAAAAAAGTGCAGCTGCTCTGAAAACATACAGAGGACTGGGATTGTAGAGCACTTGCTTATAAAGTGCAAAGCCCTGAGTACAATCCCCAAAACAACAACACCCCCCAAAAAAAATTTAGCATAGAATTACTATGTAGTCGAGCAATTCTACTTTTGGCTTTACACATAATATAATGAAATTGAGGACTAGAGATGTTTTTATCTATGTCCATAGCAGCGTCATTCACAATAGCCAGCAGGTGAAAGTGACCACATTTCCACCGGCAGATGAATAAGTAAGTAAAATGTGGCATCAATGGAATATTACTCAGCTTTAAAAAGCAAAGCAAGGAAATTTTAACACATGCTACAACATGGAAGAACCCTAGCTAAGGGGAGTAAGTCAAATCAGAAAAAGACAAGTACGATATTTTTATTTTATCTCAAGTACCTAGAGTAGTCAGATTTACAGAGTCAGAAAGTTGAATGGGGGTTAGGGGAGGAGGAATAGAGAGTTATTTAATAGGTGTCTAGCTTCAGTTTTGCATGATGAATGGAATTAACGCCACTAAAATGGACGCTTAAAATGGTTAAGATGGCAAATACGTTTATTTTGCCATAATAAAAAAAGATAGAATTTATGTCAAGTTTTGGAGTGTTGTCTGGCACTTGGTATGAAAGTTTTGCTATATGGCAATGACAGGAACAATGATAATCACCATTTCATCATTTATTAATACCTTTGCTTGTGCACTAGCCCTGTGTAATGCTGTTTAAATTAATATCCATTTTCCATCTCCCTATGTGAGTAATAGTCATCTCAGCCAAGAGTTAAACAGATTAGCATTCAGCCTAACCTACTTACCAGATTCATTACTATCCTGATTTTTGATGTCTGAGAGGAATGAATATTAATGACTTCCAATATCTTTCTAGTTCTATGACCAACCTTGGCACCATCCAAATCAAGGGGACAGTGATGGAGGGAAATACATTGGGCTTTCTTTTTTTTTTCAGTAGCAACTTAAATAATTAAGTGTTTTACTATTGATAGAATTTAGGAAAGATTTTTGGAAAAATAAACAAAATACACCACCCAATAATTAGTGAAAAAGTTAAGAAAAAAAACTGTGAAAACCATTAGGCTGTAAGAAATCGCTCACATTTAAAAATAATAATAGTAATTTTCAAATAAGATGCCAAACTAGTTGAACTGTCAACTTGTGGGACACTGTGTTAACCCACTGATGCTAATTCCTAATACTGCAGAGGAAAAGGAATAGAGCTGACAGGTTTGTTCAACTGAGCTAATTTCAGAGGCTGAGGCTTATCTGTGCAATGTGTCTTGAGAATCAAGGTGACTGTGACCAAAGCTACTGATTAAGGTCAAAGACTCTAGAGTGTGAAGTGGACACTTCTAAATCATCTTGACCAACATGTGATGAAGTTGAAGAAGAGGGGTACAGAGTCACGGTCAAGGCCTCAGGAGTTAGACCACCCTAGCAGACATGTGATCTTGGACAAGCTACTACATAGACTCAGTTTCTTCTCCCCAGTGTGATAATACAGCGTCTACCTCAAAAGTATGACATTAGAGAATTGATAGTTGATAATTAGATGAGTTGGAACATAACTTAGATCATCAGATAATAATTGTATTATAAATTAGGTAATAATTGATAAACCGATAATTGGATAGGAATCAGATAATGCATGTACACACTCAATTTAACATTTGGGGTGACTGTATTGATGCTGATGGTGCTGATGGTGATGACAAGAATAGTGATGATGGAAGAGTCCAGGAGCTGAGAAAGCTCTCACTGCACTCCAGTTACACCCTAAATTCTTTTTGGGATCTTGCATAGATCACTAAACCTCATTGTACCAAAAATGTTTCAGGAACTAGTAACGGAGAGAGAAGGGGCTAGGTTCCAACATCTCCATCAAAGGCATGCTCCCATATGACGAGAAGACTTCCTGCTAGGCCCCACCTCATAAAGGTTCCACTATCTCCAAAAAGTAACACATAGACTGTGGACCAAGCCTTCAGCACGTGGACCTTTGGGCCTAAACCATAGCAATCCACGTGATTGAATGTGGGTGATTTTTTTGAGGGGGGCAGTTCTAGGGGTTGAACTCAGACTTTCTCTTCTATAAATTCCCAAGAATCATGCATAAGTAGGATTGCTTGCAAAAATATTTTGCACTTAATAGTCTGAGAAATTTCTTTGCCAATTTTAGCTCATGACTTATTTTATAGGCAAATCATAGCTGTCTGAAAGAGGAATGTTGATCAGCCTCAGATTTCTGAGTGGTGGTGTCTCTCTACTGAACCTTTTCCTCGGTGGCCATGTTATGTCTCTACACTTCAGCTATTTATTTATTTATTCATGCATGTGGTGCTGGATTAAACCCAGGTGTCACACATGATGGCAAGTTCTCTACCATTGAACTACATTCCCATCCCCAGCTCAGCTACATTATTTTTATGCTATAGTTTGGATCTTGAATGTCCGCCAAGGCCCAAGCCAAGTAAGCACCTTGCAACACCATGTGCTCTCTGCCACAATGTACTGCCTTGCCACAGGCCCAAAGAGAGCATAGACTAAAACCTCCGAAAGCCTGGGCCTCTGTATAAGTTGATTACCTCAACTTATTTTGTCACACTGATGAAAAGCTGGCCAGCACAATCTGTAAGCTGATCCTGTATGGGAAGGTGAGGTAGGTTCTCTTATGTTGCATACTCTCCAGTTGGCAGTGGGAATTGCTTGCAAACCATTCTGCTCTTGGTTTCCATTCTGCACTTGACCATAGAATTAATGTGGAATGTTTTAAACTATGATAGGGATGCATTTGGTATTTGGTATTTGTGAAGGTACTGAGGTTTGAACTCAGGGCTTCACTCTTGCCTGAAAAGCATGCTACTAGAGAGATGGATGTAAGCCAAGTTTTAAATCTGAGCTCTTCTAATTATTAGTGGTGTGGCCATGAACTAAATTACTAAACTTCTCTGAAACTCAGTTTACCACTTTGTAAAATGAGAAAAATAATAATTACCTTTTGAGATTATTGGAAGTAAAGAATATTTACTTTACTTCACTGTGCATGTGGCACAGTGTCTGGAGTCTAATAAGCACTTTATTCATGTTACCTGCCACTGTTAATGCCATTAACCTGTGGACTGTAGATTGGTCCTTCTAGGAAAAAAGTTCAGGAAAGCAGCAGATTTCAAGAAGTTAGGAAAGATTCCTCAGAACACTATTTCTCATGGTAGTTTACATGTAAAATCTCTACCAGGAGATACATTATGTAGGATTTCACAAACTTATTTGATCATAGGGTCTTCTTCCAAAAGCCACCTGTATTAGTTTCCTATTGCTCCATAACAAATGACAGTTGTCCCCCTTATATATTCTGAGACTCCCAGTGACTCCTGAAATCTTGGAGAATTCAAAACCCTATATATACACTGTCTTTCCTATACACATAGACACCTATGATAATGTTTAACTTGTAAATTAATCACAGTAAGTGATTAATAATACATAATGATCAACTAGAATAATTATAATAATATAATAAAAATTATTTACTACTGATGAATTTTTTAAGCCTGAGCTTTTCCATTTTTGGTTGATTGTAGGTCATTGAGACTGTGGATGAGAGAGAACTACTGTACTGTAAACTTGATGGCTCCCCCCACCAAATATATTCTCTTGTGGTTCTAGGGGCCAGAAGTCCGCAATAATTCTCCCTAGACTGACAGCCAGGTGTTAGCAGTGCTGTGTGCATTTGGAAAGAGCTGGGGGAAATCCTACTTCCTTGCCTTTTCCTTCAGTTTTTGGTTCATAGTTCCTTTTTCATCCTCAGAGCCAGCAGTGTAGCATCTCAGCCTCCTCCTCCACGTTCTGCATCACATCTCCTTCATGAACGCTGATCCTCCTGCTTCCCTTTTATAAGGGTCCTTATAATTGGATTAGACCCCCCATTCCCTCATAACCCTATTTGTTCCCTTTGTTAACTTAATCACATCACTAATGTCCCTTTTGGCCATGAATATTGTTGCATAGTCACAAGTTCTGGTTCTGGGCACTGTACCAGACATCTTGGTGGGGTCACTCCTCCTAATACCTTGCCTAAGAGATAGAGGGTTAAAAAGCCTGGCCATTTTTTAGCACCTCTGTGCTAATACAATTAATTCATGTCATCCAAGTGAATAATAAATCTGAGTGGTTTCCCAGTCCAAGTATAAACATAAAATGAATGGCAAAGGGGTAAATGAAGTGACCCTTCAAAGGTATGTGGCCAGGGGCTAAGGAAGCATGGAAATAGTCCAGCCCCTCACTCTTCCTTGTATTTGACCTGTCAGGGCTACACACAGGCTAAATCCAACCACATAGGAGAGTCGATGCCTGTAGATGAGTGGTTCTCAAACTTGAGCTTGCATCACAAACACCTGGGGCTCACTACGCCATAGACTTCTGAGCCTAACCCAGAGTCTCTGATTTGACGGTCTGTCTTGGGGCCAAGGCTGTCTTACATTTTAGCAAGTTCCCAGATAATTCTTGGGATGTGGTCTAGGGTTACATTTTGAGAACCAAAAGTAGACCAAGTACTTCAGCTCCAGGGTAGAGAAGGACAGAGAATCAATTTGGAGGGGAAAACACAAGATATTGGCAATAAAACACAACAAATTACCCCCAAGTGTAGTGGATTAAATTAACCTGGCAGTTTCTGTGGGCCAGGAACTCAGAAAAGCTTTTTCTGGGTGATTCTCACCCCAGGGCTCTCATTTTAGGGGGACTGGGAAGGCTAGAGGGGCTTCTTGAGTGTCTTCATGAATGGCTTCCCTCTGTGGGAATGATCTAAGAGAGAGCAAGATGGAGGCTAGAGGAGCTTTTATGACCTCACCTTGGAAGTCATACTCCATTATTCCTACAAAGCCATGTTGGTGATACAGGCCAACCTGTTCAGTGTGGGAGGGAACAACACACAGGTGTGAGCAGCAGGGGATCTAGCAAAATGCCTACCACTGGGAAACTGGATACCATTATTTACTTCTTTTTCAGTTCTTAAGTTATGTTTTTCCTCCTTACATGGGTTTTTAGAGACTGTCTCAACAGATTTTATAATTTTCTTCTTGATTACCATCTCTCTTAAGTTTTTTTCTTTTCTGCTTTAACAATCGCTTATCTCCTAATTCTTTTCCTGGTATTTCATTAAGATCTCACACTTAGCATAGTCCTGGGTACTACAAAGACCACCTTAAAGGACAGTTATGAAATGAATCAGCACCAGACACCATCCTCAGCTGACTTCTCCTGCAATTCTTCTCTAGTTCTTCTCCAGGGCTCAGTGACAGACTGTGTTTTGTTTGGCGCACAGAGTTTCAATGTTAGAGCAATATTTGACAGTTAGGTTCCACAAAAATATAAGTTCCTGCTTTTCTTGAAAAACAAGACCTGGCACAAAAATAGTTGCTGGAGTGAGGTAATGAGCCTTGCTTTAGAGAGGGCGAGAGTCTGGTTCACCATTGTCCTCAGCATTTCTGCTTGTCTTGCCCTGGCACCAAGGTTCCTCTGATCTGCCATTTCTTACTGCACTTATAATACTGTTTTTTCAAAAAGTACTGGAAGTTCCTTATAACCTATCTTTCTATCATAGTGGGAAAATGAAAGATAAGGCAGACATTTGCACTATTTTTCTTACCCTGCCTGGCTGAAGTAGTCAATACGATGTTTCTGTGCTCCCAAACTCAAGCTAACAGTCTTGATGTATAGTTTGCCAACAGATTGCCTGTACCCTTACCTGTGATATGTTTTCCTTTTATCAGTCCAGGTTTGAAATGGGGAGGGAAGTTGAGAACTTAATGCAAGAGAGACTTTCTATTACGATATAGTGGACAGAAGCCACTATTGAATGCCTGGTCTTCTGGTAAAAACATACTGCCTTCATGCACACATTTGATCATTTTGTTTTGTTCTAGAAATCCCTGTGGCAAGACTTCGGTTCTACTGTCACATGCTGTTCCCAAATTCCTACTCATGTCCTTACTTAAGACACCCTAGAAAGTCTATATCAGAGCTTAAGTTTTCATGTGTGGATCAGGAGAACGGAAGATGACAGCACCTTGGATAATGGAGGGATATTTATTCCCCAAAGGGAAGTGGACCCTAGGCTGAGGTGAAGGATCTGTTTTCCACCAAGTGGTGATGGGTGAGCAAGAAGGACAAACTACAAAACATGAGAGTGAATGGAAATTCAAAAGATTTTCAAGTTTACTTATTTAAGTATTAGTTAGGAACAAATTCCTTTTGCTCTTAATAACAGAGCTATCATGGCTCAAACTAATTAGGGATTTCCTCATTCTTATTTAAAAGCATTTGAGGATCATAGTCCAGGGCTGCTATGCAGGCTCAGTAGGATCATCGTGGATGCTGTCATCCACTCTTTTTACTCTGCCAGCCTCAAAGCATGAGTTCTGCCCTTGGTCACAAATAGGTTGCTGGAGTTCTAGCCTTTAGCTTGATAAGGGGGGAGAAGAACAAGGGCAAGAGCTCTCCTAGAAGTCGCTGGTTCACTGGCCTTCCCTATGTTCCAAGGAGGACAGAAATGTGGTGTTTTTCATCTGGACAAATGTGTCCCTAAGCAATGACTTATGGTTTAGACACAAAGAACTAAAGGACAGACAACTATGTTAAGCTCTCTCTGCCAAGTCTGTTTAAGGGAAAATCAAAAAAGTAATTGTCATTTGCAGAGCATTTTCTGTGTACTGTCAACGTGCTATAAATCATTTCAATATATACTGTATAAGTATATGAAATAAAAATAGCATATCTTTCCTGTGTGATAGATAAGGAAACTGAGGCTCATAGATGACAAGTAACTTGGCAGAGGTCATGTGACTAGTAAGAAGGTCAGCATTTCTAAAATCTGTTGTCGTTGGAAATTTACAGATGAGATATCCTATCTTGATAGTCTGTTCATATCTCATTACTCCTGGCAAGGTAGAATTCCTGCAGACTAATGTGAACTCCTAACAAGAAACCCTCTTCTCCCTATTAGTAAGCTTTAAAGCACAATAAGATAGCAGTTGAATGTGTTTGGGAAATCTAGGAAAATGACAAACTATCTAAGTTTTCTCTACTCATCCTTGGTTTAGCTTAGCATTTATTGAGGCTCTGCAATGTACAAGATGTTTTGCATGGAGCTGTGTTATGATAATGCAAATCAAGATTTGCTTCATGCTTGGATATTCCTTTCTCTTGCTTCTACATTTTGTCACCATAGAAGGAGAAGTTATCTTCTACTTAAACCAGGTATATTTTTTCCTATAAACTAAGTGTTTATGACTTGTATACTGTAAAAAAGAAGATCATAGTTTTGTTATCTTAATAACTGCCAGTTCTTTCTTAGTTATAAAATGAAACTCAGCAAATTATGACTGAGGTTTTCAAAGAAAGAAAATTACTCATAAAGTTTATGATGGGAAATTTGGAAGTCCAGTCAGACTAAGCATAGTGTCATGGGCTTTGAGCTCTATAGGGAACAAAAAGGGGATTTCCTCAAACCCAGGAACAAAACATGTCACACCTAGGAGATTAAACTGTGGATCAAATCTTCAAAGCCTGGATCACACAATAGAAGTTATTGTCATCTCAGCCACATTCCTAGGACTGAGTTGAAAAAATGTATTATTGCTAACTCATCAAGGTCTTTCTCAGTCTCTTCCAGAAAGAAAATTCAAGTATTTCTGTGTTAATATATATTCTGAGAGTCTGTGTGGCAGTGTAAAGAATGTACTAGGATTCAAGCTTTCCAAAAGCAAGGATCATTGTATATCTGCTGTACCAAGCACATAGTAGGCATTCAAATATTTTTGCAGTAAGTGAATGTTTTACTCCACGATGGCTGTAATGAAATACTTGAGGCAGACTGCTATGAAGAAAAGAGGTTTCTGTGGCTCAAAGTTTCATAGGTTCAAGAGAATGGTCCTGGCACTAGTCCAGTTCTGGTGAGGACCCTTTCAACTGAGTCACATTATGGCTTACGGGAATACTGGAAGTGCTTATGGGAGAAAATGTCACATCTTGACATAGGAATCCAGAGAGCTGGGTGGGGCCAGAACCACTACCCTGAGGACCAAGCCTCTGAAAGGGAGCATCCAACATCCAAAATATAGCAGTGAAAGAAAGAATAGCAGATTCCCTAGCTCCTTTTAAGATCTGAGGACATAACCAAGACCATGCCTGTGGCTTCCAAACCTAGCAGCCCCTACTCCTCCACCTCACTACTTAGTCCTTAGATAACTAGCATCTGTCTCCTTTGGCTAACTTAGAGGGTCTACTTGAAAATAACTCCTTGCTTCTGTCTCATCAATGACTCTGACCTTCTCAGTCATTTTTCTACCTGATCTGACAACAGCATGGGGTCAAGGTTGGCCTGATCTGTAGCAGTCACCTCTCCTAGTTCCTATGATGCTCTCAGCCTGATCCTCTTTCTCTCTCTTTGGTTTTATCTCTATTATTCTTTGCCTTTTCTTCCCTGCTAATATGGAAAGTCACTAATGTTTCATTACCCATTGAACCCACCTTTCTAAGTCCTCTCCTTTGAGTACCTAGTCTGTACATTTGACTTCAAATATCATTCTCTGAAGCTTACTCCTCACCTGATTGCTCTGCTCGAAATCTTTTCTATTCCCTCTCACACTTCCATCATCCAGCATCTCGAAACCTTTTGTACAGATGTTTAAGTTTTAAGTGACAGCTGGTCACTGACACACATGCACGTTCTTACACTTACACTCACATTCACACTCACACAAATAACTTTGTACCAATGACTTTCGAGTTCTGCATCCTTCACCAAAATATCCCAAGGAACAAACTTCAAGGTGGCTCTGACCTACCCATTCCATTCTTCAAAGGTGACCTTTTATAAAACACTGCTGATACCTCCTTTTGTGATGCCCTTTCAAGACAATTTCTTCCAGTACATTTAATTTTTTTACTTTAAAAATAGTTTTAGCTGTACACAAAAGTGAAATAGTACAGAGGATTCCTACACGTGCACAGCCCAGCTTTCCTGACTATCAGCATCTACCACCACTGTTGTAATAATTGTCAAAGCTAAGAGCTGAACATTAACTAAGCGATAGGCTTTATTCACATTTTGCAGTTTTGCTACTAAACCCCCTTTCAGTTATAGGATCCCACACTGCTTTAACTCTCGTACATCCCCTTGTTCTCCTCCAATCTGAGCTTGAGTCCGCTAGGAAGGAGCCATGCCACCAGGTCTATGAAACTCAACTTGCGCTGAAAGCTCTAATGTCTCACCCCAACCAACCTTCCATTCTTTTGCTATCGCAGTTCCCACTTCAGTCACTTTTCTTCCTACAGTGGCTTAGCAATTCATTGTGTTTGCTATCTCTGTGCTTTGCCTTTTTATTTCATTTAGTTTGGACTGTTCTTTCTCTTTTCTTCTTGTCGATTCTTCTCACTTCCTAAAACTCATGAAGTCCTAAGTGAAGTGGAAATCCTGTTAGCTTTTTCTTTCAACATACTCTCAGAGTCTGGCTCAATTCCACTTTTTTGCTAATGCCCAAGTCCAAGCCACTATCATCTCATTTTTGGATTATTTTCTTATGGTTTTGCCTGCTCCTATTTGCCGCCCCTCCCCCACAATAGCCCATCCTCTGTACAGCAGCCAGGTGATTCTTTTTTTTTTTTGTCTTTTTAATTTAATTTTCTGGTGGGACTATAGTTTGAACTCAGGGGTTTGTGCTTGCAAAACAGATGCTCTACCACTTGAGCCATGCCTCCATTCCATCTTGTTCTGGTTATTTTTGAGATGGGATGGGATCTTGCAAATTATTTGCCTAGGCTGGACTCAAAACTCAAACCTCCCAATCTCAGACTCCCAAGTAGCTAGAATTACAGATGCGAGCCACTGGTGCTTGGCCAGAGTGATTCTTCAAAACTGTACATCAGTCCAGGTATGGTGGGTCACATCTATAATCCCAACACTTGAGATGCTGAGGCAAGAGGATCACAAGTTTGATGCCAGCCTGTGCTACATAGCAAGACTGTCTCAATGAAAAAAAAAACCAAAGCAAAACAAGCAAACAAAAAAAAAAACCCAAAACAAACAAAAAAAAGTGTGCATCAGGCCAGCTCACTCTTTGGCCAGACCCTGCTGTAGCTCCCATTTCATCAAGGTCTAAGTCAAGGTGCATCCAAAGGCCAGCTGGACCAGGGCTGGTCACTTCTCACTTCCCCACCATTTCCTCTCTAACTTGATGTCTTTCTACTTTCATCTGTTTACTCCACTCCAGCTATACTGATCTCAGTGCTAATGCACTATAATTTTACTGTAGTCAACACTTATAGTTTATTGTCTGTCTGGAACAGCAGTGCTATGGTTTGGATATGGTTTGAGTGTGCCTCTTTAAGTTCTCAAGTGTTGGGAGCTTGGTCCTTAGTAAAGCAATGTTAAGTGGTAGGGTCTAGTGGGAAGTCAAAAGATGAGTTACTCCATGCTCTCTGGCTTCCTGTCATGCATGTGACCTTTCGCTTTCAGATACACTCCCTCTTTGGTGCCCTCCACCAAAGGACTTCCCTAGGGCTGAGCCAGTGAAGGCACCATGCCCTTGAACCTCTAGACGTTTTCTAATAAAGTACCTATCTTAGGCAGTTTGTTATAACGATCAAAAGCTGACTAGTACAGACTGTGCCAGGGGGAGTAGGGACACTTGTTTGTTTCCCTCAGTGATGCATGTAGGAGAGAGTCTGATTCATAGAAGGTCCTCAAGAAATTATTGCTGAATGATTATATTACCTCATTCAAAAATGACCTCCTCCTTTGATGTCATCCTGTGATATAGATAATGACTGAACCATTCCTATGACACATCTCTTCGCATAGGCACTGCTTTTTCTGGTACCCATGACCTTTCTTCCCCAACTAGCTTGTAAGTTTGAAGAGGAGACACCTGTCAAGTATGAAGTCCACCTTCTTTGGCACAGCACTGTAATGTTACTTTGCAGAAACTCTTCTTTCCCCAGATCTCGGTTTATGAGGTTCTGGGTAGGCTAACATTATTCCCTACCCCAGGAATGGATTGTGGCCCTGACCTGTCTGAATTGGACATAGCATTACCCTGGCAACATGGGTTGATTTGGTGTTATCTAGACTCAAACAAGGTACGGACGGAAAGAAAGGAGAACGTTTTCTGTCAAGATTGCAGAAAACTTCTTGTATTTCTCTTTGTCATTATGATATAGTTTGGATCTTGAACATCCTTCACAGGCTGATGTATTAAAGGCTTGGTTGCCAGCCTGTGAGACTACTAGGAGGTAGAAGAACCTGTAAGAGGTAGGGAGTAGTGGAAAAAAGTTAGGTCATGAGACTGTGCCCTCGGAGGGGATATGGGGACACCGGCCCCTTCCTCCAGCTCTCTTTTCTTCCCTGCCACCTTGAGGTGCACAGGCCACTTCTGCCATGCGCTCCTGCTATGATGTCTATGCCACCACAGGCCCAAGTGACCAGGGACTGTAACCTCTGAAACTATGGGACGCAATGATCCTTTCCTCCTCCTTTTAAGTTGCTTATTTCAGGCATATTGTCCCAGAGATAGAAAGTGAACACACACTACTCATTTAGTTCCTGCCTAGAATTAAAGGCTTATCAGAGACTGATGACAGATTTGTGAAAACTTTACCTGAACACTCAGATCCAGCTATACCTGAGGTCTAGTGCTAGAATTTCTAGTATCCTGAGCCAAAATGCTGCTCTTTTTGGCTTTGTTTTCTCTAAAGCCAAAAATGTAAAAGATAATACAATGTGTCTTGTACTACTTAATCTCAACCTTGTTTCACATCGGACTTAAAGTGGCTTACAATGATACACACAACTGTGAGATCAACATAGTTTAAAAAATAGGTGAGGAAAATGAGCCAGAGGAAAAAGTAAAAAAAAAAAAAAAAAAGGCTAGTTCCACAAAGCATCTGCCAGGAAGTCCTGTTCTATTTTAGTGGTAGGCCACACAGTTAGCTCTGATCTTTCAAGAGCCAAGGTCAAAAGGACAATAAAATTGATTACAAGAGTCACAGTATACATAAGATAAAAGATGTGAGATTGTGAAATTCCAGAGTAGAGGGACTGGTCTTATTTTTCATCCGTTTCTGGAACTTTATAGGTTTATTGGAAGGATTAAATGAATGAATGCAAACAAAGTGTGTGCCGATAGATACCCAACAACTCTTGCTGTTGAGGTCACAGGGAGTTTCCTGCAGTGGTCTTTCTAACACTTGATTTTATAGAATTATTAAGAACCACAAAGATCACTCATCCAGAATCCTCCTGACATTGTAGACATTATAAATATGCAAATATTTGTAGAAGTTTTAGAAACTTGAAGTAAAAAACAAGACAAAATAGAAAGCAACCCTCTGATTTTCATTCAGTTTTATGTGAATATTTTGTTTTGTACAAGTGTGTTGTCTATATAGCAGTTTGTGTTTTTCATCACAAACTCTTTTATAAGTTTGATGTTTATAAACTCTTGGAGGCTGAAAGATTAACTTCATTTGTGTTTCTGTCTTGTACAGAACTCAAACTGCAGGTGTTTAGTGGTTATACATTGAATGGTAACGTCCCATTGCTCTGAGTTTTTTGCCCTATTTGGCTCTATGACTCAGTCAGTATGGCTGGCCTTTTGCTTATTGATATCATTAGTCTCAATCATTTGCTCTTCTATCTTGTCTTGATCAATTTAAATCCTAGAGTTCAATGTTAGACTTTCTTGTCGTCACCAACAATTACACTTTCTACTCTCCTTCCATTTTCCATCACTATTAATAATTCCATCCATCCCTTCAAACTTCCAATCATTGATTCAGCCATTTTGTTTTCCTCTAAGAAACCTCTGATATCCTCCTTTCCCAGCTTCTCTAGGTGAAAGCCAAAGCTTATCATTACCAAAACTCTCTTGCACATACTTCCTTGCCTATTACCTGGCATATCCCTTCCTTAGTTATATATCTAGCCCAAGTCAACCTTCTGTCCGCTCCATGCTTAATCGTAGCAGGGAAATGTGACCATATAACATAGGCATGAAACATTTAACAATGCTGATGGGCAAAAGCCCTTGATAGCTAAAGGCACAAACACTAAGTGGGATGCAGTATAAGCTGTCAACTTGATAAAATTTCCTTAGTTTGTTCTTTTACTGATCTAGGTGACTCCCTTGTGTGTACTTAAATATCCCTGTTCCCCTTCCCAGCACTCCCTTCCTCTCCTCTTCCTCTATCCCTCTTTCCTTCTTTCCTTTGCTAGTGATTTCAACCCAGAGTTTTTTTTTTTTTTTACATGTTAAGCAAGGGTTCCTTCACTGAGCTACATCCCCAACCCCATTACAATTTCATGTTCTCTAAACTCTGAGGTGGAAGAGAACTCCCCCATCTTCCTGTTCCTAAATGTGTGCTGGCTCTGTTCTTTTATTCTCAATCTTCCCTTCAGTTTCTATCTGTGCCAGTCCCACCACTTGTACGCTGGGTCCCTTCCTTTCACACTTACTCAAGCCCTTGACTACTGCAGTTGGTTCTGCTCTCTTCTACATAAACCATTGCCCCTTTTCTCTTGGTCATCTCTACTAGCTTCCAAACAGATAACCTTCATTCCTCAAAAACCTTCCTAAGGCCCTACTTCTATTTCCAATCACTGTCCCATTTCTCTGTGCTCTCCCCTAAACTCCAGACTCAAGTATACACTCAGCCTCTTTACTTGGATGTTTAATGACTGCTCAAACAGAAATAATCACGTTTGGCTCTTCCCCACTCATCAAATGTTGAATTAAAAAAATTATAGCTTTGAGCCATCCTTGATTCTTTCCTTTCATGCACACTCCATTTCCAATCCACCAGCAACTGCAGTTGGATCTCCCTTAAACATACATCTCAAATCTCACCACTTCCTGTCTCACTCACACCAGCACCCTAGTCTAATCATCACAGTGCATCTGGATTTTTGTGGAGCCTCTCTTAGGTTTCCCTGCCTGCTTTATTTTCTCTAGTCTGATCTTTAAAACATAATCAAATAATATTGCTCTTCCAACCAGAACCCTTTGTTATATCCCATCACACTCAGAATAAAACCCAAATCCCCTACCATTGCTTCTTAGGAGCCTTTCTGCTGTCAACCCAATCATCTCCGCTACCATTCTTTAACTCACATTGCTTAGCTGCTCCGGCCTTTTTTGATGCATCTTGACATTGCCAAGCCTACTCATGCTTCAGGGCCTTTGCACTTGCTGTTCCCACTGCCTGAAATCTTTCTCCAGTAGATTTTTACATGACCTCCTCATCTCATTCAATTTTCTCAATTGTCATGTCTCTTTAGTAAGGCCTTCCCTGACACCTCATCTAATATAGCCTCCCACCCTGGTCACTCTCCACCCTTCTGTTCTGCTTTAGCATTCATCATGGCACTTATGGCAAACAGCAATTGATTTGTCTGTTTCTTATCTGACTGCCCTACTAGAGTGGAAACTCTGAGCACATGGAGCTTCTTTGCCTTATTCACTGTGGAATTTCTGCCATACTGCAGATAATGAATAAATACTAAATTGAATGTATGAGTTAATCATTTACTGGCATATCTATTTGTAGCAGATGTAGGCTAAGGTTCTGAATCTAGGGATGACTGAGTTGATCCTGGCTCCTCAAGGAGCTCATGGTTTTGTGTAGTCAAGCTTGACCTGTCCTTGGACCAGTGGCATCAGCTCAGTAGAAAGATAAGTTCTCAGGTCCTACCTGGCTGACTGAGTTAGCCATAGTTGGAGCTGGACAGCAGTTTGGTTGGAACCAGACCCTCCCAGTGGTTCTGCTGCATGGTGGAGTTTGAAAACCACAGTTCTACTGCTGCAGTCAGACCTCAAATAAACAATTTTAGTATAGTGTAATCTAGTGCTGTTAGCAAATACTAGGAATTTTAAAGAAATTCTTTGTTAATGATAAGATAACTGCCAGTACAAATAAATTCCCCCAATGTATGTGTCTTCTTCCATTTTCTGTCGTGGTCCCTTTCTAAAGCAAGTGAAATTATACTCTGGACAGAAGGGAAAGAAAAGCAAAACAAAACAACCAAAACAAAAACAGCAGGCCCAAGACCAAGGGAGTTGGAGCCTCGTTTAACTGGTTTTCTAAATCCAGTTGAACAAGGCTATAACTCTTGGGGCTGGCCCACGCTCAGTGCTGTTGAAATTATAGCATCTCGAGACGGACTGGAACAACAGGCCCAGTGTTGCCGGGTGAGAGCCAGCAGAGGTCTAGACAACAGACACCACTCACACAACAAGGACCAAATACACTGCTACAGATTGAAACCTCAGTGGAAAGTTAGCACCAGCCCAAGAAAGCAGGCCAGGCAATTTTCGGCCCCACTCTGTCTGTAGTGACCACGTGTGAACATTTCTGCTTGAGGCTTATGTCTGCTAACATGAGCTGCTGATCGGCTGGTTTTTAGCCAACACTGGGGGACTGTTTCACTACTACCCCGACAAACACCAGTCAGTCTGCCTAGCTCCTTCTGATTTTAGCTGCAGATAAAAGAAGACCTCCTGGCTTTTCCCACCTCATATTTACCTTCTGAGCAAGACTTCATGAACCAGTTTAATTGGCCTGAATACCTCAGATTTACTATCAGCTGATAAATCAACAGGAGGCTCTTAGAAAATTAGGTTGACCTTAATCTTATTTTAAAACCTGGAGTCAGAGCAAATTTTTTTTAAGAGGAATAAAACAAGGAAAGAGAGAGTGAAAAGAAAGGAGACTTTTCCTGCAGTGAAATTATTGGTGATTTCAAATCTTCCAGGATGTCAGCTGAGGCCCATATGAAAACAGTTAAATGCTATTCGAAGAGAATCCAACATGCTAGGAATATGATAGGGGAGGTTGAATGGAAAATTCTGTAATTACTATGTTCATATTTCATGGTAAAATATATTCAAGATTAACTGTATTCTAATAGAATGGTACATGTATCCAAAACAGTTGGGGGCTGCCTGGTTGGGTGGGAAGGAAGAATGATTTAATCAGGCCACAGATAGTGTTCACAGAATTCCTCATTCTACGTAGCTAGTTTTGAATTTCTTCTTTCACAATTTTTAGCCACTGGGCATGAAATCAGCAGCGTCAGGAAAGAAAACGGGTCAACAGCACCATCCTTCCGGTTCTACACATATGGGACCAGATTGGCTGCTACAGGAACAGTGAGGGTCAGGACAGCCTCCCTAGGCATTGATCTTATACATAAAGCCCTCCTTGGGTTTCAGTTATCCACTGAATTTGGAAACCAGTCAGATTTTCTGAAAATATACACAACGTTAAACCACAGGCCGAGTTTTAGGTATATTGTAAACATTCTCACAGCAAGAGCAAAAATAGCCCACTTTGATTCATTGCCTGCCAGTGCTTGCTCTTAAGAGTGGGCAAGAGGAGAAAACTGGGAAGGAAAAAAACAGAAAAAGACAGGGAGAGGAGAGGAGTGGGAGAAAAGACTTTAAAGTGAACCAGTAGCCATAAGTACCCGGGAATGGAGTGTTGGCCCTGCTAACACCCTCAGTGGAAGGATTCAAGGGCAAGCTTTAGTTGCAGAATTCTCCAATAACAAATCGTCTTGGTTGTGTGATGATAACTAGCGCTGGTAGAGCAGCTGGCTGCCCGCCTGTGTAGTCTTCCAACCTTAGATCCTCACTTGGATTTTGAGCTCATACAAATGTGAGTATCAGACAGGAAATGAAATCTCAGCTGCCATCTAGAATCAATTTCCCAGCAGGGCTCTTCATTCTGTCCTTCCAGTGAAGAAATGAGGGATTTTCCAGTTCTCAATGTATCTTGTACTTGGAGACAAATGATAATGGGGGCCCATTTGTATATGGCAGAGAGGTGAAAAACACAAGAAGTGATGGTCGTGGTATTTAGAGTCTGCACATGTAAGAGACAAAGCTGCCCGAAATAAATAATGCTGATTGTGTAATATTTTAAACTCTTTCTTTGTTTAATTATTTGCACTTTTGTTTTATTATTCTCTATTTTTTCACTGCAAATTCATATTAACAGTCTTTTGTTTTTACAATGGCATTTTTAACTGAGCTGTTAAAACATAAATACCTGTTTAATTTTATTGTACTCTTTGTTATACCCCATATTCCCCTAAGGAGTTGATATCTAGGGACTTTGCTCTTGGAACTCGGAGACTCAAGTTGAGAAGTGATGTTCATTATTTCAGCCTATCTTCTTTGCTTTACTTAATGATTTATTTAATGATTTATTCTAGACACTTTATAGATCATTCATGGTTTTCTGCTTTGGTCTAGATTCTTGGGTCTAAATTCCAATTTCACAGTTTGTTAATTGTTCAAATTTGAGCAAATTAGATGTTTTTCCTGTAAGTCAGTTTCTTTATTTGTAAAATGGAGATAACAGTAATATTTACCACACAGGGTTGTTGGGGGAGATTAACTGAGTTGATAAAAATTAAGCACTTAGACTAATTTCTGGCATAGTACCAGGAACTTCTTAAGTACCATAGAGATGTTTGTTGCTCTTCTGAGTCACTCATTCATTCATAAATCCAATTATTATTGGTTAACTATTTTGTGCTACACCTCATTTGGTTTTGCAACTAGTTTCCTTTGCCTGAATGTTTTTTTCTCTTTATCTAATTAAATGATATCCTTCAGATAGGAATTCAAATGTCATTTCTATTGCACCTTCTCCTGAACTCCAGAATAGACCAGATTCTTAATGTCCTGTTCATTTTCTTAGTAACATTTACCAGAGCTTGTAATTATGCCCTTGGCTTTTACTGTTTGGTGACTATATGCCCTGAATGGACCATGTACCTCTTAAGATCATAGAGTTAAGTAGGACCACGCAGGCTTCTGTTCACCATTTTATCCTCAGTGGCTAGCAGGGAGTACATGCTTATTAAATAATTGCTGCCCGAACCAACAGGCAAATGTGCTGTCACTGTACTGAGCATTAATGAGTAAAAGATCCATAGTGTCAGCCCCGAAGGAACTCACAGTCAACTAAAGATTGGACCCAATCTTCAATCAGCTTCAGCTATGCGGGTGAATAATGAGGAAAGACCAACCTAAGGCAATGACAGTGTACTGGTTCACCTGGCACACTGGCCTAATTATGGGCCCTGGCAGCCCCCAAGCTATTGAGGGCATGGTCCCAACATGATGAGAATCTGGCTAGTAAAGCCTTGGCTCCTTCTAATTGGGGACTCACATTTCACAATTACTCTTTGGCTTAACACTACCAGGAAAATCCAAATGTTTCTGTTCAACTTTCCCACTCCATGGGTAAGTTAGTTACTGACAGTACTCGGCAAAACTTAATTTCTTTCTGCAAAATAATTTTACATTTAATTGTGAGTTCACAGCTATTTGTGACACTTAGAGGTCCATTCCTTGTAGGGTTTGGCATAGGTCTGCCATTCTGGGTACCACATTTCACAGCATCTTCAAACTTTGGTGTTTGTCTACCAGACATAATCAATGTAACCACAGATTGTGGAGGGAAATGGTGGTTCAAAGACAACATCTCAAAACCCAAATCTAGCTGCACTTGTATCTAGCTATACTGGTATCTTTATGTCTATTTCCCTTTTGAACTCACAAAGCAATAGTTTTCTATCAATGAACACCACCAACATATTTATTAAATACTTATTACCTTAGTAACTAGGCCGTAGTGCATAGGATTTCATGTTGCAAGACCTTAAGTATCTCCTCCAATAGCTGGTTATCTGATTTGGGTTTATTAGTTACTTCATATTCTGTGCCCTTACTTTCTCTCTGTACCATGGGGACATTGCGATACTTTCACCCTAGGCTTTCTGTGAAGTTTAAGTGTGGCGATGTGTGTGAAACGGTTAACATAATGTAGTAGAGAATAGATGCCTAATAATGGCAGGAATAAGGAGGAGACCAGTCATATGCTCTTCAATCATGAAGCCCATCATGAGCTTAACCTTGTAATTTACATTCAACTTATCCTGCACTAAGTATTTCAGAATGTGCTACAGACAAACTCAAGTGGCCAGAGGAAGGCATCTTCAAATTGAGTCACGTAGAATTCCCACAGATACTTTTTAGGAGAATAACCAACATATAAAGGCAAAAGATCAAGCACATAAGGAACCTAGGTATCAAGAGTGAGAGCCAGCACAAACACCAGAGAGCAAAAACAAAATCATAAAGACTTTAAATATTGAATTCATCAATGAAAGATTACAAAAATGGATTCAAAATGTTTACCTAAATAAAGGGCAAACTTGAGACTAGCTATGAGCAATAGGACTCTGGGTATCAATGTAGCTGAGCCTTGTTTTTTGCTCTTCCTTTCATGTTAGACCACTAGCCAGACTAGTCTGCCAATTTCCTATTTCAGGTCTGAGCCTTGACTCAATCCCTAATCCTATATTTGGGATCCTAATACATGCTCTTTGATATTTCTCTTCCTTTGAGGGTGAACTGAGTGCCCTTCCTGAATTTCTTTGGCAGAGTTGGAAATTTTTTCCAGGAATGGACAGATGTTCTGAGAGCTTGTCTTAGGGTAGTAGTAAATTTCATTCCCTATCTTCTGTACATTTTGGTTCCTAATTTACAGAAAATAGCCCCCAAATTTGTTTAAACAATGAAGAAATTTATAATTTCACACTACAGAATCCAAAGGTATGCTGGGATTTAGGGTTGGTTAATCCAGCAGTTTAACAGTAGGTCTTCATTATTTCTCTACTCTCCACACCACTGGCTCCCTTCTAGAGCTGGTTTCACTCATCACCAAATGACTGTCAGGAGCAATTAGAAACATGTGCTTTATCATTTAAACTTGATCAAAGAGATTGAGACTCTCGCTGAAAGGACTAGATAAAATGCTTTCCTTTACTTTGATTGGGCTAACATAGGTCATGTGACCACTCTGATCTACAAATATTTACTGACTGGCCTAAATCTGAATTCTTGAATCAATCATTGACAAGTAAGAATTGGTTTATGTAAATGACTTCGGCCAGTGTTTCCATGAAACTAGCACTGTGAATAAATTTAAGGGGCTGTTATTGTCACAAAGATTTGGGGGAACAAGTAGAAGAGAAACTATTTTGCAAAACATAAAAGATTGCAAGGTTGTCTCATACAATAAGAAATTATCCTCTGATATGCAGGACTTCTTTATTTTTAAATAGCAGCTTTACTGATACATAATTCACATTCCTTAGAACTTATCTCTTTAAAGTGCAGAATTCAATGATTTTTGTAGGTTGTGTATTACTACCATCAATGTTACATTTTTATAAACCCTTCTCTACACCCCTGAAACTCATATGTATAGCAATTACTTAACCTCCCACCCCAAGCCCTAGAAACCACTAATCTACTTTCTGTCTCTACAGACTTGCTTATTCTGGATATTTGATATAAATGTAGTGAAACAATATGTGGCCTTTTGTGACTGACTTCTTTCACTTAGCCTAACATTTTTAAGGTTCCTGCATGTTGCAGCACCCATAAGTACTTCATTTCAGTGAAAATGATGTTCTATTGTCCAGATATTCCATATTTTATCTGTTCATTCATCAGTTGATAGATATTTGGATTGTTGCCACATTGTAGCTTTCCTGATTGCTGTTTTGGGTATTAATGTGCAAGTTTCCTATGAACATATGCCTCCATGTCTCTTGAGTGTACACCTAGAAGTGGAATTGCTGGGTCATATGGTAACTGTTCAAGTTTTGGAGGAACTGCTAGACTGTTTTCCAAAACAGCTGTACCATTTCATAGTCTTACCTGCTCTGCAGGTGTGACTATCTCTGTTTATAATTATTTGAGTGGTGAGGGGATCCTGATTTACATAAACACATTTTCCAAGAATGCAGCTGAACTGAAAGGAGACTGTATAATGCTTTGTTTACGACTTTGCCAGGAGTTTTTCCCATTTCGGAAAAATACTACCACTGACAACCACACTATTGGTTAAACCTGAGTCACAAACAAAACACACCTCATATCAGTCTATATCTGTGGTCTCAACCAGGGTCAGTCCCCTCCCCTAGGGTCATTCACAGATCTATATAGGCAATTTTTAGTTCCCTGAGTTGAAAGGTGCTGCCAGCATCTAGCAGGTAGAGTCTGGGACAGGTGCACAACATTTTATAATGTACAGGGCAGCCCCCCCATCACAAGGGGTTATATAGCCTTTAATGTCAATACTGCTGAAGCTGAGAAACTGTGACATCCATCCACAACTAGTTCTCAAGTTCACAATGCTTATTCTTAGCATCTTCCACACAAGTGTATTCATAAACATGTTACATACTTTAGTAGAGACGTGCCTGGGCATTTTGTGGCTGAAATGCATGTAATTTTATTATATGAAACTTTAATTTATCATTTTTATTGCAGCCAGGGAATTACATTGATTTTATGTCATATATTATATTATGTATTCAGAGATTACATAATCTCTGAATTTCTTTTTGGGACAATACAGGGGATGATACACATTATTTAAGTCTGCTAAAATGGAAGCCAATGGCTTGGATGCCTCAGGTTCAAGCTGGAAGCTGGAGTAGGATCAGTTTCCTCTAGACCAATGGGCCTTCCAGGCGAGGAATGGACACCTTGAGGGAACAGGGGCTTTGTGAGGAAGTGAGGACTAACTGCTGTGCAGTTATTATGATTTCCATTATTTCTAATATTTGTCAGAATCCTGGGTTTTGAGCCCTGGGAAGCCTGGCTGTATTTCCTCCCTCTTTTCCTTCCTTTCTCCTCCTTTCTTTCCTCCCCTCCCTCCCTTCCCTTCTTTACTTCTTCCCTCCCTCCCTTCTTCTCTGTCTATTCTCCTCCTCCTCCTCCTTCTTCTTTTTCTTTTCTTTCTCTCTCTCCCTCCCTCCTTTCCTTTCTTCAACTTATTTTAGTAGAGTCTATTATTTACAATAAAAAAAATCCAGAAGTAAAACAAAAGCAGGTGTTGAAATGACCATAATTGAGGGAAAATAGCATGACATTTTCAAGGCATAAACAATGACTGTTCTTGATATGCTGTGAGCCAATGCTGCCCACCAGCTCTCATCAGCAGATGTTGCTGTCAGATTTGCCCATCTAACACTGTCAATAGATGGAGAAAACATGGACTTTGTGTTGAGAGTGGTGCAGAGCTGGCATGTGGGCAGCAGAGACTACACAAAAGAGCTGTTCTAGGAGGAATCAGAGCTGAAAGCACTCCTTCCTCTGGAAAGTCATGCCATGAGACTTTTCTCTGAGCAGCTGTCAAGCAGCACAAGTGCTCATTGGTCTGGGAAGAGGAAGGCAGTTCTGCAACATGGCAGTCTACATGTGTGTATGTGTGCAAACTCATGTGCACATCGTGAGTGAAAAATCTGATTCCTAGCTTTTGCCCATGGGGATGAGTATCTAAACAGGTTGGTGGGTGCCTGGGAATCTGCATTTTACAAAAGATTCTCTCTACCCTTCTCTCCCCCAACTCTTTCCTCTTGCCATTTGATTCAAGCTTCAGAATAAGAATTCTTCTTTAGACACAATGATTCTGGTCTTTTTTCCTGAAAGAGGCAAGAAGTGGGCAAGAAAAGACTGCCAGTCAGAGTGTTTCCTGCTGCAGTGAGCTTGCTTGGAAACGTTTGTCAGCTTGGCTCTCTGACTGCTTACAGAGGGCCTGAAAGCTGGCTTTTCTGGGCTTGGCTGACATTCCCTCTACAATGGAATTTCCTTTGGTGCAGAGCCTGCAGCCTGCAGCACTCTGTGCACAGATTTGATTGCTCTGCAGTAAGGTTTCCTTGAACTGGACTCAACTGATCAACAGCTAGGAAGGGGCCTGCAGGCCCTGAGAACACACCAACTGCATGGACAAGGTGGAGGGGTTCCAACATGGAAGAAAATGCCTCTTGCTACCCATCATTGATCATGGCAGTTGTCCTATGAAATATATTTCTTGTGCCTTGGCAGGAGCTACTCTTGATAAAAACCAGGGCAGGGAGAAGTGCTGGGTGCATCTGTGTATGTACATAACCCTGATGGACTGAGGTGCCTGTGTTTCCATGGACTTTGATGTGGAGGAGAAAATACATTTGAAGAAATTCCTGAAGGAGAGGAAGCTAGTGGGCCCTCCCCAAACCCCACCTCAGAGGAGACATGCTGAACCAGGTAAAAAGCTGGCTCCAAGTGTAAGAACGGCTGAAGTGCTGGGGAAAACATTCATTTCAACTGGGATTACTAGTGAGTATGCAGAGATGAGAGATTTGAGACAGGGAATCAGAATGAGGCTGGAAAGGAGAAATGCCTTTGGCTGTGTTGCTTCTTCTTTCTGGAGATGGGGGATCTTCAAGAAGTAGGAATATGGAACATACAGCAGTTTTCAGGGGGACTAGAGAGATATGGGCCCCCTTGTCAATGCCAGAGGTGTCCTGAGGAACAACTGTAGGCCCTCCAGGTGACATATACAGTCCCACTTCTTGCACAGCAAATATGAGGTACTCATGCCATCATTCTCATCACCCATGCCTGTGACAGACATTGCCAATGGATCACAGAACTCTTTCAACTCTAGGCAGCCATTAGCAATCCATCAGTGTTAATACATGAAATGAGGTAGATGATACTTAAGTATTCTGTCAGGGAAGATCTGAGAGAATGTCTGTGACCAAATGAGATGTAGGAACAAAACCAGTATTACAGAATAGTCCAAAAGCTTTGGCAGTCTTTGAGGAGTCTCTGATTCAGTCTAAGGGGGTGAGAAACCTAGAATAGTTTATATTACTGATAATAAAAGCAGCTGTGATTCACCAGACATTTTCATTGTGCAAGTACTGCACTATTTTAATGTAACTGAATTCCCACAACAGTGCAGGGATGGTCTGGCATTCCTATTTTATAGATGACAAAACTGAGAGAGGTAAAGAGAATTTCTCAAAGTGATACATCTGATACGTTGTAATCCACTGTCATTATTATATTTCATTCCCACCCTATAACTACATTTTCTCTCGTTCTTCACATATACCTGGGAAGTTTATTTTCATTTAGAGTTCAACTAGCCACCTATATTCATATACTGTTATCTATCCTCAAAAAGGTGGAAAACCACACATGCACACAGATACATACATGTGTGCGCATCTTCCAAGGGTGCCTTAGGTGTCCTTCCAGTAGCCAGTGATTTCTCCCATCCTGTTTTTCATTTCCTTCAGTATGTGTTTATTTCTTCCATAAGATTATGAAGTCAATTAAAACAGGGACATTTTCACTCATTTTTGTAGCGCTTCAGAAGCTAAATATTAGGGACTCTTCTTTATTCTGTAACATAACAGGATATTCTCTTACCATACATATGCTGCCGATCTATTATTCTGATACTTCTTTTTTCAATAAACCTCTGTGTGGAAACCCTGTGAGAATGGTACTGTAGATGTGTTGAGCCCTCTAAATGCGTGGATTTTTTGGGGGGGGGTCAGTGTGAGCTCTACGTCAAGTGACATACCATTATTATTTCTTTATGAATATGAGGCACTTTGTTCAAAACACTCACTTGTAATGGATAGCTCTGTGCTATATATACATATTATATTATATCTTAGATATGTATATATTTTTTAAGTACTGGGGTTTGAACTCAGGACCTTGTGTCACTTGAGCCACACCTCCAACCCTTTTTGGCTTAAGGTATTTTGGGTTTCACATTTATGCCCAGACCAGCCTGGATCACGATTCTCCTATTCATACTTCCCATGTAGCTGGGATGGTAGGAACATGCCACAACATCTTAGCTTTTATTGGTTGAGATGGAGTCTCTTGACCTTTATGCTTAGGCAGGTCTTGAACTGGGGTCCTCCCAATCGCTGCCTCCTGAGTAGCTGGGATTATAGATGTGAGCCACTGAAACCAGCCTGTGGCCTGTGTTTGTACATTTTAATAATGGCAGCTGACATTTATTGACAACTAAATATGTTCTAGGGCATGTGCTGAGACCCTTAATAATATATTCTTGTAAAATTTTCATATTAAGATAGGTTTTTAGCATAATTTTTCAGAAGGAAACACTGAGGTTCAGACAAGTTAAAGAAACTTGCCAGAGGTTACATAGCGAGGAATTGGCTGACCCAATATTCAGGTTCATGAAGTTTGATGTCAGAGTGTCATTTGAAGCTGGTACTTAAAAAACCACAGCCATGGGCTCCAGACCCTCTCCCTTGGTCTGGTGAATGTGGGTGATGTGAAGTCAGCCCAGACTTCATCCACTGAATTTACCTGTATGGAGAGATTTCTGCCCCACCATCTTTCTTCCCCCTTGCTTGGAGAGGGTGGGCTCTATGGCAGGGAAGCCTGCAGAAGCTGTAAGCTGATGCCTCACCACTCACCCCCATGACTTATGAGCACACCTCAGATACACAGTTGCCAAACACTCTCACATGATACTCATTTTCCTCGGGTCCCAGCTGCCTGAAAGCCTGGAAAGAAAGCTGGGGCCAGCTCTGGGGTCAGCCCAGCAAACAGATGGAAAGGAGCAGAGGTGACACTCGATCAGGCCTTGGCATCTGCTGGGCCTTTCGTGGCTGCTCTGGCTGTCCAATGCCTTGACCCAGCTAATCCTGGTGGTCATCCTTGTGCCAGCTGTGTCATGTCAGTCACCCCACCCTGGGGTGACTTCTGCCTGCAGAAAGCCAAGCAGGCAGGGCCCTAACTTCTGGCTTCCATTTTAGCCTTGGGTCCCCCTTTGGAAGACAAGCCTGGTAGGAACTAGCTTCTGGATAGTTTACAAACAACATTAGTCTCACTCCATGTACTGCCCTTCTTGGTATTTTGTCATTTGACACCAACAACACACATTTACCTGCTCCAGTTAACTGGACATCGTACTACAAGAATGAAGGACACAGGCTTATTTGGATGTGGTGCTCAGGTCCATGGTGACAGATCTTGTCCATCTCCCACTCCCCCCGACAGTTACTGAGCACCTGTGATGTGCCCGTCAACAACTGTGGACCCTGCCAACTCGGGGGTGAAAAGACCCAATTTTATTCATGACCAAGGAATGTATGGCCTACTAGAGGAGGCAAAAAATAAACTTAGAAGAAAAAGATCAATGTAATTACAACTTGAGGAAAGCTGGAATGGAGACTACTGCTTCAGAGAATGGTACATGGAGATCCAGAGGAGGCAAAAGCTTGTCTCCATCTGGAACTGAATGGAGGTTGCTGGGGCTGGGTGGTGGGAGATGCTGGGGATGGGCAAGAGAATAGGAGGTGAGACAGGCACAGGTTATGATCATATAATGTCACATTGGGGAGACTGGAGTGGAGTGGAGCTGGGATGACAGGAACACACTACCATGCCACTGATTGAGATGGGGTCTCATGAACTTTTTGCCTGAGCTGGCCTTGAATTGTGATCTTCCTGATGTCAAGAGCTACTCCTCTTAGTAGCTAGGATTACAGGCTTGAGCTACCATGCTCAGATTTTAAAATATCTTATTTTCTTACAGCTGGTAGGACATTTTAGGCAGAACTGGAATGAAAGAAGTAAGGTAAGAGACCACACTATACTGCAGGAAAGTGAAGATGGTGGTAGCAGCAATGGGGAAGTCAAAACCTCCCAGACTTGTTCTTGTTCTTCCTGGTCATATGTGGGAATGAAATGACAAGAGGTTGATAGCTTGTGTAACGCAACTCCATTGTAAGTTTAAAAACTCTAAAGAAAAGAACCTAATTAGAAATTTCACTTGTAGTAATGTGCTGTGGGGAAGTAATTGGACAACTGGGCACAGATTTTCTGCCAGTTGTTCACAATAGTAAGAAATTAAACTCTGGGTAACCTAAATGTTTAACCTAGGAACTTGTTTGGCATACTGTAATTCACTATATGAGGAATTCTGTGAAACTAAAGATCTAAAATAAATTTATAGATTGATATGAAAAGGTATTCATAAGTAGAAATGATCAAATAAAATATACTTAATATCAATTTGGAGAATAAGACACCATTTTATTATACCTGCCAATGGTACACAACATAATATTGATTAATGGAGAACATTAGGCGCTGGAAATGATGGGTAATGATGAGTCTTTTTTTATCATTTGTATTTTTTGTTTTTTCTATTACATGCGAAAGTATATTGTCTAATTTTAAGAAGTTAGTTTAAAGTTTATTTCTCTGTAAGTAGTAATTAGCAATAATAAGTTTCATATATATATATATATATATATATATATATATATTGGCTTAGTCACTAAGCCTTGGTATATTCTTGCTGCATATCTTCCTTTACTTCCTTCTGGAAGATCTTTCTCACTCTCCTTAAATTCAATTTTCCATAAATAAGGTAAACTAGGACACTTTTGAGAATGAAAAGGACAGATGCTACACCAAGACAAGGGAATAAACTGGCAACATCACAGCAAGTCAGTAGTTCTGGTCAACCTATTACAACCCCCATTTACTTTCCCTGTAATATTCTTTCTGCCATTTTGAACTATAACCATTTTTAAATTTTGTCTTGGCCAAAATTGCAGGTACAACTTTTGTTCTCTGTCCTTTTCTAGATAGGTACATCTTTCATTGTCATAGACTGTTCTGCCTGCATGTGTGTTCTCTTTCAAGGCTTCCAATTTCAAGGACAACAGATACTGGGTTGCCTCCTGACCCTCTCTCACTCATGTCAATGCTACAGCAATGTTTCATACCCAATAAATGACCAATGACTGTTGTATTTATTTAATAGTAAAATTGTTACATCATTCTAGGCAAAAAAAAAAAAAAAAAAAAAAAAAAACTCTATAATTTACTCAGCACAGAGAGTTAAGGCAAACACCCTGGAAGGTGCAGCCAGTAGAAACATCATCAGATCAAATCAGATTTCCAGTTCACCAGGCATCAGTCAGCTGCCCAATGGACACTCTTAAACCCAAAGCAGGGAAATTGGGAACAAATGCTTTGGGAACATCATGTGTTTAGGGCTGGAATAGGGGGTGGGCTTTACATCTTTGTAGGCCACATGGCAGTTTCAATTTTTCATACACAAGACTTGGAAGTGAAATTCAGATGTGATTAAAAATACACATCTTACAGATGTCTGGATGCAGTTCAAATCCCTCAAAGTGTGATAGAAAATGCAGTTGCTTTCCAGGTTTTTGGGGCAGGGAAAAAGAGGGCCATGGTGGCCCCTTTGTCTTCTGATTGACTGAGAATGTTAAAGTGACGTTTTAAATTTGTGGTGTTATCTCAGTTGCGTTTGCTTGTTTACCTTTTGAGCAGTTCTGCCCTGAAACCCTGAACAGGGTAATTGGAGGAGCATGTGACTAGTCTCAAGAGACAAAAAAAGTCCTTATTTTTAGCATATGCTAAATAATTCTTCTGGGTCAATGCAGTGTTTATGTGAGAATAATTTATAGAAATTAAAAGATTTAGACAATCATTGATACCAAAATAGAACAAAATTCTTTTAATGTTTTCTTGCTGACCATTTTTAAAAGAGAATTTTATTTATTTTACTTTTTTTAAAATAAGTACTCTCAAACTATATCCAGCTGTCTGACTTTGTTTATAATAACCTGTTTGCTTATTATCAATTAAAACTCATGATATGAACATCTGTCTCCCTCTGCCCCAATTTATTTGCTTTCACTCTCCGTGTAAGCATGAACTTGAAGTCAACATCTTTTTCTCTGGGGCTCAAAGGAGTTGCAGAGCCTCCAAAGGTGATTCCTTCAGTGGACTTGAGAGGTAGAGTTGATTTAAAAATTTAAATCCCTCACCCAAGCCTCAAAGAAGAAAAGAAAAAAAATTGTCTCTGTTACAAAGGCAGAGAACAAACTGGGAAAGAAAAAGCACTTTGTTTTGCCAGACAAAGACAGGCTATCAATTTTCATAAATCTGCATTCCCAAGACAACTGCTCATGTCTGGTAAGGGTTCTATTTCTTTGAACTTACATACCAGAAAGTATTTTTCCCCTTGTCTCAGAAAGTTGAAGAATAAAGTTAATAATAGTATATGTATAATTTAAGTAATGTAAGACAGATAGTTTTGTTAGTTTCAACAGTTCTATTTTATAAAGATGGGGTTGGGAAAAGAGCTGATAAGAGAAATACTACACACAACTCCACTTTCTGACTGTCCATGCTTTGAAGCTATAGCATCTACATTTGTATATAAAACACATGTGTGTTTGTATTTATTTGTTTATATATGTATCTATGTGAGTTTGCTAATTATGAGATGGATATTTGCACATATTAATTAAACAAGGACAAACTGATACATCTCAAAAAGGACCAAATATTTGTGATTAAAAATATTTTGTATTAAAGAGTCAAATATTAAAACATTGATCTTCAAGTCTTAAAAACCTTTCTTCTTGTTTTGTTCCTTCTTCTTCTCCAATTTTTACTACTGATCAAGTAAAATTCCTGTACAGCTAAAACCTTAGCCATATATACATTCCAACACCAAGTATGCACATGCATGGTATCTGTCAAACTTAATCTGTTTCCCAGATAAAAGTTTTATAGCTGTGTCTTTGAGAAGGATAAGACTTGTGTTACTATATACTAGTCTATAGTACATATACTTAGTTACATAACTGGATCCCATAAATCACTAAGCACAGATTGAAGGAGGCCAAAGGGTTTTTAAAGTTGGTAACCTCCACCTTTAGGAGATTAGATTTTTAGCATCGTCCACCCTTGGCTTCCTCCCTGGCTGATGACCTGAGTTACTTCATATGCCTGATAGATGTTCAGCTTTCCTGGCCTCTCCCCTTGAGATTTTGACTTGGTATGATGGGGTGCTCCTTGAGGATGATGGGATGGTTTCTAGGTGCTTCAGATGATTCTTAAGATGGGCAATATGGGAAACACACTGTGGACCTGTGCTGCAAGAGTATGGTCCATGCAGTATGAGCATCAGCATTACCTGGAAGCAGGTTAGAAACATGGAATCTCAGACCCCACCAGTTATTGGCTGTTGACTCTGACCATTCAGAAGCTCCTCAAGTGATCCATTTGAAGAGTTCTGGTTTAGACCGGTGTAAGGAGAACTAAGACTATCACTGCCTTAGGTATAAATGAGAGAATTCCATTTCTATCTTCCAAACGCTATTTTATTGAAAATTTGTGCTAAGAATCTAACCTATTCCTTCAGGGATTCTTATTTCAGGAACTATTGTTTCATGATGTTGAGCCTATTGGTTGAAATAGTCAGTCTAGTAAAATAGGTTTTTAACCCTATGGGGGAAAATATACTGTCATGAAAGAGGCAAACCATCAGCGAGGACAGTTATTCATTATAGTTTTGACCAAAGTATCTACATGAATGATTGAATGGTTCTTGATATAAAGTCATTCTATGGGAAGTTATGTTGACGGGTAGTTGACTTAATAATAGAACATAACTTGCATGTCCTTGTCTAAGTCATGGTGTATTGGTCAAATCCTGGGTTTGGAGTGGGAAAAAGAGTTGGCTTTGAGTCCTGGATTCTTTCACATACTAAATATGTGTTCGCTGGCATTTGTTTTAACAATTGAGCCTCAGTTTCCTCATGTGTTAAGTGGAAGAAATAAGAACTCTTGTCTCACAGTGCTTAGTATCTTCTCATTTTGTAAAGTTTACTTTTTATTATGGGATGGCCTGAGGAGTATTTTTGTTTTGTTTGTTTTTAACTGAGATATAATTCTTATGCCATAGAATTTACCATATTAAAATTAGGGAATAGTTATCTATGTAGGGAGTAGTTTATTCTTTGGACTGTTTTGGTGGATTCTTGGGACTGTGTTAGAATATTAATGGCTGGGAGGCTCTGTTTAATTCAAGAAAATTCAGGAAGACTGGGTAGATCATATTAAATTTCATCCATATCCTATTTTTCCTGCAATAATAACTTGCATCTGCAATAAAATATGGTTGGTAGTAATGATAGGTTTTTATTATCCAAATTAGTAAAATAATTTTGAATGAATATATTCAATGTTGAGTAAGTTGCTATCAAATATTAACTACTGCTAAAGAATATGTAAATAAATTTAATGATACATATTGACAACTTTCAGAAATGCTTATTTTGAACACTGTATTTGAATTTTGCATTCTTAGGGGAATACAAAAATTATCAACAAATATTTAACTCTAAGTTAATTCTCTCACAGAATTATGAGTTAGTAGTTTTGAAGCTATGTAGAAAATGTGATTAAGCAAATAAAGACAGACTGTTGATAGTAGTAGCCATGCTTTAGATGGTTAGATATGGGAGTTTCAAACACAGAAATATCTTCTATCTTCTGTGCTGTTGAACTAGGTTTGATGGCACTCATGGCTTTTAATATACATAGATACAGATCTAATGATAGATGTGGATACAAATAGAGATGCATACAGATACATATACACCTGCAGAAGTGGATAGATAGGTAGACAGATAGACAGATGAAAGATAGATAGATAGATAGATAGATGGATAGATAGAATTTTCTGGCTTGTTGCCTGGGAAGATGTAGAAGTAATAATACTCCAGAGGCCACAGACACATCTAACTTGATTTCAAAGCCCCATTTCTCTGCAAAAGGGCTAAGAATCTTTAGAGAAATGACTGATTCCAGGGGAGGACAATAAAGTAGAAACCAAAGTGAAAGTGAGCCTAGAACTTCCAGTTCTTCCAGAAAGTAGGAAGTACTCAAAGAATGCTGAGGGCATGTCTGAAGTGTGCATCCCAAAACTGAAGGGGCATCCATTGTCTAAATCTGAGTTAGTTTGTACATCAAAACTATGACAGTAACAGATTCTGGCCTGTCGAATAAAAAAAGAAACCAAAAGTCCATATGGATACAGAACCTTAAGTATTTAAGAAACAGAAAAGTTTCTCCTTCTAAGGGAATGCTACCTATTAAATGTAGACAGAACAATGGAATCAGAAAATTGTCACTTGGTTACCATCAAAATAAGAATTAATTAATGCTCAAATAGTCAATAGTCAGTAAATATAGTATCTAATATGTTGGTGGAAGTAAATATATAGTAAAAAGAAGTAAAGATCTAGTGATTAATTAAAATATTATAATATCATAATTAAAATATTGCTAATGAGAAAAACATTTTTCTTCATTTTAAATATTGTTTCATTTAAGCCTATCCTTCATTTGAACAACAGCCAGGTTTTCAATGAAAGGTTTTATTAGTTAAAACCTAGAAAAACTATTTCAAGCACAAAATTACTTCAAGAGTTGGGCACATTAGAAAATTGAGTTTGTAATCAATTAAGAAGCTAATTCTATTATAAAGTGCAGCTTGTCAACACTTCGGGTTTTCTTTCTTCATTTTTTTTTTATTGTTGTGCTGGGGAGGTACATTGTGGCATTTATAAAAGTTCTTACAATAGATCAAATATATCATACTTGAATTCACCCCCTCCACCAAAACTTCAGTTGTTTTTTTTTTCTTTTACTGCATGTATTTCAAAGCAATATCATTACAGCTAAACTTCCTGGAATGCATATTTTCTCTATTTTGCACTGACATTTCCTATAAAAGACACAAACTCTACATATTATATGTGATCCCAGAATATGAATTTCTAGGATAGGAGGTGGGTTCTGGTAGAGTGACAGGTCCATGGCTGATCACAATGATTCTTTTCCACTTAACAAGCTTATAAAAAGTTATCAAGAGGAGAACTTAACTAAAGATCATATAGAGACATTTTGAAAAACTTACTGGCCTTCATAGTTGCAGATGTGGTATACTAGATCTTCAATATAGTGATCTCCATGGTTATAGAACTGACTAGGAAGGATGCATTTGTAATTTGAAAACTTAAAATCTTGGTGCTGAAGGACATTGGGGAAATGGTTTGATGGCTAAGAGCATTTTCTTTGGAATCAGATGCACCTGGTACTGAGGATGTCTTCTCTGGATGTGGTTGATGGTGGCACCTTGAAGTTTTTGAAAATAGAAAACAAGAGATTGTGCAGAAAGTCCCATCTCATTGAAAGAGGGAATCAAATGAGGAATTAGAAAGAGGAATGCTATTAAGCAAAATCACAAATGACTTGAGCTTGGGGTTTGCCAAAACTAAGTTGGTAATGAATGACCATAGTAAAACAGCAAGCAGTTATTAAATCTACTGTTTGTGCAGTGCTTTGCCTACTGAATCCCATAATACAAGTGTCTTACGGTGAAGTAGTATTGCTGTCTGTGCTTAATATTCAAATGGCTCAAGGAAGATTACCTGAATGATTTGTTTATGGGAGACAGGAATTGATTTGGGGCATGAAATCCCAGAAGTGGGACTTCAGGTGAGCTGGAGGACATGGCAAAGGAAAGGATGACGCCATGTTTCCACTGAGGACAATTGGAAAAGAAAGAGTCTGGAAAGGAAATATCCATGGACTGTTGTGTTGCCAAAAAGAACATGACTCACCAAGAGATTTGTTGTCTGAGTCTCTAAGTCGCTTCTTGAAATATGATATTTTTCCAGAGGTGGATCGGACTCAGGAAGAAGGAGATGTTGGATAGACTCCATTCTAAGGGCCAGTGATACCAGACTCCACTCTATAGCAAGTAACTTAGAGTCAAGGCACTGAGTTTTCCCCTGCCTGTGTTACAGATGGACACACTTGATGGAGCTGTTGGAGGTGCAGGGTACCGACCTTTGAGAACCAGCCAGTCTTTTTCACTGAGCTCTTTCAAATGCCAGCAATTTGTCCCTTCCTCTTTCTCTTCCACCTACATGTTGATCTTACATGTTGAAATCCTGCTTTATTTTGAATGGCAAGACACAGATACTTCTTCGGCTGAGAAATTGTGGGTGGTTCTTTCCTGATCCTCTTAAGCTGGAGCTAAGTACCTCTTCTCAATGCTTTCATAGCACTTTTATTCTTGTGGTCACACCATGACTCACATAGTACAGCATGCCTTAGACCACCTCAGATGGTATAGATGTTTGTCTTTTGTGCTATTGTGTAAGCTCTTTTAGGGCAGAACCAGTGTTTTTTTTTTTTTTTTTTTTTTGGGCAGGACTCAGGTTTGAATTCAGGACTTTGAACTTGCAAAGCTGGCACTCTATTGCTTGAGACACACATCCAGTCCATTTTAGCCTAGTTATTTTGAAGATGGGTTCTCTTGAACTGTTTTCCCAGATTTGCCTCTAGTTGTGATCTTCCCGATCTCTTTCTTCCAAGTAGCTAGTATTATAGGTGTGAGCCACTGTGGTGCCCAGCTTAGAACTAGTTCTTATCTTGTCCCTACATCATGACTCAATACCTTGCCCAAGTAAGTAGTCCATAAATATTTGTAGAATGGTAATGAAGAAATCCATTTGTAGGATATGTTTGTACTTATATAGTGAAGACTGTGGATGTGATACAATAAAAAACCCCACCCATAACCACCATAAAGAAAAACCAATTACATCATTCACTGTCTTTCCTCTAAAATGAATTTATGAACTGATTTTAAACTTATTGTGATACTTAAGAGCACTAAAAATTAAATTAAGGAAACACAGTGGTGCTGGAAGAATAGTAGCTTAGGACTTTGAATGCTCATCCTTCTCATATCAGGAAGATCAGTTAACTTCTATAAACCTTATGCATGGAAGTTCACCTGTAGAACAGAAATAAAACACTTGCTCTCACTTTCCACTGGTTAGTTGTCAGGATACATGAGCGAACTGTGAAAGCCATCTGTAAGTTTTAAGGATCTCCTTTTGTGGTCTTTGGATGAGCATCAGGGACATACTTGAGAGCTGGTTATAGATGGAGAACCTTAGGCTCCACCCCAGACTTACTGAATCAAAATCTGCATATTCACAAGGTCCAATGTCAATGCATATGCATATGAATGGTTCAGAAGTTATATTTTTGAAAACTATACAGCAGAAATGCAACTGCTATTTAAGGTCCCTGTGTGCTAGGGAAAATGAGCATGGCTCAGTCCTAAGAACTCAGCATTGTAAGGAGAGTCAAGCACGTGAGTGGAAGGATTCTGGCATCTACCTAAGGTAGAAAACAAGGTCCTTCTGTTGCTGGGCATGCAAACTCCTCAGATATGTGTATACTTGATCTCATCACTTGCTTTGTATTTTTCCCCATCTCTTTCCCTCATCAAAACCCATTTGTCCTATAGTTCTCTTTCTGGAAGACCTTGGCCACATGAGCTAGGTCATAGACTATACTGACTCAGTTTTAACGGGGGCTAAGGTGGCGTCCTAGACAGTTACAGTATGTCATAATCTTCCTAAGGTAGCATTTTCATTCCAAAGCGTTAAGTAGAGGGTAGGGAACTTGAGCTATCAAAAAGGGGCCTCAAGGGGCTTATTAAACAATACATTGTAGGTGGTTATGGATATTAATGAATATCCATGTCATATGTCAGGTAGACGGTTATGAGTATTGAACTCACCTTCGGATTCTAAGATTCTGGAGAAAAGGCTTATAGGAAGGCTAGATGCTGTCATAGGAACTATTACATTGAGACATAATTGAACTGGGCACCATTCTGGGCTTTTTACTTTCACAGGTTTTATCCTGTAAAATAGCCCTATGTCACAAGCACAGAAACCAAAGTTATGAAACTCACCTAAGGTTGCAAAACTAGTCTACAGAGCTAGTCTACTGAGCTTGATAAGAGCTTTCTCCTGACAAGAATGCAAGAAACAAAGTACTTCATCTAATTTTTGATGCTATAGAAACAGATACCATGAAAGTCAGAGGGGCTAGCTAGTATAGAAAAATAGACATCTCTTTTCAAATTAATTTATCCATGTGAAAATAGTTTGTACTGAGAATCAAGACTTAGGATAGTCACTAGAATGCTCTTTAAGTTTTATCTTTGATTCTGCACTTGAGAAATACAACCAAAAAAGTTGGTCACTTTCACCGTGCTTTCATTTTGGTTTTTGCTGAATTACAAAAAAGCTCTAATATGAAGACATGGTGAGAGTTGATTGAATATTGCCCCAAAGACAATTCCCATGTGTTTATTTGGAGAAATGAGCATTTATGCAGTCACACAAAATCATCTTGAGGAACAAATCAGATAGTCCTCTTTTATATTTTTTTACAACAGATTCTACAGGACAGATAAATTTTAAGATATCTTTAAATCTATACAGTTGAGAAAGGATAAAATACTAGTATATACTTTCTGATAATGTTTTAGGAAAATTGCCATTTTTGGCTCTTAATTACATATATGACAATTTTTACCAATATATTTTAAAATTTAGAACTTGAGGACTATGCAATGATAGAATATTGATCCATATCACAATAGTAGAGCTCCAATTTACTTTTAGTCTACTTCTGATCTGGTAGTTACAATGGTAGGGGATGAAACACATGTGATGATATATATTCCAACCATGTGGGAACACAGATGTTTACCTGCTAATAGGACTGATTAAAAAAAAATGGTTGGGCCATACAACAAAAAACCTGTTTGACAAATATGTAATATTGGAGCACTTGTTGTAGGGTGTTACATAATTCTCACCAGCAAAGTGCTCAAATGAAGACACAGAAGATTTACATTTATAGTGGATGTAGTAGTACTTTGAACGTTTTAGGAGCATGGATTTCCTGTCAGCCATGGTTTCCAGGGTAACCTCTGCTCCTTTTGTGGGAATTTGAGCAGGTCATTTAACTCCCAGTTCAGTTTTCCAATGAACTGGGGACAGGAACAGTTTTTGTATGTTTTAGGTACAGCTATTGGAATTATTGGATGAGATAATCTGTGCTTAGTGTATAGAATAGGACCTGAATGGTATAGTGATTAAATAAGGGAAAGTAGTCATTATTAAAACTAGCAATTGTTAGCTTTTGTAATGGCTTATAAAAACGAAAGGAATTCTGGCTTCAGTTATACACGAGAACTATGGGTGAAGATTGAGGTTAATTAGAAGTGAAATTGTTGGCACTTTCCTCCAAAGTCATCCATCTTCTCCTTGCTTTCTGCTCAATTGTCAAGAACTGTGGTTTCACATTGGGTTATGTGAAGTCTTTAAGCTTCAGAACACAACAGTTGGGATTCCTTAAGAAACTGGGTTCCTCATATGTTCGACAGACCTTTCAAGATGCCATAAATGCCTGTCAAGAAGTGGGTTTTTCAGTCTTACCAGCTCCAAGAATTTAAAAACCAGTATTTAGAGCATGATGGGAAATTTGATAACTAGACCAATGTGCAGTGGGTGATGTTCTCCAAAGATCACTAACAGCGCAGATCAGGCTGTGGTTGGCACTTTCTGTTCTTAATCAGAAGGTTTCTGCTTTAAAGGCGAGTTGTGGTCTTACTAGAGTCTGATAGAGTATCATGCGGGAAAATGATAAGTTACACAAGAGCTTTTTCATCTTTAGATAATTATGGTTTAATTTTTATTGTTTATGTGCAACAATATGGATGAAATTGTGTCTTCTCAGCAGCTGGTTTTGGAATTTTTTTTAAAAGATGGCCTTTGCTGAGGAGTAGCATCCAGCCAGCTGGGGAGGAGAAAGTGTGGGACTGGGACATGCAGAAGAAAAAAAAGTGATCCATATTTGTATGATTTAGAAGCTGGAGTCAAGACAAGTGACTAAGAGAGACTAGGAGGCTTTGGGTGGGGGGAGATGACAGGGAGAAGAAACCCACTGGCAAACAATCTTGATATAAGAACATGTGGAATTTTGGGGGGAGATAAACACTGTGGGCTGTGGGATGAAAGCATCCTTTTCACACACATGAAAACTCATAGAACTTCCATTGCTCACCAAAGCTCATGGTTAGGGTGGATTCTTCTTTGGAGAATGCAGACAAGTGCTGTGTCTGCCTTAAGCAGAGTGTCAGGAAAGAAAAGGAGCCTGAGTGGGAGGAAACCCACATATGGAACACACAAGTGGCACTTGCTAATTGTGGAAAAATGAGAAAATATGAACGAATAAAAGGAAGCAAAGAAACCTTCCAGATTTCTACCACCCTAAGATAGCTCTTGTTAATGTGTTGATGTCTTCTCATTCTTGCTGCAGATTCTTGGGCACGTCTGTGACATTCTATTATACTTTTCTCAGGGTCCACGCAGTATATTCTGCTGTATAATCTTTTACATTTGTTTGACAGTATGCTGGGGGCATGTCCCTAACTGTAGGGTGTCATAAGAGGCTGAGAAGAAAAGATGTTAGAAATACTGATTTCCAAGTTTTTGTTATTATAATTACTGGTCTGATAAATATCCTGTTAGTGAAATCCTATACACTTATCTGATTATTTCCTTTAGATACATTTTTCTTCCCCATTTCTACCCTTTTATCCATCTATTAATTGTCAAATAGCAGCTGTCTTAGCCAGCTTGGGCTACTATAACAAAATCTCATAGGCTGAGTGTGTTGAATTCTGGAGGTTGGGAACTTTACGATCAAGGTGCCAAGTGATTTTTTTGCAGCTGAGAGTCTCTTCCTGACTTTTAGGGTCCTCTCTTCTTGCAAAAGAAGGAAACCACAAATCCCATCATGGGGACTGGGGAGCTTCCACCCCTCCTGACCTCGTCCAAACTTAATTGCCTCCCAGAGGCTCTACCTCCAAATACCATCACATTTGGGATTAAGGCTTCTACACATGCATTTTTGGGGAGTGCACACACATGTAGTTCATTCAGGTGCTGAATGTTTCCTTGTGGTTGGACCTGGGGTGAGATTCTGGGGATACAGATCTGTTTCTCTTCATGTGGAAGAGACAGGCACTCATCAAATAGTCACACAGAAAGAATATTAAAGGAACTGTTGTGAAAGTACTATACTAAGTACTATCAGTGTATTTTTGTTACTATAACAAAATACTCGAGGTAGGGTAACTTTATTTTAAAAAGATGTTTATTTAGTTGATATTTCTGGATGCATAAGGCATGATGTGGGCATCTTCTCAGCTCTGGAGAGGACCTCATGTGGGAAGAAGAGGTGGCATCTCAAGACAGGAAGCTAGAAAGTGATTCATGCATTAGGCTTCTACTATACCAACTTGTTCTTATGAGAAATAACTCAGAGTCCCCTGAGAACTATCTTAATTCTTTCTGAGGGCAGTGCCCTCCCAGTGGGACCCACCTTCTAAAAGATCTATCACTACATACCACACTTGAGCACCAAGCTTCCAATACAAGGAAACTTAGAGGACAAACTGTACCCTAACATAGCACCATGGGGAACTAGAATAGGGGTCTTCATTAATTTAGAGAAATCATGGAGGACTGCACTGAGAAAGTGCCACATGAGCTGGGATCCGAGGGTGCACAGGAAATAAGTGGGTGAAGAGGATCATAGAGAAGGAATAGAAGGTACAGAGGTTTCAGGGAGGGAGGGAATATACAAAGGCTAATGACGATTGGTGTTATGGGAGAAGATGTAGCTGGGAGGTATCAAGGAACCAACTACCAATTCAAAGGATATAGTGTCTTTTGTCATTATTTTAAGTAAAATTGCCCTTGAGAAATGTATCACAATTATGTTTTAAATATCACACTGAGTATTGAACCATTCTTTTATTCTCTCTCTTCTTTCTTCCTTTCCTTTCTTTTCCTTCCCTTCTCTTCCCTCCCTCCCCTTTCCTCTTTCCCTTCCTTTCATTCCTCCCTCTCTCCCTCCCTCCCTTCCTGTTTTTTTTTTTAAAGACAGATTCTTGCTCTGTAGCCCAGGTTGACCTCACCTCAAACCTGTGATCCTTCTGCCTCAGCCTCCTGAGTACTGGAATTACAGGTGTCCACAACAGGCCTAGCTGAATATTACACCCTTCTAATGAACAAATTTAAACACTGGATTGTGGATACTGAGAAGGCTGAGTAAACCTGAAAAAATCTGCAAAAATATATTATTAATACCACATTAATAGTTTTTGTGGCTCATTTGGACAGCCCATACCTGCTATCTCATCTGAGTTGGGCTTAAAGGAAACACCTACATTTCCAGTGAAACACATCAGCAGAGGATCTACATGGTCTTAGTCGCATTTCATAGACTCCTGCAAAGGACTGTTTTTCCAGTCACTAAGCCTTGCCTGTCTTTTCTCAGCTAGCAAAATACAGAATCTATAGATTGAAACAACGTGGAGTGAAAGCAAGAATGCCATCACTCAGTTGAGGGAACTCCATGTTCTTCTTGGACAAGGTACAGAAATAGGACACACATTCTTGAGAGCTCCCATTGTTGTTATTGTGTTATTAGTGCCATGTTTGGCATCAAAGCCAAGGCAAAGGCTGCACCACTGAGCTACACGCCAGTCCTTCCATTATTTTTTAAAGTGGCTATTTTTTTTGTTTTTTTAATATTTATTTATTTATTTATTTGTTGACAACACTGATAAGAGGTCTAAGGAAAACACATCAATCAATCAAATACAATATTGGCAGTCGCCTTGCATTGCCTTGGGGCTGCCACTAGGCTTCGTGTCCCATGGTGTAAATTAGAAAATTGTACCTCTATGGCTGATGCTAGGGCTTGGCGATCATGTATGCTGTCTGTGTGATTTAGGGAAAGGAACCCTCCCTGCTCCAGCCTGGTCAGGGTAGGTCACACCATGGTGTGACCCTCGGCTGGGGGAGTCCAGGACACATTTCAGCTTCACTTGTCCCCTTATTGTCACCTTTGTGCCGGAAATAATTAGCAAGAGCAGGCCAGGGCTTATTCTCATGTAAGATATGACTATGTGGTTCCCTGCCTCATCTTTTTTTAAAAAAATGGTTTATCACAGAAAAAGTAAAGACTTTAAAAAATCAACATTTAAAAACCACCTCCTTTCTTAGTCACGTTCCAAACTTTGATGAGATATGTAGCTTGGGCTTCTCTTTTACATCAATGACACGGACATCATTTTGTACAATTGCTGTCTACTTCCACAAGAATGCTCAGAAAATTTGGTGGCACTGGGGTTTGGACTTAGGGTTTTGCACTTGCTAAGCAGAGACTCTATCTCTTAAGCCATGCTCCTAGCCCTACTCAGCAAATTCAATTCACCTTTGATGATGTTTAAGGAGACCATTCACTCTGCAGTTTTTGATCTTTTCTCACAGTGTTGAGCTATACTATGCTAGGATCCTCTGGTATTTATAAGAAATTGGTTCCAGGATCTCCATGGACACCAATTCTGTGGATGCCCAACTCCTTTATATAATACGGGGTAGTTACTGGGTGCAGTGGCTGACACCTGTAATCCCAGCTAATAGGAAGTGGAGATCGGAAGATCACAGTTTGAGGGCAGCTCAAGCAAAAAGTTAGTGACACCCTATCTCAACAAATAATCCAGGGGTGGTGGCATGTGCCTGTTATACCAGCTATGTGGGAAGCTGAATGTAGGAGGATTGTTGTTTAGGTTGACCTGCGCAAAAGGGTGAGACCCAACCTGCAAAACAAGTAAAGCAAGAAAGGGGTGTGGAGGGTGTGTGGTTTGAGTGGCAACTACCTGCCTAGCAAGCATGAGACACTAGAACCACCAAAAAAATAAAATAAGCAAATAAAATAAAATGGTGTAGTAGAAGATAACCCATGGTTATCTTCTGCATACTTTAATACTTCTAGATTGCTTATCATAAGCAATGCGATGTTTATGCTATGCAAATAGCTGTTATACTATAATGTTTAGGGAATAATGAAAGAAAAGTTCTGTGTATTTTGAGTACAGATGCGTTTTTTTGAAAAGATAACTTCACTTCATGAGTGGTTGACTTGCTGACTCTGCAGATTAGAATCCCAAGGTCTGAAAGGCCAACTGTATGACTTTCCTTTGCAGACACTTTTCTGGCTTTTTCTCGCTTTTGCTGTTTTAGAAAGACACAAACTTATAGTTCTTTAATTCTATAAGAAAGAGCAAAATGGTAACAAACTAAAATGAACATGCTTAAAATTTGAAATTAATTTTTTTAATGTAGTTTTCATTGCTAAAGAAATTAGAGGGAAACAAATAAAATGGTTGGCTGGGAAGAAATCCCCTCAAACCACTGAGCTAGGGAAAACTATCAAAAGCAATTGAGCAAAATACTGTGCTCAACTGAATCAATTTCCTTTTGTTTCTGAATTGTTCTTCTTAAATGTATATTCAGAATGCCAAATATTGGTTCTATTTAGGCTTTCAATTAAATAAATTCTGGCACCAAAATTATTATAATTGTTCAAGATAACAAAGCTAGCCGGTTCTTTGCAAATGGAGTATGTGGATTAATCTCAAAAAATTCCAGTCATTCCCAATTCCGTGGAAATTTATTCTACCCAGGGTTTCTTTTTAGCTTTTGATGCTGTTCAGATCCTTTCCCAGCATTTCACATTTATGTTGCTCCTTTCCTCATAACACTGTCTTTTTCTCTTAGAGGAAACCTGATCTTTTTTGCTCAAATCTACTTTCAAGATAAACAAAATGAGATTTCTCTCTCACAACGTGCCAAGCTTTGTTGGGAATAAAAACAAAGCAAGAATGGAAGAAAAATAAATCAAGCAGCGATTACTCAAGCAGGATGAAGAAAGATGAAAGAAGCAAACTGAATGTGAAGCAGTAGATGACAAGGGAGGGTGCCAGCACACCAAGATAGCACTGAAATTTTATGTAAGAATTGGATGACTTTCACCCCATAAAGTCATAATTTTTAATCTTTTTTCCTGGAAAATTGTAATTATTCAATAAAACCAAACACCTGAGGTTTCCGTGGCATGGAATAATAAGTAGTGTTTCTTGTTCACCAGACCAAGTGTTTAGTAGGCATGGATTTGGATCTGGTGGTCCACTGGGGTGGCCCTGAAACAAGGTCAGGTCTGATCCATGAGTCACTCATGGTAGGGCCGGGCTGAAGGGCCAGTAGCTATTGGGGGTACATTCTTCTCAGGGAGGAGGTCAGAAACTCCTGGGGAGGCAAATGGAAACACAGATTCCTCTTTCACCTCACTCAGAACGGGCCTGCTGTCACCTTTCCCCATTGGCCTTCTTGCCTTAATTAACCAGATTGAGCCAGCTAGCCAAAGCTGAGATCTAAGGGTGAGGAGAAGAGGAGTGATAAATAATAGAATTTGCCAGGTTTGATTTGAAGTTACAACTCTATGTCTGACTTTTAAATTTGAAAAATAAGGATTTGGACTACATAGAGAGAGATCTATCTTGCCAATAGTAAAGCAGTAGACAATGGTTAGAAATGTCCCTATTTATATATTTATTGCTTAATTGAAACATGAAATTATGTATATATATATTTATGGCATACAACATGAAGTTTTGATATATGCATACATTGGGGAATATCTAAATTCAGCTAGCTAACACAGCCTTACCTCATATACATATCATTTCTTGTGGTAGGAACATTTAAAATGTATCCTTTTTGCGATATTTAAGCACATGACACATTGTTACTGACATTTTATAATAGACCCGAACTTATTCCTCCCATGTCACTGAAACTTTGTATCCTTTGACCAACATCTCTTGAAACCCTTGGTCCCTTCTGCCTTCGGTAACCATCACTGTACCCTCTGTTTCTGCGAGTTCAGCTTTTTAGATTTCACATATAAGTGAGATCATGTGGCATTTGTCCTTCTGTGCCCGGCTTATGTTATTTCATATGATATCCTTTAGGTTCATCTGTGTTGTTACCAGTGACAGGATTTCCTTCTTTAAGGGTGTTTGCTATTCCATTATTTACTTCATCCATTCATCTGTTCATGCAACATCTATCATCTCCATTTCTTCACGATTGTGAATGGTGTGGCAGTGACCATGAGTGTGCAGATGCTTCTCTCTCTCTCTCGTAGTACTTGGATTTGAACTCAGGGCTTAGCACTTGCTACACAGGCACACTGCTACTTGAGCCATGCCTGCGGTCCTTTTTGCTTTCGTTATTGTTCAAATAGGATCTCACATTTATGTCTGGGCAGGCCTGGACCACAATCCCATTTAAGCTTCCCACATAGCCACGATGACAGGCATACGCCATCATGCCCAGCTTTTATTGGTTGAGATGTGGTCTTATGAACCTTTTTCCTGGACTGGACTTGAACCTCAAACCACCTTATTTCTACCTCCCAAGTAGCTAGGATTCCAGGCGTGAGCCTCTCTTGTGCCGGGCAAGAGAGTGCAGATGTCTCTGATGTACTGATTTCATTACCTTCAATAGATACTCAGTAGTGGGATTATTAGTTCATATGGTTGTTCTTTAGTACCCTTCTTAAAAGTCCAAATTAAATATTTAATAGTTTCTATAAAATTACAATATTGGTTGAACATATCATTAAATATTTGAGTGCCAATATGAATATTGGCATTACTTTTTAACCCCCTTGAATATTTCTGTTCCAGCCTGTTTGAGAATTAGCCCCATGGAGACAGATGAGTAACTCTAGCCAGGTGACGCATAGTAACCTCTTACCCACACCCTGGGGTTTTTGTCATTGCGCTAAATCAGGGGTCTGGCCTTTGGCTTGTTTTTGTACTATCTGCAAGCTGAGGCTGGTTTTTACATTTTTGAATGATCGAAGTAAACAGGAGTTTATATTCTGTGACACATGAAGATGAAATTCAGATTTCAGTGATATACAAAAGCTTTCCTGGAACATGGCCATGGTCGTCTGCTCCAGCTGCAGTCGAGGACTTGTGACAGATACCGCATGGCCCACAAAGCTGAAATATTTACTATACTTTTACTTTGCCAAGTTCTGCACTATGTGATTCACCGAGGTATAAAATGCCATAATTCTATGGCATTTGAAGCCTAACCTGCTGGTGCTATGCGACAGAAAGGTGACATGGTATGCGATGCTTGCAACTTTGAGTCTTCAACAATCTGAGGAAGAGGAAACCCAGTTAAAGAGGTCCTTGCCCAATCCTAACATTCTCCACAGTGTGCAACTTGGGCCCACCATTTTCTGTAACAAAGATAAAACTACCTCTGTTCTGTTGCCTTAGTAAAATCTTACACCCCACTCCCGAACTGTGTCCTAACGCTGGGTTGAATTAAAGATCCAGCTACTCAATGGTTGACTGAGCTTCTGCCAGTACTCTCATCATGTGTTTCCCACTGAACATTGAGTAATGATAGAAATATTGCCACGCCCTGGATGGACACTCATTCCATTTTCAAAGTGGTTTATGCCAAATATTTATTTTCTGCCTATGGTTTTTTCCACACGCTTAAAAAGTTTTTTTTTTTTCCTAAGATTAAATTTTGATGTCATTTTTTGTTTTATGAAAACAAATGTCATCCCACAAGGGAGACAGCTCTTGTTATGAACACATGTATGGAGGGCTGTAAAACTTAATGAAATTCACAACCAAACGTTATAATAAAATGGCCTCAGGACAGAAACAATCTAATCAGCCTCCAGTGAGTCACAGATGATCGGCTGGAATTGTACACAGGTGGCTGAGGGCACAAGGCCTTTGGCGTCTTGCCTCACAACACACAGGGGACGTGAGTTTTATGACCCAAAACTCTGCATGCCCTGCCATGCTGTATTGTTTGCGTGCTTCTGTCCAAACCTGCCCTGGCAAATGTAGCTGCATAGGAATTAGAGTCGGCAAATCCCACTCATTAGGAGAAGTTAGCAAGTATTTTACTGCCTGAAGAAGGACCAATTCCCCTGCAAAGCGCCATCCAGATGAGGTACCTATGACTCAAACTTTGGGTCTTGGCTGAGTTTTACACCTTTGAAAAGGAGCACAAAGAAAGCGGTCAGTCCATCTCATTGTCCTGAAGTCATTTTGTACTAATTCTGTGGGGGGAGGGAATAGAAAGTATTTTCTATAATTTGTGCTATGTGATTTATTGAATGGGAAAGAGTCATTGACAAAGTTGGCTTGACTTTGAGTTAATGAACTATAAATATCTGAGCAGCAACAGGCAGACAGCTTTCCAATATTTCATTCCTAGATGAACTGATGAGCACTTTCACAAATCAGGTACTGTTTCATTATTTTGAGAACAAATGAAGTACTTAGTTTTTTTTTTTTTTTTTAAATCACACCAATTATGGCACCACTAGGACCAGCAACTGCTTTCAAGGATTTCTCCAGTCCTATTTATGATGGTAATTAGATAGTAGAATGGTCAAGAGCAAACTCAGGAACTTAAACTCCAGGCCTGCCTGGATGATTCTTTGACCTTGGGACAGCACAGTTCACATCTGTGCCTCTCTTTCTTGTGTAGAAAGAAGGAAGCAACGAGAGTCCTACTGGGGTGGGGGGGCGGTTACTGTGTGATGTGATGGCCCAGGGTCTCTCACAGAGTAAGTGCTCAATTGATGCTAGCTATTATTAATACAGTTACTGACACTCTATGTTCACAAATGCATCCAGAACTCTGTACTCAGGAAGTTATTTAAGGAAAAGAAAGAAGTATGAGAACTAACACTTACTAACTTCCTCTGACTAATTGTTGCCTAATTGCTCCTTTCCCTTTATTATCTCATTTAACTCTTCTTATAAGCTTGTGGTGGTAGATATTATCTTTAGAGATGGCAAAACAAATTTTGAAAAGGCAACCAACTCTGAAAATGCCCACGAGCAATTTGTTGGTAGAGCCTGAGTCAGCCACTTACAAACCTGTGTGTAGGTTAGAGAGCTGGGGACGTGGGTTTAATCCTGCCTGTGTCTTTTGTTAACGCTGTGATCTTGGGCAATTTAACTTTGTTAAATTGCATTTTGTCCTAGCAAAAAGTGGATAACGCTAGAAACTATTTCATGAATGTGTGCGTTATCAGTACACATGAATGTTTAGCATGATAGAGTAGCTCTAGAAACTAGTCATTAAAGTAGAAGATCTGAAGATACCTGTGAGTCTGTGCCTCCCGTAACAGCATCAACTGCACTCTTAACCCGCTCACGGCCACCCTGAGGGGGAACTGTGACACGCATACCCCAACTCTACTGGTCAGCGTATGTTCTCTACACGTGTCAGAGATGCAAGACACACAATAAATGTTTTGTGAACTGTGTAAGTCCATTTTTATATTAGAGCATTCATTTTGTGTTTTCACTGAAGGCATAAAAACAAGGCTTGAGAGAAGTTTTAAAAATACGTCCTGTCTTAATATCCAAGATAATTTGCCTGAAAAAATTTCTTCCTTTATATGTCTTGAAGAAGCTTACGGGTAGCTCTAATAGGCCTCTTTTGCTCTGTAAAGAAAGAAAGAAGCCATAGAAACAGGAAATTGTCATGACCAACCTAGTATTTTAGGTCCTCTGCCTAGACTTACAGCAACTTCATTGTTTTGTCACCTCCTTTAGCTCCTCTGAGCAGTAAATCACACCAAGACCTTACAAACAACATCTTACTTAGTCCTCTCCAAAATGCATGAATGAAGATTCTAATTTTTATTTTCTCAGTGGAAAAAGGGGTGCTCAAAAAGGTTCAGCGTCTTGCCCAAAGTTACACAGCAGAAACGTTGAAAATGTGGGCTAAACATTCAGTCTGACCTCAGAGCCACACCCTTGCTGTAACTTCCTTTGAGTTCCTACCATAAAGTCAGTGTCTTTAAAAAAGAGGTTTGAAGACTGTCAGGTACTTAGTAAGCATGTTTGATAAATAAGTGAATATGTGAGTTCTTGCCTTGATTGGAACGTGACAGTGAACAACACACAGCCCCATTCTCCTTGTGAAGCTGAACTGAAGGGACAGAACAGATCATAAACAGTGAACAGAATAAGGAAACAGTAACGTTGAGCAGACAGCCCACACTGTGATGGAGAAAACCCTGTGGGGCACAAGGGAGGATCAGGAATGTCCACAGTGGGTTAGGTGGGAGGCAGTCTTCCCGGTGATGGTGGGGAGGGCTTAGTGAGAAGGGGACATGCGAGCAAAACATTGTGCCTTTCTCAGGGAAGGGTGTTCCGGGCAAGGGTACAGGTAGAGTAAGGACCTTGGGGACTGCAGAACTGCAAGCAGGCCACCATGACTAACTAGGAGGGAACAAAAACTACAGAGGGGAGCGAAGGCAGAGAAGTGACAAGGGGGGAGGGATGGGGGAGCTGACAGGACACTGGGCAGGGCATCCTGGTCCAGGCTGCTTGACTTAGATCCCATTTCATGGTCTCTGTAGTCTATTTCATTATTGTTATTTGCAAATGAGAAAGTCTCAGCTACCCCTTACAGTGTTTGACACCTTTGGGGATAGGAGAGCTGAGACAGAAGGCTCAGGCATCAGGGTCTGCAGGAGAGGCTCAATCCCTGAGTGTCAGACGCTGCAAAGGGCCAGGGTTCTTTAGATGACTGCTAGCTCGCCCATCGTGCCATTAACTATGCACAGATACTGGAGCCAATATTGATTTAAAAGAAAAAGAAGCAAGTACAGGAAGCTCTTTGGAGGAAATAACAACCACTGATTAAAAACAATCACTGACCTAACTCATAACCAATGCATATATTTAATTCAACTCAATTTCACTTAATGCAAATGAATCACTGCTATGTCCAAGTCACAGTGGGAACACAAGAGAATTTTATGATGTGGAGGAAAATTAAAGTTCTCTCCAGTACTTCAGTTTGGATTTAAGAGCAGAGGTTGGCAAACTTCCTGTGAAAGGCCAGACAGCAAAACCTGTAGCCTTTGTGGGCTCTGTGCTATGTGCTGCAGCTACTCCCCTCTGTGTTGTAGTGTGGAAGCAGTCATGGATAATATGGGATCAAATGGGCATGGCTGTGTTCCAATAAAACTTTATTTATGAAATAGGTAGCCATCTAGATTTGGCCTGTGGGAAGTGATTTGCTGATGTCTAAACTAGAGATGTTGGTTACTATGGTTACTGAGTATTCCTAGTTGCTTCTAGCACCGGTCCAGCTGCTGCTCTTATTTAATCCTAACAGAATTATTATCACATCAATAGCATTCGCCCTGTTTACAGATGAAGACAGCAGCTGTGCTCAGAGAGGGTCGGTAATTGTCTGGGTCACACAGTGATTAAGCTGCAGAACTGGGGAGCAAATCATGGAATGTGACTGATCACGGCATGGTCTCTCTGTCACAACACATGCATCTCACAGGAGAGTCAACACAGATAATACACAGATATTCAGCTCTTGGCCAAAGCAGGAAACCCAAATGGAATTATACCGAGTCACCGTGTATTCTTAGGGTCACACGACTCATGCCAGCCGTGCTGGGTATTTATGACAACTGCCTGCTAAAGATTTCTAAGCTTCCTGACTTGCAGGTTCTGTGTTTCTCTTGGAAACCATCTGAATATTTATGAATGATGGGGGCTTTTAGGCCATAGAGGACTAAATTAACTCTCCCCATTTTATGCAAAAGATGAGCAAAATTTGAGAAAAAAAGCAGGCAGAGAGAAATACACATCAAGTGCTTCTTGAGTCATATGACAACTTGGGACTTACACAGATGACAGCATTATCACTGTGCATTATCTCTGTTCTTCCATGCCTCCCCCTTTCTGTGCCCAACTCCTAAGTCTTTCTTCTGTCCCCAGAACAGAAGTTCCAAGCTGCTCCATTTGCTTGGAACCTTCTGCCCTGACATTTTCACAGTCTGGCATCTCTTATAATGCAGGCCTGAGTTCAGGTTCCTCATATCTTTAAAAGATCTTCCAAGAGCTCCTATGTGAGTTTCCCAACTCCAGTCTCCTCTCTGTTATGCTAACTTCTGTTCATTTCTTCATTGTGCCTGTCTTTCTTCTGTTTCATGTATTTGCTTATCTTTGTTTCCTCTGATGAATGTAAATTTCAGGGGAACCAAGACCTTGTCTGTCTTGAATCCCACTGTTCATGGTTCCCAGCACAAAGAATGTGTGTTGAATGAATAAGTGATCCACACAGCAGCAAAGCACATCAAGGAGTGCTTATTCTCTGGCAGGCGCTGGGCTGAGCCTCCGTAATCCTGCCTTCACTTATTCCTCTCAACAACTCTAATCTGTCAAGGAATGTGTATTGGCCCCACTTTACAAATGAAGGTATGGAAAGTTTGCCTCCCCTCCTCCCAGGTACATGGCCATCCAACTGGTGCGTGTCAGGACCACCACTCTTATCCAAGATCATCTGGCTTTGAACACACTCCAGACATGGTGAAAGTGGAAGATTGAACTCCACATTTGTTACCCTGAGTGATAATGAAAACTGGTCTACCTCAGGGACAAAGATCCAGGCCTGGGAAGATAACAGAACTGCTCTCTCTTCACTTTCTTCAAAAGCCTGTCACAGGATTACCATCTGTGTTTAATCTGATACAATATTCTAGAAGATGCAGGGAGGGTCACTCTGTCTGCCCATGTCCAGGGAAGCTCGTGAAAGATGGCAAAGTTGTGGCTCCTTCTGCCATCACTCTGGGGGACACTGAGCTTTGATGGGCTGTCTTTGTACATGTGCAGGTGGACCAGGCAAGAGAGAGCTCTGAGGCGGGCCTGGAGACCTTGGCCAAGCTTGGGAGCCTATGAGTCTATAGTCTGCCATGGGTGTGATTGCTGTCACCTCTGCCCTGCTTCCAGGGCTATATGAAAAAGTGACACTTCATAAAGACTTCTCCAACCCAGCCACCTCCATTTGGACTTCTGCACATTTGCTTTGAGCCTCTGGCTTTGATGTTGGGCCTGGCTCAGCTGCTCTGGGAGCCGGGCTTGTGAGTCCCAGCAAATGGAAGGGAGGCCTTGCTTTTGAACTGGCTCGGTGATTGATTAGTTCTCCCTGCAGCTTATCTGGTGCAAAATAGATGACTTGGCAAAGCAGACTCCAGATGGCCACAGGATGCAGGGTCCTTTCCTAAGATGATGATGGGAGGTGGGGGGCGGGATGTTGCAGGAGCCTCTGGACTCACATGCAAACCATAGGAAGGCCATTGCTTGCAGCACCATGTGCAAGTTTAGAAGTAGAGAATTTATGCCCTGAACAAATTCTCATTTCAGGATCGCTATGTTCCCCATGTGGCAAGCAAATGAACTCAACTGAAAAGGACAAAGTGAAACTCCAAAATAAGAACTGTTTATCACTTATTTTGATCTTGAGTTTCATTAAGTATTTTGTAACCTGCACTGTCAATTCCCAAATCTCCAATATGAGAGGGTTGAAAGAAAAAGAAAGAAGGAAGGAAGGAAGGAGGAAGGAAGGAAGAAAGGAGGAAAGGAAGAAAGAAGGAAGGAAGGAGGAAAGAAAGAAGGGAAGAAGGAAGGAAGGAAGGGAGGGAAGGAGAAGAGGGAACTACAAAACTAGTTTTAAATAACTGATTTTCTCAAATTTATCTTATTTATGTCTCAAGTTATGTTGACTCAACATTCATGAGTAAAGAAATATTTTAACTTCTGAAACATTTAATATTTTGAGTCAACAGATACTTGCTCTTTTCCATTAATTATATTCTTCAAAACAAATTTATTCTGAGGTAAAGTCAAAATAAGCCAGCACCATTCTCTTGCTCAAGTGAAGACAGAAATGTTTACAAATATGTTTTTAATCAGACTTCATTTCTTTTGTTTATTTTTTGCCATTTACCAGACTTGCAGCTAGCTCCTTTGATGAAGAAAAAGAGGATTCAGTCTACTCTGTGACTCTACCGGGTTGGGCTTTTCTAGTGACCATTTCTGAGATGGGGAGACATAGGTATCTGTCATCATGAGACCAGTGTGAAACTTGATACTGATTGTAGCAGCTGGGCCTTGCTTGGCACAGAATGTCAGGTACCAAACCAAAAACAAACAAACAAACAAACAAAGAAACAGAACAAACACACCTGCTCTAGTTCTAAAGCAGGCTTGTTGTGGGACCCTGGGTACAGGTACACAGAATGGCTCCATGTTGACTTGGGCATGACAAAACATCGGTGGGTTAGTGGCAACTCCGGCTGGGCCTTTGGTCCGAACACATTCATACATGGCTCTCAGGTCGTCATTTCCTCTGTTCAGCTCCACAGAGTTCTTGTTGTGCATATCAGGCCTGGACAAAGTAGCTTTGGTATGGTTGGAAAGGAGCCTGTGGCTCTGTGGATTCTTTCATCTCTTACCCTTATCAGACTTCACTAATCAATGAACATATTCCATTCTGAAAGTCCACAAGGCCCCCAAAATCATGAGCCAGGAAGATTGCCAGTCCACGGGGTTGGAACTACTGTTACTTTGAAAACCTACTGGTGACCCAAAGTGTCCTCAATTTTCAAGCTTCTTATTCTAAGTCACCCCCTTGGTATTTGAACCCATGTATAATTTCCTTCCAGTTGGTCCTGAACTGGAATTGCCAGTTGTATTAGTCAACGACCCTCTTTCCCCGACCCGCCCTGCCTTTTTATCATCATACTTATTTCAGCTGGGTTTGTATAATTTACAACTGAAATAAACCAGAATAATATAATATAAGGGATATAAAACTGTAGGAATTTTAAAGAGCCATTGCCCTATAGAGCTGGACTTGAGCAAAGAGGAGAAAGTCACATGAGATCTTCTGGGCTAAACCTTTGGAAGACAATTCAGATAAAAATAGGGACATCGTTACTGAAAGAAATTCTGTGCGTGAGTCTTGGTCCACCTGGGCACAGGTGATAGGATGAACCAGGAGAACAGCAATACTGAATCATTCGGCATTGATTATTAAGCACATTGGAGGGTGCTATGGATATTATGATAAATATACCCAAGTGTCTGGGCACATTGAGTGTATGAGTCTCGTTGGTGGCAGGGAGGTAGTTGATCACTGAATCTTAGTGGTTGAATAAGGCCACTGTGGGCACCATTTTAGATGTATTAGTGAGCAAAGGCCTCTGTGTGAAGGCAAAGTATGAACATACATGAGGGTGAAAATGCCCTCCACAAAGGCAAGCATAAGTATGACAGCCTTCTTTTGCAGTGGACTTTTTGTCACATTTGGGGAAAGAAAAGGGCCAGTGTATCAGGGAGAAGTGGAATAAGACAAGGAAAAGAGGTGGAGTCTGGGAGCAGCCAGACCCCATGGGGTCATGTTAAAAGTGTTGACTTTGGACATCTGGACCAGCACTGTGACCTGACTAGTTCGGTCCCCTTGACTGCTCTATTGTGAACTGATTAACAGGGGACTGGGAGAAAATGGAAGGCCACTTTAGAGGTCATTGCAGCAGTCCTGGCAAGAGCTGATGGCAACATTTGGGATTGTGTTCTGGACATATTGTCAAGGGCGAGCCCACTAGATTTGTTGAGGCACCAGATGCAGCATGTGAGGGAAAAGATGGGATGGTGGAGCCAACAGAAGAGGGGAGCTGCCTTTTCCTGAGACGGGGAAGACAGGGGGAGAGGCATTTGCTGTGGATCTACTAAATTACGGTCCCTGTGAGGCACTCAAGTGCCCCATTGGGTAGGTGGTTTGATATATGAGTCCAGAGTTCAAGAGAAAGGTCTGGGATTGGAGATATAGACGCAGAAACGCCAGTGAACAGAAGGTCTTAAAAGCTAAGATTGACCAAGGTCTCCTAAAAAGTGTAGACAGAGGACAGAGAGGTTCAATGACACCCTGACATTTAGAGGCCAGGAACAAGAAAAAGCTGCTATGAAAGAGACTGGCATAGGACATTAGAGTCACGGTGCCTCGGGACCAGGCACAGAACAAAGGCATTGACCTTTGTGCGCCGTTTTTCTCTATTTTACCTGACATACTTTCCATTTCACGAAGCACAGTACCTTTTTATAAATCATCAGGAAAGCCAGACTTAAAGCACACAGAATCACAGCGGCAGAGTTTTTTCTTTCTTTTTTTTTCCCTCAAAAGTAAATTGAAATGAAGACATAAGACACCAGCCTTAAAGTCAGTTGCATGAATTGTGAATGCAGGTGTTAGGGAAACTGAGGCAAGCTGCAAGGAATCAGATGAATATTCAGAGTGAGAGGTGGGGCTAGTCGTCTAAAACACAAAGGCAGGTGAAGCTGAAATGATCAAACACTAAGCAGTGAGTCAGTGGGCAGTAAACAAGTTAGACAAGGGTCTGGCAGACTGAGTACCCTTTAAGAGAAAGGGGGAGGTCTGAGTCCAGGTGCCCAATAAATACACAGAGCAAGAGAAGGACCACCAGCTCAACAGACGAGATGACATGGTAGCATTCATTGAAGTACCGAGTGACTTTTGATAGATGAGGCTTCTTGCCTTCCTCAAAGCCCTTCTCTATATTTTCCAATTACAAAAGCACAGCAAGTCTAGGGGTTTGGAGGTGGAGGTAAGTGGAGGTCCTCCACTGGAGGAGGACAGGAGGACAGAGTGACAGGATGGAGAGGGAGATATGCATTGACACTAGCATCCTGCAGGTAAAGCAGGGCAGTGCTGTTGTCACTCACGGTTTTCTGCCATGCACAGGATGAACCCCCCAAAGCACCTCAGGCAGCATCTGTGTCTTACCACTTAAACCTTCTTTGGTGTTCCATACTGTGCTGCTGTGCAGAGGTCATGGCAGTAGATATTTTAATGGCTCCCACACCTTTTATTCTGTATTTTGGAGCATCCTTATTCACCTAAAATAAGCAAATTTTAGAGCTTGACTCTATTACTTGCTCTTCAAGGACACCAAGTTCTTCACCTCTCACAAGAGCTAAGGCCACTGTGAACAGCTAACATGTCAGAATGCTTTCCATGGGTCAATTCTATCTTACACTGACTTATGAGGGGGAGCAATTGGTTCCTGTTTTCCAGATGGAGAAACGAAGGCTTAGCAGAGTTGAGCAATGGGTCTTAGTTTCCATAGCTAGTGAGAACGTGATTTGCAAGGCACAGCTAAGCTCTGTCACTGAGCCTCAGACCCACAGCCTCAGAAGCTTGGGCATGGGAGGTCAGCTTGTTCTGGATAAAGAGGGGCTGGATGAATGTGGGTTTGCGGAAGGGCTACTTGTTCATAAAAGCCCTAGTAGGTGTTCAGCAGAGGTGTTGACAGAGGAGATTTGGAACACACTCCATGAGATGTCCCATGGTTGGCCACCCCAGAGTACAACATCTGCCAATCAAAGAAATGTCCTGATGATTTAGATAAATCCAGGGAATTAGAATATTGTACTTTTTCTGGGCTTAGGGTTAGCGACAGAAAGCCTCCATACCTTAGAAAAGAGGTGGTAAACATATTTACTGGGCAGCTATTAAGCTACATGACTGCTGAACCAAGCACTTCTCTCTGTGTGATGTTGATATAAGTTGAGCACCACTAATTTAAAATCTGAAATCTTAAATACTCCAAAATCTGAAACATTTTGAGTGCCAGCAGGATGTCACAAGTAGAAAATTTCACACCTGATTCATGGGATGGTTTGTAGTCAAAATGAAAGGTACACTAAAAAATTACCTTAAGACAACATGTACAAAACATGTATGAAATGTAAGTTTCATGTTTAGACTTGAATCTCACCTCCAAGATCATATATATATGATATATATATGATATATATATGATATATATATATATATAATGTATGCAAATATTTCAAAATCTGGAAAAAATTCTGAAATCCAAAATATTCTGGTCCCAAGCATTTTGGATAGGGGACACTCAACATGTACCTTCTTAGAACAACTCAGTAGGGTAGGCATTGCTCTCCCTGTGTTACAGATGAGGGAATTAGGACTCAGGTAAGCAATTAATATGGTTTCAATCTGAAATGTCCCCCACAGGCTCATGTATTGGGGGCTTGGTTTCCAGCTGATGGGCTTTTAGGAAGGAATTGGATCTTGAGGACTCTGAGCTATTCAATTTATTAATCCCTTGATTGGTGGATACAGAAAATGCTGCATTGTGGGGGGAGGGGACTGCTTGGAGGAAGCAGGTCACTGGGCATACACCCTAGAAATATATACATTATTCTCTCTTTCTCTCTCTCTTTGTCTGTCTCTCTGTCTCTCATCTCTCTGTGCTTCCTGGCTGCTATGAGAGGCAAAGCCTCCTCTGCCACCCTCCCACCACCATGATGCATTACCTCAGGCAAGGGCAATAGAACCAGCTGATCTTGGACTGAAATCTCTGAATCCATAAGCTCAAATCAATCTTACTTCCTTTAAACTATTTCTGTCGCATATCTGTCTCAGTGACAAAAAAGTGACTAACATAACAACCTACACAGGTGTGCTCAGTAGTAAAAGGGATGTGGCCAGTTGACACTAGGCTGTGCTTAGTTCCAAAGTTATGCTCTTTCTCATACTCCAGAGCAAAGACTGTTCTTCCTGTCTTCAAAGTCAGTATAACCCCAGATGCGTCTTTTTTTGCCAGACCTCCCTCTTCCTCTTCAGTCCTACAGAAACAATTCTTCAGAGCACTGGAGCAGAGGCTGACATTTCTTTCCCTCCTGCTTCCTCTCCTCTGTTAGTCTTAAGCACGTTTGATACTTTGTCCTCATGCCCTTCATCCAAAGTGAAAGTTGCTGCCTTTTTGTTAACTCAGAACTGAAGGGATAAATTCTGGGGAAAGTCATGTGCTTTTTATTATTATGTTGTTTATTCATGTACTTGAAACATATTTATGTTGTTAGGCTATTCAGGGAATAAAACACTCAAATAAAAAAAACAAGCCAGTGAGTTTGGTAGTCTTCGTAGGGAAACAAAGAGAAGTCTCCTAGAGAGAAGAACATTTAACTCTTCTTGTCTCCTTTCCTAATCCAGGAGCCCTGTCTGTCGCCCACCACCATGGTTGAAATGGATCCCAGCTTTTCCATGTGAAAGTCATCATGGAGGAGACTTGGAGCTTGTTGTCACCATTGCAAAGGAAGCAAACTGCCAAGAACTTTCTGAAATCACATACAATACAAACAAAGTCAGTGCCTATAGGTACCTTACCCCAACTTTCCTTTTTTACACTTTCTTGTTTTGGCAGTATTAGGGTTGAACTCAGGGCCTCAGGTTTGCTAGGCAAGCACTTTACCATTTGAGCCATACCCCCAGCCTTTTTTGTTTTAGTTTTATTTTTTAGATGGGATCTCACACTTTTGCCTTGGCCAGCCTTGTACCAAGATTCTCCTATTTCTGCAACCATGTAGCTGGGATTACAGACGTACACTAGCACACCTGGCCCTTCTATGTCACACCTGGTTTTGAAAGTGTATACTTTCATGGGAGGGGTATGGGAGTTTGAGGAACTACTAGGTATTATTACTGTCCAGCAACTCACTGCATTGCCACCTGTGAGCCTATTAGATATGCAGTCTCATCCCACCTTAGTCCATCACTCTCTATTTCTTAAATGAGAAAACAAAAGCTCAGCATGGTTAAGTAACTTGGCCAAGCTCTTAGCTAGTTGCAGGTTCAAGGTTGATATTTGAACCCTGTTGCATCTGACTTCAAATCTTGTCTATCTTTCACTCTTTTACACTGCCATCATGTTTGTCTGAAGTTTATTTGCAGTGTGCATCTTTAAGCTCAATTAGAGGAAACATGAGACCTGAATTTCTAGAAGGGAAGATTTGGTGAAGTAAGAATTACCACCAGTAATGACTGGCTAAAGGCAGCATGGGGCAAGCAAAGATCTGATCTCACAGGTGGGACATAAGAAGCACGAGGCCAAGGCTCTTACTGCTCTTTGTGCACAGGTAGGGGTAGTGTGCCCTAGACATTTATCTGTGGCTGCTGGCACACAGGAACAGAGGATGGCCCTCTCCTTCCTCTCTTTTCGTTGACATAAGTGGTAGAACAATCAGGATTTTTTTGTCCCCCTCTAAATCTTCTGAATTAAAGTGTATAAGGAATGACCTTGAGGGCTCCATTCAGCCCTTAGATGGGCATTATTTGGCTTACATGGTGTTGGCCAAGGTGTTTCACAGTTCTCTGAAATTTGTATTATTTGCCAAAACATTTTAAAAAAACTTTTCATTAAAGTAAAACATGCATATAAAAACAGCATTTATGTGTAAGTGGCCAACTCAATAAATTTTTAGGCTATTCATTGGATAAAAAAGGAAAAGTTTTCCATGAAGTGAAAAAAATGAATCAGTGAAGTTTGATAGCCTTCTTAGGGGAAACAAAGAGAGTCTCCTTGAGAAAGGCACATTTAACTCTTCTTGTCTCCTTTCTCCTTTGCTAATTCAGAGGTTCTTCTATTGTACACCACACGGGTTGAAGGGGATCCTACACTGTCCATGTGAGGGTCAACACAGACAAAGATTATGCCTGGGTAATTAGTACCAAGATCAAGAAAAAGAACAACATGACTAGTACACCAAAGTTGTGTCTATACTGTCTACAGGGGAGTGACTGGCTTTTAATTGCCTTGGTTAGATTATTTGTCAACTTTTAAAGATCGGATGGCTTAATGTAAAAATCAGAGATTTCTGGTTTGTCTTGAAAACTTGAAGCCTCTAGCAACATAGGCTCACATGTTGCTCTCACAGAACAACAATCAGCTAGAGATGACGAGAGTCTGTCCTCTTCAAGCAATGAATGTCCCATCCAGTTTGCCAAAGTCACCATTTCTCCCCATTCTCAGGTCCACTAGCAGCTATGTTTAATCAACATACCTGCAGTTACAATAGAATTAAGAATTCAAATGAATTAAGATTTGCTTCCCTCACTTGCATTTATATACCTGGCCCCCATTAAACATCTCAATTTTCTCTGAGCCTAAGCACCCCCCCATCAAATTGTCAATTTCTGAGTCTATCTGACAACAAATAATTCTCTATACTCTCACACAGTATTTCTTACACCAGACAGGTGAGTTTGTTCTAATCCAAACAATTCTCCAACTCTTTGCCAACCCTGATAGAGTGACCTAAAATTCAATACAATTCTGTCACTATCTACCTGGACATAGCACCAGATTCCACAGTTTGGGGACTCTGTCTCACAAGATTGCTCCCATTTCAGATACCAATTATTAGCACTAGGTTGTCACCTGTGCTTCTGACTGAGGGACTGTGAATCAGAGGTCCTATGACTCATGACTTGTGTTTGATCATTTGCCTGGAAGGATTCCACAATTCAGGGAAACATATTTCTGCTTATTGTTTTATCATAAAGCACATGATTCAGGAACAAGATGAAAGAGATGCATAAGGTAAGATATGGTGGGATACATGTGGGTCTACCATGCCCTCCTTGAGTTCCCCATCCTCTAGGTACCTTTTGTGTTCAGGAACCTGAAAGCTCACCAAGTCTCATTGATCCAGAGTTTTAATAGAGATTGAGCTCTAGTCCCTCTTCCTCTTCCCATAAGTAAGCCAGTAGGGCTGAAAGTCCCAACTCCATTCCCTAACCCCTTGGTCTTTCTGGTGACTATTTTCATCCTGAGGCTATACAGGAGGACCTATCTTGCTTATTCATTAGCATAAACTCAGCTATGGAATGGAGCTTGTTACGAACAACTAGAGACATACCTCTTCCTCAGGAAATTCCAAAGGTTTTAGGAACTCTGTGTCAGAAACCACAAAAACCAAATGTATTTCTTGATAAACTACAGCCTCTCAAATACCTCTTAAGAAAGAAGAAAGTTACATATGAGAATCCTTTCTCACTTTGACAATTCAACTTTCAGGTGACAAGTAAGTGGTTATAGATACTTGTCAAAATTAATGCAAAGGAAAGCATACTTAACTTCTTAGTAGACTTTTTCCTTTAACTTAGTATCTTAGTCCATTTGGTGCCACTACAATAGAATATCTGAGACTGATTAATTTATAATGAGCAGAAATTTCTCACAGTTCTAGAGGGTGGGAAATCCAAATTCAAGGAACCTACATGTGGTGAAGCCTTCTTGTTACATCATCCCATGGCATCAGGCAAAAAACTAGTTACTGAGCTGGTTCTTTATAAGGTTCACACTCCTTTAGGAAGAAACCAGGTCCAAGAAAACATCATTAATCCATTCAGGAGTGCAGAGTGTCCCCTTGGCCCAATCACCTCTTTTAGGCCCTATTTCAACATTATTGCATGGATAATTAAGTTTCCAGCACACACTTTTGAGGGGACAGAGTCAAGGACTAGTTTAGCACGGCTGGGGTATTTTCTATAGGGAGTCTGGGGGTGGTATAAGTCAGCACAAAGAGGGAGCTGAGTGTGCACAGTCCAGGCAGATTTTCAGAGAAGAACAAATTGAGACCTAAGTTCTTAGGGCTGCTCTTTTGCTCTGATGAAAAATAGTTATTTTTCTTTAATTTACCCTGAATCTATAAATTAGAGAGGACATATTTTTATGGAATAGGTGTTGGTCTAGGAATGTCTAAGAGCAATGAAAGTAAACAAAGCATTGGGTAGGAACATTCCAGATGAGGAAAGAATAAAGAAAAAGCAGGGTCATTTCCAAGTTGGATGGATGGATATGAGGCTGGCAGAGGCAAAGCCAGGACCCACATGGAACTCCTTTCTTAAAGGCCTGCCTCCTCTGTGAGCTTCAGGAAAAACTATCGTGCTTTAGGAAAAACACTTTGATTCCAGTGAAAGTAAGTGTTCCACTCCCTGATAAATAACACAATCCCCTGAAGTGATGTAGATTGAAACTAAGTTTAAGGTTTTGATGAATGATTCTAGACTATTATGGGATATTACAGGCTGAACTTTGTCATCCTTATTGATAATATCTGTGATACTAGTCTATATCTTAAAAGTTTACAGACAATGAGAAATTAAATTTAAGGCTGGATTATATCAACAAATAGTGTTGTTAAATCTGGATATCCATGTGAAAAAGAATAATACTGGATCCTAGCGCCATAAACAGAAAAATCAACTCAAAATGGATCAAAGCTTAAGTGCAAGACCTGAAACTGTAAAACACCTTAAAAGAAGACAAGGGAAAATTTCTTGACATTCATCTTGACAGTGATTTCTTGGATATTAAGCCAAGAGCACAGGCCACAAAAGCCTGATGACATCAAACTAGAAAGCTTTTGCATCAGAAAGGACAACATTAAAAGAATGAAAAGACAAATTATGGAACAGAAAAAGTATTTCCAAACTATGTATGTGATAAGGAAGTCCTATCCCACATATATGAAGAACTCCTCTAACTCTATAGCAGACAAAGAAGCTAATCAAAAGTGGGCAAAGGACTCAAACAGACATTTTTTCAAAACATACTGAAAACTATTGAACAATATAGGTAGGTGGGGAAAAAAAGGTAAGGAAGGATAATAGAGGGGGTTAGACTGAATAAAGTACAGTATATTCAAAGGTAAAATACTAAGGCAAAACCCCACTGAACAATGAACAGACACTTTAACAGTCTGTTTAACTGATCATGATAAGGGAGGGTATGAGGGGGAGGGGGAGGGTAAATGAAGAGGGTAAAGGATGGTGAATGTGGTCAGTGTATTTTCTACACATGTATGAATATGGAACATTGACACCTGTCAAAGTCACTTTAAGAAGGAGGAGGAGGAAGAGGGAGAATAATGGAGGGATGAACCAACCTGAGGTACGTTGTTTGCGTATAGGGAAATGCCAATGAAACCCCCTGTACAACTAATATATACTAATAAAAATGTTTAAAAAAAAAAGAAGACATACAAATGGCTGACAGGTATATGAAGAACTGCTCAGCGTCACTTGTAATCAGGGCAATGCAAATCAAAACTGCAGATACATCACCTCATATAAAAGATAATGAGTGTTGGTGAGGGTGTGGAGAGATTTGTCAGTAAAATGGATCAGCCACTACTGAAAACAGTATGGAAGTTCTTCCAAAAATTAAAAATAGAGATACCATTATCATCTAACGGTCCTACTTCTGGGCATTTCCCCAAAATAATTCAAATCAAGATCTCCAAGAGATATCAGCACTTCCATGTTCATTGTACCACTATTCATAATAGCCAAAAGACAATATAAATGCCCAGCCTACACATGAATGGATAAAGAAAGTTGTTCTACACATAAAATGGAATATTATTCAGCCTTACAAAAGTAGGAAATCCTACCAGCTGTGACAGATAATATGGATAAAGCTTGAGGCTATCATGCTAAGTTTACAAAACCAGTCACAGAAGGAAAATGCTATACAAATACTACTTATTACCACCCAGATGAGGATTTGAAATAGTTCAACTCACAGAAATAGAACAGAATGGTGGTGATTGGGGGAAGAGGAGAAGTGGAGTTATCATTCAATGGTATAAAATTTCAGTGACTCATGGTCATTAAATCCTAGAGATCTGCTGTGTAACACTGTGGCTGTTGTGAATACTGTATTGTACATTCAAATATTTGTTAAAAGGATAGATCTCATCTAAGCATTTTAACCAAACTAAAAATAAAATGGAAGGTAGATATGCTATTTGCTTTTAAGGAAGCTGAAAATAAATCCTTCAGCGGGAGTAATCATCCTTCTTAGTTCTGCAATATGTTAATTAGTTTGTTTGACACCAATATGACATTAATTAAACACTGTGTGTGTGCCAATTTTCATACTAGGGGTCCAACTGATACAGCTCATGTAATTTCAAAATGACCCTGGGAGGTACACTTTGAATTTGCTCTTTTTTCACAGATGAAGAAATTGAGGCTGAAAGGACTGAAGCAATGTGATCAAGCTGCCAAGTTAGGGCACTGTAGCAATTGTCTGATTCCAGCTACTCCTCTCTTCCCTTTTAGCAATATCCCATTGCATCACCACCATTAAAACAGTAGTTGAAATGGACCCTGGATGCCAGCTCCCTTCCCCCAACTTTCTAATTGGGGTGACAAAGAACTATTGAGTCGAAGGCAGGTGAGGAGGATTTAGCCTGGCTCTGGCTCCACTATCCTTTGTTGAATAGTATCCCATGGAAAGTCTGAGGTGTTGTCACATAAATAATTGGCCACCCGGAAGGGAGACAAGAGCTCTCTGGACAATCTGGGTAACTCTTTACCAGGAAGTGTCTTTGGTACGTTTTTCTATTTTCAGAAAGATTATTGCTAAAATTATCTGGGTTAGGAATGTGACAGAATTCTGGCCCCCAAGCATTTGGTATGGAAATAAACAGCAGAGCTGATTATCTCTATTCAAGCTTAAATAAAACCTTATGAACAGCTCAGCCGGCTGCCTCCCCCACCATCCTCACCTCAACTCTTATGAAAGACCAGCGTTTCTTGGAACATCTATTACAACAGAGCTTCCCCATCCCCTCCTTTCTTTTTATCCCCCTGGGGGGAAAATAAAAAAAGAAAAAGAAAAGACTGTATTCCCAGCTGTGTGTTGTATTTTGCCTCCAACTCCCTTCCCAAATGTCTTGAAGCTAGAAAAACCCCACACAAATTTCTGCCAAGTCTGCTCTGAAAGTTTGAAAGTGTGTACATTTTCACAAATGTAATCGGATGATTAGGATGCATTTGTGCTTTGCTCATCAAAGTTCTATTTTGCAAGAGCCATTTGATGTCAAGTACATTTTCGGTTCTCTCTCCCTTTTTCCCGAGTCTTTTATCTTAAAACCAGGAAGTCACATTTTGCCAGCAGACTGTGAACTGTAACCACAAAAAGTTGGAGATCGGATCAAAGCTCAGGGTTCATGAGGCTTGAATATGTTTGAGCCTTGGCAGAAAGCACTCCTTTCTAATTTGGGGTGAACATGTGTCTGTGGGGGCTTCTGGGGGCAGATGTGTTATTGGCGACATGGCTGGTGGGCAGTCCTCAGAGTCTGAGGTATGTATCAGGAAAGCAGCCTTGATCTGGGAGGTTCTATCCAGGTTTGGAAGAGGAGTTAGTTTCATTTTCCACTCAGAAGCAGTTGTGGAAAGAATGAATCTCTGCTCCTTGTCCCTGTGCCCAGACAAAAAGTGTCACTACTTTCTCCCTTTTGCTGTTCGTGTATGAAAACTAACCCACAGTGAGCATTTGTTCAAATAGTCAAAATCCAGCTAGTTCATTATATTCTTTCCATAGTCCCACCCCCTTCCATACAACCTATTTTGTACCTCTGTCTTTATCCTTTTGTAATAGAGCAGCATATGATATACTTTTTCATGTGTCTTTTTTTCCTCCTTTCAAGTCTTTCTCAAAATACCTGCTACTAAGTCTATTTCTTGAGTATCATCTTTTGTATAAAAACATCTATCAAAATGATATCATATATGGCTATATCTAAAACTGTATATTTATTTTCTTTGAAATTCCTGGAAAGAGTTCATCACTCCCTGTTATTTCACCTCCATGTTTTATTTGTCAGTCTCAGATAGCATTCTCCAAACTGATCACCAGCTTTCATGAGTCTGTTTTGCCTTCTAGACCAGTCCTGTCCAGTAGAATGCCCTGCAATGAGGGAAAAGATCTGCTCCAGATTATTCAATATGGTGGCCACCAGTGACATAGGGCTGCTAAACATCTGAAATATGGCTGGCAAACCTGATGAACTGTTTTTTTAACAATTTGATTTACGGTTAATTAATACAAATTCAGATAGCTACATGGGGCACGTGACTACTATACTGGGTAGCACTGTGCCCCCTCAAGGCACTTGTTGCTTGGACCAAGCATGACACCTGGCACATAGTAGGACTCAGTCGTGCTGCCAGGCAGACGGTAATAATACCCGTCTTTTCATCTTTATATACAAAACCCAAACAAAGCAAAATAAGATAAAACAATAATAACAGAACGTGGCTCTGTGAAGTTCAGTGATGGAACCAGGATGTGAACCAGGATCTATTTAAAATAAATCCTCTGTCCTTTCTGTTTTTACTGGCAATACTTCAGTACCTGTGAGTAAATCTGTATGTAAGTGGTTGCACATAGGAGATAGGAAGAGGCAACATTTTATAGAATAGCTAATTGTCTCCATATAGTTAGACATGCAAAGACTTGCTCAAATAAAAGTCAATAGAAAGGACAAAGAAAGAAAGAGGAAAAAAGGAAAGTTGGTACACTGCTTATGCATCTTTAGTTCTGTGCACGTATTTATAGGCTATATTGGCCAAATGGATGTCTTTTAAGAGAGGAGTGTATCATAAAAGAAAGATTACAACAGCCAACAAATCGGGCAGCTGGTATGCTGTTTGTAATTGTTAACTTTCAAATGCTGATTGCCTGGAGTTTGGCAGAGGAAGATCAACACGGGGGAGGTAATGCTGCCATCTCCTGGTGGCCATTCACAGTTAGCCAGTATTTTAGAATCTTTAAAACATCCAGAAGCAGTGGGTAACATTTTCTATCCTTTTCATTGACCATTGTTTAACCTTACACATTAAAAGAAGTTCCAAAATTATTTTAACTTTGAAGAAGACAACATTACCTTGCTTCAAATTTCCCTTCTTTTCTGCAAATAAATATAACCATCTGGAGTTTTTCAACTCCTTCTCTTTCTTGTTAGCTGATGGTCTGCTGAGACATTCTGATAACATTTTTAGTGACCATCTTCCGATTGACAAGCTGTCTCCTGACAAATGACTGCATTAGGCTGTCTTCTGGTGGGACTGGACCTAATCACAGATCCTAATCAGGTCTTGCATAGTTATTTACTCTAGGGATCAAACCCACATCTTGATCTGTGTTAAGACTACACCTGAAGACACATGGGTGGACCAAACTTTGGGGTGCTGTGATTGCATTGAGTCATATTCTTTTAATCTAAAAAAGTTACAGTTATAACCACCTGGGAAGATGAACCAGTGTTATCTGCCAGAAATCGAATCTGTGCTGCCATCTTGTTCAGCCAGAAATACTGAACAAGAGATTTTCATATTGTATTATTTGGGCTCCCAGTAGAAGGGTTTAGATTTTTATCTAGTGATTTTAAGGTGAGATTCATATTGTTTGTCCCTCTGTCTCTATAGGGTTAGGCTTGCAGGAGTAAAGGAAGCAATATTGATGTTGAGAAGTAGATGAAGAAAAAAATCATTTATATTGACCTTGACTCATACAGATGGGAGCTTTAGTGGACTTTTGTTGAACTTCCACTTGTAGGAAACCCATCACATCATCATCATCATCGTCATCACACCTCTTTTCTCCTGATGCTCTCCTCTCTGCAGGATCCAGCTGTTTCACTGAGTTATTGCTCAACCTTCCAGCACCTAATTAGTCTTTAACCTAAAAAAAAATCCTCGGACATACCCTGCTAGAGGTGAATTACATTAATGTATGTACACTCATTCATGTGTTGATTCTATTATTTATTCAACAAATGATAGACATATACTAGCAACAAGGTGTGTTGCTAGAAACACAAAACAGAATGAGAAATGGCCCCTGGCTTGAAAGATCCATTGCTTCCTCTCATATAATCCATGCATGGTTAAAGAACATTTACTGTATATTAGGTACTATACTGAACATTTGGTACAAATTGTATTAGCTATTCAGTTGTTCAATAATATTTACCTGACGACTGCTCTGTATCAGGCATTATTCTAAGTGCAAGCTAGATAGGGTTTCTGGTCTCATAGGTATTGTTATCCATTGGGGAAGACAGGGAAGTGAGCAAACTCACAAAATTATAGCAAGGCATGGTTAACTTTTATAAATCCATTTTAGCCACTCAGCATTTGATTTACTTTCTTTCTATATTGAGCCATCCCTTCTTTATCAGTCTGAGATGGAACAAAGACATCCTTCAACTATGAAAGCTGAACACACTGAATATTTTCTCCCAGTATCCATTGCATCTATGTCACAGGCTTTGTTAGACATTGGACAGTGTCCCAGTACCTCAAGGAAGCAACCAGGCACTTTGTTTTACTGATGGCAGCTGTAATAGAGGAAGCAATTGTCTCACCAAAATCCTGCAGAAGCATGATTTTAGATAAATTTTCTGGTGCTTTCTTCAAGCTTCCAGGGGATCCTAGGGGCTATCATTACTCTTAATAACTCCATTTCTTTTCGATCAGTTTGCATCACTTCTGCAGCATAACTAGGTCTCTGATGATACCCACAGTGACACGGAAAGGATACGGAGATGGTGTCATCAATGTGCAGCCAGGCATTGAGACAGTAGTACCCATATCTCAAAGGCAGGTGGGGGTTATCCAAGTTGAGGAATAGTAGAGAAGGGGCCTCTAAAAAGGATTCTAGGCAGAGAGAAATCTCTTTGAAAGCCCAAAGACAAACTCAGGTAGGAATTCTTAGGTGTCTTTTGTCGTGGAGGAAACAGGTTACCAATTGGCAAATCCGGGTCTGATTATCCAGTCCTTGAGCTGGCTCACTGTGGCTGTCTTCCAAACGAGGCCTGAAAATATATTTATCACAGTGGTTTCCAGTTCTATTTTTAAAAAAAATCTGTCTTGAAATGTACACTTACAGAAAAGTGTTCAACACATAAATGTGACGTATATTTGTTTTATTTTAAAGAGAATATCCACTTAACTAGCACCAAGATAGGGATGTAGAATACTCTGAGAATCCTTGGAAGATTTTCTGTGGCCCCCATCCACTCAACACCCTACCTTGTTCCCCAGAGCTGTCATCATAATTCTGTTGTAACTGATTTTGAGCTTTGAAGTATTTTTTTTGGTCTCTTTAGCTCAACATTAAATTTATAAGATTCATACATTTAAGGTTTAGCTTATTATTTGCATGGCTGTGTGTAATTAATTATAAAGATTTATTTATCTCTTTCATAAATGATGGGCATTTGATTGTTCTCAGCTTATGGCAATTACAAACTTTATTGCTAAGAACATTCTCATACATGTCTTTTGCTGTGTGTGTGAATACATTTGTTGGACAGATACCTCAGAGTAGATTTGCTAGGCCATAGAACATATGTATACCCAACGTTAGTAAATAATGCCAAAAAGTTTTCCAAAATCATTATACCAATTTAAATTTCCACCTGTAGTTTATGAAAGTTTCAGTTTCTCCACATCCTCTGCAACATTTCATATGATGAGGTTTTTCAACTTTAACCAGTCTGATGGGTACAGTGCTATTCCATTGTGATTCTAATTTGCATTTCCTTCATGACTAGTGATGTTGAGCAACTTTTGGTATGTTCATTGGCCATTTTCCCAGTGCAATTTACCAGACGCCAAAACATCTTGGCATGTGTTTTAGGGTTAAGCACATGAAGGATGAATGTATCTGGTTTCCAAAGATAGGGCAGTCTTTATGCAACTCTCCAAGTTCGTGGTTTTCATTTAACATAGATGCCCTCTAGATTTGTGGGGCTCTGTTCTTCCTCACAAAGTGGCTGTCTTGGGGAAGACTTTTTGTATGTGGAGTTTGTTCAATAAATGTACAAAGCGAAGGACAGACCAAAAGGAAAGCCACTGAAGGCTATTGGTTGGGTCACTAAAGGTTTCTTGGATGTTGTTTGGAGAACACTGGTCTAGGCAATATGTGTGTTTTCCCACACATTTGCTGGGTAAAAGTTTCAATGGATATGTTACTGTGAATTTATGATGCTCTTTGAGGAGTTTGGATTAGTTCTGTAATAAAAATTCTGGCATATGGAGACTTAAGTCTAGTTCCCACACATTTAAGTCTAGGGAGAGCATAACTACGTTTCTTAAGGTCAGTTTACTGATGTCTTCAAAGACAAAAGTCACCTTATGATTGAAGTCTTGCTCCGAACATATTTTTGGCAAAGGATGTACAAGCTCCATTCTCCTGGGATGATCAGATGGAGTTCTGTTTGGTCTGTTGTTTTGACAAACTTGCTTTGGCAGGGACAAGGGAGTACTACAGGCCTTTCTGCGTTAGTGTCAAGATTTTATAATCAGAGGCAAGACAATTGCCATCAATGAGAACCACTCACTCAGAATACAGAATAAGGCACAAATAAATGTGTAATAGTAACGAGGAACAGAAATTATGACCTTGCTTTTAGGTATTGCCAAAAGTTGTTCAGGCTTGGAGGTTTCTAGTTAGGTGAAATCCATAACCCTATTGTTTTTAGTCTTAAATCCTAACAGCCTGTTAGGATTCTAGCCTATTGTTTCAATGTCTATAGTCCACTGAATTATGGGTATTAAATATCCATGAATTTTTGAACACAGCCCCTTTGTATTAGCCAGAATTTTGGTTGTAAGCAACAGGCACTGACTATAGTTATCCTATGAAGAGAGGGTTTACCTAGAGAATATCGTGGGCTTGCAAACACAGTGGGAAGTTGTGTTTTAGATTAGAAAATATGCCAGAATCTGGGGAGCTGCAGAGGACCGGGCATTAAGGTGTGCAACACTGGTCCTAGGCAGGAAGGTCAGCCTGGCATGATGCTGGACCCATTGAGTCTTTCCTCTGGAGAGGTACATTGAGCAGAGACATGTGGAGATGGTTCTTTGTTAGAGCTGGTTTGTCTCATGGCATCACCTTTGTGAATAAACTCTCCTTGGCTCTTTTTTTGTGAAACATAACATTTTATTCATTATTTTCGATACAACGGCTTTTAACTTCAAGGCTTTGCACTTGCAAAGCATCTCCTTGATTTTTACTGTCCTAAATCTCAAGCTGTTCTGATTCCTATCCTTCCTGGGGACTCAGTGAGACACCCAGAAGTCTTCCAATAAATGGTTTCTGTGGCTGTTGGCTGGAATTTTCTCTTACTTGTAACCCAAGAACTCTAACAATGACACTGTTGATGGCAGATATGGTCCAGCTTGTGTTGTGCTAGAAGAAGGATGAGACAGAAAATCACCTTTATACTTTTAGTAAGGCCAGAAGACTCAGGCAGTCCCAGGAAAGGGGTTGTAATTGGCCGATTTCCTATCTCCATAATATGATTTACTGCTTGCGGTCATATGTGGAGGTCCTGATCACAGAGTGCTCTTAGGCTACTTAAAGGACTCAGATTGAGTTAAATTGCTGATTTTGAAACTGGAGTGTTACTGTCCTGGCAAGTTCCAGGAGAGAGTAAAGACTCACTGAGAGAAGGTGAGGAAAGGTTTCTTCTGCTCCTTTCTTTGGAGCCATTCTGCTCTTATTGATTGTATATTGGTTGAGTTTCTTTTAAGATGTGTTGGTTAAAAAGTATTTGTCATTTCAAAATTACTGCATTAAACTCTCTCTGCCCATTAATACTTTATTTTAATTCACTTAGAGTTTTAGAGAAGAGACAGTGATACATAGTGGGTTCTGCTGTGGTTTGGATATTTTTGAATGTGAGCTCAATAGACCATGTACCCAGCGTGGTGGTGTTGATATGGTAGAGGTTTAAGAGGCAGAGCCTAAGGAGAGGTTGATGGGACATTGAAGGCACCACCACTTTCAGATGGGCTTACTGCCAGTCTCAGAGTGAGTTAGTTCTCATGAGCATGAGTTTTTATATAGGGTCACTAACACACGTGCTTGGTTCTTTCTGCACTCAGCCTGTTCCCTTTCCATTTCTCTGCCAGATTGTGATACAGCCAGGGGGTGGCTCGTCAGTGTGCTGATGTCATACCCTTGAAGTTCCAGAATTGTGAGCTAAGTGAATGTCTGTCTTTCTCTTACACAACATTTTGGCCTCAGGTGGTTTGTTAGCCACAACATAAAATGTACTAATACAGGTTCCTACAAAATTTCTGTCAGCAGACCACGCTTGCCATTTGTATAATCACATTTTTATCCTTCTTGTCACTAAAATCATAGCTCATTATTCCCATTTATTAATGGTCTCGCCATTTTTTTGTTCATAAGTTTGTCTATTTTGTTAGCTTCCTTATGGGCTGGATTGGTTGGGTTGATCCTCATTACTGTTTGTTTTTCAAAACATTTCCTTACGTTTTGTTCTTATCTTTATTATTTCCTTCCTTCTTCTGGCTTGAGTTTGCACTGTTCTTTTCTCCAGCTTCTTAAGCTGAACACTTAGCTCATGGGCTTTCAATTTTTTTTTTTGTTTGATGTGTTTTTAAGGTGATACATTCTTCTCTAAGCAAAGCATTTATTATACAAAGAGTGTTTTTCTGGTCAGTTATTTCCAAATAGTTTCATTGGCTTTCTTCTTTTACTAATGACTAACAGCAGAGGGCTTTAAAATCTCCCAGTGTACATATTTGTGGGGATGACATCATCTTTTACTGCGTTCTAATTTTATGTACTCTTGTCAGAGAACATAGTCTTATGATCTAAATATTTTGATATTTGTTGAGACTGATTTTCTGCCTCATGAAGGCTGAATTAAATGACTCTATATTACATGTGCTTCTTTGAAGAGGGTTAAAAGTATTATATTGTTGGGTGCAGGGTTCTTAACAGGCACTAGATCAAATTTGTTACTTGTGTTCATAGCATTTATATACTTATTAATTTATGGCTTTTGATAGGGTGATTTCTGAGGCCAGTGGGCTAAATCTCCCTCATTGATTGTATATTAGATTATTTCTCTTTTCAATTATGCCAATTTTTGACTTATTATTCTGAAATTCTGTTAGGTGCTCACAGTTTCAGAATAGGTACATCTTCCTTTTATTCACTCCTTATCAGATTTTTTCCTTCTGTGTCTTTGTTTTTCTGATATCAACTATAAATTTTACCTTTATTTTAAAAATCTAAACCTGGTAACCTTTGCCTTTTAACTGGGACATTTTAATCATTTACATTGCTGTGGTCATGAATGTATTTGAATTTGTTTCTATTACCTTTCTGTGGGTTTTCTCTTTACCATATTTTTTATGGATTTTTTCTCTCCTACCTTTTGTTAGACTGGTGGAGAGTCTGTGGGTTTATAGCAAAAGTATAATTTGTATCCAGTTCTTTATGTTACTGGGCCAAGAGGTCCCCTGAGGAGAGTGTTGTGTGTCAGGCCAAATGTCAGTGGTAAGGATACGTGGCACTTGTTCTTCTCTGTATGACTCTTTCAACCTGACACAAAAGAATAATTTCATTTAGTTGTTCACTTACTTATTCATTCTTTCACCTGTTCAGCTAAAGGCTTGCTGTGATCTAGGCTCTGCACAGATGCTGTGTGATCAAAATAGTGAATAAAATGGAGGTGGCTTCTGTCCTCAAAGAGCTTTATGATCTAGCAATGGAGACATTCAGTGTATATATGTATGTATAATTACACATTTTGTTGTGAGGTATGAAGGAAATAATTTAGAGGCAATGAGAGAGGACAATGGGGGGTTCTGAGAAGGATAAATTTTACTTAAAGCTTAATGCACAGTGAGAAATGAGGTGGAACCAATATTTATTACCAATACATACTATTTCTTTTTGTCTTGGCATTATAATCCCAAAGTTTAGCTGGAGATGGAGGCCACTTAGAATAAGCACTTAACATCTGATGATTTTTGTAGGTTTGTGTGGTCGTGTGACTAGAACCTGGCCAGTGGGATATAAGTGGAAGTGGTATGTAATGACTGGGAGATGACTTATCAAGAAGTCTATGACTTCTTCCTTTTCTACTTTATTTTCTTAGAATGAAGTCATGACAGGTAGAATCACAGTGGATATGTTGGACATGATGTGAACCTGAGAACCTGCTATGAATAGTGGATCAACAAGACAGTAGAAGTCTGAGATGCTGTAAAAGTAAACTCCCAACACAGCCCTGGATCACCTAACCAGACTTTCCTGTGGAGAAGAAATGTATTTTTGCTTTTTAACCCAACCACACTATTTTGGGTTTTGGTAAACTTACAGCTGAAATCACAGAGCATTCTAGGCCCATGGAACACAATTTCTTAGGGTAGTGACTCCCAGACAGACAGACACACACACAGTCACTTGGAAAGCATATTAAAACACAACCTTCTGTATTCTATCCTCAGAAATTCTAATATGATAGGACAGAGGAAGAACCGAAGGATTTATGTTCTTGTCACCTCCCAGATGATACAGAAGTTTCTTGGCCACATCTAGGAAGCACTGTTCTAGGCTCTGAGGCAGAAAAGAGTCTGACACATTCAAGAAACCAAAGCCAGGCTAGATTTAGAGAAAAATGGGTGGCATGGGATAAGGATGGTGAGATAGGTAAGAAGCCTAATCATGAAGAGCTTTGTAAGGCGGCAAAAGGAATGATTTTTTTAAAGTACAGTGGGAAACCATTGAAGAATATGAGTGGGGTAGGGACAAGGTCTGGTTTAATTGTCATAGGGTCACTCTCTACATAGTGGAGAATGGACTGTAATGGTATGGGTTGCTATATCAGTAGTCAAGGAAAGAAGTGCTGGTGGAATGGTCTATGGTAGTAACAGTAGAAATGGATTCAAGATATATTTTGGAAGTAAGAAAACAAGGGCTTTGCTGATGGGTTAAATGTGCAGAATAAAGAATGAGGAGGCATCAAGGATGATTCCCAGGGCCTTGTCTTGAACAAATGGGCAGAACCTTCCCAGAACATGCCAAACAGACTCCTATGTGACAGACCACAAACCAGAATCAGGGATGGTAGTCCACCACTCCCATTGTGGCAAATGACACTTTCTGAAGATGCCAGTGATTCAGGTTATCCCTCCATCCCAAGCTATTCACTGTAATTTCTCCATCAGCCTCTGGCTTGGGTCAACCCTACCCACTTGACATTTCCTTTCTAAGTATTTTGTGCCTCAGATGTGGTTTGGAATTATTTTGTCTGTTTTCCAGTGATGATCTCCAGGTGTGTGTGTGTGTGTGTGTGTGTGTGTGTGTATGTGTGTGTGTGTGTGCATGCTTGTGTTCTACTTCTAGCAGGGTGCACTGTCACTCTTCAGACACAGAACACAATGAGCTCTTAGAAACCTATGGCTTTGAAGGTGTCTGGGTAACTTGGCCAATGTGTATAAGCAGTCTATTTTCTAGCACATTTCAACTATAATTCACTTTATTATGAAATTACACTTATAAGGAGATCCACATGATTTCTTTGGCCTTAATTCCCCTAATTTCTTCTTGCTCCTGGAATAATGTCCTAAATTTATAACTAGGATGCTTTTTATTGAACACCTGCTGTATACCAAGCAGTAGTGTGGCACTAGGAATATACAAAGGAGAATGGGCAGACATAATCCCAGATTTTTAACAACTTGGATTACTTACAACTGCAAATCATGCACTGTTCATGTGTGTATTCCAACACATCTGGTCCTTAATATAATACAGTCGGCCCTCCACATCTGTGGTTCCACATCTGTGGATTCAGCCTTCAGATCTAAACTATCTGAAAAAGTTGCTCCTTTGCTGAACATGCACAGATGTTTCTTGTCATTTTTCCCTAAACAATACACCACAACAACTATTTATGTAGCACTTACATAGGGTTAGGTATTTTAAGTAATCTAGAGATGGCTTAAAGTGTACAGGAGGGCATGCATAGATTTTTTGAAAATACTACACCATGTTATAAGAGGGATTTGAGCATCCCATGGGCCTTTGGGGCCACTCCAGATCTAAACTATTGTAAGTGGATAATAAGGAGGTAAACAAACACATTGATAAGATGGTTTGACAGAGCTGGGTGCTGGGAAAATAGCAAATGAATCAAAGCAAAGGAGACTGTAGAGTGGAGAGGGTCTTTTTACAGTTATTTAAAAACTACTTTATTTTTTATTTGTGATAGAAAAATTCAAACACACAAAGAAGAAAACAGTAAAATGGAAGTCATGTAATCACATCCCTCTTCGGCAATGTCAACTCATGGCCAGTCTTATTTCCTCTAGCTCTTCAACAGCTCTGATCATTTCATATATAAATATCCATTAAATATTTCTAAAAGATAAATAGCTATTTCTTTCTTATCATATAAACTCACCTCACCATGATCACATGTTAAAGTCATGAATTGTGGTAATATTTTAGATTGCTGATTTGAGGAAAGGCCTATTGAAAGAGATAAGTTTTGATGAGATCCTACTGAGTAAAAGGAGCCAGCCATGAGAACATATGGGAACAGTACAAATTTTGTTTTTGTTTTTTTTTTAAACAAATCAAAAAGTTTATTTTCTATAGGGAAAATGAAGTCCTTAAAATCAATTGTGTTTGCTTCCTATAAAATAGTAAGCTTATAGAAAATGAGTTTCTAAGGAGCAGAAAGTATGTGCATTTGGTCCAAGATGTACTGATTTTTTTCTTCTTTAGATGACAGATGATTGTACTGAATCTACAAAGGAGTATACTTGCTCCAAATAAGAAATATAAATGCTGAAGTCTCAACAGCAGACTTAACTAATATTAAGACCTGGCAACTTTGGCCCCAGGCAAATCCTTGCTGTAGGGCTGCGATGTCCCCTCACTGCTAGCTGGGGTTCTGCCTGGCTGCCTTGTCCAATGGCTTGCTGGACTCGAGATCCTGTAGCCTGGCCTTTTCATTATTTCTGTTTTGAAAATCCACTTAACCAAACCATTGAACCAAAAGACCAAAATACTCCTAAAAACCGTTGAATTACCTCATCCCACTTACAAAATATCTGTGCTTACTGGTTCCTTCTCTGGATGAAGATCAGCCCAACACAGGAACAGTATGAATGTTCCTTTGCTGGCACCACAGTCCAACGTTTGCTGGCAGGCATTTAGCCAAGCCCTCCTCTGTCCACTTGAAGTTCAACTCCTTTGACTAAGCCTTAGTGACACCTTTGTCCAAAAACCTCAAAAGCCCCAGTCCATGTCTGTCTGCTTGAAAATATAAAGGTGCGTAGGAAGATAAACTGTGTTGAAGTAACATCCAGGGTGGTTGTTAAATAAATTCAGGAAAACCAAGACATTCACTGGGAAGCTGAGACTCTGTCCTCAACTCACCTCCTGGGCAAGACATGGGCAGAAAAACCACAAGCTGGAAGCCCACATGTTTGAACTCTCAACTCAGCTTTTAGGACCTTCAATGGCTATTTGTATTGAAAAATAATGTAATTTACAACTTTTTGCAGCCTTTGAGCTACAGCTGTTTTGAAGAGTTATACTTAAAGCTTTAACTTAGGACATTTTAGTAAGATAAGAGAACTGTGGCTCCATTTTCTACCTTGGTGACTTATTTGCTGTGTGGTCTTGGCAAATCGCTGTACCACTGGGCACTGCACTTTCCACATCTATGAAGTGAGAATTCCCACTGAAATGGGTTGTTAAAGAGAGGTAATAGAAATTTAAAAAGCAGAAATACTCCAAGGAGCAATGCAGCTGGACTTGTGACTTGATGAGTGATTTGTCTGAAACCTGTGGCCTCACTGGATGTAAGAGGAAATTATCAGGTTCCTACTCTGCAAACATCAGGCTTTTCTTGGTATCTGAGAACCCATAGAGGGGAGTGGATGGTGGGAAGACAAGAAACACATAAATAAAATGATTAATTAGCAATACACCAGACCATGTGTCCTGGATCAAAGTTAATTTCTCAGTTGAGTTTCCTTATAATAAAATGGAGACAATAAGAAGACCTACCTCACAGAGCTCTTATGAAGATTCAGAGAGATCAAATGGGCATTTAGCCCAGTGTCTGGCACACTGAAAGCTCCATAAATTTGATCTGCTTTTTAAAAGACAATTCAAACTTCTCTCTCTCTCAATAAAGATAGTAAAATCCTGATTATCTTCCTCTCTCTCTATCATCTGTAAGAAGAATGGATTTTTTTCCCATCTGTGACAGGAACTATAAGGTTCCTGAACAGAAGTAACTGCTTGAGATCAACCTGGCAGCAGTATTGGGGGGAAGTGGGATGGATGAGGCAGTAGTAAGGAGGGCCACTAAGACCACATGTTCATGATGCCCAAAATGGGGAATGGAAAAGGTGATGGAGGAAGATGATAATTGTTGGAGTAGGGATTCAAGGAGGCAACAGTCACCAGGTGCAGGAATATAGGAAGTGGTGGTACATTTCAACCACCCATTGAGCTCATCTACCTTCTGTGGATGGTGTGATCTGGTCATGTTGGTCTTTTCCACTAAGCAAACACTTTCGACCCCTACAGTGCTTTGCTCCTTCTTCCATTGGCTTACACCTGGCAGGACCCATGCGCTGTCTTTGGAGATGGAAGATTTAGTCTCAGGAGGGAGATGTGTGGCTTTTCTAGGAGTGAGATGGGAGGTGAGAAACAGAGGGAGGATAAAGGTTGTGTGCAAAGTCAAGATGGAAATGGCCAGATCATTTCAATTGCCTATTCAGTCAGAGAACCTAATTTATTTATGGTTTAAGCACACCGGACAGATGGGAGCAATGCAGGGTGGAGAGCAAAGGGAATATTTAGAACAGTTTCTAGTGAATAATGCTAACCATGTTAGTTAGCTCTCTGCTGCTTAACAAAATACCTGAGATAATTAGCTTACAAAGTGGAAGGGTTTATTTTTGATTAAAATTTTGGAAGTTTCAGTCCTTGGTGGTTGGTGACCTATTCTTTTTAACCGCTGGCAGAGGGGAGCACAATATGGCAGGAGTGTTTGGCAGGGCACATGTGTTCGTCTCACAACCGTGATGTGAAAGAGAGAAGAAAGAGACCAGGGTTCTCACTGACCCAGTGACCTAAAACCTCCTCCTAGTTTCTACCTCTTAATGGTTGTACTGCCTCTGAATAGTGCTGCAAACTGGGGGCCATGCCTTTAACACATGGGGTGCTTAAGACTAAAACTATAGCAATAACAAGTATTTATTGTGCAATTGCTATGTGTTAGTTACTCTGTGACATGTTTTGCATTTAAATTGCCATTTAGTCCTGACTATAACCTTATGAATTAAAATTTTTTATCAGCATGTATTAGTTGTACAGGGGGGTTCATTGTGACATTTCCATATATGCTTGCAATGTACCTTGGTTAGGTTCAGCCCCACCATTATTTTCCCTCCTCCTCCTCCCCCTACTTAAACTGATTTTGACACATTTCAATGTTCTATTTTCATACAAGTATATAGAGTACAGTGACATACTCACCCTCCTTTCCTCTCTCCATTCATGCTTCCCCTCCCATTAGTCCCATTGCATTTTGTACATGAGTAAACTGAACTTTAAGTAGCCCAAAGTTCCTTAGGAGCAGGTTTGAAGCCAGGCAGTACGGCTCTGGAGCCCTAGCATTGTCTAAACCAAGAATGTTAAATACACTAAGGAATCAAGAAGTGGGAAAAACCTAGTGATTTAGAAAAGGCAATGGAATTTTTTCATTGACACCCAGAGCTTAATAAATATTTACTTACTCTCAAAAGCATGTTTTTATGGCAGCCAAACTGAGGAAACATGGAAACTACTTCTTTGGCACAAACTAGGGATAAACAATTAAAGATGTGCCTATTTGATAAAGAAAATGAATTCTACTTTTGTCTAATAATGAACTGAGTACAGATGCTACAACGAAAAGCTGTCTCTTCAATAATAGTTTCTTCCTTGCAGTAACCTGTTGACTATTGATATATGTGTATGTGTGTGCATGTGTGTGTGTATGTATAAATACCTTTTTGTATTATGCTTTGTAGTCATTATACTAAACACAGCCGGAAGCTACATGAAGAATTATTTAACCAGAAAGCAACTAAGCAGTCACTTAGAATGCTTTGGCTGTCGTATCCTATTCCTTTGATTAATTCTTATTTTTTGCTTTCAAGCTTCATTCTAATGAACCAATTATAGGAAGTTCAGAGTGGAGCTTATTTATTCCTCATAAAATTGGAGGTATTTTGGTAATCCAATATGATTTTTTAAACATATTTATGTGTCAGGTGCCCTAAGAAAACACCTACCAGGGTAAGATTGCTCTCTACCTACATCTCTGTTAAATAAGACTGTTTATTGACACATAACAGCTTTCAAAAACCTTCCATTTCCCATTTAATGGGGAATAATGTTCACACAGTCAAGTTTTATTTATTATATAATATATGCCTTTTAGAACTCATTTTTGTGAAGCACTTGTCTTATCAGTGTCAACTGTAATCAGTTAGTGGTAGAAAAAGATAGAAGACTTAATTTATGATATGATGACACACAGTAGATATAACCTTTCTATTCAGAATTGAATAAAATTCCTGTATTAGTTTTCTGTGAATGCTAGAAAAGGCTCTGGGGAGAGTAGTCAAATGAATAAAGTATTTTTCCCTTAGCCCCCTTTCCTAAATACTTTAACTTTTTGAAATAACACTGGTTAGCCAATGAAAACACTTCTTTGATAAAGGCTAGGAATTTAAGATAAAAAACAGCTGGGCAGGTTTTTTTTATACAAAAGGAAACAACTTTGAACTATATAGACAATGTCATTTAAACCCAAACAGATGTGGCTTAATCTTGTTTTTGATCCTCTTGTAGATTTTTCTCAAAATGCCTGCGTATGCATAGAAATGATGACTTTCAGATGTTAGAGCATAGTTTGTCTCTGTTAGAAGATCACCTTGGTGCATAGATCATGTACAACAAATACCCCAGGTCTTTGAACCCAGACAGCAGGGTACCAGGGAGAATTTATGTGGGTCTTTTGGTTTGGTAGAATAATTTTGCAAGAAGTGAAAAGGAGAAGGAAAAAAGCAAAGGTGTCCATACAATGTCATTTTGGAAACAAGAAAATCACATGTGTTCTCCATGACTTCAGTTAATCATGGTGATAGCTTCAGCGCCTCACACTTAGAAATGCTTTTAAGATGAGTCCTATCACATGAATGCTCTAAAAATAATGCACACAGTTGATTTGTGTACCTTCCTGTGTTCCTGCTCTTCATTACCCATTTATCATATGATATCCTTATGCATCAATGTCCTCATCCCAATGTTACAGGAAACCACTGGAGCAAAACCACTTTAAACTATGAAATGTCATCAGTCAGACTGTGAAAGAATCTACTAAAATCTACTCAAATCCACTTTCAGCTTCAAGGGCTATGAGGGTTGTTACCTGAACCATTAGTCAAAAGTTGAAGGAAGAGATGTAGAGAGAAATTTTATAAGATTTCCCCTCCTCTCCATACTTGAGTAAATGTCATGTCAAATGGAGGGGAAAGAGTCTATGACACATGTGGTGAGAATCAAGATCTCTAATGGGAATTAAAAGGAAAGAACGCTTGTGGTCTGCCACAAGAGTTGGGTCACTAATACCCAGTACCATCAAATGATCTTGGGGAAGGGCATGGACCCTATTGTTTCAATTTAGCTTTTCCTTATGCTTGCCTCCTTCTTAGTTTCTGTGATTTTTCCTATGGTCATAGCACTTGAGAATATTTAAAAGGCCATGTCTTCAGTAGGAGGAAATGAAGTATATATATTTTTTAAGCAAAATTTGGAATATAAGATAGTGTGTGTGTGCGTGTGTGTGTACGTGCACATGGTAGGGGGACTGAATATAAGGAGAAAGGGAATGAGGCAGACTGGTAGGGATGGATTTGTGCTTGAATCATTTGGAAAGTCGTCCAATGACCCCAATGAAAACATAAAAGAAGGATCCAATTTATAAGTGGTCAAATATTTTCTAGAATTCTGTTGGCTCTCTAGCAACAAACTGTTGTTCTGTGTAATGTCTCACCCCATCAAAACACTCCGTGGGGCATAAGTGTAATATGAGGTCATTCTTAGACCAATCTAATCTACTACACAATCTGCCATTATGTGTGAATGCTTATTATTTCAAAAATGTAGTTCTGTTTATACTGCTGGAGTCTCTAAGTCCTCTTCATTACCCATTTGTGCTGATTTCTGTGTGAGGCAGTTGCCCGTGCTCGACAGGACTCAAAAAGGAAGTATTAGACTCTAATACTCTGTGTAGTCATAATTCCCATGCCAGGGATTCATGAGTGATGTTTCCCACCAAGAATTACAGCAGCTGCCAAAGGAGGGAAGGTGGGCACTGTGTACTTTCAGAGAAGTGAGTCAGAGTTTCTGGAAATCCAACTGATTCCTGGGGCAGTAGGGAAAGAGCCTGAAGGAGGACAGGACAAAGAAGCACAGTGGCTTCATCAAAGGATACTTGAATCCTGAACTAAGAAGGAGAAGAACTAAGGGGCATAGCATTCTTGATGGACCAGTGGCTCTATGAGTGGAAAAGGGAGAAAGGAGAATGAAATACTATGTGTGAAACCCACAAGGGAGCTGAGAAAAAAGCAGATAAGTCCCTGGGTTAGGGAGCTACACAGTTGGGGTTTATTACTGGAACTCCTTAACTATGTGACTTTAGACAAATTATGAACAGTTTCTTATATACTTAGAATAAAATGAAAAGGCTGGATAAGATGTCTTCTAAAGATCCTCCTAACTGGAGAATGGCTTGGAAAGAATAGTTTTTGTCACAGATGATGATTCTATACACACACACACACACACACACACACACACATGCGCACACTTCAAGTATTGTATGACAGAAAAGAAAAATGGTAGGAGGGACAGAGAGACAAAGACCAATGTCAAAAACCAAATAAATGAAGCAGCGGTGATAATTCTGGCTCATCTTTCAGTTCATGAGGGCATACCCATAGTGACCCATAGTGACCCATAGTGACACAGAGGTCACATGAGTCTCCATCTCCCACATTTGGTCTTAGACCTTATTGTATTAGAATTTCACCCTGCTGAGAAACACCCTGGTACTTATACAGACCAATGTTAAACATCGTAATGATTTAAACTATTATATTATTATTACTAGTAGTAGTAGTAGTAGCACCAGTTATAGTAGTTTACCAGTGCATCTAACATATGCCAAGTATTCCATCTGGTACTCAATCAAAGAATTGCAAATTTGTGATGATCTGGAAGAAAACACGACTGGGTTGGGCTTGGAAAAAAATGGGTTTATTAGTTTTAGTCTGCTGTCTGTCTCACTGAATACGATGGGGGCTGAGTAATTTATAAAGAATCAAGACTGATGTACCTCATGGCTGAGAAGGCATTGTGCTAATGCCTGGTGAGGGTCTGCATGCTGTATCATAACATAACAGAGAGCACCACATGGACTGAGCTAGAGAGTGCTTACTCTTACAACCAAGCCACTCCATGATAACCCATCAATCCATTAATCCATGAGTGGAGTAATCCGTTTATGAGGGCAGAGCCTTCACCACCAAAACACCTCTCAGTGGTGGTCCTACGTCTTAACACTGCTGCACTAGGGACCAAGTTTCTAACGTATGAAATTTGAGGGAAACATTCAAACCACAGAAAATGGTAACTCAAAATATGAGTAATTTTTCAGGTGACCTTAGAAATACAGAAATGTTATGTCTATTGCTTATACCTTGTGATGTTGTGGGGATCTGTCATAACTTGAGGAGCATTATGAAGAACTGTGAAGAAGTAGGTGAGATCACCAACTAAGTCATGATTTCTGAGTCTCTGTGTGGAAGGTGGTGACAATAACACAAATAAGTAATTTGTGCTGAGGGCCTTCTATGAGCCAAGTATCATGTGAAACATTCTACATATATTCTTTTCTTTTTTACAACAATCTCATAATTCATTCAACAGCTCATTTATTTTATCACCCACCTATTTATTACATGCCAGAAATTCTCCTGGGCTCCAGGGAGACACTAGCAAACAAAATATAGTTTCTGCTCTCATGAGGTTGAATTCTCATGGGGGAGAGAGATGACAGACAAATAAATACACATGATGTAAGCTGATGATAAGCTGTATGGATAAAAATAAAACAGTGAGTAAATAGAATGTTCCAGAAGGAAAGATAGGGGCTGTTTAAAGAAGGTGCTCAGAGAGGCCTCTTTGGTGAGTCAGGAGAAGCAAGGGGTTGAGCCCTATGCCAGGACAGAGAAAGCAGTGGAATAGTCGCATTTGAAGATAGCAAACCAAGCTGCCCAGAGTCTCCTGTGTAATAAGAGGTGATGGTCCCACTAGATCTTAAGGTGCAGGTAAAAGGGGGCTGTGACTGAGGGAAGCACTGAACACCCCACAAGTCTCTTTAACACTCCTTGCTTTGCCTGTATAATGCCCCATCTAGCTGAGTTCTAGGACACTGAATTAACGGAATGGCATGGTGCCTTGGTATTACATAGAAAATCGAGATAGTTTGCTGGTTCTTTTTTCCCTTTATTTTGCCCTTCAGCTTCAGGCCATGAATAGGGATACTCATTGGAGTATGGTTTTCAGTGTTCACGAAGGAATCTCCTGTCCCTCTGAGAGGCTTAAGGGACTTCTGCAGCAGGTGACAGGGAGGTTCAGTGGCTTGAGCTCCAGGCTGTGAATACATGCTTGAACCAGGGTAGCAGATTGTGAATGAGATGTTAGGGCTCTGAAAATGAAATTTCTGGGATTAGCACAAAGGTTGACAAAAATGTGAAAGCTGAGGTTCCTTGTGAGTAATAAATAACAAATTTCTAGTGCTAGGGATATAGTGGAGTGCCAGTGTACTTGCCTAGAATGTGCAAGGCCCTGGGTTTCAGCCCTAGCACTTGACAAGAAAAGACATTCTAAGACCCATTTAAAAATTATGGCTTTAAACACATAGTTCCTTAAAAAGTCCCCAGTGGAAGTAAAGCCTTAGTGAGCAGCTGTAAAGTTCTGAAAAACAAATGGTGTATGCTGCATCCTATTGGATGATAATGCTAACTGTTTCAAAGACTGTAGGCAACTCTGATCAAAGGTTTGGAGAAGCTGTGTGGGGAGGTCACTAGGTAACAATGTCTGTCTTGTATTCTAAAGGATGTAGTGGAGATGGCAGAGTTTACTCATTCATTTATACACACACACACACACACACACACAAGTAGGAGGTGAAGTTTAATTAGTTTATTAAGGTTAGTTCTTTAAAATAAGCTTTGGATCATGAGGGATTTCTTCCACTCCAAACATTTCAGAAAATGTCTAAATTCTATACAAATAAAATATATATTCACCAGGTGAATAAATAAAAGTAGGAGGCAAAAAGACATGCTGAAAGCATGTCTAAGCCACAGTCAGCAGGAAGATCATTTCCTGATGATTGTACTGTTTATTGTTGTTTGGCAAAAGAAGAAAGAGAGGAAGGAAGGAAGGAAGGAAGGAAAGAAGGAAGAAAAGAAGGAAAGAAGGAAGGAAGGAAGACAGGGAGGAAGGGAGGAATGGAGGAAGGACGACAGGAAGGAAGGAAGGAAAGATGGAAGGGAGGAAGGGAGGAAGAGAGGGAGGGAGGAGCAGAGTTTAAAGGCAATGGCTGTGGTATAATGGGGTATGTGTACATGCACGTTACCATGTGTTGTCTGAGAAGAAGGACTTTCCTCTCTCCCATTTTTCCTAAAGGCTCATGAGAGTAGGGAATAGCAATTGCTGTCCAGTGTGCACTCACTATTTCCTTTCAATGATGGCACCTCACTGTTTTTTTGGTTCTCATATGGCTGACAATTAGAAATAAAAGAAATGCTTCCCAACAGTCCAGTGAGGCCATGCCACTAAGCTGACATCTGTGGAGTAGGAAAAGTATGTCTTCTGAGTCACCTCCTTAAATGCAAATTCTGTCCTCTGCACTCTTTTTTGCCCCTTTCCATGAGATGGTATTTGGATGTGTAGTGTGAGCCACATGGACCCAGCTGGGTGAGAAATATACTACAGAGTGACAGAGCAAAAGGAAAGAAGGAAGGAGGAAACTAGATGCTTGGTTGATTTCAGAGAGGAGTCACATACAACTCACATGTGTACTGCTAGAATATTCAAGAAAGAGAAATAAACTTCTGTTTTGTTTGAGCTACTGTATTTTTGTTGTTGCTATTATGCTATTTTTCTTTGTCTCATATCCTAAAAAATAACCCATTGGATATAAGAAAAGGTTAAAAGTTGAACCCAGAATGTTAAATTTTTGAATCCCATCTTCAACTGGCTGTGCTCTGTATTTGCAGTCACACAGGGAATTTCATATGTAAATGAGAGCTTGGCCTCTGACATCCAGGGCTGAATAGGTAAATGCAAAGAAGCAAAGCTTACTGGGTAGAGACTGACATAGTAGAACATGTCTGTGATCCTCCTAAATGACTGTCATTTAGAAACATGGGCTCATTGTTTCTTGACATTTTATCTGTTTAAAGGAAAAGGGAAATTCAGATTTTTAGAAAAGTGAGATCCATAGATTTTAACTAATAGTCTAAATAAAATAATTTTTTTTTCAAGAGAAAATACTATGTGTGCTGTGATGATGAATTTTATGCTTTAACTCCTCTGGCATACAGGAGGCCCAAATACCTGGTTAAAATACCTTGATATGTCTGTAAAGGTATTTCTGGAAGAAATCCTGAGACAGTGTAAAGCCATCCAATCGTGAGAATGCTGGAATACGGTAAGAAGGTAGAAGAATGTTGAATTGACTGCCTCACTGCTTGAGTTGAGACATCAATGTTCCTCTGTCCTCAGTCCTCCTGATTCTCAGTTTACAGATCTAGACTGGAATCTCTGTCATGGGCTCTCCATCTCTGAGCCTTTGAGCTACATCTTCAGCTTCCTGGTCCCCAGCTCCCCGATGGTAGACTGTGACCCATCTCATTCTCCATAATTGCAGGAGCCAATACTTTATAATAATTTTTTCTTTGTTCCTTTCTTCTGTTTCTCTATATATGCACATGCAAAAACAAGTGTGCAGGACAAGGCCCTAAACCCTAAGGGAATTTCCCTAAGTTTTCTAAAACTTAGTCTTGGATCTAATTCCAAAATTGTGTGGTTTGGAAGAATTTTGAGTCATTCCGAAGTCCCATACCTAAATATTGGACATCTAATCTTATCATTCCATTGGTAAAATAAGTCAATCCCAGGACAAAGGTATACAGGCAGCAAAAAGATATAAACCTCAAAACAAAAGACAGCCTAATGTCTTCAGCAGGGGCTATATGATCAAACTTCTCCTTTGTTCCTTCATCCCAGTAGCTTTCTGGAGCCTGTTTTTGTTGTTGTTGTTTTGTTTGATTTTTGATTTATTTTTTGTTTTCTTCATTGCAATCAGTTAGGTTTCCTTGGTCCCAAGCAAAAGAACTCTTATTAACAAGCAAAATAATAACCTATTGGAATGGTACAAACAACTGGGTATTTGGGAAGACCAAGAAGTAGTGGAACTCTGGAATCTTGATTTTACCAATGAGAAGACTCAACATAAAATACTTTCTGATTGTCTTGGACATCTTAGTAAGACTTCCATACCTGAAATTGATAACTGCTAAGTTGCTCTGGACAAGATACTGGTTAACTACACCATTGCATCCCTAGTCAGTAAATTGGGATGCAGCCATTAGAAAGAACAGGGCAGATCTGTTTGGTATGTGGAGAAGTTGACACTGTGGTCAAAAGCCACAGAGTGGGATGGGAAGTTTTACAAACAAAAGCTACTGTTCTCTCTATAAAAGAAGGAGAAAATATTCCTGGTTAGGCCAAAATAATAGATATCCATTTTTTATAACAGTTTCCACATGGGGATTCCCTTCTGGCATTTCTTGGAAAATTATATATATACTTTTTGGAATCCCGCAGTCTGAGAAAAATGGTTTTAGAAGTCAGAAGAATGGGAAAAGGGATTATAACTCTCCACTGAGAACAAAGATCAACATTCAACAAAGGATGTTTCTTCTCAAAGAGCAGGAGTAGAAAGAGCTGGCATGAGAAACTAAAGGTCAAAATCAACATTTTAAGGTACTGCTCAGAGGCAAGGAGGACAGAGGCACGCAGTCTCATCCACTTTACTCGTAGCTGTAGCTATGTAAAAATACATGTTCACAGTGCTCTCTGCTGCTAAGGGCAACTTACAAATGGAGCAATTGTTATGGTTATTCACTTGATATCCTCTATACTAACCCTATGGATGGTGTCCCAAGAAACAGCAAAATTTAAAAGCAAAATAAGTTCTTCAATTGGCAATTTCTACACATGGTTTTGTGTAGAGCTGCTAATCTTACTAGAAGATTAGAATGTCATATTACTTAAAAACCACCCACTAATGTCTGCAGTTATTTTCTATTGTTTATGTATTTAATCTAGGCTACAGTTCTTTGTGGATGTTATAAACAACATCTTTATGAAACAATTTTGTTATCTTTCTTTTTTTATTTACATGTGCATACATTGTTTGGGTCATTTCTTCACTCACATCTTTCTAATAGTAGTTTAAGTATATAAAGAATGTTGGAAGTGTTTTCATAGCAATTTATGATTTGTGGTATTTTGGAGAATTCTGATCTTTTTTCCAAATCCCTAATATTAATGTCTATCTTGAGTTTGAAAACTAATTTTACTAGTCACAGGGAAGAGGCATTGTTCAGAGAGCAAAGGAAGGAAACAGAGAGCTGGCCAAATGTGCCTAAGAGGGAGACTGAGATGACTTTAACTGTCAGCAGAGGCTTTTTTTTTTTTTAATGAAGGAAAGACAGAGAGGAAGATCAGACCCAACCCATAGTGTAGGAGTGAAGGAGAGATCCAGAGAAGCAGAGTCTGTGTGTATTGGGGAGAGAGTAGAAGGGAAGGAAGGATGTAGAATGTTGAAAATGAAACCACCTAATGTAGTTTTTAGGGCTTATGTGAGCTGACTAAACATGGACCACCTGGATCTGAGAGCTCCTGATCACTAGTGGGAGGGCTACATCTGTGCCCGGGTTCTCATGGGCCTGTCAGGGAGGAGCAGAAACTCCCTATTGGTTTTTAGGGCTGTAGGAACTATACAGCTAGTGTTCCTAGGCAACTACTATAAACAGTGGGAAAATAGTATGGAATTTAGTCCCCTGACTCCCATGGACTCAAAAGCACCTACTTTCTAGGGCAAAGACCAACGTAAAAGAGTATTTCTAAAGAGCTTTTTTTGTCAATGATTTGAAGACAATACACAAAACAATGAATCTGTTTTGTTAGTGACATGAAGCTGACACAGAGAAGATGTGACTATATGACTAGGACACAGTTGCAATTGGAGAGGCTGCAGTGATTGAACTTAGTCTAGCAATGATGAACCCCTTATGGATATGTGTGAAGTCCTGGCCTTGGGTCATATAAGTGTGCAAGTATATGAAGTGAAGAGACTTTGGGGTTTAAATTGAGAAAAAGATCAACGTAAATAAATGGTAGACATTAAAACCTAGTATGATACGTGCAGGATTAAGAAGAGCATCTCTTGTATTGAATAAGATACTTTACTTAAGAATGCACAAGGAGCTAAATCATGGTTAGTTATTATCATTGCTATGTATGCTATCATTAACACAAGGGTGATGGGGGATGCAAACCACTCCAAAGTTTCTTTCTTTGCACTTGTCTTCTTGTTTTCTCTTTTCTTACCTCTCTTAACCTTACTTCTGAAAGGAATAGGAAGTCTCAGCGGGCCCCAACCCCCTTGTTGGAGAAACCAGTACCAAACACCCCATGTAGATAAGATAAGCAATGCGGCAGGGCTCGGTTAGGGCATATAGAATGTGGGGAATGTGAGCAGGGGGTACATGCAAGATGTGAAGTACGTGCAAGATGTGAGGTATGCGCAAGATGTGCTCTGCCTGCTTGCCCAATGTTGATAACGAAAATATGCACGCCACCGCGGTCTATATAAGATTTCCCCTAAAGAGGCTCAGGGTCGTGTTTTTCCTAACCGGTCCTGCGTGTCCGTGTGGGAGCTCGACCCTGGCTAGCCAGCCCAATAAACTCTGCTTTGTAGATTGCATTCACGCCTGGCTCTCTGTCTCTCGGGGGAATAGGATTCCAGGTCCTAACATTTGGAGGTCCCACCGAGATTTCATTTTCTCGAGAGACAGAACCTGCCTGTGAGAAAGCAAGGGCGATCCCAAGTCCTAGGCATTGGAAGGGGATCCCAGACCCTCATTTGGAGGAACTTGAGTGTTCCATTTGGGCCGCGGCAGGGATTCGGCCAATCCCCAGGGAGATTCATTCTGGGAATCTCGCAAAGAGGACCACAGGGTCCTATTGGGAGAGGCTTTCCTCTCATTTGGGCTCGAGCATTTTAGGAACCCTGGCGCCAGGTGAAGAACTAATTGAACTAGTCGACCGACCACCCGTCAAGTGGATGCCTTTCGGCCTGATATCCCAGTTGGACGGTGAGGAGGTTGAATGGGGTGCGCACCAGTGTGAGAGAAGGACCGGTCCGAGCGAGTGCTGGAGAGTGTTTTGTGTGTGTGGAATTATTGTTGTCTTCACCCTTTTTGTTCTCTCTCTCTTGGTGTTTGATTCTCCTTCCACAATGGGACAGGGACAAACAACCCCAAAGTCTTTGATCCTTTCTCACTTTTCAGAAGTTAAAGAAAGGGCCTTAAATGCGGGTCTGGTCATCAAGAAAGTTAAGTTCGACACCTTTTGTTCTACAGAGTGGCCCACCTTTGGAGTCAGGTGGCCCATTCAAGGTTCCCTCTCCCTAGACATGATCACTAAGGTTAAAGCAGTCATTTTTCAGCCAGACAATCGAGGCCATCCAGACCAAGTTCCTTACATTTTGGTTTGGGAGGATCTGGTGAGGAACCCTCCCCCTTGGTTAACAGTTTTTCTGACCCACCCCTCCAGTTTGGCCCCCGGGGCTAAAACCCCAGTCACGCCCGCCTTGATCATAAAGGAGGAGGAAAAACTTCCTCTTCCCACCTTGACAGGTCCTCAAATTAGGGCATCTCCTTCACCATCTCCGGTCTTACCAGAGAGTTCCCCCCTTTACCCATCCCTCGCAGGGGCAGAGGAAGATCGGCCGCCTCCATATATGACTCCCCCTAGCCAAGCCAGTGCCCCGGAGGAGGAAATTCCCTCATCCTCCTCAACAGGACTGGCAGCAGGAGGAGGAATGGGTCGAAGACTTCGCCCCCAAGGGATCCGGGAAAGGGAAGGGGAAGACGGGCCCTCCTCATCAACACAGGGGGAGGAAACTGTCCCTACACTTCCAGTCCGGATGGTGGGCCAAGGGGGACCGGGAGGAGGGCAACAGTTTCAGTACTGGCCCTTCTCCTCCAGTGATCTATATAACTGGAGGACGCAGAACCCGCCCTTTTCTGAAGACCCCAAGTGTCTCATAGATCTCCTGGAGTCCATCATGCATACACACCGTCCCACTTGGGATGACTGTCATCAGCTGCTCAATACTCTTTTTACGACGGAGGAATGAGAGCGCATCCTCAACGAAGTGAGGAAGAACGTCTTGGGGGATAATGGGAGACCCACAACTCTCCAACCGGCCATAGACGAGGCTTTTCCCCTACGCCGCCCTGATTGGGATTTCGGGACCGCAGAAGGTAGGGAGCGTCTTCGGATCTACCGCCAGACTCTTATGGCCGGTCTCCGAGCGGCCACTAGAAGGCCCACCAATTTTGCAAAAGTGAAAGCAGTCGTTCAAAGGGAAAATGAAAGCCCGGCCGGTTTCTTAGAGCGCCTCTATGAGGCATACCGTCAGTACACCCCTATTGACCCTGAGGCGGACCTCCACCGGTCTGCTGTGGTACTCTCATTCATTAATCAGGCAGCTCCAGACATTAGGAGAAAACTCAATAAACAGGAAAACTTAGGGGAGATGACTATAAGGGAAATGCTACAGGTAGCGGAAAAGGTCTTTACCGCTAGGGAAACTCCAGAAGAAAGGGAGGAAAGACGGAGAAAGGAAGACAGGGAGGCCCAGGAGAAATTGAGAAAGGAGGACCGGGAGTTCCAGGCTAAGGAAAACTGAAAGCAACAGAGAGAAATGGCCCGTATTTTCCTAGCGGGTGTCCGGGACCAACCCAGGGGAGGGGGCCACGCCAGGACCCCGGATAAGGAACACTGTTTTTACTGTAAGGAAACTGGGCATTGGAAGAGAGAATGTCCTAAGTTAAAGGGAAGAAGAGGGTTTGGAAGGAGACCGGGGGAAAACAGGGAAAGGGAACGAGCAGTAGAGCAGGCCAGAGTCTTCCTAGCCGGAGAAGAGGACTGAAGGAGACGGGGCTCGGACCCCCTCCCCGAGTCCTGGGTAACAATACATGTGGAGGGGAAGCCGATGGGGTTCATGGTGGATACCGGCACCCAGTATTCAGTTTTAAACAAGGCACATGGACTTTTGAACAAGGCACGAACAAGTGTTGTTCAGGGGGCCACCGGTACGCAGTTATGTACATGGACTACCAAAAGAAAGGTGAACTTAGGAAAACACCAGGTCACACACTCCTTCCTGGTTGTCCCTGAGAGCCCCGCTCCCCTGCTCGGACGGGACCTACTCACCAAAATAGGGGCCCATATCCATTTTGAACCAGATGGAATAATTGTGACTGATCGAGAAGGGAGCCCGATTCATGTCTTGTCCCTATCATTGGCTGACGAGCATCATCTGTTTGAGAGTCAACAGGAACCAGGAGGGGACATGACTCATTGGGTAAAAAGATTTCCCATGGCCTGGGCAGAGACTGCGGGAACCGGTCTCGCCAAACACCTCCCGCCCGTAGTTATACAATTGAAGGCTTCTGCTCTCCCAATTCGGGTGAAACAGTATCCTATGCCTGAGGAGGCCCGAAGAGGCATAGCCCCTCATATCCACAGGCTAATAAAGGAAGGAGTACTGCGGCCTTGTCAGTCTGCCTGGAATACTCCTCTGCTCCCCGTCCGAAAGCCGGGAAGCGGGGACTATAGGCCTGTGCAAGACCTACGAAAGGTAAACGAGTGGATGGAGGACATTCATCCCACCGTTCTGAATCCTTATACCTTGCTCAGCCACCTACCCCCCTCGCAATTATGGTATACAACCCTTGATTTAAAAGATGCTTTCTTCAGCATTCCATTGTCAGAAATTAGTCAGCCGCTATTTGCTTTCGAATGGCAAGAAGATGGGGGCCAATCTGGACAGCTCACTTGGACCAGACTGCCGCAAGGATTTAAAAACTCTCCCACCCTGTTTAATGAGGCCCTGAGCCAGGACCTGGAACCTTTTCGTCGGAGCCACCCACGAGTCACTCTATTACAGTATGTTGATGACTTACTGTTAGCGGCAGAAACCCGAGAGGAGTGCATCAAGGCTACTGAACACCTGCTAACGGAATTAGGTGAGCTGGGGTATCGGGCAAGTGCCAAGAAAACTCACATCTGTAAAAGGTCAGTGACATATTTGGGTTATCGGATTGCAGATGGGGCAAGATGGCTGACTGATGCCATGAAACAGACTATTCTGGCTATTCCATCCCCGACATCCACTAGGGGGGTGAGAGAATTCCTGGGCTCCGCGGGGTTCTGTAGACTCTGGATTCCGGGATTTGCGGAAATAGCCAGACCCCTATATGAGGCCACCAAAGAAGCTCCAGATTGGAGTTGGGGAGAGAGAGAGAACAACAGGCCTTTGATCAGCTAAAAGACGCTCTTTTGCAGGCCCCTGCCTTAGCCTTGCCAGATCCTACAAGACCATTCACTCTGTTTGTAGATGAGAAAAAGGGGGTAGCCAAAGGAGTCTTGACCCAACAGCTAGGTCCCTGGAAGAGACCAGTGGCATACTTTTCCAAGAAATTAGACGCAGTAGCGGCAGGATGGCCCCCCTGCCTCCGCATCATAGCGGCCATTGCCGTGCTGGTGAGAGAAGCCGATAAACTAACCTTTGGACAGGCCCTATGGGTAACGGCCCCTCACCCGGTGGAGGGAATCCTTAAACAACACCCTGGGAAATGGATGACGAATGCCAGGCTCACCCACTACCAGGGGCTCTTGTTGGATTCCCCTCGGATCACATTCACAGATCCCGTAATCCTGAACCCTGTCACCTTGTTGCCTAACCTGGAACTGCAGACACCTGTCCATAACTGCAAAGAATTCCTCTCTGAAGTTACACAGGTACGGGCTGACCTAAAGGATACTCCCCTGTCTGGCTGCAAATTAAACTGGTACACGGATGGAAGCAGTTTTTTCCAACATGGAGCCCAAAGGGCAGGGGCAGCTGTAGTCGACCAAGAAGGAAATACGGTATGGAGCAGTGCCCTCCCACCCGGAACATCAGCCCAAAAAGCGGAATTACTTGCCTTGGCAGAGGCCCTGGAGAGGGCAAAAGGAAAGCGAGTCAATATCTACACCGATAGCCGCTATGCTTTCGGTACCATCCATGTCCACGGGGCCATCTATCGCGAAAGAGGATTCCGCACAGCAGAAGGAAAACATCTAAAGAACCTAGCCAAAGTCCAGCGTCTATTAATGGCAGTGGAAAAACCGAAGGCAGTGGCAGTGATGTATGTCCCAGGCCACCAGTCTGCCAAGACGCCGGAAGCTGTCGGTAACAACAGAGCAGATCAAGAAGCAAAGAGAGTAGCAATGGTGAGTCCTCCCATGGAGACAGGGCAACCTTCCACGGTTGCGGCGATAGACATGCCGGTCCCAGAGCTCCCTCCGCTACCCCCCTGACCAGAATACTCCACAGAGGATTTCACTTGGATGAGAGCCCACTCCCCCTTTAGAGAAGGGGAAGACGGATGGAAAAGCGACTTGGAAGGCAAGTTAATTCTGCCTGAAAAACTCGGACGATTCCTGTTGGCTAACTTACATAAGTCCACCCATTTGAGGCAGAGAAAATTACTAGACTTGTTGACATCTGCGCAGCTCCGATTTCCGAACCAGACCATAGCAGTCCGCCAAATTGTGGAAGATTGTGCCAGCTGCACAATCATGAAACCAGGACGAAGGGAGGGGCACCATACAGGTACTCGGGAACGGGGGAGGGCTCCGGGAAGAAGTTGGGAAATGGATTTTACTGAGGTAAAACCGGGAAAGTTTGGGTACAAATATTTGCTGGTATTCATAGATACCTTTTCAGGCTGGGTGGAGGCTTTTCCTACAAAGAAGGAGACGAGTCAGGTAGTGGCAAAGGCTTTGCTAGAGGAAATCATACCCAGATATGGGGTGCCCGAGGCAATTGGGTCAGATAACGGTCTGGCTTTTGTTAGTAAAGTCCTGCAGGGACTAGCCCAGACTATGGGGGCCAATTGGAAGCTACATTGTGAATATAACCCCCAGAGCTCAGGGCAAGTAGAAAGGATGAATAGGACACTAAAGGAGACCTTAGCCAAATTGGCCCTGGAGACTGGCGGTGATTGGGTGACGCTCCTTCCCTTGGCCATCTTCCAGGTCCGGAACTCTCCATATGTCCACGGGCTAACTCCCTTTGAGATCCTGTATGGGGCTCCACCCCCCATCATTCAGAGGACCTTAAGCCCGAGACTAGGTGATCTGGCCCCAAATTATCGTGTTACTCTACAGGCTTTAGCTAAAGTACAACAACAAATATGGCCCCTAATTCAAGCGTACCATACTGCAGAGAGGACCCCGAACACGGAGCATGGCATAGTCCCGGGGTATATGGTATGGGTTAAAAGACATCAGTCCAAAACCCTAGAGCCTAGATGGAAAGGACCTTATGTTGTACTGTTTACTACCCCTACCGCCCTCAAGGTCGACGGGATTGCAGCATGGGTACACCATTCCCATGTAAGACAGGCTCACCCTCCGGAGAAAAAACAGGAAAGTTGGTCTGCACAGAAGCATCCAACAAACCCACTCAAGCTCCGGCTGATACGGGATGCTCCGAAAAACGAGAACACTCCAGATGCTCCACAGCCCTCCTAGAATGGGATTATTACCTGGGTCCACTACACCCACATCAGACCGGCAGATCCGGTAGCTATGAAGAAAGGCTTCCTGCCAACAAGAAGGGTGTCCCACCACAAGGAAAGTTTTTTCAAACTCAAACTTCATACTGGACCTCGGTAACTTTATTCCTTTTTCTAACCCTGTCCACCACTTGCTGGGGGCATACAAATCCACATCAACCTTTTAACCTGACCTGGATGATTGTAGATGTATCCACAGGAGACATTCTTAACCAGACCTCCAAGGTGACCCCTCCCAGCACCTGGTTCCCAGAATTATACTTTGACTTAAGGGCCTTATTCACTGGCAGGGGACAATGGGATTTGCGCCAAAGTTACTTCTATGTCTGCCCCGCTCCCCAACCCAACCACAGAAAAAAATGTGGAGGAATCGCAGACTATTATTGTAAGTCATGGGGTTGTGAGAGCTCAGGGGATATATGGTGGACACCCCCAAACAGGGGGACCTTATTCAATTAAGTAGAGTCTCTCAATCTGGCATTACATACCACCAACCTAGACCTATAAATAAGGGATGCCCAACTCCCCCCAATTGTAATTCCATTATGATAAATTTCACTGATTTAGGAAAAAAGGCAATGAATTGGGAATTGGGTAAATCCTGGGGAGTCAGACTCTACAAAACAAATCATCCAGGAGCCCTTTTTACCTTGCGGCGTGTGCGACAACCAGTCTCTACTCTAACAATAGGCCCTGATAAGGTACTTAGGCCACCCTATGTAAAGCCACCTCCCCGACCTTCCACAGCTCATCACCTTCCCTCAACCATAGCCCGGGCTAATGTTACAACTCCAAGACCATCAGAAACCAGCCCTCCCCTGGTGAGGCCCAGTCTCATGACCGCATCTAAAGACCCCCTCTGGGAGCTAGTGGGTGCTGCCTTCCTGACGTTAAACCACACCAACCCTAACATGACTAACTCCTGTTGGTTATGTTATGATGTGAGGCCCCCATTCTATGAGGCAATAGGGCTAAACACCACTCACGATACCTCATCTGAGGAAAACCCTACTCAATGTTCCTGGGGAGACCGTAAGAGAGGTCTGACCATACAGCAGGTAAGCGGCCAAGGAACCTGCTTAGGAAAAGTGCCAAAGAACAGACGGGACTTATGTACTGTTATTAACGCCAGTTCTACCTGGGAAAATGCTATTAAATGGGCAATTCCAAAGGACAATGGGTGGTGGCTATGCTCGCAGTCTGGACTCACCCCGTGCCTATCAACTAAGGTGCTTAACAGCTCTAAAGAATTCTGTGTTATAGTGACTGTGCTGCCCCACATCCTCTATCATTCGGAAGAGAGTCTATATTCATACTGGAATACAAAAATGGTTGAAAAAAGGAAAAAGAGAGAACCTATATCCGCAGTAACTATTGCTACCCTACTCAGCCTAGGGTTAGCGGGAGCAGGAACCGGCATAGCTTCTTTGGCCACCCAGCAGAAAGGGATGTCTTCGCTGCGTGCAGCCATAGACGAAGACATAGAGAGAATAGAAACCTCCATTAGCCACCTAGAAAAATCCCTCACTTCTCTGTCTGAGGTAGTACTTCAAAACTGACGAGGTCTGGACTTGTTCCTCCAAAAGGGGGGACTATGTGTTGCTCTAGAGGAAGAATGTTGTTTTTACGCTGACCATACCGGAGTTGTTCGTGACTCCATGTCTAAACTTCGAAAGAGTCTGGAACAAAGAAAACGAGAAAAAGAGACCGGGGAAAGCTGTTTCTAGTCTTGGTTTAACCAGTCCCCATGGTTGGCTACCCTTTTATCTGCATTGGCAGGGCCAATAATAATCATCCTATTACTTGTTACCATAGGACCCTGGATTCTAAACCAACTTATGACTTTTGTCAAAAGTCGAATTAATACTATCCAACTTCTGGTCCTCCGCCAACAATATCAGGCTCTTCATCCCCTTGAGAATGATTCCTCAATTTAGGCCGTAAGAAAAGGGGGGAATGAAAGGAATAGGAAGTCTCAGCGGGCCCCAACCCCCTTGTTGGAGAAACCAGTACCAAACACCCCATGTAGATAAGATAAGCAATGCGGCAGGGCTCGGTTAGGGCATATAGAATGTGGGGAATGTGAGCGGGGGGGGGGGGGGGGGGGTGGGGGGTACATGCAAGATGTGAAGTACGTGCAAGATGTGAGGTACGCGCAAGATGTGCTCTGCCTGCTTGCCCAATGTTGATAACGAAAATATGCACGCCACCGCGGTCTATATAAGATTTCCCCTAAAGAGGCTCAGGGTCGTGTTTTTCCTAACCGGTCCTGCGTGTCCGTGTGGGAGCTCGACCCTGGCTAGCCAGCCCAATAAACTCTGCTTTGTAGATTGCATTCACGCCTGGCTCTCTGTCTCTCGGGGGAATAGGATTCCGGGTCCTAACACTTCCACATAGGTAGAATTGGTTGAAAAGGAGGTAAGAACTGAGTACATATAGGATTAGGATCAGAGCTGCTAACTTTAAATCCTTCCACCTACTTAGGGTCACATCAAGAACTTTGTACAGATTATATGACTGAATCCTCTCAGTAACCCCAGAAGTTAGAGATTAGTTTCTTCATTTTTCAGATAACAAAATGAGGTTTAGAGAGTCATTTGTTTTATAGAGCTGGAAGGAGGCAAAATGGGATTGAAAATGCTATCTTTACATTTTTCTCCTTAGCTGTCTCTATGTGGTTACAGGCCACCCTACATGTAGCAGCTGCAATTTTCTGGGTGTGTGTTGAGGGGGTTGGGGGAAACAGGGTGCATGGTTTGGTGGTCTGGATTGAGGAAGAAAGAAAAGGTGAGTCAACAGCCATTTTTAAGTCTACACCACATTTCCAAACAATTCAAAATGCTTGCTCTCCTAGGGGTCCACAATAGTATCATTGCTTTTCAGTTTTAGAAAAGTGCTTAAGCTTGGACTTCGAACTTGCCCACAGGCTCGAATGAGTCAAATGAGCTACCACCAATTTTAGGTGGCCCTACAAGGAAAGCTGAGATGGGAGATGACCTGGTACGATTTTACTTCCCCTTCCCCCTCAAAGCTATCAAACTGAATTCAGGATTAAAAAAAAGGTTCACAGAAAGAAAAAAGGCTCTTCCTTTGGAGATAAAATATCATCTGTTGTGTAGCTTCTAAGAGTGAGTCAGCAGCTGGAGGAAATAATTTATACCTTATTGCTGACCCTTTCCTGCTTGTTAGTCACCTATTTAATTACTTTTGATATTATGATTTAAAGCTATCACAATTATAGCATCCATTAGTTCAGCAGCACCTGTGTATAAAGTTTTTTCTGTTCAGCTTTAAAGTTTAGCCAAGCTATGCTTTCAAATAGCAATTTTAATGGCTCTTCACTGTCTTCAAACCCCTAACTCTGAACTCAATAGCTATAACTTAACTATTGGGAAAATGTTCCCCAATAGTCAATGACTTCGCTTCTGTTGTAAAATTTCATTAAATTCTCTTGTTCTGAATTAAGTTACTGGTTCCCAAAACCATGTAGAAAAAAAACAATCAAGACTTAGTGGGGGGCAGAATCTGTCATTTTCTCTTTATATGATATATTTGAAAGTAGATTATATATATTTGAAGATATGAAAAGAACATATACTTAAAATGTGATATATATTTTTTTCATTTACAGAAATTTTTTCTGGTACCCAGAGGACTTGGAGTAGGCAGAAACCTTATTATTAAGTAAAATTTGGGAACTCTGTAGTTTGGTAACTTTGAAGTGGCTCTTTGTTGTGGGCTGAATTCTAGAATTGGAAGGCAAAAGCTGTTGGTAACCTTGGGGAATCACTTAATTTTTCTTGCATTTACTTCTCACTGACATAAGAAACCGTTCTCTTCAGCACAAGGAGTAGTGGAGCTGACTTAAAAACATAAAGATAGAATGATGTTCCTTTTCCTTTGAAATCTGTTATTTTTGGAAGTAGGGGCAGCTTCTGAACAGAACTTTCTCTCCCTATCCATGGTAGTTGAAAAGTACTGACACTAATTTGCAAATAGGCAAAGAGGGCTGGTAAAACAGAGGGAAGGAAATTGGGAAAGTTCTGTTTTCTCCATCAGCATATTCAGATCAGAAGACACAATTATTTATGAGGTGGCCAAGTTGTGAATTTAACAATGGAGTGAGGGCTCTGCTGGTGATAGTATTTTCTTACTTCTATGTTTATGTTATAAAAAGCATTTCACACAACATTAAGAGTGGACATTGTAAAGAGCTCTGTGTTAATCAGATTTTTTTTGTTGTTGTTACTGTGAGAACTACCTGAGAAAAATAATTTAAAGAGGAAAGATTTGTTTTGACCATGGTTTCGGAGGGTTCAGTCCATGGTTGCCTGGCCCAGTGCACTTGGGCAGAACATCATGGTGGCAAGAAAGTATGGCAGGGGAGGTTTTTCTCCTTATGGCCAGCAGGAAGCAGAGAAGAGGGGATCACTGACCAGGTATATCTTTCAAAGTCGCACCTTTGGGGACCTACTTCCTTCAGCTAGGACTCACCTCAAAGTTTCTACCACCTCCCAAGAGAGTGCCAGCATCTGGGGACCCAGTGTTCAACACATAAGCCTGTGGGGACATTGCATATTCAAATCAGAACAAACTGGATCAAAGTTTGAGAAGAATTTGAGAAGGAAAGGAGTGCTTTGCTCTCATGTAGTGAAAACTCTCACTTGTAGCCTGGAAAGTGTCAAGGAGGTAGACATGTGCGTTCACATCTGCAGTCACATGGGCAGAATGGGGAGGTGTCTAATCCACATGCCTGTTAGCAAAAAGTCAGCATCTCTCTTTTCTGAGCACTTTGGCTTCAAATTACCTCCGGAAGCAGGAAGCTAGTCTCCATGATTGAAGAGTGGGATCCTTCAGACAGAATGGGTCTCAGAGGTCAATGTGGCCAGTTCCTGCCCCAGGACAGGGCATATATAAAGGATGCAAGAAGAGTCATTGCCTTGTGACTGATTCTTCTCCCTTCCATGAAATAACTGTCTGGGGCTGAATCTACATTTACATCAACAAGTGTAATTTTGAATTTCTTATTAATGCTTTGTAATTTTTTGAGGTAGAGTTAAAGAAAAAAACAATTCTTTAGTCCCAAACTTCTAATTCACAATATAAAAGCCAAAATTTGTAAAGTTCTGATTTATACTTTGATACATAATTCAATGACGTAGTTCAATAATACATGTTTTTCAATTTTGTTCCTTTTCTTCTCAACTCAATACCCACGAGTCAAATTCAGCCTTCTGAGGTGAAAAGTAGGCCACATCTGGCATGCTTAGTTGCTAGGTTTTTTTTTTAAATCTTGCAGTTTTGATTACTTTTTGAAACACTTGAATGTTAGAATCAGTTCTCTTGATTTTACTTAAGTGTAAAATATTTAAATCTAAATTTAAAATGTCCCCAAAGCCCTGTTTTACAGAGAAAGTTGATGATGTTGAGTTTCAAGAGGTAAAAAGGTAGGGCTTTCTGTTCCAGAACATTCTGGAACATTGACTTGGTTACCATATTCCAAATATGTCTTTTGTCCTCCTGAACTTTAAGATGATCAGTGTTTGAGTTTGCAAGTTGTACAAAGCTTGGCCAACCACCTGTATGCAGCAACACTCTGTATTTATATAACAGTTTTATTTTTTGAAGCATTTTAGATAGACTTATTATAGGACTATATTTCTCTGAGAGTACACATTTGAAAGTATGTATGTCGATAAAGAACAGAATGTGGTTACTGAAATGATTTTGGTGTGTACAATTACTGCAGTGTTTGAATTTCTTTTTAAAATATGATGAAAAGTTGTTTTCTTTGAATGCAATGCTTACCTAATTCAGCTAACAATAGGTTCATTTTCAATTTCCAATTATTTTTAATTATTAAAAATACTTAATGTTCTGGGGATAACTGCCAAATGCAAAAATACTTGGGAGATAATTCCTTCTCTTTTAAATTCCTATACACTAACAAAAAAGGCTGAATTAAAAAAAAAAATTCACGGGAAGTGCTCCAGAGTGATTGTGAAATTGGGCAGATGGACTTAATTGATATCTAGGCTCTGCTACTTCTACCCATGAGACTTTGGCAACCCCAAAAGAACTCTGTGTCTCACTCTCTCCATCTTTTAAACAGGAGACAGTAGTACTATTTCAGAGATGCTGGGAAAACCCAAAAAGATACATGTAAATGTCTGAAATAAGGCCTGGTTCACTTAGCACATATATTAATGTTTTTAAAAATGCATATATATTAATACTTAATTACTATTACTTCTCCTTTACCAACCACTATTCTTTTATTCATGTGCCACAAGTATTTATTATTTTATGTGTCCTCAATACTTTCAAAACAATTTCAGTTAGTTTTAAAAAAAACAACAGATATGATAAGACCTGACATAATTAATTTGAAAGACAAAAACTTGAGAGATGGGTAAATTCTCATGGGAGTCTCTTGTTGAAGAAAGACACAGCAATGAACACAAAACTTAGTCCTGATATTCCTAATAATTGGTTGGACAATAGAGCACACTGACAACTAAAACAAAACATTCTGGTGTGTTCCAGTTTCCAAAAGCTGCAAAACAAATCATCCCCAAAAGTTGTAACTTGACCTGTAATGACTTATATTTTTTTCAACATTCTGTGGATTGGCAAAGTGATTATTCTACTGATCTGTCTTGGGGGGGTCACACAGGTGACTTGGGATCATACAGGTAGCTGACTGACCACTGGAGGCTGGAGTCACCTGAGGTATTCATTGGGATATCTTGGTGCATCTGCCTTTGTTGAACTTGAGTTTCCTCATTAGCATGGCAGTCTCGGTGGAGCATTCTAAGAGTTCCTAGAGGACACACTCCAATATGTAAGTATTTATCAAGACTCTGGACAAGTCATAATTGCCAATGACTTATTGATGAAGCCAAGCATGTGACTAAGCTCAGAATAGCACAAAGTTAGAAAGCCAGGGGGCATGGATCATGGGATCCCAGTCTACCACAATTCCTTTGTCAGCTCAGTTAGAAACCTGGGACACGTTGTCACCGAAAATCATGTTTAGTTTTAAGAACTTTTTTTACATTGGCTTCATGCTTCCTATCCTTTTAACTATTACATCTTGCTTCAATGTGTTATATCTTTTTTTTCCTTATAGTAAGACTATCACCCCAGGACATATCATCTTCTATCTAGAGCTAATACTACAAAGTCTTCATTAGTCATCTGCCTCCAGTAGCCCTGGAGTCATTCTCCCTGGCTTTTTGATGATTCCCCAGATGTTCTTTGATAAAGTATACGTCCAACAACTACAGTACACACTGTCCATGGATGCAAATGCTTCAGCAGACCTCCTTTGAGCTGTGATGAAGTTCTGTTCTTGGAGATATAGGACATGTGAATCAGACCAACTGGGAGAACAAGGTGCATCCAAAATGTAGACACCCAGGCCACCACAATGTCAACCCATAGTGACCTAAGTGCATATGGGTATTTTATAAACCCAAATGAGGACTGCCCTGTGAATTAACTCTCGTGCCCTTCTTTTGCCCTCCAACCATTACTTTTCTTTCAATATTTAAATAGCATACCCTTGGCCTCTGAGCATATGAGAATAGGTAACAGTGCAAACTACAGCCAGATAGCCTTGGACTCAATTCTTCTTTTTATCTTTCTTGCTCACTGTGTGATTTCAGATATGTCACTTCACCTCTCTGAGATTTTCTTACTTCATAGGTTCAATGGAGATAATATTTCCCACTTCATATTAACTCTGTAGAGACTGTGTAAGATTGGGCTCCAAAGTGGCTCAAGTGGTACAGTGCCTGCCTAGCAAGTGTGAGGCCCTGAGTTCACACCCCAGTACCCCCTCCCAAACAGGTAATATAGGTATAGTACAGTATCTGAAAACATGGTAAGAATTCTCTTCTTCTAGTACTATTATTGTTATTAATAATATTATTATTAGGGGAATGCTTTAGACTGTGTTTAATAATAAAATCAATCTAGAAGAAAATAGAGTTAACAGATGGGGAATCTATGCAATCCCTAATGTCATTCCTTGAACCCTGATCTAGCCATGCCTGAAGTCAGTACTCTCTGTGGACTTTTCAGTTAACTGGAGTCAATTTACTTCCTTTTTGGTTTAAGGTGGCTGAAATTAGATGTCTGCCACTTCCAAAAGAGGTTCTGACTTACGTGGGACCCAAACTTGCTGTGTATCAATTTCATCAGATGGATGTGTTTAAAATAGGGATTCTTGATACCCCTAAAGATTCTAATTGTGTTGGCGTGGGCTGGGGCCTAGGAATATGTATTTTAGGACATTCTAGGTGACTCAGATGTCATCCACTTTCACATCAAATTTAGGCAACTACTGACTAAATTATAATTTCCTTATTTGGCAGTCCCTACAGAAATTTGTAAGGTGCTTTGCAAATAGAAGACCAGTGTTAGTCTGTTAAGTATTTGTTGAATTGAACATGGATTCCAAGAACATGAGTCATGAGCCAGGATAGAGTCTTGATAGGGCAATTAGTTGGAATTGGTAAAACAGCTAAAAAGAATCAGATTACCTACAAAGGCTGCTGAGTATCTTGGGGTAGCTACCTTGTTCAAATTCATTTAGTAAAAATTTACAATGCTATTTACTTTTCTCATTCTAGCTTTAAGGTTTTAGTTATATGGCTAGCTCATCTATGGTCTTGAATCTGTTTTCTGCAGTTTTTAGGTCTAATTCAGACCTCTTTGCCACATATAAAGATGTGTATTAGGGTTACCCTTTATAATGCATTTTATTTCGGCTGAATGATTATCTTATAGAAACTTCAGTTTCATTCCAACCACATCAAGGAGTTTCCAGAGAACGTTTTTCTTTCCTACATTTGGGGTCCTGATAAATAGGGAGGGATTTCTTTACTAAAGACAGGTTGTAAGAGGTGCTTCTGTTGAAAGCATTAACAGCACATTCGATCAAAGTGGGAAATCAGAGTCTACCTGGAGCAGAACTTGCTTCATTGGTGTGAGGCTCACTGGGATGATTTTGTGCTCCTGGCCCTAAAATATTACAATGGTTCCTTTGGAAAGATGGCTTTGAATACCTGTCTGGATGGATTTTTAGGAGTTGTGGGATTAGAGCTGACTATGTGACTACAGAACAAAATTTAAAGACCTTTAATGGGAACCACCTATCAACTGCAGGGAGCAGGGGAGGGAGGAGTCAGTTTGGATGTGAGTTCTGAAAGATGGTTTTTAAAAACACCATTGCACTGATGGTTAGGATTACAAAGTTAAAGGAGGTCAAAGATAACTAAATTAGACCTACTGGAATTAAATTAGAACTAGGAACTCATAAGCCAGAGGTAGCAATAAAACCAAACCAAACCAAATACATGCACTCGCATACTAGGCTTCTGATTAGATGCACTGGGGTGAAGGAGGTGAGAGACACTGCTCTGTTTTATCCCTGCTAATCCATGCAGATGACTAGCATCAAAGGCATGGTTCTCCTAGTGGAAGGAGAGATGCTAAGGTTCTCCAGGAAGGAGAAAAACATCCTATTCCCTTTGATATAATGACACATATTTTTAGATGGAAGAAAACTGTGGTATCATTAGCCCAGATTCTTAACCTTCAGTTCACAGATCTATTCTGAGGGCAGAGCAGTTTGAGTTGATGCTTATGATGTCACTGGAAACCATGACCTGGGTAAATAAGATTTTTTGTCTGTTTGTGTGTATGTAAGACTTTATTTGGCAGAAATACCTAACATTAAGAACAATTATTTTCTGTGGGTAACCCTAGCCACTCAGGAGGCAAGTTCAAAGCCATCCAGGGTAAAAGATTGTGAGACCCTATCTTGAAAAAAAACCCAAAAAAACAAAAAAAAGGGCTGGTGGAGTGGCTCAAGGTATAGGCCCTGAGAAGAGCTATTATTTTCTTTGCCCCATTTTACAGATGGGAATGCTAAGGAAGAGGCTGACACACTCAGTGTCATCCAGCAACTAATTGGCATATCTCTAAATCTGTGTTGTGGCTGACAGATGGAAGTTGCTTGTGAAGTTAAGGCAGAGACAGGGTTGTAAACTAAAAAATCCTAGAGGGAACTTAACCCAAAATCTAGCTTTGTTTTGAAAAAAAGATTGCAAGATCTGGCAACAGGGAAGCCATATTTCTTTGAGACGTGCCTCTCAGTTTGACCCAGTCTTTTCTACCTTGTGCTATCTTATCTCAGCTTCCCCTAGTCACCCTGCCCTGCCTGGTCCCTACTTGTATGATTCTGGGTGCTAACACCTGCTGTCTTTCCTAGGAAGATGACAAAGTTCTTTTAAGTCTGAATCTGGATCAGCTCTGGGTACCTAGGTTTGCCTGTGGTCTATATTAAAAAGTACCCTAAACACAATGGACTAAATGATAAGTGTTTACTTCTGCTTATACTGCACGTTCATAAGAGTTGGGCCAGGGACTCTGCTCTTATGGTGACTTAGGGATCCAGAGTCATGAAGCAGCTGTCTCTGAAATGTAGTTGGTGAGAGTTCTGGCCAGTCTCATACTGACAATTAAATGCTTTGGCCTAAGAGTGACACATACTTCATGTGCTCTCAATTCATTGGTTGTCAGTAGTCACATGGCCTCATTCAACCTTAAGGCCTTAGAGGTATAACCCTATGGTATGTGCAGAAGGCAGAGACTGAGGTTGAGGCTGGGGTACATTTTAAATTAATCAGAGATGTACAGTGCAATCCAGGGAGCCTCAGCCAGCACTCATCCAAGCTGAGCTCCTAGACAAAAGTGCCTCTGAGAACCCAACTGGCCCCAGGAAATCAAGTACTAACTTTTGCCACACATACTCTAGTGAGTATCCACAAAGTACAGGGGAAAATCGCTGTGCACTGTGTAATGACACTTTGGTCACTGGTGGACCAGATGTATGATGGTGGTCCCTTAAGATTATATTGCTTATGACATAATAGCCATTTTGCTTTGTATAAGTACAGTCATTGACAAAATTGTTTAATGATGAATTTCTTAGAAGTGTCTCCACTAAGTGATACATTAGTCACAGACAAAAAACAAAAACAAAAATAAAAAACAACCAGATATAGAGAAGGTTGGTTGTTCAAAACCAAAACTTGAACTCTAGTTGCTCAAATGTCAAATTATTTAAGACAGCCACCAAAGGACAAGAAAGCATACCTTTTGGAAAACTGCTAAGTGCTTTATTATTTTATTTAATTTTTTCTGACATTACCCTGCATAGTGTTTTTATTTAATCCCATTTTATAGATGGGGAAGCTGAGGCCTGGAGCAACTAAGAAATTGCCCAAGGTCACACTGGACTTGTGGCAGCTCTTAAATTCAAACCACAGATGAATAGCTCTATTTCTTCTGTATCATGCAATTTTTCCTGCCAGGGGAAATTGGTTTAGAGTAAGGTTTAAAGTGCCTTCAAAGCATGGCCTGGAGAGGTTAACATGTCTCACAGAGAGATTAAATGGTTTTCCTGAAGGTCACACAGCTGATAAGTGTAGCTCCTTGGCTCCAAAGCCCACACTCCTCCTTGATGCCATGTAGCCTTCCAAATCAGGCAATGCTGGCTCTTCAGCCTCCTTCGGCCTTCCCCAGTCAGCAGGAATTTTAGGGACTCGTTTTGGAAGCCCCTCCAACTCACATTAGAGTAACAAGATACACGCCAAGCCTAGCCAGCTTCTGTGGAGTTTGGATAAAGAGGCAGGGTAGAGACTGTGTCATTTCTCCCATGGGGACCAGGTCATTAATGCTGCTCCCACTGCTAAGGGAATTCACATTTGGAATGAATGTGCTGACTGGACTGATCACTGTAATTCTTCATCCTTCTTGTAAGAGGTCTGATTGAAACAGGGTTTTTTTCCAACACTTCTCAAGCAAGCTGCTCCCTCTGAACTAAAGGGAGTGACTCTGGGATTCTAAGCCAGGGAGAAGTGAGGCCAGGGTATCCTGTTTCAGCCCTCAGGCTTTTTACGGAAGATGGAAATGGGGCTCTTTAAAGGGATATCATCCAAGGAAACCCAAGATTCAATCTCTTCCCTTCCCCGGGCATGTCAGGGTCTCCTCCAAGGAGGCTTTCAGGGAGGGACAGAACAGCTTTCCCATGTGATGGGGAATTTGTTTTTTAGGTGTCAAGAGATCCAGAGAAGTCCTGATCTTCAACCCCAGTTGGCTCTCAACTGAAGCTTTTCATGGGGCTGAGTGGGGGAGCTATCTCTAATCTAGAGAAAATACAAGGTTGGTAGAATACGGGATTATATAGAGCCGGAGATATGTCTTGGTAAATTTCCTTTGGTCTTGGAAGTCTCAAAATCTTTCAGAGCTTCAATTTTAGACACTAAATCTTGAGGGATCAAAGAGAAGGAAACAGCAGTGTTTATCTGCTGCATCAATGATAAAAAGGAAGTGGTGGTGAGGAGAGAAAGACATGGGGGAGTAATTATGCCCAACAGGAACAGTCAGGGGGAGACACTTAAATGGTTGGAAAACTGGAGAAAAAATAATTAGCATAGCCCTTCCTTTCTGTGTCTTCAGGTGTTAATGTGTTAATGTGTCAGCAGGAATATGGATTCCTGTCAGCTCCTCCCTGCTGTAGCCTTGCTTGGCAGCACTCCTGGGCCTCTACCTGACCTAGACTTGGGAGTGGAGCTCCTGGTGCCAAGGATTCCCCTTACCTGCACCTGGAAGCCATGCCTGCCCTCCTAGGCTTTGTCCGTCCTACAGATCACAGTGGGATTTTCCAACTATAAGTCTTATGTTTTATTTCTCTGTCAGGAATCCAAGTGAGGACAGGAAACATTTGTTTTGGGTCTCTGTGATGGTTAATTCTATGTGTTAATTTGGCTAGCTTGTGGTGTCTAGCTGTTTGGTACAATTAGCCCTGAGTCAGTTGACTTTAAGTAAAGCAGATTTACTTTATAATAAGGGCAGTCCTTGTTCAATCAGTTGAAGAACTCAGTCTAGAACAGTATAAAGCACTCAGTCTTTAAAGAGTGAGTCTTTCCAAAGCAGCAGTCCTGACTCAAGACTGCAACACAGAAACCATGCCTCAGGTTCCAGCCTTCAGACTCAAGACTCCAATAGCAACTCACAACTGGATTTCTAGCCTGCCCACCTGCGCTACAGACTTTAGACTTGCTTGTCTCCCATAGTTACCTGAGCCAACTCCTTAAAATAAATTTCTCTCTATACAGACAGACAGATAGGTAGATGTAGTTACATCACCTTATGGTTATATTTTCTGGAGAGTTCTAATACAATCCCTCGACACCCAAAGAAATAATAATTAATAAAAGTGGTTGATATCACTGGATTCTCATTTAATCCTTATAATTATTTATGAGGCAGACAAAAGCATCCTCTCTGTTTACAGATAGGGAAACGAAGTAACACACTGAACATCATGTAACCAGTAAGTGGAGATGCAGCATTTGAGTTCAAAATCTCCAGATACAATCATTATGCCAATTTGCCTCCAGACCAGAGAGAAAATAGTTTTAATCATTTTTATAACAGCAAGCTTTAGCCATAGCTACAGAATAAAGTGTGTCTTATATAGCTGTCCTTGGAAGATGTTGATTGGGGTAAATATTTGAAGAATAAGTACAAATACAAACAAGGTACTCAGAACCATAAGTCACATGGCAAATCAGGCCCTGGAAGCACCAATGAGTGTAGCCAAGGAACAGCGGATGGGGCTGTTAGGATGAACTTCAATATGTCCTTGTTTCACCCAGCACTGAAGCAGAGAGGCTCAAGATACAAACACTCAGAGCAAGACCAATGGAGAAAGACTCTCCTCACTTCACCATGATTGTGTGGGAATATTCACATTTACCTTGATTAATCAATCATGACTTTGACGGTAAAAACAGGCCAGAATTAGCAAGAATAGCAGCTTGAAGACACGAAGGATTATCGTAGCTGGAATTCACTTTTGAGGATTTAGTTGTGCAATCATCTCTGTACTTGTTCAGAACTTATTCAGTGTATGTATTTTATTTCATTTATCCAAAAATAATGACAAAATTCTGATGCCTTCTCTTCTAGGTGGGGTCTCCCAGATTCACCTTTTTTTGTTTGCATTAACATGTGTCCCCCACTTTGCCCTGATAGTAAAGCAGCTGCCCTTCAACTTTTCCATGCCCAACTCTTGGAAATGGGCCTAATTTGTTCTTCTCCCTCCTTATTCTCTACTCTCCACGATGATAACAACTTGATAACTTAATACTGAGACATAGATTAATAGATGCTGAATAGCAAAATGATTATTCCTTCCTGGTAATGCATTTTAATTTTAATAACAATCATTCAGAACTCCATCATCTCAATGCGAAACAAATAGCTGTGATGATGGATGTTTCAGAAAGTTTATCGTGGGCGGTTCGGGTCCAAGAGCCTTCTCGGCATCCTTGCAAATCTCACTCCCCGTGTTGAGGGTACACTACTATTTTCTGAGAAGTCAGCAATCTCTCACCTCCTATAACATCATTTTAGTCATTCACGGGGATGATTCGACCATCGAGTAAAAAGATTCAAAAAGTATTCGCATTAGGAACCTCATTTATGAAATATCAAAAATAGAGTGACAAAAGCCAACAGGCTTCAAAGTTATCTCCTGTCCAGTTCTGTGAAAATGTTACAGAGAATAACGTTACATATCCTCTCTCCAAGGAATTGTTTAGTAATGCAACCATCATTTTGACTAGAATGGAATTCCAATTAAAATTTTGGTTCATATGTGTACTTACAAGACCACGTTTTCCACACTCCATGCATCTAGCCAGTAGTGTGGTTCTTGGTTACAGGTAACCAGTAACAAGAGGATATTCCTCCTAGGAATGTTCTTAGGGTAGAGCTGCCTCAACTGAAATGTGTTCACATTTTGCATTTTGTTTTCGCCCTTTTCTCCTGCCTGGAAGGTAGACACAAAGGCTAGTGCTCCTGCAACTGTTTTGGAACAGAAGCAAATGGAGAATCAAAGACCCTGTGTAGTACTACAAACCAAAGAGGCAGAGCTTGAAAATAGTGAGTGGGGAATTATCCTATAAGTTTCAGATTACTTATCTCCAGAATTCTTTTATGAAAGAAAGATAGAAATTTTCACCTTCTTTTGATCTACTATCACTTGTGAGTGTGTGTGGGGGTGTGCACACAGGCATGCATTTTGTTTAGCTGAAGCTAATTTTAACTACGACATTTCCCACATTCATGATTAACATCAATATGATGTTTACAACAATATTTTATTAATGGAGCCAACCAGATTTCTTGAATTTATTCACAACTAGCTCTTCCCACCAGTCATTCTGAACAGAAACTGAGTCACTGGACATTTCCAGTCCTGACTCCTGGTCTCCTGTTTTGAACATGAATCATTGTTGTTGTTCCATTACTATTATTATTCATGGATTGTCCAAAATACTTTTAAGGGATTCACTGTTCAGAGAATGCAAATTTTACTCTAAGTCAAATTTCCTCTTCCCTTCCTCTTTTACCTGGAGTACGAGTACATTTGTGCCTGGTGTAATTTATTGTGAATTTTTTTAAAACCATGTCTGTATTGGAGCATTTAACACCTGTGAAACATTTGTTACTCTCATACGTCCTCACCAGGAATTGAATAAAAAGACATCCTGAAATCTTGGAGAGCTTGAAGGCTTCTAAACTTAATCTGATCTGTTAAAACAGTTAGTTGAGCCAGTTTGGATGAACACTAAGGAAAAATCATGAAAACTCAATTCAACTGAACACAGAAAGCAATTTGCCAGTGGTGGGCCTAATTCACAATTTGCCTCCTCCAGAGAAGACTATTCTGCCTTGGCTGTGTGCCAGTGAGAGCTCCATTTGATAATCTATAGCATTGCACAATTCCTCGTAGGACAGTCATGAAAGGAAAAATAACATTTTTTCTGCCAAAGTATGTAGACTTGCTGACATTGGCTGAAACACAGATATCATCTGAGTGAAAAGTGAGGAGGATGCTAAGGCACTTGGGACAGCCAGGAAGTTTCACATCTTTTCCATCCCTACAGAAGGAAGCTTGAACTTTTGTCATTGTGAGGGGTCAACTCAAGTAACTATTCAAACAGACCCCAGTGGCTTCTGAGCTTTGTGAAGCTCATCCCCCAATACACAACACAGGGAACCTGGTGAGAAACTTGCCTTTGTGATTCTCAATAAGTGTTCTCATTTCTCCCCACTCCTCATTGAAATGGTGATAAAGAGGAAAAATGTGGAATTGCTGGTGGGGAGGGGAGTCAGCACATTTTAAATCAACTGAACATGTCATATGAATTACCTGATTGTGGACTAAATAAAAGAGATATGCTGGGAAAGGATGGGGAGGAAGATGCTGTATATTCTATTCTCTGGAGGAGCAAAGGGGGAGATTTTTTAATGATGGAGATTATCACAAATACATGTTGGATGCTTTCATGGCAGAAGGGTCTGGGCATGGATGTGGGGAGGGCAAAATATAAAACTTTGCTAGCTGAGGGCAAATCTGGGTAGTTTTGACTTGCCTGGATGGTATCTTGTATGTCAGTTATTTCTGGGCATTTAACTGTTGAAAAAGTTAGACTCAAAAGAAGTTTGAAAGGATGAAAAGAAAACATTTTCAGGCTAAGAATGAAGTATAATTGAATGTAATCAAAGTTAAACATAGATGAGTGGTCCTAAGTGTATGGTAAAGTGATCTTGAGGTGAAGTCTGATGAACAGCAGAGAAATTGAAAATGTGAGCCGTGACAGACAAGTTATTCAGTGAGAGTCAGTAAGGACTTGCCCAGCAGTTCTCAAAGTATCAGAGGATCAAAAATAATACAAAAGAATTAGGGAATGTGTTTCAGGACTATCTCTATCCACATATTTTAGTGTTCATTGATACAAGGGGCCATATGTAAGTTGAGAGTACAAATGCAAAATTTCTATATGAAAACAGATTAGATTTTATAGCCTCAAATTCAGTGTTTTATTCACTTGTGAAGAGAAGAACTCAGTTTGGCTGCTTATTTGCAGTATAGCAAGGATAATAGAAGACTTCTATAATATGACAGCTAGTTTTTAAAATCATTTAGAGCCAGGAGTAGGGTGAGTTGGTGGGTAAGAAACCATTAGTAAATGAAAACATCATGTTAGGTGTGTGCTGGTGGCTCACACCTGAAATTCTGGATACTTGGGATGCTGGTTCTAGAGCAGCCTAGGCAAAAGTTTGAAAGACCATTTCAACAGAAAAAAGCTGGGAGTGATGGCACATGCCTTGTCATATCAGCAACAGTGGGAGGTATGAAAATAGGATCACAGTCAAATGGGCCAAAAATCAGTCCTTACCTCTAAAAACTACCAGAGTACTAGAGGCATGGCTCAAAGCCCTGAGTTCAAACCCCAGTACCACCAATATATATATATATATATATATATATATATATACATGTACACACACACACACAGGGTTTTGATATCAAAGTGATGTAAAGCCTTAGAGCTGAACTGGAATTCATAGTCACACAGCCCTGTTAGGTGGGTGGGCTGGGTAATAAGATGAAAGATAGAGCTGTCATTGAATCAAATCTGACTTAACTCAGTTCAGTGAATATACACATATATACACAGTGCCTGTGTGTGCAGGATCTCTGTTTGGGAAGTCAAAGATGAATGTCAGAGGTCCTATCTCTAATAGTGCACACCCCAGCAGAAGACAGAGGAAAGATGTGAGGAAGGGATGGGACTTTTTTGAGGGTGGTGGAGACATCGAAAATTTAGGAAGAAATTTCTACCTTTTTTTTTTTTTTGGTGGTATAGGGTTTGAACTCAGGGGTGTTAGGCAGGTGCTCTAACTTGAGCCACACCTTTAGTCTCAACTGAGTTTTTTAAAGATGAGACAGAGTAAGTCAGAGATATTTAAGTGTGGAGAAGAGGAAAACAACTTGGGAACATTGATGCAAACATTTGTTTCTTCAAAGAAAGGGGGACAGAGTCAGATTACCCATTAGTGTGCCTGCACATCCAGTACTATACATTTAGAATTTGATGACTCTTAATCAAATTTCATCTCATCTCTTTCACATTCATTGCATTGATTTTTAAAATCATTTTGGTAGATTCCAAGATGGCGGCTAGAGGTAGGAAGCAGAAAGCGACCCTCCTATAGTGAAATCTTGGAGAGACGCTGGAGACACACTTTGCAGGCATAATCACCGAGAAAAGGCATAACTTTGACCTCTCCACATCTCCAGCCGGCGCAGAGAATCTCCACTTCACGTTAAACGGAGAACCGAAGAGGGCCCCCGGGCCGCCAGTGGCCGGCGCCCATACGGCTTGGGAAGACGCGGACCAGGTGAGCTTCGCGGTACCGGGGTAGCCCCACAGACAAGCCTGGGCCAGAGCAGCATAGCCCCCTGGACAGACTGACCTCCACCCGGGAAAAAAAGAGAAACTGAGTACTAAGCAATAAGAACAGTTAAGACACGCTGGAAAGAGGGTGGGGCGCCCTAAGTGCTGAAGATTGGGGGAAGGGAATCCTTCCCGGGACTGTAAATAAACAAGCCAGGCGGGCCGAAGAGGCTCTGGCGGGAGCGGGGCGCGCCCAGCAACCAGGAGCGGGGAAGCTTGTAAGAGGAGGGAAGACCCACTTCCCACGAGAACTGTAAACAAACATGGCGGCCAGCAGGAGCAGCAGCACCGCCCAGTAAGCAGGAGCAGGAAAGCTTCTGAAAGTGGCAGTGGGAGGAAAACTTCAGAGGAGAGGGGGGAAGACCCACCTCCCACGTGAACTGTAAATAAACACGCAGGCCTGACAACGCGGGGCAGTGTCACCTTTCCCAGTGCTTGGAAAGGGGAAAGCCTGTAGCAGAGGCTCCCGCACAGGAGAACTCTGAGCAAACAAAGCCTGTGGGACCAGGTGAGTGCTAGCTCACCCCAGAGATCTGCATAAATAACGCCGCCAGCTACAGGCTGAGAGCAGCAGGCAGGCAAGCCACAGTTGCAGATACCACTCTCAGAACTGCCTCCAGACGCTTTTTTTTCTTTTTCTCCCTACCTTTGATGAGAGAACAACCGAATTACACCTGCAAGCTGAAAAACTTACTGAAACTGTATTGCATTTGAACTGGGGACACTTGGTGGGGCTTTTTTTTTTTATCTTCTGTGTGTGTGTGAGTGTAGTTTTGTTCTACTTTATGCATCCCCTTTGATGAGACAACTACAGAACAACATCTGAGGCACCAACTCCAGGACTGGAGATTGAGACGGACATCCAAATTATTAAGACTGAAATTGCATTGCATATAAACTTGGAAGTTTTTTGGTTTTTTTTTTTTTTTAATTTTCTATTTTCCATTTTATTTTAATTCACTTTTATATATAGATATTACTTTCAATTACTTATTTTTTATTTTTTTATCTTTGATTTTCAATCCTCTCTCTATCTCTCTAATGTCTGTTGAGCTTACTGTCAATTAGTGCACTAACACTCCCTGTTTATACCTTTGAAACTCTCTTGTCTGATACCTTGTTCTGCTTTCTCCCTCTTGTCTGTATATATGTTTTCCCCTTTTCTTTAACTTCTTGCTTTCCATCTCAGCTCACTCTTCCATTCTCAATATTACCATTGTTATTATTACAAGCTAGAAAATACTTAATTACACACAGTACAGGGACAGTAACAACACCAAGGACAATGACGGGAAGACAGAAAAAACAAGGAAACCAGTTTCCCCACAGCAAAAAATTAGTACAGGAACCAGAGGGGAATGAAGAGAACAGAAACTCAGATCCAGACTCCAACAAAATGAAGATAAACTATGCCAAAGGACCCAATGAAGTCCACAAGAATAATTTAAAAGAAGACATACTACAAGTACTCAATGAGAATTTTATAGAGATGATACTGGATAGGGTCAACCAAAATATACAGGAGACACTCAAGAAATTCCAAGACAATAAAAATAGAGAATTTGAAAAAGCAAAAGAAGAAATAAAGGAAACCATAGAAGCACTGTATAAACACCAAAGTGAAAGAGAGAACACAATGAATAAATGGATAAATGAACTCAGGACAAAAATAGACAACAATAAAGAAGAAAACAGCCAGGATATGGAAAACCTCAGAAAAAAGAACGAAACAGAACTGCAAAACAAAACGGAAGGCCAATCCAGCAGAATAGAACAAACAGAAGACAGAATCTCAGAACTTGAAGATGAAATGGTAATTAAAGGAAAAACTGAAGAACTATTAATTAAACAACTCAAGACCTGTGAAAAGAAAATGCAAGAACTCACTGACTCCATCAAAAGACCAAACTTGAGAATCATGGGCATCGAAGAAGGAGAAGAGGTGCAAGCGAAGGGAATGCGTAATATATTCAACAAAATAATAACGGAAAATTTCCCAAATCTAGAGAAAGATATTCCCATACAGATGCAAGAGGCCTCCAGGACACCAAACAGACCAGATCAAAATAGAACTACTCCACGACATATCATCATTAAAACAACAAGTTCAGAAACTAAGGAAAGAATATTGAAGGCTGTAAGAGAGAAAAAACAAGTAACATACAAAGGTAAACCCATCAAAATCACAGCAGACTTCTCAACAGAAACATTAAAAGCAAGAAGAGCGTGGGCTGAGATCTTCCGGGCACTGAATGAAAATAACTTCAACCCCAGGATACTCTACCCAGCAAAGCTATCATTCAAAATAGATGGAGCAATAAAAGTCTTCCATGATAAGCAGAAACTAAAACAATATGTGACCACAAAGCCACCATTACAAAAGATTCTGCAAGGGATCCTGCACACAGAAAGTGACACCCAACTTAACCATGAAAAGGCAGGCAGCACCAAACCACAGGATAAGAAAAAGCAAGACAGTAGAGAGTAACATCAAGTTAGGAACACACAATCAAACCTTCAAACAACTAAGATAACTAAATGGCAGGAATCACCACATACCTATCAGTACTAACACTTAATGTTAATGGACTTAATTCACCCATCAAAAGACACCGTTTGACAAAATGGATTAAAAAAGAAGATCCAACAATTTGTTGCTTACAGGAGACTCATCTCACCGACAGAAATAAGCATATGCTTAGGATGAAAGGCTGGAAGAAGATTTACCAAGCCAATGGCCCCCGAAAACAAGCAGGAGTAGCAATACTTATCTCTGACAAAGTAGACTTCAAACCTACATTGATCAAATGAGATAAAGAAGGACATTCCATACTAATAAAAGGGGAAATAGACCAAAAGGAAATAATAATCATCAATCTGTACGCACCCAATGTCAACGCACCCAATTTCATCAAACATACCCTGAAAGACCTAAAAGCATATATAAACGCCAACACAGTGGTTGTGGGAGACTTTAACACTCCATTATCATCAATAGATAGGTCATCCAAACAAAAACTCAATAAAGAAATCCAAGATCTAAAATATGCAATAGATCAAGTGGACCTAGTAGATGTCTACAGAACATTTCATCCAACCTCTACACAATATACATTCTTCTCAGCAGCCCATGGTACCTTCTCCAAAATAGATCATATCCTAGGGCACAAAGCAAGCCTCAGCAAATATAAGAAAATAGAAATAATACCATGCATACTATCTGACCACAATGCAGTAAAAGTAGAACTCAACAACAAAAGTAAAGACAAAAAACATGCAAACAGCTGGAAACTAAATAACTCATTACTTAATGAAGAATGGATCATTGATGCAATAAAAGAGGAAATTAAAATGTTCCTGGAAGTCAATGAAAATGAAAACACAACCTACCAGAACCTATGGGACACAGCTAAGGCAGTCTTGAGAGGAAAGTTTATAGCCATGAGTGCATATATTAAAAAGATTGAAAGATCCCAAATCAATGACCTAATGATACATCTCAAACTCCTAGAAAAACAAGAACAAGCAAATCCCAAAACAAATAGAAGGAGAGAAATAATAAAAATAAGAGCTGAAATCAACGAAATAGAAACCAAAAAAACCATACAAAGAATTAATGAAACAAAAAGTTGGTTCTTTGAAAAAATAAACAAGATCGATAGACCCCTGGCAAACCTGACTAAAATGAGGAGAGAAAAAACCCAAATTAGTAGAATTAGGAATGCAAAAGGGGAGATAACAACAAACACCATGGAAGTCCAGGAAATCATCAGAGACTACTTTGAGAACCTATATTCAAATAAATTTGAAAATCTAAAAGAAATGGACAGATTTCTAGATACATATGATCATCCAAAACTGAACCAAGAGGAAATTAATCACCTGAATAGACCTATAACACAAAATGAAATTGAAGCAGCAATCAAGAGTCTCCCCAAAAAGAAAAGTCCAGGACCTGATGGATTCTCTGCTGAATTCTATCAGACCTTTAAAGAAGAACTGATACCAACCCTCCTTAAACTGTTCCATGAAATAGAAAGGGAAGGAAAACTGCCAAACACATTTTATGAAGGCAGTATTACACTTATCCCAAAACCAGGCAAAGACATCTCCAAAAAGGAGAACTATAGGCCAATCTCCTTAATGAACATTGATGCAAAAATCCTCAACAAAATAATGGCAAATCGAATTCAGCAACACATCAAAAAGATCATTCACCACGACCAGGTAGGCTTCATCCCAGGGATGCAGGGGTGGTTCAACATACGAAAATCAATAAACGTAATAAACCACATTAACAGAAGCAAAGACAAAAACCACTTGATCATCTCAATAGATGCAGAAAAAGCCTTTGATAAGATCCAACATCATTTCATGATAAAAGCGCTAAGAAAACTAGGAATAGAAGGAAAGTTCCTCAACATTATAAAAGCTACATATGACAAACCTACAGCCAGCATTATACTTAACGGAGAAAAATTAAAACCATTCCCTCTAAAATCAGGAACCAGACAAGGATGCCCACTATCTCCACTCCTATTCAACATAGTACTGGAATTCCTAGCCCAGAGCAATTAGGCAAGAAGAAGGAATAAAAGGAATACAAATAGGTAAAGAAACTGTCAAAATATCCCTATTTGCAGATGACATGATCCTATACCTTAAAGACCCAAAAAACTCTACTCAGAAGCTTCTAGACATCATCAATAGCTATAGCAAGGTAGCAGGATATAAAATCAACATAGAAAAATCATTAGCATTTCTATACACTAACAATGAGCAAACGGAAAAAGAATGTATGAAAACAATTCCATTTACAATAGCCTTAAACAAAATCAAATACCTAGGTGTAAACCTAACAAAAGATGTGAAAGACCTCTACAAGGAAAACTATACACTTCTGAAGAAAGAGATTGAGGAAGACTATAGAAAGTGGAGAGATCTCCCATGCTCATGGATTGGTAGAATCAACATAGTAAAAATGTCGATACTCCCCAAAGTAATCTACATGTTTAATGCAATTCCCATCAAAATTCCAATGACATTCATTAAAGAGATTGAAAAATCTACTGTTAAATTTATATGGAAACACAAGAGGCCACGAATAGCCAAGGCAATACTCAGTCAAAAGAACAATGCAGGAGGTATCACAATACCTGACTTCAAACTATATTACAAAGCAATAACAATAAAAACAGCATGGTACTGGCACAAAAACAGACATGAAGACCAGTGGAACAGAATAGAGGATCCAGATATGAAGCTACACAACTATGAGCAACTTATCTTTGACAAAGGAGCTAAAAATATACGATGGAGAAATAGCAGCCTCTTCAACAAAAACTGCTGGGAAAACTGGTTAGCAGTCTGCAAAAAACTGAAACTAGATCCATGTATATCACCCTATACCAAGATTAACTCAAAATGGATCAAGGATCTTAATATCAGACCCCAAACTCTTAAGTTGATACAAGAAAGAATAGGAAATACTCTGGAGTTAGTAGGTATAGGTAAGAACTTTCTCAATGAAACCCCAGCAGCACAGCAACTAAGAGATAGCATAGATAAATGGGACCTCATAAAACTAAAAAGCTTCTGTTCATCAAAAGAAATGGTCTCTAAACTGAAGAGAACACCCACAGAGTGGGAGAAAATATTTGCCAATTATACATCAGACAAAGGACTGATAACCAGAATATACAGGGAACTTAAAAAACTAAATTCTCCCAAAACTAATGAACCAATAAAGAAATGGGCATGTGAACTAAACAGAACTTTCTCAAAAGAAGAAATTCAAATGGCCAGAAAACACATGAAAAAATGCTCACCATCTCTAGCAATAAAGGAAATGCAAATTAAAACCACACTAAGATTCCACCTCACCCCTGTTAGAATAGCCATCATCAGCAACACCACCAACAACAGGTGTTGGCGAGGATGCGGGGAAAAAGGAACCCTCTTACACTGTTGGTGGGAATGTAGACTAGTACAACCACTCTGGAAAAAATTTGGAGGCTACTTAAAAAGCTGGACATCAATCTCCCATTTGATCCAGCAATACCACTCTTGGGGATATACCCAAAAGTCTGTTACTCCAGAGGCACCTGCACATCCATGTTTATTGCGGCACTATTCACAATAGCCAAGTTATGGAAAAAGCCAAGATGCCCCAGCACAGACAAATGGATTAAGAAAATGTGGTATCTATACACAATGGAATTCTATGCAGCCATGAAGAAGAATGAAATATTATCATTCGCTGGTAAATGGATGGAATTGGAGAACATCATTCTGAGTGAGGTTAGCCTGGCCCAAAAGACCAAAAATCGTATGTTCTCCCTCATATGTGGACATTAGATCAAGGGCAAACACAACAAGGGGATTGGACTTTGAGCACATGATAAAAGCGAGAGCACGCAAGGGGTGAGGATAGGTAAGACACTTAAAAAATTAGTTAGCATTTGTTGCCCTTAATGCAGAGAAACTAAAGCAGATACCTTAAAGCAACTGAGGCCAATAGGAAAAGGAGACCAGGAACTAGAGAAAAGGTTAGATCAAAAAGAATTAACCTAGAAGGTAACACCCACGCACAGGAAATCAATGTGAGTCAATGCCCTGTATAGCTATCCTTATCTCAACCAGCAAAACCCCTTGTTCCTTCCTATTATTGCTTATACTCTCTCTACAACAAAATTAGAGATAAGGGCAAAATAGTTTCTGCTGGGTATTGAGTGGGGGGAGCGGGAGGGGGTGGAGTGGGTGGTAAGGGAGGGGGTGGGGGCAGGGGGGAGAAATGAACCAAGCCTTGTATGCACATATGAATAATAAAAGAAAAATGAAAAAAAAAAATAAAATAAAATCATTTTGGACAGAATTGAACTGAAAAACTATTTCATGTGTAAACTTTGAAAGAATTTTTGAGCTCAACTTTGATTTCCCTCTATCATTTATTCAGTTCAACAGATATTTATGAAGAATGTACTATGTGCCAGGGTGTCAGGCACTATTTTTGACACTTAGAAAGCATCAACAAGTAAAGAGGTTTGTACCCCCACTGTCATGGAGTTTATGCGCTAAGAGGGATAACAGACACTAATACTTATAATAAACATGTAAATATTATAATCTGTCAAAAGGCAATACATTTTAAGGGAAAATTCAGAGTAAGTTAAATATGGGTGGGTATAGATCCATTTTGCCCAAGGCAGGCTTAGTCTATTCCTTCTGCCCCAGGTGAATCATGAATAGCATCCTACTTAATTCTGAAATGCATTCTGGTTGGGTTTAGATGCTAAATACAACAGCAACCATAAATGGTCAGGAACATTGTGTGTGTGTGTGTGTGTGCATGTTTATAGCCTTATGCAGGGCCACATCACAATATTTAACATGCCATCCCCAGGGAAATTCTCAGAGAGAAGGAGATTTTTGAGCAAAGACCTGGAGGAAGTGAGAGAGTCTCTCACATATCTCAGTGGGAATTATTCCCAGGCAGAGAAATGAACAGGGCAATGTCCTCAGGTTTCTAGGGGGTACAAGTGACCAGAGTGGCAAAGTGGGATAAATGAGGGGCAAGCACGAGGAGGTAAAGTTGGGAGGAAGGGAGAGGGAGCTGGATAGAGCAGTGTCCTGGGCTCTAACGGGGAGGTGATAAGTCCAACAGGAAGCATGGGTAGTTCCTATGTAGGAGTGAAATATCTGATTTATGTTTTCTCTCAATTGTGGAAGCTAGGGGAGAACAAAGCAAATGGAAATAAACTAAGGTTATGAAAGTAAAAGAGGGACTAGTAGAGAGGTAGAAAGGAAAGGGAAAAGAGGAAGCATGGAATGGGGATAAGAAAGAGTAATAGTGGGGGTGTATATAATTACGGTATACTATATACATGTATGGAAATGTCATGATAAAACCTCTCGCTTCCTACAATTTAATATTCACCAATTTAAAAAAGTGTCACTCTGGCATTTCTTCATCGAGTCTATTTGTTGAGTAGAATACACTCTATAGGGATAAAGTAAAGACAGGCTGTCCAGGTAGGAGGCTGCAGTCACTTCATGAGAGATGGTGGTCCAGGTGAGAAGCAATCAATGCTGGATATACTGCTGTCTAGCAGGATTTCCTGATGGACAGGATGGGGGATGAGGTCCTCCTATCTTGCAGCAGTAACAAAGAATTCCTTCAATGACTAGATAAACAACTCTTGGTGCTTGCTTCTAAATGAACATGTTGAATAGAATGAACTCTCAAAGTTTTATAGCTTTGTCTTTCCTTTCAAAGCATCTGCAAAGTGGTGAATCCACTGAAGTTTAGTTGACAAGTAGTGGCTTCTGTCTGGTAAGCAGAAAGAATGGTTCCAATATGGATGGTTCTGATTAATTACAGTGTGACAAAGAGAGCATTCTGTCAAACAAATCTTCCCAACAGTAGTAAGTAATGAATGTGTTGAATGGCAAGTTTATATTTCAAATTGGCCAGTAACATTGATGGTAGTTTATCCCATAGTGACATATGATTGTGAGTTACAGGGAGGAGTACTTGCTGTATGACTGTCATCATACCTCTCCACCTTTCTGAGAGGAATACCCTCAGATGTCAAGTGAGCATTTTACTGAGTTGGCAGGTCTGTTTCTATGTTTACTGTGTTTCCAGTAACATTCTATGACTGCACTATAGATTACAGTTAGAAATTTAGGATGCTGAGCTCTCTTTTTAAAATTGGTAGGGAGTCTTAGTTCTCTTAGTTGGTATTCTTGCGGTTGAAGGGTAAAGATGGATTATTTTCTAACAATGCATTATTCTCATGGGTCATGCCCCATAGAGACCCTTAGAGACCCTTATCATGATGACTAAGAACATAGACATATTTTTAAGTTATATAAAATATGTCTACATCTTAGGAGTATTATGACATAATGTAAGAAAGAAGGGTGATAATAGTAAGGATTAATTATTTTGATTAATGTACTTGAGAGTTTACCACGAATAAGGTATAAATAAGATATTTTACATGAAACCTCTTATTTCCTTCTAAAAAATGTGACACTCTCTAGATAAACTTTTCGTACCTATTTTACAGAGTCACAGACAACTGAATAATTTGCCACCAGTTAGTCAGCTTGCAAGTAGCGGAGTGAGGATTTGCACTGCAGCCTCCATATTCTGTACGATCTTACCCACCATTGCACAGGGGATGTTAGCTTAGTGTTTGGCAGTATTGTGAATTTAGCAAAGGAAAGCCACGGTGATGATGGTTATTATTGCAGGGGGATTTTGATACTTGCTAGGTCAGTGAATGAATCCATGAGTCACCTACACTGAGGCACTAAGGTGATAATTGAAATCAGGAAGAAATGAGCTCATGCAGTGGGAGAGGGCAGAGAAAGATGGGAGGCTGAAATATGGAGACTAGGTAATCATATGCCCTAGTGCATGCTTGGTGTTCAGCCTTGAAGTGACTCCTGTAACCTATAGCAGAACAAATGTTTCCTTCCGAAACCCATTGAATGACTCTCAGATTTTGGTGCTAACTCTTTAAAACTGTTTCTTCCACTTTGCTTCAAAGCCATGACTTCCCTTTCAAAACATTTGCAAAATGGTAAATCCTACCTCCAAAGACTCCATTGAGGTTTAGTTGCAAACATAACCACTTCTGTCTGGTAAAGATTAATGATGTTCCCGATATGGATAGTTCTGATTAATTGCTGTTGAAATTCCTGAGCTCAATGTCAAAGCTGGAAAGTGAACTCTTAAATGAACTCCAAGGACAAGAGGTCTGTGTACCCTTGAACATAATCCAATCAAAGAGACTGCAAAGGAAAACACAAGAGACAGTATTAAATTCATGGTGAAATGAAATGTCCTTGCTCTGTGAAAAACTACCAGGTCATCATTCACCAATATCCTTTGATATTGGCCTGGCTGGTATTAAAAAAATCCTGTTAAGACATAATTCTTGACTTTACTTATTAAAAATATATTAGTCCTCCAAAAATTCTGATTTCCACATTCTGATGCTCAAAAGATTTGGAAGAAAACAAAACAAAACAAAATCCAGTCAAGAAAACAGAAGTACTTAACTGTCTGTAATTTGAATTGGTAGGCAGAAGTAGCCATAGATGCTAATGTCCACAGGTAAATTATCATCCTGTCGAGCCTGGGAGTTTGATCTTACTGGATTTGTCCCAAAGGAATGATAGAGGAATATCACTAAACATTGCCACGTGTTATTGGATAATAGTATTATAATCTTTAAGTAGCTGTGTGAACTGGGACAAATAACTTAGTAATGTTTCAGAATTTGCTTTACTCTTTATAAAATGAAGATCATAACACCAATCTTGCTTATAATAAAGTGAGGTGTAAGTTGAAATGAGATAGCAGATGTGAACCTGCTTTATAAACTATAAGCCATAGTTCATGTGTAAGGTAGTATTACTGTTGATGTTGTACAGCAATTTCCTGCCTCTGTCTCCAATTCAGTTGGCTTAAGATGCCATAGGCAGCAATTGCGTGAAAACTGTGAGGCAGAGGACTGTGGAGATGTTTTGCTGTCTTGACTCTACAAGTCATCTTTAAGCTTACAGTTATAGATCACTAATAGGGATGCATCTGTCTCCAAGCCTCTCAATAAACATTGACTTGTAAAATTTTTTTTTTATGATATAGTCCATGTTTTCAATCTGCTCCATTTATTCAGACCATGTGAAAATAAAATATAAGATTTCAGGTGAGAACTCTACTCTAACCTAGCTGTGATGAATCAGTTTCATAGCAGTAGCTCCTATAAAAATAAGAAAATAAGTCTGCTTTATTTATACAAGGCTTAGAAATGATAAATTAAACATCTATTTATTTAAAAATGTTGACTGTTATACCCATTTTGATAAAAAAATCTCTTAAGGAAAATATATATACATATATATGTGCAAATGTTTCTATAGTTAGTCTGTCTGTCTGTCATCTACCTACCTACTTACCTACCTACCTATCTGTATATCTATCATCTATCCATCCATTCACATCTCAAGTTTAGAAATGAGAAGGAAGTGTGATATAGTTGATGTGACTAGATTGTATCCTAAAAGGAATAAAGGCAACAGGAAACAGGGTCAAGTTAGTCTCAGTCTTAGAGAAGAAGAATTTAATTGGACATTTCCATATGAACGGAGATAAAATAATTTCCAAATAAGGGTTGAGAGATGATGTAACAAAAACATAACAGTTAGGAAATTCCACATTTTTCGTAGACGATAGTATTTGTTCAAAATAATCACTGTTCTTTCCTTCTAGTCCATTTGTCTAAGACTGCCTGGATGGCCTGTCTCTGGTGGAAGATAATACTTTGACACTGCTGATACTGGCCTTGGCTGTGAAACTTGTTCCTGCAATGTAATGAAAAGCAACCTGTGCTATTTTGGGACAGAAGACTTAAGAATTATTGTCCTATACTGTAATCACTCTTATCCTTCTGCCATGAGAAGAAGACTGTCTCAGATAAGGGCTCCTCCTTCAGCTGGGGTCACAGATGAAGTCAACATGGAAGGGAGCTGATGCTGACTGCCATTGTTGTAAAACATGAATGACAACTAAGTCTTTATTTTTGCAAACCACTAAGATGTGGGAGTTATTATTATACCATAACCTAATGAGACCTAAATAATATAGTGTGTTTATTTTATTTTCATCTTTACTGTTTTATCTACAATCAACACTTATAAATATTGAGCGCAAAGTCTGACAGAAGGTTAGGCTAGTCTCGATGCCTTTGTTCATGAAGTTTATAGCTCAGTGTCTAGGAAAGAGAAGTCCTGGTTCACACACTCAGTCTTAAAACACTATCTACCAAGCTGGGATGAATGTAGCCCATTATTTGGATGATAGATTAGGGACTGTGGTTACATGCTTTGTCAGAAAAGAATAAAATTTTAATTAGCTATTGTGGCTCTGAGGTCTATTTATGACTAGATTCTACTGTTTTCTGGTGGCTTTGTTTTTTTAGCATACTGACATATTTTTATATTTCTTTCTAGTGGATTTAATTATACTCTATTATATAATCCTTTCAGTGGTTACCCTGAGATTTCATTATGCATCCTTGATTTATGACAGTCTATCTTAAATTAATACCTTCATCACTTCCCAAGTGAAGGAAGACACTTAAGAGAATTTAGCTCCATTTATTCTCATTCTCCCCTTTGTGCTATGGGTGACATGCATTTCACATCATACCTTATGAACTACACAGGACAGTTTTAGTGTTCATACTACAGTGGTTAATATTCTTTGATACATATCCCTATTTTTTCCTTGGATGGTGTTCTTTCATTCTTAATCAGTTCCATGCTTCTATCTGAATTATTCTCACCAGTTTCTAAGAACTTCCTTTATAATTTATTTTTGAAGAAGTTTGCTGCTGATAAATTCTCAAAGCTTTTGCTTGTCCCAAAATGTTTTGATCTCATAATAATATCTGAAGGATATTTTTCTTGGATATGGAATTCTAGGTTGATTTTTTTTTATCCCCTCAACCTTTTAAAGATGTCATCCTATTTTTTTTCTGGATAGCATTTTCAGTTGAAAATTCAGCTCTTAGATTCATTGCTACGCCTTGAAAACATAGTGAGTGATCTTTCTCTGTATGCTTGTGAGTTTTTTCCCTTTTCCTTTGATTTTCAGTAGTTGAACCATAATGTTACCCAGTAGTGTGATTTTCTTTATTTATTTTATAAAGAAATCAGTGGGTGTAGTAGGTCTGTGAATTGATGTCTTTAGTACAAGCTTAGTATAAATATTTGTAACTTTCTCTGAGATTAAAGCCCTCATGTAAGCAAAAAACCAATCTCAAAAAGTGAGAATTATAAAAGATAAAAATGATATTCTGGGCTACAATAAAAATTTAAATTCTACTCATCAAAGGATATTTTGAAAAAAATGGAATGGGAAGCAATGGATTGCCATAAAGTATTCCCAATGCCTGTATCTGACAGACGATTCATTTCCAGGATTTGTAGAGAATTCCGTAACCCAATGGTAAGAAGATAACCTCACTTAAAAAGCACAGAAGGATTTTTAGACAGCTATAATGACTAATAAGCTCAGGGGAAACAACACAACATCATTATTCATCACTGAAAATACAAGTTAAAATCATAATGAAATTCACCACATGTCTACTACAGTGACTAAAATTTAGAGTCCAACAAGTGTTGGCAATGGTATTGAGTTACTAGAACTCTCATAGATAGCTAATGGGAGTGAAAATAATACTACCACTTTGGAAAAGGTTTTGGTAGTTTGTTGTACATATACATTCTGCCTAGTCAAGGATGTTATATGAAAACTCTAACATCTAATTCTTTAAAAAATTATGTATCTCATTTTTTCGTTTGTCTGTAGATGGATGTTTGTTTTCGGTTTCGGTCCTTTATGCATGGAACTGTTAGGAACAGTCAAGAATCTCACTCATTGTAAATAGGAGGATAATTTATATGCTCACATTGAGGAACAATTTCACAGCCTTTCTTAAAAGGCAACAAGTGAAAGCATTGTGGAGATGCTGAAAGACTTGCTGGTGCTCTGCTCTTTAAGGTCTGAGCTTTGAGGCAGACTTTACATACCAGCTTTGTCTTCCCTCTACGTAACACTCAACAATAGGTCTGGCTTGAGGCTTTCTGTGTTCCATATGTTAACCTGTGATTTCTGGATTAGGAAAGGGTCCAAACACTCCATGAGATCCTGAGAAAAGGGACAATACCAGTGGTTCCACAAATCAACCTGAAAAGTATTTTCATATTTTAACAAATGGTGCACCTATACCCAGCTTAGCATCAGCCCTGGTCCCCTCCCTCTAGTATATTTGGGGCTATAAGGAAGAAACATTTATCCCAGGTTTATTACAAACTCTTCAGGTCCCTGTGTGTGCTTCATTCTCCCTTGGGACTACTGACTCAAAACTGGGTTTACAGTGGATGTTACTGGTCCTTCAGGGATATGAGATGACTTACCACCATCATTTATAGCTACAAAATATCCTGAATGTGGAACATTAGATATTTCTGTCACATAAAGAGCTTCAATTATCACCATGGCCTCCACTGGGTCCTTATACCAGCTACTACACTATCTGCCATTTTCTACCCATTGCCTGAGCACCAGGCCCTACTTGTTGTTTTGTTTATATTAGACCCTATTATCAGTTTGTGGAAAAGCTTAATTGTATTTTACTCACACTTCCACCTTTCTAGTCATGTCATTAATACATTCACCTATTCAAGAAGTATTTCATTTGGCACTATGGGAAAGTGAGCAAAATTGTGCTGTGTCTTTTCACTCATTGATTGAGCTTATAATCTCATCAGGGAAACACATATTAAAGGGACAATTAAACTAAGAAATGCCAAACTGAACCTGTGTGTAGTGTGAGGGAAAAAAAAGGAAGATGGCACTATGAGAACATATAATAGGTTGACGGGAACTTCTGGGGGAAGTGACTTCCAGGAAAAAATAATGACCAAGCTGAGATCTGAAGAATAAGGTGCTGTTATTTGGCACCTAGCCACATTGACGCTCGGCCTGTATTAGGCACAAGAGGCTGCAGATGGAGCAAATTTAGATCTCTCCTTATTTCTTTACATACATATATAAAGTAACATATGAAACCAACGTCTAAGATAAGCTGGCCTTATTTTGGACTCCACAGAATTTGAGGTCTTCCTGTATTAATTATGATCACTAGTTCTGGTTCCATTTCTCCCTTTAGGGAGTTAAAGATACCAGGAAACACAGATGGTCATAAATGAACAAAGCAGTTTAGCTCTGTAGCCTGGGGAATGTGGTACCAGTGGAAGGGGGAAGGATGTAGGAGGGTGAATATGGTAGAAATATTATGTACTCATGTATGAAAATGGAAAAGTGACAATTGTTGAAGCTATTCTAGGAATGGGGGAGGTGGGATAAAGGGGAATTAGGCAGGGGGTGAATTCGACTATGACATATTGTAACAACTTTTGTAAATGTCACAACGTACCCCAAGTACAACAATAATATGATAATCAAAATTTTTTTAAACAATGTTCAGTGGGTTTTACTATAATGTATGTATATACTTATGTATATATATGCATATTTATGCACATATACTATGCATATATATAAATACATTATTCTGATCCTCTTTGTCCTTCAGAAGTAATCTTGAAAAATAAAATGAACTCTCATCCAAATTAGAAGTACCTGCTGTAGGAGTCATAAAAACCCCTGCATGTTTCCATCTTTTGGACCCCACATATGTTCCAGTGTACTGGCTTGGGGTGTAGCTATCTTACAAACCCAACTTAACCCAGCATTGTGGCTATGAATCAAGTCTGCTAGGTTTCTTACACTGTAGGGGACAGATGTGATGTGGAGGGGAGCAAAGAATGACACCCTCAGAACCAGAAGTTCCAGGTATTTGTCCTCTGACACCAAGGCATGGTCAACTGCATGTGGGCTTGTGCCAGTCAGGACTGAACGCAAGTACCCATACAGCTCCTGCCACCACTATCCCTACTGCCATTACACTTAGGCATCTGTCACTGACAAGGTGGGCAGAGTTCAGTGTGCTCCTGAGGCTTCCCTCCCATGGGGGCAGCACTGAGGCTACAGCCACCACCTTGTTCCCAGGCACTCATTGCCATTAGAGCGTCAAAGAACAGTGGTGCTTCCCTCCTGCTCTGGCACCCTGCCTGACCACACATTGCTGTCAGGGGCAGGTGTGAGGGCTGCAGAAAGAGTACTATTGTCCCTACCACCATGTCTCCACGTGCCTTAGGCCCCTAATTCTTCTCAAACTATTCCAAGAATTGCCAAACAAGAACGAAAGCCTTCCAAAATCATTTGATAAGGCCAGTCTTATAAAAAAGAAAATTATATAGCAATATCTCTGATGAAAAAAATACTAGCAACACAAATCCAACAATACATCAAAAAGATCATTCACCATTATCAAGTTAATGTCATGCCAGGGACACAAGGATGACTCAACATACACAAACCAACAAATGTAATATGTCCTGTCAAGAGAAAAAAGGACAAAATCATATGATCATTTCAATATGTGCCAAGGAAGCATATAAATTTTCATAAATTTCAACATTCCTTTACAATGTAAGCCCTGAACAAATTAGGAATAGAAGGATCATACCTCAACATAAACAAAAGCCACCTAAGAGCCAACATCACATGAATGGGTTAGTTAAGTAGAAAGGGTTCTGTGATCAGGAATGAGATAAGGGTGTCCACTCTCACTGCTTTTAAAAAATTTTTTGGCTGTGTGGGATTTGAACTCAAGGCCTTACACTTGCTTGGCAGGTGCTCTACCACTTGAACTACCCCCTTCCTTCACTGCTTTTATTCAGTATAGTACTGGAAATTTTAACCAGAGCAATTAGACAAGAGAAAGAAATGAAAGTTATGCAACTAGGAAGGGAGGAAGTCAAATTATCCCTATTTATAAATGATATAATTCTATATATAGATAAATCTAAAGAGTCCACCAAAAGATTATTTGACTTGATAAATTCACTAAAGTTTCAGTATACAAATCAATATAAAAATCAATAGATTTTTTTATATACCATAAAGAATTTACTGAGAAAGAAATAGTGAAAGCAAACTCATTCACAATTGTTACAAAAAATAAAATACTTTGGAATTAATTTAATGAAGGCGGTAAAAGACTTCTATAATGAAAATTATAAAAACACTGATGAAAGAAATTGAACACATACACATATACACAATACAATTACTTCTCATGTTCATATTTTATAAGAATTAATATTATCATTAATATTATTACCAATGACATTCTTCCCTGAACTAGAAGAAAACAATCTTAAAACTCATATGGGAGCACAAAAGACTCCAAATAGCCAAAGTAAATAAGCAAAAGAAGAAACGTGGAGGCCTCACAATACCTGATTCCACAACGTATGATAGAGCCACGGTAATGAAACGACATACTACCATAAAAACAAACACATAGATCAATGGAACGGAATAGAGAATCCAGACACAAACTCGTGCATCTGCAGCCAATGGGGTCTTGACAAAGGTGTCAAACACATACAATGGGGAAAAGGCAGCCTCTTCAATAAATCTTCTTGTGAAAGCTGGATATCCACTTGCCAAAGCCTGAAACTGGACACCATACCTTGGTCTGTATTAAAAAATTAACTCAAAATAGATCAAAGACTTAAGACCTGAAACTCTGAAACTACTAGAAGAAAATGTAGGGAAAACACTTCAAGACATTTGTTGGTGGGAGACACTAGAGAGAACATGAAAATGAATGTGCCTCAAAACCCTAAAAGCAGATCAACTGTATGATCCAGCTACTTCACTCCTGGGTATATACCCGAAGGGAATTAAATCAGTATACTGGGGGATACCATTGTATCCATCTTTATTGCAGCACTATTCACAATAATAGCTAAGATATGGAATTAGCCTAAGTGACCATCAACAGATGAATGGATAAAGAAAATGTGGTGTATATATATGTATGTATATATAATTTCTGATTATATATGTTCATATGTATATGTGCAGACATATATGCATAGAGCAAAAAGTCATAAAGAAGAATAAAGTCCTGTCATTTACAGCAAAATTGAGTGAACTAGAGGACAGCATGTTAACTGAAATGAGCCAGACATAAAGTCAAGTACAGTAAGTTTCATATATATGCAGAAAGTAAAATGTTAACATAATAGTACATTAGAAAGTGTGCAGGCATGGGGGGAGGAAAGAGGAAGGAGGTCACACTTGATTAGTGCATGCTATAGGCTTATGTGGAAATATTACAGTGACCTTTACTATATGTACAATTAATATATGTTAAAAATGATAAAAATGAAGAAAAATAAAAACAAAAATAAAACAAAGGAAAACTTATTATGAAGCTAGTAATCAAAAAGTATAGTCCTGGAATAAAGACAGACAACAAGTCACATAAAATAATCATCTGTTCTCAATATCACTAATCATTAGGGAAAAGAGAATCAAAACCATAATATACACTTTTTCACACACATTAGATTATTATTATCCAGGAAGGAAGGGAAGAAGGGAGGAAGGAAAAAGGGAAAGAAAATAAATGTTGGACTCGTAGGACATGGAGAAATTGGAACTCTGATATTTTGAAATGTTGAATGGTGCAGCCGTTATGGGAAACAATATGACAGTTCCTCAAAAACTAAACATAGAACTATTATATGATCAATTCTACTTGTATGTACATCATCTAAATATTTGAGGGCAGGAGTTGAAATTGATGGATGTACCTCATTGTTCATATTGGCATTGTTCACCTTCCCAACCAACCCAAATATCTGAGAGATGAATGGATAAACAAATTATTGAATTAACATACAATATGCATGTTACAATGGATACATACTGCCATAAAAGGGAATGAAATTCTAGCATAAGATACACCGTGGATGAATCTTGACTACATTATGCTAAGTGAAATAAGCCAGATACAAAAGGGAAAATATCATGTATTCCCATTTTGTTGAGGTATCTAAAGTAGTCGAATTCATATAGATGGAAGTAAGAATGACAGTGGCCAGGGACTAGGGGTGGGGAGTAAGCAGACACTGGAAGATATTATTTACTGGGTACAGAATTTCACTTTGGTAAATAAAAATTTCTGGAGATGTACAGAGATGTCTAAACAATAATGTGAATGCCCTTAATTCTATTGAATTGTATACTTGAAATTTGTTAAAATGGTAAATTTTGTTATACATATTTTATAATAAGAAAAATAAAAAATAGAGATAATTGAGAGAAATAGAAAATTCATTATCAGGCTAAAATAATTTATGTCTTAATAGGCTGACATATCTTAAAACTACCTTTCAAAAATACTGCAAATAATGGGTTAGAAATAAAATAGTCTCAAAAATTGTTGCTAAAAGGTTGGGAATTCCAAATGCAAGGACTTCTGGGTAATATGAAAATGGAGAAAATGAATTGGCCATTTGAGATGTCAGGTGCTCAGTTGTTCATCAGACTGTAATTAACTTTAAGGGCACTTTGTAATTACCTTACAGAGCAGCAAGGTCATTCTTTCAGTTGAATTAGATTGGTAGGGCAGAGTGAGACCTTATTTACTCTTAGAGGTTCTTATTCATTTCCCTCCCAGCAGGTACTTTGGAGATTGACTTACCTCTTATTGAGCTGTGTTTTGCCCATGGGTGCTTTTGAATTGCCAGAGGTAACACCTCTCTGGTACCCTACAGTGAGACTGGTCATTATGTGTGACATGAGACTTCAAAGTGCAGCTTAATATGTGATCAAATTTCATAAAGATAAAATTGAAGCATTATTTTGTACATAGATACAGTGGAAATAAAGAGCAAACAGACTATTTTCTGAAAGCTTACTATAGCAAGGAGTCATCCACTATTGCTTGCCTGTGGCAGAGACTCAAAGTCTGGCAGAGGGAGATGAAGACTTTACAGAGAGGGATTAAAAAAAAAAGGGTGCCCCAGTTGGAGGGTCTTGACATGCAGAAGCTGCAGGTGGGGTAACTATAAGCATCCTATGTGATTGGTTAGGGGTGCATATCTGGTTTTCTTCAGTTGGTTATTGGACAGAGGGACAAAGTTAGAAAAAGCTAGCAGTTATTAATCAAGTACTGGACATTTAGGGCTGATCATTATAAGGGTTATTGTTCAGCTTCCTGGACTGTTACTGGTCATCAGATACACAAGTCTGAATTACAGAGAGAGGCCTCCTGGCCTCCCTGGATGTTATAGACTGTGCCTTGGAATTCTGTTATATATGGCCTGGCTATTTTTTGTTTATGTATTTAGTCTCTCAGTATATTTACTGTGCTCCATTTGTCTTATGAACTTTTCATCTCAGACACTGCATCTATGTGTTTTCTTTATGGTCACTGGAATGTGCTATGCTTCTAGATTTTGCAAATTTCAGGGGAACTTCTTACCACGTGATACCAGGAATTCAAGAAGGTAGCATAAGAATGACTGCATCATAGAAAATCAATTATTTAATCACATGTGAGTACAGGCAGTTAAAACTTATTAAACTTCAGTAGAATATCATAGGATGAGAAAGACTGAAACTTTGATGCTAAACTGGGCACTAGGTAGACCAGGTATGTCAGGGGTGAGGAGGAAGGAAAAAGAATGTTCAAGAATTCAACACCATTAAGAGATCAAAGAGAAGTCTAGTCTTTGAAGCAGGAGAACAACAACAACAAAAAATCCATGTTGTATTTATTTAAGTATGCTTTTTTTATACTAAAAACTATGATAAGCATGTTTTCCCTATGACTTGGGGTAAGTTTCATTAAAATTCTTTAACATCAGTATTTAGACTAGTCCCTTCTACAGATGGGAAAATTAAGACTGATAAATAAGTGTTTTGCCCAAGTTTATAGTATTTGACTGCAGCAAGCTAACTCCAGTCAGACTCAGGTTCAATGTTCATTCAATGCTTTTAACCTTGGTGACTGGATCACACCTTTAAACAGCATACCCCTTCCAGGAAGACAGTTTTCTCATGTGATTTAACAGCAAAGTGGCTCAGATTGTGAGATGAAATTCCTCCAGATATCTTCTTTCTTGAGCCAAAAAGAAAACCTTCTTGTGCATTGTCTCAGCAGATATCCAACCAGAGTGAGAAATGCCATTTTCTCTCACGTTTCATACATCCCTTTGCTCTAGAAGTGGAGCTCTCAACATCTTTTTTCTTACTTGGGTATTGTGTAGAGTGGGAGGTCCCTGGGAAGAGGAACGCAGAGAAATTGCACTGTTGGACAAAGTATGTGGTACTTGAATTTGACTCTCTCCTTCTCCTCTATAGAATATGTGAATTAGGAAAAGTGGGTGAATTTATCTATTGTGGTTGGGACTTTTTAGACAATAAACAGGAGTAATTCTACTAGAAAAAGCAAACTTGAAGAAATTTTGTGGGTACCTGATCCTGACCATTGCTTTACAAATTTGAAGAGGACCAATTAGCTGGATTCACCCTAAGATACAGGTACTAGTGTGCACAGGAGTTTCCAGTAAACTTGAAATGTTTGTGAGACAAAGAGAAAGGGTCTTTCCTTAAACTTGCAACTAACTTCCCCTTTAAAACACTTCCTGAATTTGAATCTTTAGAAATGGAATGCTATAGTATTAAGCCTCCAAACCCAAAGGACATCTTGGGTCTTTTTTTATTCTTTAGACTGAAAAAGTCAGACTGAGAAATAAATCTAAAAGGCCATGTGGTAGGAACAGGCACGAAGAAGGGGAAGACTGCATTTTAATAACAGTGCAATCTAGTCCTGAGCTGACCCCAGCTCTGCTTAGATGGAGGGAATAGGCTCCTTCTACTTTTTTCAAAGAAAGGAAAGGAAATTCTCTTCAGAGGAAGACATCACCTGTCACTTCAGGTCTCATTTATGCACAATGTCTGGCACATATGTAGGAAGTAGTAGATATAATAGGTGGAATAAAACCAACTATCAAAAACTAAACACACAATGAAAACAGGACCACAGATGGTCCAGGTATTGGAGTTAGAAATTATGATGTTAAAAAATAGCTATCATATAAAAAATGGACAAACAGATGAAAAATTGAGAATTTCAATAGAAATCTTGGGTCTATAAAAACCAAATTCCTAGAAAATAAAATAAGCAAAATTATGCCCTTGCTGAATACAGTGAACAGTACAGAGTGAAAAACATAAGACTAGTAAACATTTATATGGGTTACTAAGGATTATCCAAACTGAAGCATAGAGACAAGAGAATTTAAAAAAATAATGAACCCAAAAGACCTGAAGGGCACAGCCAACAGTCCAGGCATACATTTATTTGGAGTAGTAGAGAAAGAGAAGAGAATGGGTCAGAAACAACACCTAAAGAGATAATAACAAAGAATCATTTTTCAAACTGGCAAAAGATCTTAAACTCACAGATTCCGTAAGTTCAGAATAAACAAAGGCAGTCACTCTGAGACCGACTGCCATCAAATTGTTGAAAATCAAAGGAAAAGAGATAATCATAAAAGCATCCAGAAAAAAGACAGTACTTTCAAAGAAAGAACAACAAGTTGGAGTCAACTTTTCAATGGGAACTTCAGAATCCTTAAGGAATACTGAGGAGTATTTGGTAAAAGTATTGATTGATAGGCAATATTTTGAACCTGGCAATCTGCAGTTGGAGATGTGACAGCACTTATCCACTGAACAATTCCATCTCCCCTCTTACACAGCTTCAAGAGCAAAACACTGGAAACCTATATGTCTATAAATAGAAGAAAGAATATTATAAATAAGATAATGTAATTATTCATCAATGAACAATCTAAAGAAGTTGCACAAATAGAAATATTTCATATTCTTTGCATATATTTTAAATATCAGAATAGTTTATAATGTTTATGAATATAAAATAATTAGTAAAACTAAAACATCATAAGGGTCAGAGAGGAATTCACAGAAGAGAACTGATTACATCTTGTTCAATTCTTTCATGAAGAATGAAACAGCTTGACATTACAGTAGGTGATTGGTAGATGTACTAGTATTTATAATTTTATGTATCTTTATTGTATATTTGAAATATCTCATAACATTTTTAAATAATCAAAAACCCTTAGGACTTGAAATTGAACATGTAATAGAGTTTTCATAGATTTTGGTTTGGTTTTAATTCATAAAGTGAAAGATATGATATAATTTAGTGTGTTTCTAGCTATTTTAATGTAAACCTAAACTTGGAGAAGTGTTTATTCAGTGGTGCTATTCAAACAAGTCAATTTGGCTGCAAAAATGACAGACAGTATTTGTTTCTGGTTGATCTAGAAAGGTCCAGAATTTTTGAAATACTCAGCTGACCAGAAAAAAAAATCTACCCTGCAGAGGCCCCTTGAAGACTTGGGGTTTTATTGATTTGTTTACACCGTTTCTGATTTGAAGTGCATTATCTTTGGATCTTTGTTCTAAGAGGAAATCACTTCTCCTAATATACTAGATGTCATTTCTACAAAGCTTACTGGCCAATGCCTTCCTCGTTCAGAAACATTTAGACAGTACAAAAAGAGAAAGCTGCTTGTTGGATGTCATAAAGTCTGTCTTCGATGTGCTGTCTCCAGATGACTTTGCTTCATCTGACAGCCCAGGCCTGTCATCCTAATGGACAGCACCCCCTAACATCTGTGGGTTGCAATGATTACCTGAAGTTATGGTCAAAGCCAAGTCCCACATCAAAAAAATGTGTAAGTTGTATTCGTGATAGTGTTTTCACATCTTGCACAAATGGCTAACAAGCTGTTAGGTTAAAGGATGGCATATGTAACTTCATCGAGGGGAAAAGGTCATTTAAAAGGAAAAAAATCAACTGGGAAGTAAAAGTTCTGGTCAGCATGAGGGAGGAGCAAGAGCTGAAATGGTTCATAAATCAAGCAGCTATTGAATTAATGTTCCATGCTAATGACTTTGACAATGTTCATTTCATTTTGAGTTTCCAAAAGCGAAATTATTACTTCTTAAAGTTTTCAGTGAAATGGTAAGTAGAGGACTTGTTTTAAATGGGGCAGAGAGAGATCTATCAGTCACTTACAATTACTTGGTGACGGAGATTAGATAAATATTTTACTGTTTAAACAAAAAACCCAGATCAGATTATGCAGTATTTATCACAGCTCTCAGCCAAACAGACTGGAGACTCTTACTTCTTTTTTCCTGCCCGAAAAGAAAAATTTTATAGTGAAAATTTATGGGTCAGGACATAAAGCTGTAACATAAACAGATGGTGCAGGAGTTTGACCTTAACTTTCATTTTAAATCATGCTTAGACCACTTGAGATCTAAAAAAATAATAAAATGCATAAAAAAAGTTTACTCTTTATACTGAATCATATGAATACTGAATACTGAATACTTCTGAATACTGTCATTTCCTTCGGATACAATGACACATGCATACTTAATTATTTCCTTTTGGACTTGGGATTGAAACAGAGGGCATTTCTGTTATTATGAAAAGATCAACACAAGATGTCACAGAATTCCCTTAGAAAAGCACAGGTGAGCTCCTCTTCCCATTAATAGACAAGTAGGGGGAAAGACACCAGTGGACTACACCATGCCAAAGGTGAACAATTTCCAAAGTACAATGGGTTCCTTAAATGATACCCTAAATTAATGATTCTATAGGGGGGTGTCAAGGTAGAAACCACCACTCTCAATCACTGGCAAAGGATACAACATCACACATAAAAAATTGATGCAGGAACTTCAATGGAGTCCATATAATTGAGGGGCCCTGAAGTTTAAACTATTAGCTTCACAGTACAACACTTCTGATCAAAAGCCTTAAAACATGAATACCTAGTTCTCCATCATACCGCAGACATTGACCCCTGCAGTGACAAATGCAGAATGCTATACACTTAAAGATTACTTTTACAGCACTGATTATGATAGTAAAAGATTTGGGCCAATGTGAATAACTACCTTTAGAAGATCGGTTAAACAAATGATCATAAGCCATCCATTAGAACATCATACATTTAAAGTAATGCCAATCTATATGATAATGAGGTTCATGATTAACTATTAAATGTATTAAACTACTTTATAAAATATAAAGTATGAAATAAGTAAAAGGGATTCCAATCTTGTAAATACTTAACCTTTTCTGCAAAATGATGCAGAAAATGAATTTTTACTTAAAAAGTTCAGTGGATAGACAAAATCTAAGTGTATCAGATGGCTGTGTGGGACAAAGCGAATTTTGACATGTGTGCACTTCACACCAAACACATAAAAGTCAACTGTAGACTGATTGTGGACCCAACTGTGAACAACAAAACAATACAGCTTCCAGAAGAATGGAAGAGGACAATACTTTCCTTATCTAGGGTGGGTAATGATTTCCTAGACAGAAGATCAAAAGTTCTTCTATGAAAGAAAAAAACAGGTAATTTGAATTATATCTAAATATAATTTATCACAAAGTGTGAAAGAGTAGGATACTTACAGAATATAAATAATAAAAGGACTAGAAACCAAACTATACAAGAATCTCAGTAAACTAATACAGGACAACACAGATGACCTGATAGAAAAGTGATCAAAATATCTGAACATGTGGTTGCCAGAGAAAGTTAGTGAAGTGGTTAATAAGTCTAAGATTTGCAGCTTCAATAGTCACTGAGAACATGCAATTAAATCTTGAGAGATTATTTCACACCACCAGAAAGAAAGAGTACAATAAAAGGTAGATAATACCAAGTACTGGTAAGGATATGGAGCATCTGCAAGTTTTATGTATTGCTAATAGAATTTCGAGTTACACATCCACTTTGAAAACTCTTGACAATATTTACTAAAGCTACACATTTACCTGTCCAGTGACCTAATGGAAAGGGGAACTGCTGCAGCTGCTCTAAAGATGGCAATGAGGGGGTATGGGAGGAGTTGTCTTCTTTTAGGAAGACACTGAGAGGATGATGGAAGATGCAGGTGCTATTCCTTCCAGACCTCGTCAGTGCTCATGGTCAACACATGAACATCAGGAGAAATCCATCAACAGAAGCCAGTGCCTCGTGCCCCTAAAGTGGGGGTATCAATCCAGAGACTACACGTCCCTTGTGAACAATGCAGAGTCTAACCAGAAATGAAGAAGGGGAGGGACTAGAGGGAAAGAAAAAGGAAAGCTCCTGGCACTACAGGGGACTACTGGTTTCCAGGTCCCCTTCTCAATCACAGAAGTCTGTACTTTTGCTGTCAATAAACCCTGAGCTTCTCTCTCTCTCTCTCTCTCTCTGTCAGTGTTTCCTGCCTTTTAATTCTTTAAGCCACAGAGAAAAAGAACCTTCCTCAGCCTTTAGTTGGTATCATAATGATTCTTCTTCTAGGTATACAATCAAAGTAAATACACAAACTTGTGCATCAAAGGACTTGTTTTACAGGGTCCATGGTAACACTATTCATAAAAGCTTCAAAGAAGCAACCCAATTGTCAATCCAAAGGAAAGAAGATGAAAAGTGGTACAGATGTACAATGGAATCCTAGAAAGGAATGACAGAAAGCAAATATAACCACAGGAAAAATCAGTAAACATAATGTTGAGCAAAAGATGGTGGCCATATAAGAACAGAAACTTGTATGAGTTTGTTCATGAAGATTTCAGAAACAGTTGAAGCAAATCTCTGACTGTGGAAATCACTAGTTACCTATTGGGGGGCAGCTGATCTGAGAACTGGTTACGTGAGTGGTATTTACTTTGTTAAAAACTTGAGCCCCACTCTAAATCTTTCCATACTTTTCTGATATGTAAGCTATATCTTTATGAAAAGTTTGTTTTAAAAAGTGTCACTGAAATGCTGCAATGAAATATGGCTTCTCAAACTAATCTAAAGCATTTTTAGTCCTGAAATAATAGATGATATAAATTGCATGCTAAAATGAACTAAGTCAAAGTAAACAAATGCAGCCCTAAAATAAACAGAAATGTTGATAACTAAATTCTCTTTGAGTAGTTTGTCTCCAGTGAAGACTAACTCATTCTTATTCTTGCCTTTTGTCAGCTAGAAGTTCAGGTGATTGTTTTCAGCTTTTCATCTTATTTTATTTCCCATAGATCTTTCTCTTTCAAGAAAATGTTAGACTACTCTTAGGTGCCTTCATAAACAGGTAAACATAAACAGGGGGATACCAGTGAATAAAAAAAAAATACCAAAGAAATAGAAAGATGAACGAATCTCTCCTGTTCTGGGTTTCTAACACTTGTAGATCTCTTCATAGCTTTTAAGGATGATGTTCTTTATCACAGAGGCAATGCTAAATACAAGACTTTGCTGAACGATTAGCTGCATTTCTTATTGGCTGTGCCAATATACCAGTTGGCACCAGAAGAGCTGTTAGGGGCCATGATGTCAGGAGTCCAAGTGTGGAGGAGCTTGAGAACACCATTATGCACCAGGTCACTTCCTCCAGAGTACATGGACAGTGACATTAAGAACAGAATTACAGAGAGTGTTCTGTGGTTTCTCAAAGTGAATAAATAGTATATTTCCAAATATGACCACATTTAGCCCTGTGGAGAAACTGATGGACCATTCAAGTCTTTAGTTCCTTCTACAACGTCTCTGGCTGAGAGCATCAGGAAAGGCACTGGTCATTCAAAACCGCTTTTTGGCTGTTGGTGGTCTAGTTGATTACAAATATCTAGCTGGATCAATAGCTCATAAGGAGCAAAATCAATATTTCAGAACACTGTGTATCAGGCAAACATTTTAAAAACAAAGCTTCCATTTTGATAGGAATTATATTCGAGAAAAAAAATAAACCTTCAAGTAAACAGTAACTCATGCCACAAAGTTATATTTTAAGGACCAAATAATTCTTTCACTTAGTCAGTGTCCCATGTCCCTCTCACAGAAAGGATTGCGACACTGCAGGGATGTCTTCATTGTTCAAGGTCCCCATATATGGCCATTCCATGAGGATTAAATAGCTAATTTTGAAAGCATGTCCTATGGTCTAGGTGCCTTATATAGAGATTTTGTTTAATTACCAAACAACTGTAACTCTAATGAGAATAGCAGGAACAGCTTTAAAAAGAGTGTTTCCTGTTACTGATTGTTCATGAAATGCCAGGCAATGTACTGAGGCTGTAATTTAAAACTCCCGCATGGTGTGATATCTGTTTTCCAGAAAGGTGTAGACTAAAATCCCATCATTAATGTATTTAGCTGCTGTGAATTAAACTATGGTCCTTTGGCAAAATGGGAGAAAGAGGAGCTGAGGGATGGAAGAGAGAGAAAGTTGATGCTCCAAATATGGGTGATATCCTATGTTCTACAGAAAGATATTGTGCCTAGAAGTCAGGGTGAAGAGGAAGATACAGAGTAGCCATTTCTTCCTGTCATTGAATGACAATCACACTGGGATGAGCACAAGTGCTTAAAAATGTTCTTCCCCTGCCTCAGTGATCCCTAAAAGCAGAAAGCCTGAATTAAAAACTGAAGCAGAACTCTTTGCTGAACAAGAGAAATTATTTCCCCTTCAAGAGTAATTTTAAATGCTGCTGACTTTTGCTTTTATGTGCTTACATTAACACCTACCCGTAACACCTGCTCACACTTTACCAGGATGCAGAAGATATCCCATTCAATGTACTGAGTTTCAGAGAGTTTAAATGCTGGGAAAAGTTACTGAGTGGTAGTCATGACTTTGATCCCTTCCATCTCTACCATGAGGTTCTCCTTTGGTGGTGCAATGACTATGGGCAACAGGAAGGCAGTGGTTCTCCAAGTCTATGCAGAAATTCTGATTCAGTAGGTATGGAGTTTTATTTTTGTGTGTGGGGTGCTACTGGTGTTTGAACTCAGAGCCTCATGATTGCTAGGCAGGTAATCTATCATTTGAGCCATACCCTCCCACCCTTTTTGCTCTAATTATTTTTCCAGACAGATTCTTGCATTTTTGCCCATGACTAGCCTCAGATCAAGATCTTCCTACCTATCCCTTCTGCATAGTTGGGGTTATAGGCACACATCATCACCAATGGCTTGTTGGTAGAGATGGGATCTTCTTAACTTTTTCCCCAGGCTGACCTTGACCCGTGATTCTCCTGGTCTCCACCTCCTAAATAGTTGACACTACAGATACTTCCAGCCCAGGTATGGAGTTTTAAACAAGTGCTCAGGTGAATTTGGTGCATGGCATAAGACAGCTACATGTTGAGGAATGAGTTTAAGGGAAGATTCTAGAAGACAGTTTCTAAAATAAAAAAGTATCTTATTATACAAGAAATATAAATTTTGCTTATTATGCTTTTTCCAACCAGTTGTACCACACTTAGGAAGTTTCTGATTTTGCCTCCCTACATCCCAGGGCCTGTGTCTACTTTCAGATTCTTTGCACCATAGCGCTTTTTGCTAATAGACCTAAAACCACATTTCTTTCTAGTAATACTATAATTTTTCTAAACATTTTGCTTTTGTGATCCTGGGACTTGAACCCAGGGGCTCACACATCCTAGGCAAGTGCTCTACCACTGAGCTAATCCCTGCCCTAATGATTCTTCCATGACTTTCCCATTACCACGTGTTGCTAAGAACAAAATTCCTTCCAAACTTGTCCTTCATTATAACAGTGTGATCCCCCAAGGCATTAAACAAAGGAGGAGTATTCCTCATTCACCTTTTCTTTCTGTGACACATCAAGAGATACTTCAAGGAAGTGGGTGGTCTGAGGTTTGGAGTTGGGGCCAGCGGTCTAAGTCAGAGTCCCAGGATTGCACCATGATAGCTGTGTGACCTGCAGCAGTGTATCCAATCACTTTAGACTTAAATTTCCTGGTTTAAGACACAGGGATCCTAAGAGCATCCAGCTAGTACTGTGGCTGTGTGGACTAAATGAGACAGTAGGACTTGGCTCACATCTACTAAGGGCTCAATAAATTTTAGCTTTTAGCCAGGTGCAGGTGGCTCACACCTGTAATCCTAGCTATTCAGGAGGCTGACATTAGGAGATCATGGCTTGAGGTCAGTCCTGGGGGAAAAGTTTGTAAGACTCCATCCCAATCAATAGCTAGGTACAGTGGCATGTGCCTGTAATCCCAAGCTTAGTGGGGAGGCTGAGATCAGGAGCATTGTGGTTCCAGAACAACCTGGGCAAAAACTTCATGAGATCCCCATCTAACAGAACAAAGCTGGGTGGGGTGGTGCATATCTGTCATCCCAATAATGGAGGGAAACATGAAATAGGTCAGTCAGGGTAAAAAGGGATGGAGTAAAAGGAGGAGTGGTTCAATTGATAAAGCACCTGCCTAGCAAGCATGAATCCCTGAGTTCAAACCACACTATCACCCCTCCAAAAAATTTTAGTTGTTATTACTATGACATATGGATCAGTTTTCTAAGGCTGCTAGTAACAAATCACATGAACTATGTGGCTTATAACAGCAGTGGACTCTCAGTATTCTGGGGTCAGAAGTCCCAAATCAAGGAGTCAGCAGGGCCACTTCTCTGCCAAGGCTCCAGGGGAGAACTTGCCTTGTCTCTTCTAGTTTCTGGTGGCTCTAAGGAATTCACTGGCTTTTGGCTGACTCTGTCTTAAAATGTCCTTATCTTCTTCTGTTGGTCCCTCTTCAGTGTGTCTGTTGTAAGGACATCTGCCATTGGACTTAGAGGCCTGCTGGAATAACTCAGGAGGATCTCATCTGGAGATCCTTAACTTCTTCAAAGGTTCTTTTTGACATAGGATCACTTTCACAGGTTCTGAAGTTCAGAAAGTGAACACATCTTTTTGAGGGCCATGATTCAATTCACTATACAGCACTGTTATAGGACCTCTTTCCCCCCTTTCAAATAGATTGAGCTAACCCAATTCTAATTCTTACAGTGTTGATGTGAAGGAGAAATATGGATACATAAACTCCAGCAACCCAGTGAAAAATACAAGAAATGATATGAAGGAGATAGGGAGGAGAGAGAAAGTGAAAGTAAGAGAAACTTTTCATGGAATAAAAGTCTAAATAGAACTTGGGAAGTGGGTAGAATTTCAGTACTTTGATTTGTATTTAACAGGAGTAAGAATTAACCTTCTTGGTTTGCTGTGAGCATCTATGAGACAGAACCAATGTAAAGTAATGAACACATGGTCTGGGATATAGTAAATGTTTAATTGCTGTTTGTAATAAGCATTGTTATAAATATTGCTTTTCCAAACCCTATCAAATAAATTATGGAAATTACTACTAATATTCCTTTTCTTACGCGGAGTTTATACTCATTACACTTTAAATGCTTCCCTCACTTTTTGCTTAACACATAGTGATTTTGACAAATCTTGCTGAAAGTTGCCAAAGGGTTCTACATGTGAGATAAACAGAGACGATGTTATTTATGCTAGAACATTCTGCCATCTGCAGGTAACCAAGGACTGTTGCAATTTTCACAAAGACTAGCTGCATCTGTTAACATTAATTAAGTGGTTTTTGATGCATGGGCCCTTGCCCCGAATCTATGAGGGCTCAAAACATACTTGCAGCCTTCCCGCTAATTAACGCAGTCATGCCTGGGTACGCGAGGGGGAGTGATTCCAGTACTTGGGAACCAAAATTAATACTCAAGTCTCTTATATACAATACTGTGATATTTTCATATAACTTCCCATACTCTTTAAATAATTTCTGGATTACATATACCTAATGCCATGTAAATGTTATACAAATATTTTTTATATTATATTGTTTAGGAAATACTGACGAGAAAAGTCCATGCATGTTTAGTATAGAGCAATTATTTTTCTCTAATACTCTCGATCTGCATTTGGTTCAATCCAGGGATGCATAATCCACAGACAGAAAGGACCCCATGTTATCAGCAGTTGTCAGTCAGAAACATTGCTTAAGATAGAAAGTTCGAAGATCTTTATGGTTTACTCCCATGCTCCTGTGTTTTGAATTTCAGAACAAGCTCACAAATTCTGCTTGCAATAGATTTTTGTTTTTGATCTTCGAATTCAGTGGTTTCCACAGTGTTATTCTTGGATCAACAGCAGAATTTGGGACCTTGTTGGTAATGCATGGGTCATGGCTCAGCCTCATGAATCACATGCTTCTGGCAGGGCTCAGCAAACTTTGTTTTAGAAGCATTGCTGTGTGCTTCTGCTGTTCATGGAGGTCCAAGAACTACTGGAGAGCATCTTGGAAGCAAGGGTCTCCAGTGGGGGGAGGGGAGAATATGGCAGAGCCGGGTGCTTATAGTAGTGAAAGGAGAAGGACCAACCAATAAGAAAAGTCTGACCTAACTGCATGGCTTCATAAATCAGCAGACAGAAAATATGTGTATCCCATGTATTAGCAGCACTAATTTCATTGCCCTCTTTCTCCCCACCTTCCTCTCCCCTTGCACATGCTCAGTAAGCCTTCTTCCACTTGAGCTACACTCCTAGCACTTTTATTTTGCTTTTGCTTTTGAGTTCTTCCTAGTTTTTCTGGGTTGGACTCAAACTTATACCCTCTAGTCTCCATCTCCCAAGTAGCTGGGGTTACAGGCATGTCCCACAAAGCTTCTCCTGGAGCTGGAGAATTATATATTTTCCATCAAGACTTTAAAATAAAGATGATGCTGAGTTACATTGTTTCTACTTTCTCTCATATTAAAATCATTTCTGAGATTAAACTAAATCTCAAGTAAATTTTTAAATGCACATATCCAGAACACAAACTGAACAGCTCTTAGAGCTAAAAGATGCACTATTTCCTCTTACCTTATATGAAATCAGATGAGAGAATATTTATTCTTGTTGCAAATCAAGATAGAAATAACATCAGGTCCTTATGTCAGAGGCTCAGACGTTTTCATACTATGAATTAATACATTTGGATTCTTAAATCTCTGGCTAAAAAATACCATAAGGATGATAAAATGTTTATGTCACTGGAGGAAGGATGAGGAGGCTCCCACAGCTTCCCAGTTTCCACACAAAATCACAGGTCCTTGAGATCCACAGACATGAAAAGCATTTCAAGGTGTCTCACAACAAGGAGTCTCACAAGGTGAAAGTTTTAGGAAGAATTTACTTGCCTTTATTTCCTTGTTTTAAATATTTATTAAAATAGTATAATTTCCCAGTCTCCTCACCTATCTATCTGGTTCAGTTTAGAACATATATGGAAAGCGAGAGAAAACATGAAGCTAGTCATATTAATAATAAAAAAAAAAACAACTGATGAGAATATTTCTACCACCTGGCAACTCCTGTGGGAAGACAACAGAACTCAACTTAGTTCTACTTATTTGACTTCTCCCTCCAAAGGCAGAAGAGTGAGGACAGAAGTTAGGGCTCCTGGAGTCAGAATCCTATCTCCATCCTGATTGCTGACTGGGAGACTAGAGCTGCCTGCTCATCGTACCTTCCTGGACCTCCGTTTTCTCACCTGCAAGGTGTGGATAACAACACACAAGCCCCCTCCTGGGATGCTCTTGAGAATTGGTCAGGCAATGGTTCTAGAATGTGGTTGCATAATGGAATCACCTGGAGAGCTTTAAAAATGACTTCAAGATTATCCAAGTGAAGGGTTTAGGGTAATGCTTGCCCTATCATAAGCATGAGATCCACATTAGAAATTATTATTGCTTTACGTAGGGTAGCTTACTAAATGGTGTTTTTGGCCCACGTGCACGTTTGTCACCTGAAAAATGTTCATACTCCACTTGAGGAATTCTGAGGTGTTTGACATGGCCTGGAAACCTCAGCATACTTTTCAGTCTTCCTAGGTAACTCTGATGTGGGGCCAACGTGAGGAACAGAATTGCTATGCTATTTATGAGTACAATAGAGGTCTTCCACGTAACTCCACAATCTCCTAAGGCAGACCAAATCAAGCTGAAGGGTAGTAACAATAGCCTAACACATGGGTATTAACAAATATGTTAGATCTATGCTAGGCATTGCGTAGGTATAGACAATAACACTGTAAGATGGTGCCATTTACTATAATTGGTACAGTAAACTACTGTATCCATTAGCTTAATAAGAACTCAAAGTGTTCCTCACTTCATGGCATACATTGTGGGGTTATAGACAAGTAAAGTTTTCTGTATATTTGAGGCTGAGGGTAGACACCAGTGTCTCATGCCTGTAATCGTAGCTATTCAGGAGGCAGAGATCAGGAGGATCTCAGTTTGGAGTGTGAGATCCTAGCTCAAAAACAGCCAACAAACAAAGGGCTGATGGAGTGGCTCGTGTGTTAAAGACACTTGTCTTGCAAGCATGAGACCATGAGTTCCAACACCAGTTAGTACTGCAAAAAAAAAAAAAATTGAGACTAAGACATCTAAATTTCTAAAGGTACTAAGAGAGGAGAAGCCAGAAGTGGGGGTTTTTGAGACAGATTAGAGAAAAGTGTCTCTCCCTGGGGCACTGGGGTAGGAGTTAAGTACTGTTAGTATTAAATACTGTTAAGTCACTGCTAATATTAGTCTTTATTGTAAGCACCCCTTTTAATGTTTATTTTTCTTTTAAATAAGTTAAGATGTTGGGGGCCTAGGCAAGTTGATTGCCTAATTAACAGCTGTTTGGTCCTTTCCTTATGCAAGGAAGACTTGAGTAGCGAGCTGTCCACAAAGAGCCATTTACTGGCAATTGGCCAGACTGCCCTCAAGGCAGCCCAGCTGTTTTGGACAGTTTACAATCACTCTGAGGACACTCCAGCAGCTGAAGAGGACCACTACAATCATGGCTGAAGACATGCTCCAGACAACCTGTGTTGACTTCCAAGCAGCACCTAAGCAAGATAAGCTGGAGTGAACTCCAGGTGGCCCTGTAGCCATTTTCATCTGGGTCAGAGGAAGAGCACTTCCCCTGGCACCTCAGCAGAAGTCTGGGTGCAAACACACTCCTTCATTTGAAAGAAGGTCTGTTGTGATTTGTGCAAATACCCTTGCCGCATATATATATATATATATATATATACATATTCATATATAAATGTTCAAGTAATATATGTGTATATGCACAATGTATATATACAAATGTTCAGATAATATGTATATGTGTATATTATATATATACACACACACAAACGTTCAAGTAAGTAGGTGTTCAATAAAATGTATACATTAATAAAATGCATGGTGTGCCAGGACTGAATTCTTTTCTTTTTTTAATTCTTTTATTCTGTCTTTTCTTTATTAGTACATATTAACTGTACAAATTAATGGGTTTAATATAAATTAGTCCAGCCATTTTGGAAATCAGTATGGAGTTTCCTTGAAAAACTAAAAGCAGAATACTGTACCATTCAGGTTTACCACTCTGGGGTTTATACTGGAAGGAACCAAGTCAGCATACAATGGAGACACCAGGTCTGAATCCTCACCCTTTTCAAGCCATCAGGTAGCTCCCAGGTGAATTCAGTTGTTATAGACAGGCACATTTTCCCTGGGAGAATCAGGACTTGGTAGGAAGACATTTGAGTGGGGAGGGTGACTGGATTTGGACAAGATGAGGTGAGAGAAAGCAAAGAGATAGTGACTGGGCAAAGATCCAAGATGAGGAAATAGGATATGTAGTAATCTTCTGGAACTGAAAGCTAGAACTAATGTCAGAGGATGCCAGGAAATCAGGAAGCAAAAGCAAGTGTGGGTCAGAGCGAGGATTTCTGCATTTTTAGATGCTTGGTACAGAACACTGGGGAGTCTTGGTGAGTTTTGGAGCAGGGGAAGACATAATAAGGGAAATGACTGCATTTTAAAATACATTGAGCAACGGTGAATTTTCATACCTTTAATTAAACCATAGAATCTTTTGACTATAGAGATTTTAGAGTTTATTTGTACATCAGTTTCAGACTTGTAGACTTTGGACTAGTTGCATGCAAAAATACGTTTGACTTGATTTGGACTCCATGATTTGTCTTGTTTGTTCCTGTGTCTCTTGGTTTTTTAGTTTGAACCTATTCTCTGTGGTTTGTAGATTCTTGTCCTGGTATATCTACTGAGCTTGTGAAATGGCCAGGTGGTACAATAGACAAGAAGAATCTTCTATTTAAATAAACTCAAAGCAAAATTGTTGCCAAAAGAAGCATATTATTGGCTATTTTTCATTCTCTCCTAAGTCATTTTTTAAAAGAAGTTCTCACATGCATTTCAACTGAGGACTATCTCAAAAACCAGAAGGTTCAAGCTTAGAAATTGACCATGGGTTTTCTGAGTAGCCTCCTGTCATTGATCACTGGCTATCTTTTAGGATGATGAACCTTGTAATAGTGCAGTGCACAGATTTCCCCTGCTGGTTTGAGATGAGCCCAATTGACTAATATTGACAACTTCTCATTCCCCAAGAAAGGGCCGGCATTTGCATAAGAATTTCCTCTGTTTATGAAGATAGAAAGCATGGAAGAGTTAGCATAAACAGGATGAAATGAATTTTTTTTGGTTGTCTCCATTACTGGGTCTTTACCACACCTTGTTCTCTTCCTGCTCTTAAATAAGCCCTAGACTAATTGGTTGGAATTTTCATGGAACCCTTCATTTCAGAGTACAAAGTACTTTGAAGGGGGGGAAATAATAGTTCACATTTTAAGCACAATCTTAATGATTTTTCCATGGTCAGGGATTGAAAACCCACAAGTTAGTTATTTATGTGGAACAAAGTTAAATGTTATATATCCGGTTCCTCAATTTAGGCACCGTTGTTATTTTGGGCCAGCTAACCTTTGTTCTGGGGACTTGTGCTATGTAGGATGTTTTACACCATTACTGTTCTCTATCCACTAAGTACTAGTAGCACCAACACACTGAGTCACAACAGCTAAAACTAGTTCCAGTCATTGCTAAACGTCCCTGAGGGCCACCATCTCCTAAGACTGAAAATCACTGTTTGATATCATTGCTAATTTTGGTAACTTTTCACCCCAACCTTTCTCACAGTACAGTTGAGAGAGATATAAAATCTAGTAATAAGTGAATTAAAATAATAAAATCAGATGTGTTCTTTTTAATTAAAAGTTTAAAAGCATTAAAATGAACTTTCCAAAAGTTTTAACTAGATGAGAAAAGTTATTAAAAAGATCAGTAAATAATCAGAGGAGCTGAAAAGAACAAGGAAGGATAAAGAAAATACTCTGAAACTTGGAAATTATGTTCCTCTTTAAAGAAAATAATGGTTATTTTTAATGTAACTTCGGTAGTAAGGCAGCGTGAGTAATAGTGCAGCTTTTCTTCTTTGCTCAGAATAATTACTGAGGAAGATCTAAACATTACATCTACTAAAGTTTGAAAGCTTAATATAGGAACTGGTAACTAATAAGATGCAACAGAAAACATAAAAGTGACTAAGGTTATGTACATTTTTCTTCTAAAATGATTGTTTCTGGAATAAGCAAAATGAAATTCATCTCCAATCTCTTGTGACTATTAAAGGGGAGGGAGTGGAAAGAAATAGTTTAGATTCTCATTTTCTCTGTTTCATACTGTTTTAATGCACAGTTGTTGCATTTTAAGCACAAATTATAATTTTCACATAGTCTATAAATTTAGGCTAGGGTGTGAAAATGAATGATTACAAAAGCAGGGCACTGTCACATTGACAGAATTTTGGAGAACACCTTGTCCAGTGGTTCTTGACCTCAGTGGATTTCAAATACCTTGTCAACATTAAAAACAATACTGATGTCCGAGATATACTGAAAGATACTCTGGTTTAATTGGTCTATGGAAGGTGATTTTAAAATACACCTCAGGTGAAGCTAACATTCACCACGGTGAAGAAGCTCTGTGTCTACTAGACCACAGATTCCAAACTTAAACCTTTCCAGAGATGGAGAAATTAATTCAGTTAATGAGATAGTCCCAATGTAAGACAGTAGGACCTGGTGAGGACTTTGGTGAGTTGGAGAACGAATGTCCCAAAACCCTTTTTGCTTCTCAGTTATTGCTACATAGAAATGTTGCCCTAATTTTTGTTAGATGTCAGACATACAGGAATTTTAGAGAAATTTCTCCACATTTTTGAACACGACAAGGGGCCAAATGAAGTATGTCTGTGGGCTACCAGCTTTTCAATCTAAACCGAGTCCAATTTGTTTATTTTACAAATGAGGAAACTGAGAACCAGACATGACCCAATTGTTCACGATGACATAGTGACAGAATGGAGATGGGATCCAGAACCTTACTCTAATTGCTGTGTTTTGTTCCCCCCCAAACTGTTCCACATTGATGTACTGCAATCCATCATTACATTGACTAGTTAAGTGCTCACAGTATACCAGACACCATGTTAAGTAAAATCCACTTACACTTCTCAGTGAACCAGAGGAATAGGGACCAAAATTATCCCAATTTTACAGGTAAGGAAAGAAAAGTTAAGAGACATCAACCCACATGGTCCAGTACAGCCTGATATTGAATTCAAGTTGACCGGATTGCAAAGCTTGTGCTGTTAAATCTTTACACTGTGCCCTCCTTGAAGTTTCTTTCCACGTTGTGCAAATTGTCTCTTTTGACTCCAGGTTGAAGATGCACAAAGGTGGAATCCTTGAGGAATAAATGAAGGCTGAATCAAGCAGTGTTCTCCCCATGCTTACCCATCTTTGATATTTATGATAGAACTTGATCCTGTTTGAGGCATGAGGTCAGCTCTTTATCAAGTCTATTGGAAGCCCAGAAAAAAGTAAAGTGCTAATCAAATTCATTATAAGACCCTGCCAGGCTTGCCATGGCTATGCACAGTTGGCCTGTTTCAGAAGAGAAGAGATACATTGAACTTGGGCCTCCTTGTTCCTTTCTGTTCTCACAGTCAGTCCATGTGCAAAGACACAGGCTTCCACTAAAAGACAGGGCTGCTTCACAACGTAAAATAAGTTGTTTAAGAAGAAGGAAGAACAATGAAGAAAGTTGACCATTAAAAGCAAGTCAGCTTGAGGGGAACAGGTACTAGAGAAAAGGTTAGATCAAAAAGAATTAACCTAGAAGGTAACACCCACGCACAGGAAATCAATGTGAGTCAATGCCCTGTATAGCTATCCTTATCTCAACCAGCAAAACCCCTTGTTCCTTCCTATTAATGCTTATACTGTCTCTACAACAAAATTAGAGATAAGGGGAAAATAGTTTCTGCTGGGTATTGATGGGGGGGAGCGGGAGGGGGTGGAGTGGGTGGTAAGGGAGGGGGTGGGGGCAGGGGGGAGAAATGAACCAAGCCTTGTATGCACATATGAATAATAAAAGAAAAAAAAAAAAGAAAAAAAAAAAAAAGCAAGTCAGAATTCTTGAGCATGTTTGCATAACTACCTTAGTCATTACTTCTCTGTCTACTTTTGGGTTCCAAGACAACACAATTCTAAAGATTGACAGTCCTTCAGACTATTTCCTAAATTTACTTTTTTTTTGTGGTACCCAGGGCCTCACACTTGCTTGTCAAGTGCTCTACCATTTGATCCACACCCCAGGATTGAAAATTTTTGGAAATAAAAATTATATCCATATTGAACATGTACAAACCATTTTTCATTATTCCTCAAACAACATAGTATACCAAGTATATATAATTTATAGTAGGTATATAAGTAATCTAGAGATGATTTAAAGAGTAAAGTGATGTTTAGGTGTAGTTTTTAAGCAAATATCACTCTATTTTATACAAGGGATTTGAGAATCAGCAGATTTCGGAATCTGAGGGGGCTCCTGGAAACAATCCCTCAGAGACACTAAGGGGTGATAATTCATGTTGTCTACAAAGTTATAGTACTCAACAATTATTGCTATGAGTTTAAAAGGCTATTATACATTTTCAATAATTTTTGTTTTATCAGAAATTTAGATTAGTGTTAGGAAAAAAGTTAGAAAATAAAGAGATAAGACAGGTCCTGTCTAGGAATTCAACTATGATATATTATATCATATTATATATGATATATTATAAGAACTTTTTCAGATGTCACAGTGTACCCCCAGTGCAACAATAATATAAAAAAGAAAATAAAGAGATAAAAGCCACCTCCCCAATAGCCATTTGTCATTCTTTCACTCCAGACAAATCTGCCATTATCATTTTGGAGTGTTCCGTCTATATTTTTACGTACATGTAAGTGACTTTCTTTGTTTAGCTTATGTGGGGTCATGCAGGGAATAGTGCTCTATGACTTGCCTTGTTCTCCATTCACATGGTGAAAAATGGACCAGAGGTATTCAAGTGCTTCTCTGCCTGTGTCTCCTTCTTAGTGAGGAAGTGAGTGGTAGCCACTGTGTTTGGGATGGGGTTATATATACTCAAAGCATGCAGTCCACAGGTGAGCTGTGGTGACAAGGATAGGGAGGCTGAGTTCTGGAGACAACACACAATGAATAATCACTCCCTGCCCTGTGTACTTCGGTAGAAATGAGAGACGTTTAGACTAAACTTACCCTTATATCTTGGAATACAGATTGCAGTTAAATCAATAACTGACTTGACATCTAAGTTGACAAAGAGTAACCAGTTTCACTGTTATTTATGTTTATTTTGAGTCTCTTAAACTTCTCTCTGGTAAATAAGCTCACAGTACCTTCTCTCTCAGAGTTACTCACAATTCATCCACCCATCAGTTCATCCACTCATCCACTCAACAGTCGTGTTCAACAGTCACATTGAATATCAACAATATGGCAGGCACTGGGGAGATAACAAGGGCAAGGCCTGGTTCCAGGAAGGCTGTGGTCCTGTGTGGGAGAAAGAGAAGGTAGCAGTCAATTATATAGGGTCATCAGAGGTATGTTAAGAGGGGAACTGGCTGCTATGTGAGGAGAAAGGTGGGAAGCTAAAACAGACACAGGTGCTCAGCAGGAAACTATCAGTCATTTTCCTTAAGCCATCTACAAAATATTTTGAGAGACACTAATATCATCATTAAATAAGCCTTTGGAGTCAGATATGAATTCAGCTATGTATGAATAGTTGAAACTTCATCACAATGGAATCATACCTCTAGTGCAATTTTTAATAGGAATACATCTTGTCATCCATCTGACTGAAGTGCTCTGGAGTATGCTCCATGAATAAAGTCCCTTGGGTTCCCCAAAATACCCAATGTTGCCTATAATCTCAGGTGTCCTATTGTGATTACCTTTAGGACACTACCTGTGTTTCTCGTCAGCAAAAATATTCAACTAATGAGAGTCATTGCCTTCAGTCTCAGAGCAGTAACTTTTTCCCAAGACCTTGTGCCTGAGAGGGCTGTAGTCAACAAATGAATATTTCTGCATGGGAAGATGGGTGGTTGGCAATTTGAGCTTAAAGTAAGGAGTTCCTATGTCAGTCTCTTGAATGAACGAACTGAGTAGCTTTTGAGCTGCATTTCCCCCTCAAAAGTGATTCCTTGAAATTCCATCTTTACCATCTTTACTGCTTCATTGCTCATGAAATGGCATGTCCCCAAAGGCAGACTCTTGGCATTTTTCTTACTTGTTTCTGAAGAAATTAAAGAATGCAAATTTGTTCTGGTGAAAGGCCCCTGAATGTCTTAACAGAACATGGAAACATTTCTTTCTAACATACTTCCAAATTTATAATTGTCAGTTATAGTGGAAGTTCATTTCCTAGGTATCATAATTCTCTCTCTTGACAACTTTGTGGATAGGTCCCTTAAAAAAATATCTCTGGTAACACTGTGCATGCAGAGACATGGAGCAAAAAAGAAAGGAGAGGGAGAAAAAAGGGAGAGAAAATGATAAAGCAGCTGTGACTTGTAAGAGAAAGGTCAAAGATTCAGAACTGTAGGAATTTTTTCATTTTTGAAAGTCTGGAAAGAGTTCAAACTGATGTACATCAGAGACATTTTGGGAAGGAAATCTTGCCTCAGTAAAATGGTGAGTCTCACTGGAATGGTCTCAAAGATTTCTGCTTCTGAGGGAAATCTGTGTAATACTCTATGAATTAAGAACAGAAAGTTTGTGTACCTTGAACAAGGTATTTGAGAAAGGAAATGGGGATTTTATATATGCAGGCAACCTGATTTCAGAGCCTGGGTGTCTAATGTGAGTCAACTAAATGGATCAACGTGCTAAGTACTTTTTAATTTTCTTATCTATTTTTGGCAGTGCTAGAGTTTGAACTCAGGGTTTCACACTTGCTAGGCAGGTGCTCTGCCACTTGACCCACACCCCTAGCCTTTTTGCTCTAGTTATTTTGGAGATAGGGTCTTGTTTTTTGCTCAGTCTGGCCTGGACTACAATTCTCCTATATTACACTTCCCACCATAACTGGGATGATAGGTGCACACACCATGCCTAGCTCTTCTCTGCTGAGACAAAGTCTCATGAATTTTTTTGTCCAGGTTGGGCTCAAACTGTGATTTTATTAATCTCTGGCTCTTGAATAGCTAGGATTACAGGGGTTTGCCACAGGTGCACGGCTGGTCAGTATTTAAATACATGATTTTATTTCTCATTGAGGGTATCTTAGTCCATTTGGTTTGTTATAACTAATACTGTAAACTGGGTGTCACAATAGAAATTTGTTTCTCATTATTCTGGTGCTGAGAAGTCCAAGATTAAAGTACAAAATGATTCATAGATGGCACTTTCTCATTGTGTCTTCAGATAGTAGAAGGGGCAAGGCTGCTTTTCTGAGGCAGCTTTTATTAGGGTACTCACTCTACTTTTGAAGGCTCTGTCAGTCATGATCTAATTATGTCCCAAGGGCTGTATTTATGCTACCATCACCTTAGGGATTAGGTGAAACACTTGGATTTGTGGGGACAGAAACATTCAGATCACAGCAAGGTGATAGTAGTGTTTTAAGATTTGTAGGTATGTAAACTAAGAATCAATGTGTTTATTTGCTAAGGACAAAAGGCTAATAAAATATAGCCCAATATTTAAATTTAAATCTGAAGTTATATCATTTAAACTTCATCTAGGCTTCAGATATACTTTGTAAAAATAAATGTTAGCTACAAGTTATAGAGCTCCTATTTAAGTTTAATCATTTAATCCTCAGTGCCACATATTTTTTCCCTATTTTAAAGTTAAGGGTTGAAGACCTTGAAATGCTGAAGGTCTCCCAGATAGCAAGAAGGAGAGCATAGAGGATCCACATCCATCCAACCTTGAAGCCCAAACTCTTATTCTGCACATTTTTGCTGATTTTCTTCTGTTGTGTTCAGCTTGCTTCTCCACTGAGCTTGGGTTTATACTCTAATTCCTAAGCATCAGTAACACAGCTGTCATATCAGAACGTTAACAGAAGGTGAAACTGAGCTGCCAGTGCTTGCAAACTTCTCTAGAGTTCAAATTAGGAGAGAATCTTAGAGAAGTTTCAACAGATCTGGTTCCTCTTTCCTTTTCTTTTTCATTTTGTCATCTGGGTCCTTCCTTGGTGAATACAAGCTTGAGTGGAGATATTTGCCATGACTCTGAGCTGGAAATAAAAGAACTTAAGGTTCTTCTTGAATCAGTGAACCCCCAAAACAGAATTTTTAAGACTCATATACGACGATATACCAGAGAGGCTAGAATATGCCAAACTACATATTATGGCACCTTAAATCTTTTGTATTTCAAAGGCCATCAGAATAGCCTGTCGATTAGAGCAAAACAAGCTGTTTTAGGCCTATCCTAATATAGCAGGGTGTTTCAACAGAGAAGGCGAGAGATGAGTGTTTATGAGATTCTGCATGGTCTTATAAGGTAGAGAATGTTTTATGATCTCTTAATTTTTATTGGTGGGTACAGAAATAAGAAGGTCTTGAATTAAATTTTAATGAGGAAATCCTGCATCTTGATAAGTAAGTCATTTCAACTGGTAGGCAATCCTGGCTCCCAATAGGAAATATTTCCTTCCAAATAGGAAGTTACCTATTTTTGCTTGTTCTCAGTACCAGTTAATCTATGCCTGGCAAGACATGGCCTTCCCAGAATTGTTTTGCCAGGTACAGGAAATTAGGCTATCAGCTTTCAAAAAGAAAATATAATGAAAGTTCAAAAGTAGACCGAAGTCCTCTTGTTGATGTCGGCCAAGGCGTCTATGGATATAAAGCAAATCCGTCCTTCAATAATTATGCGATAATCAGGAAAATCCCAATTTGTCTATTCTTTCCCCAAGTACTGTGATCAGGCATATAGTTCCTCCAAATGTCCAGAGGTGATTTTTCCATTCTGCTGAATGTAGCGATTATAAGGTAAAGAGATTGGTCTGCATAAGAATTAGTCAAGGAACCTCTGAAACGTGCAAATTCTGGACACAGACTAGGTAAGGCTGTGAGTAGGACCAAGAGACTCCAAATGTTAAAGAGGCATCTTCCTATCACCACCCTCACCATCACCATGACTGCCTCCGTTATCATGTAATGTTCCTGTAGTGGTCCTAGTCTCACATTGGAGAAACCCTGGAAACCTGGGGTTTTCTTGACTAATGGAGCATATGGAACCACCACCAGCAATTGGTAGGTGATCTCTGTTCCTTTTGGAGGTTTTCATCGTTCTATTAACATCTCTGAGCCTTACAACCTAGAAATATGATGAGGAACTAATTGGGTTTGCCTTAGTTCTCTGGTAATGTTTCAGAACCTACTGAATTTATTTAAAGGGGCAATTCATTTTGTTTATTAAGTTATTTCTCTTCTTCTTTCCAACTCTCTGATAATTCAGTGGAAGATTGTCATACTTGGGATGAACAGTAATGGGAATCATTTTTACATTTTCATATTTGTGGGAATACAATCTTCCTCCTTTTTTTTGGATTAGTTTAGAAGATAATACTGTAGAGAAATATAAAGAAGCAAGTAAAAGACATCTAAAACTCTGCCTTTTAGGAATCTTAACATTTGTTTAAGATTTTGTCTCTATAGCCACAATATTTTTATGAAACTTGAATTATACTTTTTGCTTCAAGAAACTTACTATGTCATGAACATTGTTTATATAAAAATTGAAAGCTTAAGTAGTTTTCATTTTTTATTATGAGCAAAATGCTCAGGGAATATATTTGTATACACATTTTGGCACACTTCAATAATTGCTTATATTAAGTAACTGTGAGTAGAATTATTGGGCCATAGGTAAGATTTAGATACATATTATCAAATTTTCCTCAGGGAAGTCATAATTGTCTGTTTTCCTTATCCTCAGATGTCATCTACTCAAAGAAACCTCTTATGATCTTATCATCCCAAGTAAAATGATATCACCTCCACTGTACACACTTTGGCCTGTTAATTTGCTCTTTGTTTCACTGCTTGACATAACAAGTATTTATGTTCTCCTGCCCCAGTAGACTATAAGCTCTATGAGTGCTTTTTATTAACTGCTGTGTCTCTGTCTCTTACAACAGTACCTGGAATAGGGTCCTCAATAAACCCTACTGGCTGAATTAATGACCCATTTCTAACACAAGATAGTACCTTTTTTCTTTGGTAGAGAGAATTCCAGTTGAATAACAACATATTATGCAGTTATATGAGGGCAACTTAGCCAATTAGTGTATTCTGTTATCTCTCTTCCATCTGTTCAGCCACCTCTTCTTCAAATATCCCAGATTTGCTTACTTTAACTATAAAAACATTACTACCATCAGAATGGCAGCATTTGTCTCACCCATGTAGTGGTTAAACCCTTCGATATGGGGTTGGCAAACGTTTTCTCTAAAGAGCCAGATAATACATATCTTAGGCTTTCTTTGGTATAAAATTTTGGTCACAACTACTTAACTGTACTATGATAGCACTCAATTAGCCATAGACAGTAGGCAAACAATTGGCTGTGACTGTGTTCTAATAAAACTTTACTTATAAAAGCAGGTGGTAGCCTGGATTTAGCTCACAGGTTCCAGTCTGCTGACTGCTGCTTTAGAATCATAATCTCAGTTTCCATTAACTCAGTTTTACATAGCATCTAGAACAGCTCTGTCCAATAAAAGTGTCATGTAACCACAGATGTGGTGCAAATATGTAACTTAAAATTTTCTTGTAACCACATTACAAATAGTAAAAGAGAAACAGGTAAGATTAATTTCAATAATAATTTTTATTTAGCCACATAGAAATAAATAGCTTTGCAACATGTATTCAGCACAAAAATCATTATTTGTGAAAGATTTAAATTTTCACATGAAGTGTTTAAGATCTGGTGTGTATTTTTTATTTTGAGTGCTTACAGATTCTGCACAGCCATACTTCAGAAGCTCAGTGGCCATATTGGGTAGTGGCTACTGTGTTGGAAATATCTGGATCAGGCTTTTCTAACCTTGACACTATTGACATTTGAACAGGACCATACTTGGTGGGGGTCTGTACAATTCATGAGAGAATGTTTAGCAGACATCTCTTGCCCTTACCCAATAGATATCAGTGGCACTTTTCCAACTGTAACAATAAAAACTTTCTCCAGACTTTGCTAAATTGTTCTTGAAGGATAAAACTGCCTCAGTCAAGAACCATTGATCTAGAATAAGCATTATATATATATATTTTCTTTTATTCATATGTGCATACAATGTTTGGGTCATTTCTTCCCCCTTCCCCCATTCCTTCTCTTCCCTCCCACCACCTCCCTCTCTCCCTCTACCCCCCTTGCTACCAGGCAGAAAGTATTTTGCCCTTATCTCTGATTTTGTTGAAGAGAGAGTATAAGCAATAATAGGAAAGAACAAGGGTTTTTGCTGGTTGAGATAAGGATAGCTATACAGGGAGTTGACTCACATTGATTTCCTGTGTGTGGGTGTTACCTTCTAGGTTAATTCTTCTTGATCTCACCTTTTCTCTAGTTCCTGGTCCCCTTTTCCTATTGGCCTCAGTTGCTTTAAGGTATCTGCTTTAGTTTCTCTGCATTGAGGGCAACAAATGCTATCTAGTTTTTTGGGTGTCTTACCTATCCTCACACCTCCCTGTGTGCTCTCTCTTTATCATCTGATCAGAGAATAAAACCAGGTCAATGAATCCCCTGGAACTGAACACAACAGTTTAGGTGCATTTCGGGTTAAGGGTAAAGGGGGAAATTCAGAATCCCTAGATTTCTATAGCTCCTCAAAGGCATTTGTGACCCAAAATAGGATAAGAATCACTTATTTAGTAGAAAGAGATGTTAAATTATATAATTGTATACATATAACCAACAGATTCATTCCAAAAATCCAAACCCAAACTTTTTTTTTCATTTTTTACTGGTTCTGGGAATTGAGGCCAGAGCTTTATACATGCCGGGAAAGTGGTCTACCACTGAGCTACATCCATATCTCCAAATACAAACTTTTTTTCCTGCGTTCTTTCCTAATGAAATCCATTTTTATGGTGAGTCTAAAAACTTCAATGCTCTTAAACTGTACCTTTGCTGTCCTGACTTGTTGGTTTTGAATTTCATTTCTGGCATTCCTTAGCAAGAAAATCTCTGAAGAAGTAGGTTCTAGACATAATACAGCAACAGTGGAGAGGTGTTACACGTAACATCTCAGCAGCAGGAAAATCATTATGATTGAACTATGTTGGCAAGACAGAAAGGAAATGAGACTGGGAGTCAAGAACATATCCTGTTTACAGTTACGCGACTGAGGCTGAGTGAGACAGGCCCTTGTACTTTTTCAAACTGAATTGGGAAGTGAAAGAGATAATTGATGTAGAGAGTATTGAGGTTATTTTCATCAGCTGTTCTGATCGACTCTTGAAACTCTGCTTATTGCTTATATCTATCTGCAAACACAGACGAGAAGTCCAACTATCTGAAACACAGACTGGAGAAGTCCAACTATGATGAGGTTAATGAAAATAAACTATAATTAGCTTTTCCCATTTCTTCTAGATGCTATAAAATATTAGAAAGAGTTGATAAAATCATTAGGCTACAAACTACCGCTAGTGGATGCGGGCATCCACAAAGAGTGGTCTTCAACCATCAGTCTATCTCGGAGGTGATTATCATTCTAATGATGTACTCCTCTCCAAATTTGCCATGCAGAGTCAGGGGAGCCCATATTCTCTTCATGGAGTTAAAATTTATGTGCTTTGAGTCTGGTTCCACTGAGGATTATGTGGAAACCTCTAAGTATCAACCTTAATTAAAATAAAATACTTACCTCAATCTAATAGGTAAGTTTTTGTGTTCAAACTCACTTTCTTGTTTAGTTACATAAAAATATTCTACTCTTTTCTCATACTCCCAGAGGGGGGCTGAACCATCATGGTCCATATTTCACATTCAGGAAGGGCTTAGACCTTTGATGTTATATAATTTTAGGCTTCTGATATTATCATATCTCAATGAATTTATACAATTAGAGAGATATACTAATTGGATTCATTTTGCATTTGTGACCTTGAATTGGACTACACTTCTCTTAGCTTACTTGAACTATATCACTAGAAATCATCTTATGATTAAGGTATTCATGGTGCTTTATGTTAGGAGTGTTAATAGAAAATATAAGTTAATTTTGGAAATATGAAAATATGCCACAATTCTGAACCCTGAAATAGAAGACACTGAATTTTACTTGATGAAAACCTCTATCAAATTTGGCCACGGGAGGGCACCAGTCAACAATATTACACACGAACCATTGCTGAGTTCTTAAGCTTGTTCCTCAAAACTTGTCTGAGGACTCTAAAGTCCTTTTTCACAGATTAAATTGGAGCTGCTTTATCCTTTCATTATTCAGAATTTCAAGAACCAATTTCTTAGAATAATTGGAAGTCACAATATTTCATACTCATTTCTGGAATCAATAGTTTTAACCCAGTTCACATTAACCTAGGAGGTTTATTCTCAAAAGATGTGACAGGGGAATATTTACACATTTCATTTAACAAATATTGTTTATTGTACGTGTAGATCTGCATGTTCTGGATACCTAAAATATTGAGTTTAGTAGCTTTTAAGTAATGACCATAAGAAATATATTAAAATGTTATTTTCAGCATGTTTGGGGAAGATTTTAATTTGAGAGAATTTGAAGTAGATATTTGAATGGACATCCCCCCCCTCAATTTTAGAGCATCTTGTATTATTCACATGCATGAATGCTCTTATAGGAACCACAAAATCGTCCTCTCTGTCTCTGCAGGACACCCCATGGTTCCCTCTTTCTGCCAAATGCTACTGAGGTAAAACTGATTGAACTAGGGAAAAAGCAAAGAAAACCTTCTTTCAGAATCCTATTTTGAACCAGAGAAATCTATTCTCTTGAGATCATCTGTTGTAGAGAAGTTAGCTTTTGGAGTTAGCCTCAAATTATACCAAGTTGCTTCTTTCTTTCTTTTACTCTGTACCTCACCCCATTTCTTAGGTGATTTTCTGCTTATGTGCTTATATTGAAATTACTATCCTTCTGCTATTTCTGTCTTCCAATCTTCTGACTTGCTAGTTTTCACTACTCAGCCCAGTCTGAACTTATGTAAAACATAGACACACTAAAACTGTACACTGGGATTATTTCATTCTCGGTTTGCCAACATTTGGATGTTAACTGACAACAGTGGCTAAAGACTGAAGACGGGGATCTGGGTATCAACTGTCAGAGGTATCCCCTACTGTGCTATTTGCACAATTTTGCTGATAATATTAGTTTTTATTATGTGAGAAATCTCTTTAAGTCTACCAGCAGGAACTTTGTCTTCAAAGAAAAAGCTTATCTATCACTCAACTATCTCACAAGGATGTTTTGACATTAAATGAATTATATTAACTAGTTGGTACCAACATAGCACCAGGCACAGATAGCTTCAATGTATGAGTTTCTTCTCTACTTCCTACTCTCATTTCCCTTTTCTGTTACAACCTAGAGCCAGATTTGATACGAACCAAACCTGTCATTTATTTCTTTCCTCCTCTTTTGTCAAGGTTGCTAGTTTTACTATATGTAATTTTTTTCTTTTAAAGTAGCATTAAAAACTATGTGATTTGGGGCAGAAATGAGCATTTGCAGAAGGAATGTGGTAACCTTTCCTGAGATGCTTTATTATCCAACAATCTCCAACATGAGAGATGTTTAATGAGAAATTGGGTTGCCATTGGCATTGTTTTTTTTAGGGAATCTGTACTGATAGGAGCTGATAATAGCACAATCCTTACCTAGTGAGTGAACTGGAGTAGGAGGACATTAAAGATTTTGGAACTTTTCTCTCAGCTAGAAAATGGAGACTAATAACCCTTAAACAGTTGGTGCTGCTATGAAGATTATGTAAAATAAAAATAAATATGCTTGATATCAATACTTTTACCATTGTTTTACCCAATTAGAAGGTTTCCAAAGGACTTCCTGGTTGTAGATATTTTATAAAATAGGTTGCCTAGAGTAATAAGCCACTGCCCCATAATGGTCTTTCATGGTGGCTTCACCAATTTCTCCTCTCCTTGGTCATCTACCTTTCTTCTATTTATACACATGCTTACTTTGATCCACCCTGACCATGCACAACTATCTACTCTCCTGCATTTTTAATTTGCTTCATATGCTCCTTTGCATTGGAAATCTATACTATTGAATTCACCTCACAAAGTCTTTCCAGTTTTTTTTTTTTTATAGACCTGGGGTTTGAAATCAGAGCTTTGAGCTTTGCAAAGCAGGCACTCTATGGCTTGAGTTGTACCTCCAGTCCTGGTCTTTTCCATTCTTTAGCCCAACTCACAACACAATTTTATGAAGAATTCTTGGGCTAGAGTAAGTAAGAGGACCTGATCTCTCCTGACTGCTTACTGATGCTTGCTGTTCTTATTACTTCCTTCTTTCTTGGTACAGCTTTCTTAGTTCTCTATAAGCAAGTTGGTTATTATACTGGGGCTAGATGATGCTAGGGAAGCATTTATCATAAGACTGAACTCCTTGAGGGTAGGGAAGTCATTTTGCCACCATACCCCATCTGCCTAACTGAATGTTTAGCACAGAGTAGTCACCCAACAAATAGTGCAGAAAGGAATAAGGGAAATACTCATCTGGTGTTACTGTAGTATTTTCATGTTATTGATTTTATGTCCCCATAAGAGATTTATAAGTTCTCTGAAGTCAAGAACCTATACAGAATATAGAATTTTTTTTGAAACAAAATTTGGGGAGAGCCCCCTCCAGATATTACATCCTACTAAGCAGAAGTATGCCACCACCTATGAAATGCCTTGCCAAAATAATTGATTTTGAAACTTAAGCCTTTGACTCTAACTGTAATTTAGAGGTGATATGAAGAACAGAGGAACATGTTAATAACACCGTTAGGCTGCAGTCAGTAAAGTCTAGACTGTGAGATTCAACAATAGATGTCAGCAAACGATAGCCTCCTACTTTCCTATTTTTGTACACTTCAAGCTTAGAATGGTTTAAAAAGAGTTTTCCATTTCTAAAAGAATGAAAAAAGTAAAGGCTACATGGTACAGATGCTTGCTTTATAGGACCAATGACTCAATTTTTAAGCAAAGAAATTGAAAATAAAAATGAGCTAAAAGACATTGAAGTCATAGATCAACTGATCACAGTGAAATGATTTTACTTGGATTCTCATGCAAAGTAACCAATCATACAATAGAAAAAGAACCATTCATATTATTTATGATGCAATTGGTGATATTAATAATATTATGGTATTATTGACAGTATTTTAAGTCTGATAATGGCTTGGGACTTGTGTTTTTAAAAAACAGTTCTTGTCTTCTAGATATACATACTTATGGATGATGTTGTGTGGGATTTTACCACAAAAATAAGGGAAGCAGGTGGTGGATTGAGTTATGGTGGCAACAAGATTACCCATGGGTTCATAATTATTGTAACTGGATGATTATTCCTGAGGTTGATTATACTCTTCTGCCCATGTGCAAATATGTTGGTAATTCTTATAATAAAAAGTTACACAGAGCCAAGACTGTAGATTGGAAGCAAGCAGTACTTCCCAGCTTTTCTATGACTCAGAAGGCAAAGAGCCAGAAGACATACTGTCTGAGAATTTGAGGTGAGTGACTGTAGAAATGCACTGAAGTTCAGTATTAGACATATAGTTTACTAGGAAAGACCCAGAGATTAGAGTTATTAGAACAAAGGGCAAGAAAGAGCATATCATTGCAGAGCCCAACTGTGGTGTGGCAAAGGAGAGGGATAACAAAAGGGCAAGAAGGAGAAATGTAGTGGGCTAAATTGGCACAATGACAGATGTTCAACAGAAAGGCAGTCTGCACTTACTTGATCTGAGAGCTGGTCCTTGAGCATGCTGGTCCTTGAGAAGTGTTCTAAGTTTCTGAATGAGAGTGCACGGTGTTATAACAGGGAGCTATCTTGGGAAGGTTGTATCTAAGCTTAATGTTTTCAGAAACATAAATCCCTACATTTTCCTTCTCTCTGGAACTTGCAGCAAATGCTGCTATGCTGTCCTGGTCAGCATCTACCTCATGCCCCAGAGTGGCCCCAGTGAAACAACTCTGAAGCAGCCTATTGCAATATATATGCAGTGGGTCTCAGGTTGGAGACACAAAGGGAGTGGAGCTTGCTCTCCCTTTAAGACTGGAGGCTCAAAGCTAGGCATGCAGGTACATGCTTGTAATCCCAGCTATCAGGAGTTGGAGATAAGAGGATCATGTTCTGAGTATGGCTTGAGCAAAAGCACAAGATCCTACCTGAAAAACAAATAAAAGCAAAAGGACTGGGGATGTGGTACAAATGGTAGAGTGCTTGCCTAGCAAGTGGGAAGGGCTGAGTTCAGTCACTAGTAGTTTCACCAGTTAATTAATCAACTAATCAATAAAGACCAGAGGCTCAAGCAGCCAGCTAAAGCAGGTTGGGAGAGTAAACAAACATGCATCAGTGCCAGCAGGTACTGGGTCTCAAAAAACAATCATTATCAGTGGTGGAAAGTGTAGGATCTGCTGCACCCCTCCCCCTAGTATAATATGTTGCTCTACCTTCCATGTGGGATTCAAGATGTAAGGATGCACTGGAACCTTGATGCCTAGATGAGCTCTGCAGTGACCCAGCCTGGAAGTACACAGAGCTAATCTGTTTGAAGTAAACTTTAGTCAATGTAAAAGGGAAACTATATTAAGAAATCCAATTAGAAATCCACTCAATACTTCAAAACAATCTGATATCTCAGAGCACATCATAGAGAGAAGGCTATTCACTGCACAGCTTGTCACAAAAAAGTAGAAGAGGTATCCATTTTAACAGATATGCAAATCTCATCATAATAATAAAGAAACATGGAAAATCAGACAACATGATTCCTTCAAAAGTTCATAATTCTCTAGCAGTTGATCCCAAATACATTGAAGTGGATGAAATGCTAGAAAAAGAATCCAAAAGAATGGTTTTTAAAAAGAGCATTTAATTCCAAGAAAATATAGAAAAAAGAGCTGAACAAATTAAATAAGATAACACAGGACACAAACGAGAAATTCTATGAAGAAATAGGGAATTGGAAACAAACAAACAGAAATGTTGGAAATGAAAAGATCAGTAAGGCCAAAAAAAAAAAAAAAAAAAAAACCAAAAAACTCAGTGGAAAGTCTTTCCAACAGAAATGACCAAGGATAAGAGAGAATTTTAGGGCCTGAAGACAAGATTGATGAATTATAATATTCAGACCTTAACAAAGAAAAAAGGAAATTGTGGACACAACATGCAAGACCTCTGGGACACAATTAAAAGGTCAATGTAAAATTTTGGTGTATAAGAAGGCATCCATAAGATGCCTTGTCTATGCCTTGGCATAGACAAGAGTTTCAGCAAAACATATTTAGTGAAATAATAACAGAAAATTTCCCAAATCTTGGGAAAGATGTGGATATTCAGGCGCAGGAGGGATTTAGAACCTCAAACAGACATGACCAGAAAATAACCTCTACGTGCTACATTATAGCTAAAATGCCAAGAGTGCTGAGCAAAGAATGAAAATCAAAAACTGTGAGAGAGAAGTGTTAACATACTTATGAGGGCAAACTAAGTAGAATGACAGCATATTTCTCAACAGAAACTCTGAAGGTTAGAAAAGTATGAAATGATGTGTTTTAAGCCTTGGAAGAATACTACTGGTACCTAACTTACTATGTTCAGCAGCATTATCCTTCAGAATCAAAGGAAAAGTGAAGACAATCCAAGATAAGTATAAATTAAAGGAATTCAGACCATTAATACAGCATTGCAGAAGATACTTAAAGGAATTCTACAATTGGAAGAGGAAGAGAAACACAACCAGGAGAGCACAGAATTGAATAAATCCCATTGGATAAGTAGATGAGCAAATGAGAATTAGGAAACCATCAAATTTTAGAAACCAATAGAAAGATAGGAATTAGTTCATACCTTTCCATTATAACCATAGATGTAAATACTCTTACTTTTCTAATTAAAAGACATAGACTAGCTGTTTGGATTAAACATAAATTGCAACTGTTTGATGTCTGCAAGAAACACACTTCTCTGTCAAAGGTATACACAGACTGAAAGTGAAAAGATTGAAAATGATATTTTAAGTAAATGGAATCTGGAAATAAGCATCAGATGCTAACTCAAATCCTACAAAGCAGACTTTCAGCCAAAATTATTCAGAAGAAATAAAGGAGGTCACAATACATCAAGAATATGCAACAATTATAAATATATGTACATCAAACTCTGGTGTACCCAATTTCATAAAACAAACACTACTGTATATAAAAGAAGATATATAAAAGATATAATAATAGTAATAGATTTCAATAACTTCATTGTCATCAATAGTAAGTTATCCAGACAAAAAAAAGTCAGCAAAGAAACTCTAAACTGAACAGACTTCTACAGAACATTCCAACCAACAACTGTGGAACACACATGTGTTAACAGCTTATGAAACTTGCCCACAAATAGATCATATTTTAGGTAAGAGAGAAAATGTTAATGGACACAAAAAATTAAAATAATTTCTTTTATACCATGAGATCATAATGGAATGAAAGCAGAAATCAACAACAGAAACCATGCAAACACACGATTGACTAGTACACTTTTGAGTGACTAAAGGACTATTGAAGAACTCAGAAGGAAAATAAAAATTTCTAAAAGTAAATATATGCAGAAACACAATCTATCAGAATTTGTGGGATACTGCAAAGGCAGTTCTAAGAGGGAAGTTTATAGCTATGAGTGCTTACATTTAAAAAAAACCAGAGAGATTTTCAATAAATAACCTAATGATGCAATGCAAGACCTTAGAAAAATAAGAACAAAGCAAACTCCCAAGCAGCCAAAAGAAACAATAAAGACCAGAGCTAAAATTAATAAAATATAAAGGATCAATGAAATAAAGAGCTGGTTTTTTTTCTTTTATTATTCATATGTGCATACAAGGCTTGGTTCATTTCTCCCCCCTGCTCCCACCCTCTCCCTTACCAAGATTGATAAACCCTTAGAAAAACTAACCAAGAAAAGAATAGGCCAAATTAATAGACTAAGACATGAAAAGGGGATTTTACAACAGATACTACTGAAATCTAAAGGATCATTAGGGATTACTTTGAAAACTTATACTATAGACCAACATCCTTGATGAAGAGACACAAACATCCTCAACAAAATATTTGCATGCCAAATTCAACACATATTTTAAAAAGCATAAATCATGATCAAGTTGTTTTCATTCTAGAGGTACAAGGATGGTTCAATATTCACAAATCAATAGATGTGTTATAGCATGTAAGTAGAATCAAGGACATAAATCACGTAATCATCTCAATAGATGCAGAAAATATAGAAGCCATGAAGAAACTAGGTATAGAAGGCTCATATTTCTACATAATAAAAACTACCTGTGTCAAACACATTGCCAACAGCATACTAAATATTGAAAAATGGAAGGCATTTCCTTTAAGATCAGAAATGAGATGAGGATTTCCACTCTCACCACTCTTATTCAATATAGTATTTGGAATTTTGGTCAGGGCAATAAGGTAAGAAGAAGAAATAAATGAGATACATATAGTGAAAGAAGAATTCAAATTATCCTTATTTGTAGCTGATAGAATACTGAAAAGACTCTAAAGACTCCACCAAAGACTTTTAAATCTGATGAATTCAGTAAAATAGCAGGATACAAAATAAACATGCAAAATTCAGCAGCTCTTTTATACACAAATAGCATAGTGTAGAGAAAGAAATCAGGAAAACAACCCCATTCACAACAGCCTCAGAAAGAATGGAATACTTCAGAATAACCTAAACAAAGAAGCAGAAGCCCTCTACTGTTAAAACAGTAAAACACTGAAGAAAGAAACTGAAGAAGACACTAGAAGGTGGAAGTACTTCCCATGTTTGTTTATCAACAGAACAAATATTGTTAAAATGGACATATTACCAAAGGTAATCTATAGATTTGATGCAATCCCCATCAAAATACAAATGGCATTCTTCACAAAACTAGAAAAGAATCCTAAAACTCACATGCAAGCCCAAAAGACTCCAAATAGCAAAAAACAATTCTAAGCAAAAAGAGCAATGTTAGAGGTATCAGGATATCCAATTTCAAATTACACTATAGAACCATAGTAAAACAAACAGCATGGTATTGGCACAAAGAGACATGCAGACCAATGGAATAGAGCAGAGGACCCAGAAATACACCCAGGCAGTTACAGCCATCTGATTCTCAACAAAGGTGCCAGAAACATGGAGAAAGAGAAACATTTAACAAATAGTGATGGGGAAACTGGATGTCCACAGTTAGAAGACTTAATTAATAGCTATCTCACACCCTTACAAAAATAAAATCAAAATGGATCCAAGACCTTAATGTAAGACCTGAAACTCAAAAACTACTAGAGGAAAACATTTCAAGATATAGTCATAAGCAATAACTTTCTGAATAGGGTGCAAATAATTCAAGAAATAATACTAAGAATTGACAAATGGGATGGCATCAAATTAAAAATCTGTGCACAGCAAAGTAAGCAATCAATGGATCAGAGAGGCAGCCTACAGAATGCAAGACATTCTTTGTCAGCATTCATCCAACAGAGGATTAACATTCAGAATAACAAAGAGCTCAAAAAATGGAACACCAGAAGAACAAATTATCCAGTCAACAAATATAGTCTCTTCAAAAAAAGTACAAATGACCAATAAATAAATGAAAAAATGTTCAATATCTTTAGCCATCAGGAAAATGCAAATGAAAACTACGTTGAGCAGATCATGGTGGTGCATGCCTATAATCTCAGTACTTAGGAGGCTGAGGTGGGAGGATCCCAAGTTTGAGACCAGCCTGGGCTACAAAGCAAGTTCCAGGCCAGCCTGCAGTACAAAGAGAGACCCTGTCGTGAAAACACAGTCTAAATCAAATCAAATTAAACCAAAACAATAACCTCCTCTAAACAAAAAGACAGCAAAACAAAATAACTTAAAAAAACCTGCACTGATAATCCATCTCATCCCAGTTGGAATTGCTTCATCAAAAATACAACTATGCTGGCAAGGATGTGGTGTGGAGGGTAGGGGGGAACCTTATATGGTTAGTGTAGCCACTGTGGAAATCAGTATGGGGGTTCTCCAAAAACTAAAAATAAAACTGTCTTATGATCCAGCTATACCACTCCTGGATATATACCTGAAGAAGTCAAAGTCAGTGTACAATAGAGAAACCTGCACACCCATGCTTATAGTGGCACTATTAGTGATAGAGAAGTATGGAATCAGCCTTGGTGCCCGGATTGATCCCAGGACCTTACACACACTAGGTGAGCACTCTACCACTGAGCTACATCCACAGCCAGTGCTTATCTCCTCAGGTTTGTTTTCTTGTCTGTAAAGTGGAGATTCGAATAGTGCCTATTTCATAGGGTGACTGTGAAAACTATTTGAGCTAATGCATATGCAGGGATTAATTAATGCCGTGTGCGCAATGAGGCAGTCAATTACTGTTGAGTGGTGCTGCTGTTGATGAGGTGAGAAAGGGGACAAGACAACAGACCACCCTATTGATACAGGAATGAAGGAGTAGCAACAGTGGGGAAGGAGGGAACTCCAGGTATCCAGGAGAACTTCCACTTTCATGCCCCCTCTAGACTGACTTGAGGTCAGTTTTGTAACAGTGTCACCAGGAACAGGCTGATCCTTTGGGCTCTGAGATTTTCTAATGAGGAATACCATCTTAGAACTTGAAGATTAGGGAACAAGAAATACAGTCCAACACTCACGCCAATTCAAGAGCCATTAGTTAGACTCAGATTTACAGTAATGTTCTGTCACCAATGAGAGATGTTTTTCCAGAATAAGGATTGCCTACTACAGCTTAAGGAGAAAAACAACTTCAAAGTAATGATTTATCAAATTTTCTTTGAGTATCACCCTTTCATTGCAATCTCCCATGATAATTTAGAATGGCCCGATACGTAGTGCTGGTCTCTGATGAAATAAAGGGCCTGCCCCAAATTGAAAAGCCAAACATTGCTTCCTTCATGGAAAAAGTCTTCCTACTGGAGTCATTGGAAATAAACAATGTCCTCAGTGACACAGTTGACTTGCATTGTGGCACTGGCTCCTTACAGTCACAGTCTGGTAACTAGAGCATCCCCTACACTTTTTAGCAAAACTAGTTTAGAGAAATTTTGCTCCTGTCAAAGGGTCACTTGACAGTGTCTTGGGACATTTTCAGTTGTCACAACAGAGTGGGGGCTGATACTAGGATCTCATAGGCAGAAGTCAAGCAAGCTGCTTAATATCCTACAGCGTAGTGTCCCTCACGACAGGAAGTTATCCAGCCAGAAATGACCCTAGTGCTGAATTTGAGAGCCTTTCTTCTAAAGACATGTCTCTGGAGTTGGACAGAGGTGGAAATCAAACTCCATTCTGCTACTTACAAGCAGCGTGACCTTGAGCAAGATGTGCTTTTTTCTAACCCCGTTTCCTCTACCTCGAAGCATCCAGTGAGGAAATGTGCAAAGATCCTGTAACACAGACCCAGGGAAAGCAAATGCTGAAGGCTGAGCTGCAGTTATTACTATACTTTTTAGATGTGGCTCCAAGAATTGTCACCCAAGACTCACTAAAGGCCAAGACATAACAGATTTTGTTGTTTCCCCCTTTTCTTCTCTTGCTTCTTCCCTCCCTCCCTCCCTGCTTCCTTTTTAAAGCAATTGACAATTTGCATTTTCAGAACCTAACATGTGAAATGTATTTTATTTGCTGGTGAAGATGAATGCAAAACAAATCCATACCAAACCCTGAATTTGATTCCTTGAGAAACAAACTTCATTGTCAGAAAAAGTATTTGACAAACAGAGTGGGGAAAATTCATTTCAGATTCCTCTTTGGTCCCCTAAGATGAAGTATGATGCATGCCCTAGAACCTAATGGTTTACAAGTTGGGACTTCCACTGTCTTTATTTTTATGATTTATTTATTTATTTATTTATTTCTGCTGATGATTTTATGATTCTCTTGCCCACAATGTGATTGATTCTTGAGGATCCTGAGTTTTGGAATTTGTACATTTAGTTTTTTTTTTTTTTTTTCAGCTTGAGTGAAACCCTTCAGGCAGAGCTGCGAAGTTATGGTTCTTAAATAAAATATTTTTCTACTGTGCTAATAATTCACACATTCTCCACATTTCTCTTTCATAGTCAGGGTCAGTGGGATGCATCCATTTTTCTTAATTCGATCTTGCCTGTTTTTCTCAGGCTTCCGACAGCTTTTTATGAAGGCACAGCATGGCTTAAGCCAGGTGCTGGTATTTGGGGAGGGTTGAGGGTTGTGGAAGGGAGGAGGTATTTTCTTTTTCTTTCCCCATCACTCTATTAACAATAGCCTTTTAATGATTTGAAAACTTTTTGTCAGTGACCTAATGTGAAATACTGCTTTTTGAATCCACATAGGAGACATAATTCAGACAAGAGAGGCAATAACACACTTTCATCCTGTTTTTAAGTTTTAATGGAGTGTATTTTACTGAAAGCCAGAACAGTTTTTCCCACCAGAGAAGCCATGTACTTGTTGAATTGCTAAATCTCTGCGGAGTTGACATCCTTTCTTCAAGAAACTAGATATTTGTATTTCTGGGTCAGGTGGGCAGATCACAGGGTCACAGGTGAAAATGTCAGAAATTGTAAGTGGAAGCCTGTGTCCTCACTTGTGTTCAGACTCTACTGTGTTTTTCTGAGACCACACTGAGAAACCAGTAAGGAGCAATACCCATTGTTGCTCGTTTTTCAAGATTGTTGGATATCATTGCAGCCAGGTTATTCCTTAAAGTACAAAAGTTATGTTTGAATTAGTAACTAAGTGATACTAAATTGGCATATTGTTTAAAAATTTACTTTGGTAAATGCAAACATATGAGATTCTCCAAACATGATCTAAAGCCTATTTTTTTTTCTTTGATGGCAGTCCCAGAGTTTGAACTCAGGGCCTCATGCTGGCTAGACAGGTGCTCTACCACTTGAGCCACTTCCCCATTCCTTTTTGATTTAGTTGTTTTTCAGGTAGGGTCTTGCATTTCTGCTTAGTGCTGGTCTTGGACTGTGATCTTCCTACCTACGGCCTCTTGCCTAGCTGGGATGACAGGTGCACCACCACCCCATGGACGCCTGCCTGTTCTTCATTTTTTAAAGTGTATATTGATTGTTCAAGGGGATTTCAACTTGGTATTTCACACGTATATATATTGCTCTTTAATCAGGTTAAACCTATTACTTTCTCTATCAATCTGAATAATCAATCTATTATTCAACAGCTTACAGTGCATTTCATTTGACTGTGTTCATACGCTGATGCATTGTGTTTCAATATTATTCACTATCATTCTTTTTTCAGCCTCTTGTAGTCCCCTCAGATAGACGCCCTAATACGATCATGCTCTGCCCTCTCTCACTACATCACTACATATATATATATACATGTCTATACACATGTACATGCATATATATGTGTACATATGAGGTCATATATGCATTCATGTATAAATTTTTCATATAGGTTTGACATATGAGGGACAACAGACCTTTGTCCCTCTGAGTGTGGCTTACTTGATGTCCAGTTCCACCTATTTACCTGCCAACAACATAATTTCATTCTTCTTTGTGGGTGAATAATATCCCATTGTGTATATCTACTACATTTTTTCTTAATCCATTTATCAACCTGCTGAATAGATAGGCAAATGAATTGAACAGACAATTCTCAAAGGAAGAAGTACAAACAGGCAATAAATACATGAAGAAATGGTGAGCATCCTTGTCCATGAAGGAAATGCAAATTAAAACAACCCTGAGATTTCGCCTCACTCCAGTTGGCATGGCTATCATCAATAACACACGCAACAATAAATGGGAGGGAGGATATGGGGGAAAAGGAGCACTTCTACACTGTTGGTGGGAATGTAAAATAGTGCAACCACTATGGGAAGCAGTATGAGGTTCCTCAAAAACCTAAAAAATAGACCTACCATATGATCCAGTAACACCACTTGTGGGTACATCCCCAAAGGTGACTTAAACCTTGTAAGTAACTTAGTTTTCTTTTAATGTAAATTTCCATGTGTCATTTGTTTGAAAGATCCTCCTTTTTTGTCTTTGTGTTTCTTCCTGGTCATCTCAAATATGATGTACTTCTTTCTAACCCTCATTCATTTCTTGTTTCACTGGTGAGTGTCTTAGTCTGTTGACAGAATGGTGGTTACCAGAGGCTGGGGAGAAAGTATGATGAGAGGAGAGAAGGTTGATCAATGGGTGCTCAGTTACAGGTACAGCAAGAAGTTCTGATGGACTGGAGATATTGCTAATATATGGTACACTTCACAAAACTGGAAGAAAGGATTTTGCTAGAAGAAAAGATTTTGAAATTTTCACTATAAAAAGGTAATAAATGTTTGGAGAATATATATGTCTAACCTGAACTAAACATTACACAAGGTAGACATGTGTCAAAACATTAGACAATATTCATTAATATGTACAATTTTAATTTTTTTATTTATCAATTAAAATAATTTAAATAAAAGTAAAAATGCAAATGTTCCTGAAAAAGTAAATCAAGTAAAATATGCATAATACGCCATGGGACACCAGAAAAGGTGCTAAAACTTCCTGTTGGAAGGGCAGAAGTCATTTAGAGAGAGTTGGGATTTACCCTGCATGCTGAATAGTGGGTCAGATTTTAAGATGCTGATAAAAGAATGAGGTTGAAAATATAAAGGCATTGCAGGTAGGGAGAACCTTGAACAAGCATGTGTGGAAGAAGAAAGCATGGGCTTATGATGGAATATTAATTTGCTATAACTGTGGAGGTGGGGCAGGAAGGATGGACATGAAGGGAGAAGAGATTAAGCTCTTGGGAAACTCTCCTCCTGGACACACAGTAGGAGTGGAATAGTTACAGATGCTCAGAGCAGAAGTGACGCCCCTGCAGTGTTGGATCTTTCAGCAACTTCTATTTCCATGTCAGTGCCACTTCTCCTTAAATAGAAAAACAAGGATTTCATTATTTCATTCATCTTTAACATTTACAATCTACTTTATTAAAAGGCTCACTCAAGGTGGGAAGATTGCTTGGGTAGTTCCCTGAGGCTACAGAACTCCTCCCTGTCCCTGCTGACCCTGGCTGTTAACCAATGGCAGTCTGCAATAATTAACAACCCCTGATTCACAAAGGAGTAGAAAAGCAAACAATGATTTCTTGTTCATATTAAAGGTCTGCTGAAAGTGAAAAGAGAGGTTCTGCCTGGCAGGGGGAGTTTAGAGAACTGAATATTGGCAATTAAGTGTTTCTATTTGGAATCACCAAAGGACATTTTGCTCACATTTTGTTGACTGAAGAAAGTTGCTTGGACATGACTAACTTCAAGGGGGTGGAAAAATATCGTCTTTTTATGCTTGCTAAACTATCTTTAGATGGTTTCCATAGTATCTATCCTCATAGTAGTACTATGGTTCAAATCCTTCCAAAATCTCTCTAAACATTATTTCATTACTTGAGTGTTTAATATGTGCCAGGAACTAGACTGCCCTTTTTAATACACACTTTCTCTTTGAATTTCTCTAAAAGTTTTCTCATGGCTTTGGACCATAACTGGTCAAGTCCTGGCATTTGGGTCCTTCCCCTTAGAATATGAGAGGCTACTCATAGTGGCTGGTCATTAGATGCTGCCTTCCAGATACTGCTGAAAAATTACTGTCTGAGCAAGGTAGGATGAAGGCTGGACTTCTACTGCTGTCACTGCCACCATCATGGCCACCACCTATCTCAACCAGATGTGTGCCTGGCATCCAGGCTACACAAGAAGTGTAAATAGGAGGATTGAAGTCTAGGCCAGCCCAGGCATGAAAGTGAGATCATATTTGGAAAATAACAAAAGCTGAAAGGGCTGGAGATATGGGTCAAGTGATAAATTGCCTGTGTGGCAAACCCGAGGCTCTGAATTCAAACCCCAATAGCATACATACACCCCCCCAACCACACAGAATATAGCTCAATGCTAGCCATTAGGTAGAAATGAAATGTAGTCTGCACAGATTTAGAATGCTTGGATATAACAGAAGCAAATCTGGGCGTCATTCGTTTCTTCATTCAAACAAATTCTGAGGACTTTCCAATGTATAAATAAAGCAGAGAGAAGAGAATACATGAATGTATATATGCTCATCAAGTGAAACAGTAAAAATAGAAGGAGGTGAAAGGCTAAGCTAAAGGAAGTGCCTTTACTAAGGGAGGAAGAAAAACTTGGAAAAGAATAGTTGTTGAGGTAGGAAGAGAGAAGAACCATATGGAGTCCCAGAATTAGGTGTATGAGAGATATTAGGAAGAAGAGGAGACTCATTCTGGTTCCTGAAGACACAAAGTTCAGGGTATGGCAAAGGAAAATGGTAGAATGAAGTGTCTTAGTGACTGTTTGGAATAGGACCATTCACCAGACTGGAGTTTTCCCTTCAGACTCTCATTTCTGGAAGATATCAACTTCTGTGTCGGTTAAGCCTGAGTTCATCTCAGGTCTCTTTGTTACAGAAGTTCAGCTGTAGCCTATATTAATATCCTGGTTACATTGTGTCTCTGACAGGTGTCATCACTGCTGGTGTAGATAAGAGAAAGTGGTTCAAAGAGAAATTGAGTCACTTCCCTCAGATCACACAGTGAACCAACCCAAGAGTCAGCCCTGCTTAAGTTCAATGTGCAGCTTTCCATCACTCATTATCTGCAGGACTGGCTGGTTCACAAAGGGCAGCAGGACACACCAGGAGATGAAATGTAGTGTTTGCCCATGTAGGAAATGCCAAGGAGATCAGAGATGAACTTTGCCCACAGCATTGACTCACCTGAGAAAGCATATCATTATGCAGTTAGGTTAAGGCCAAGAGTGTAAGTAAAAGGAAAAAGACAGTAAGATGATGTTTGAAACTGCTCCTTTGCAAAAATGCAAGAGGACCCATTAACAAGCACATATGCCATTTGTTGCATAGAATAAACAGACTTTGGGCAAAGAGATTGACTTTGGAGACAAGAGGGTGTGCCTGCAGTGGTGGGATGGGGCACAGACTGTTGAAACACAGATGTTTGCACCAGCTGTGCACTAAACAAATGCATTGAAAATCTCAGACTTTTTTTTTTTTGCTTTAGTAGTTTATCAGATAGAAATACCACATCTGGAGGACTTCATTACTGGCACTATTATTTTGATAATGCAAGGACCCATGTTAGCAAATGTTCTTAAATTGAGCACAGGCTCACATGTGATATGTAGAGAGAAACCATACAAAAAATCAGTTCAGTGGGTTCTATTTGTTGCTCCCCGCCATTACCATGGCCTCAAATTATGCCTGTGCATGAAGAACAGGTGTTTGAAATAAAACCAAGGGGAAAACCACTATGAATTCAACCCCTCTAAAGTCACTGCAAGAATTTCTAAAATTACTCTTCTTAGACAAATTGCTCCCACCAGCCCAGATGATTTTTTATCTTGAGGGTGCATGGAGGATACTAAATCTCCTTGCCAACACAAGCTCGTTTGCAGACGGGCTGGAGATTCCATTCATCATGGGTGCTGCCTGCTACATTAAAGGTTAAACCGAGAATGTGGAGGAGACACTGCTGTGGGCTCAAGTAAGGACACCATGTCAGGAGATGCTGTGGGACTTTTCCACTTAGCAACACACAAGGTGAGGTAAGCTCAATGGCTTAAAGAAAAAAGCCCACAATTCAAGTGAAAACACAGACTCGTTTGTGTAAACAGTCTTGCAAAATGAAGATTAAAGGGTTTAAGGGTTAAGTGAGCTCCAAGGGAGAAAGTGTGTGTGTATGTGATTTTAAAAGAAAAAGTGAGAAATATATACAAAATACAGGTAACTTAAAATTGTAGAAACATTTTAATGCCTTCTGAATTCCAGATATAGTTTAATAAATGTATATCTTAGTGCTAGATACCAGCATCTGGGACATGCTAAGGCTGACAGCAAGTTTACTTTGTGGAATGGAGTTTTCTTTGGAGCTGAGAGAATTCTCTCTGCAAATCTTCCCAATTCTTTATAAATATGTCAGCAGAGTATTCTGCTGCACCAAGGAGCTCATGCTAAGGCAGACCTCAAGGAAGAAAGCCAAGTTCACTCATTAGCAATTTCATAAACACTTTGTTTAACTGGCAAATTTAAAGGTGACATTTTGTCATAAAAGATTTCAGAGGGGTGTTCTTTTCCTTCAATTAGAGCCTGTGTCATTCCTCTTAGCCTTCAGCTGATCAGATGAGAAAATGTAATCAACTGCTCAAACCTGGCTTTTCTCAAATCTAGACAAAATAAATTATGGGATAAAGACATCTTCCTAGATTATGTTTCAAAAATTGACAATCAAGACAGGAAAGATTAGAATTTTATCTACCAAATTAGTTGCATTCATCTCTTGAACCAAGGCTGCCAAAGTGTCAGAAATCAAACTGATCACAGCCAAGAAATATTGAAAGAAGCAAAACCTGAGGGAATAGGAAAATGTATTTAGCTGAAGGAGGCCAATACAAATAATGAAAACAGACATCTTTCAGTTAATTCCTACTGGGGTATTGCTCCTTTGTGTGGGTGCTGGGTAATGTACCTTTGTGTCAAGTCAGAACAGCTTAAAGATTATAAATTCAGGATTACTAAATCCTTAGTCCATTTGGTATGAAAAAATGGCATACCAACACAGGGTAGGAATCTTTGTGCTATGCTTTATCTCTTCCACTTACCAAAGGCATCAGAAAGTGTGACAACTTTTACCTGTGTACTAATAAGTACACAGGAAAGAAGCTGGAAATCAACAAACTGGGTGCAAGAACACCTTATCTTCTGAATTCTAAAATCAAGTTAGCCAAATCCACAAGATTCAAAACCCTCTTTAATTCTTAATTTTAATTCAGATACATGAAGCTAATTTAAAAATAATGCACCACTGTGCTACTGGAAGTTATTGATTAGATCATAAAATTATGTTGAACCCTTTGCTTATTTCTACTTACATAACCAATGATTTACATTCACTTTATTGTTTTGCATATTTGAATTGGGCCACTCAAGAAAGTGGCACAAGAAGGGCCTGGACACAAAGAGTGACAACCTTGCTAGTAGTGAATTCTATTGGTCCCAAAACTCAGGATGGACTAGAGCCTGGTTTTGGTGAGCACCCCATTTCCAAGAGGATGCCCACAGACATAGCAAAGAGAAAATCTTAGAAGTATAAAGAAGGGAACTGACGTGGAGAATGAGAAGAAAGGTACATATATCATAAATAGACCAACTTGACTATTGCATTCATCAAGTAGCACTGTTGTAGAAAGAGGATCACAAACCTAGTGGCTTAATCAGCAGAATATTATTTTCGGACAGTACTGGAATTTAGAAGTCCAAGATCAAGCTGTTGGCAGCATTGGTTCCTTCTCAGCACTGTGAGAGAAGGTCCCATTTCAGGTCTCTGTTGGATAGACAGACATCTGTCTTCTTATGGATCTTGACATTATTTTCCCTCTTTGTGAAATTTTGCATCTAAATTTCCTTTTCTTGTGCAGACAATCATGCTGGCTTAGGCACTCTCTCTTCATGACCTTATTTAATTTAATTGCCTCTGCAAAGATGTTCCTCCAACTAAGGTCACCTTCTCAGCTATTGGATGTTAGCCTTCAACATAGGAATGTCTGTGGGACACAGTTCAACCATATTATTCACACAGTGTTTATTGAGGACCCTGAGAGTCAGATACTACATTAGGCATTAAGGAAATCAGAGATAAATTTTCTATGCTTACAAAGACCATATACTCTCACTATGAAACATCTTATTCCAGGAGAGCTCTACACATAACACAATTCTTCCAAAAAATATGTAGTGAACACCACAGAGCCTTTTGAAGCAAAATGTTAGATGGTTTTGATACTTTACCCACTGCTAAGAAATGGTTAAAAACAACAGAGGTCCATCAGAACAAACAGAAATTCCAGTGTGTATTCCATGGTTGGCAAACTGACAGATACAAATTTATAGGGCCAATAAAACAGGAATACCAGTGGAAAGACATTTAATTTTGACAACTTTTTAAGGGTATGACTTTTAATGGATGCCTTTAATGCTTATGGCCTTAGACTCTCAAACAATTGAAAGCTCTGGCAGACTTCTTTTCTCCTTCCATTTTTATTTTCAAAAGGCAAAGTTGTGCAGGGTTTTTTTTTATGAATAGATGCAATGAATTAGAAACAATGAACTAAGAACAATGACTTACATCTAGTGACTTTTTTGTCCCTTTCTTTCAGGAAGTAAACACTGTGTATAGTATCATACTTATTCTTTTGTGTTATTAAATTTCTTGTCAAAATCTTACTTAAACCACAGAGACAAAGATGGATTTTCCCCCGGTGACTTGGAACAGTTAAATTTACTTCTCTGACACACTGCAAGTTGATTTAGAGCTAATCTGTCTGCTTTTTATTGGCTTCGTGTAAAACATTGCTTTCCTTGGTTTCTTTTCTTTCACTCTGCATTGTCTTGGAGAAATATGTAATTTCAATTTATATTATAAGAAATTAGTCTCTCTGAGAAAAATCTAGGAAGAATTATAACAAAAGGAAAACATGTTACTCATAGGCTTTTGGATTTTACCCACTTAACAACACAAGCTAGAATGCCAATAGCTGGAAGTACAGAAGGGTAATAATCAATTCTTAGAAGGAAACATTAATGAAATGTGAAAACTATGATCCAGACCGACTTAACAAAATGACAAATTGTTGTATCTAATATTTAACTGTGTTAAGGTCTTATCTTTCATTCAACCAATGGCTGTGAACATTGAACTTAGATCTGTGATACCACATTTAATTCCTCTATTTAATTTGTTATTAAACAGATCAATTGTAGACATTTAGAAAGAAAAGAAGAGCAACAATTATCTTGGAATTTCAATTTCTGAATTTCCAATTATCTTGGAATTTCAGAATAGTTTCACTGCCAGTTTCAGAAATAAATCTTATTTTCTGATATCTGGAATGTTTGAGATGGGGGCAAATGATACCTATCTGACTGAAGTTTTAGCGTTAGGTGTTCAGGATATCTGTCTGAGGAAATTTGGATTGAGTAATAGTTCAGACTGGTATAATGCCACTTCTTTGGACCAATATACTGTTTAAATTTTTGTTTAAATAATTGTGTTACTATGTGCAAGGTGCCATGTGCCTGAGTTGGGCATTGGCAATGCCACAGGTATCAAAATATAGTTTTGACATTGAGGAACCTACAGTTTAGTAAGAGAAATACAAGAAAGGAGAGGGCACTAGCAAACAGGAGTGATATATACTATACAGCATTAGGGTTCTATAAGAATGTATGGACTCTGAGTGGCAATCAAAGCTTGGGGAAGATGGATAGAGAAAAATGCTATCATAAATGAGAGCTAAAAGTTAACTAAAATTGGACCACAGAAAATGGCAGGGAGTGGGAGAATATGATGTCAGGGAAGAAAGTTCCAAGAAGAAGAAAATGTGTGTATGAGTCTTGGGTCCCTCAGTGACTTGGATGAAGATGGAGGATACCAGTGTAGTGAATCCTGCTGTTGTCTCATTAATATCTATTGTATTCCAACTCTATGGTGAAAGACTAAGTGGTTTGAACGCTCTACATTTCCAGGAGTTGGACTTGATAAATTAAACCAATCACAGCTATCCCATCCTCGAGGCCTGTGATTAGTTTGGAATCCAGTTTGAAGGCATACAATTCATGACTCTTCCCTGACATCAGGTTTGGGAGGAGGTGTGACAATGGAGTACACGTAAACTTCTGGGGATTCTGGGAAATGGCCACTGGAAGACAATGCGTAGCCTCAGTTGTACATGTCCATGGAAGTTTGTAGCTCTAATTGTTGTGGGAAACCCCTTATGATAGTGAGGAGGAATAACTTTAGGAGGATGCTAACACATAGTTGCATGAAGAATGGAAAGCTTTCAGGTCCTAGATAACAGAACATGGCTGAAACATCCATCTCCAAAACATGGACTACCCTGTATTTCTATTTAGGATCCAATAGGTCACTTCGCAGCTTACATAAGTTTGACTTAGATTTGATTCTTGCAGCTGAAACATCTTAAAAGATAGTGCTTGATAATCACACAGACAGATGATTCCAAATTAGGGAAGACATAAAATGATGTAGATCAAAATGATAGGATTCAGAGAGATTTTACTGGGTTCAGATGATAGGCTTGAACAGAATATGTATAATCATGGCTTTGTGACTTTATACACACATCCACATACATAGATGTATTAAATCATATTAAAATGGTTTGGAGGAAACTGAGATGCTACCTGCAGTTTACATGAATACTCCAGAGTACAGCAGTATTATCAGTTTGACACATATTTACTGTATGATATGAAAACCAAAATATGCAACCTGAGTTGTATCAGCCATAACACTTTCCAGGTCTACAGAAGTCACAGCTCCATTTTATCAAATTAGTGGTTCAGCCACCTATCAAATCCACATTCTTGGAACAGTGTATGAAAAGTTTCACTGATGCACCATGGCAGTAGAGAAAAGTTGGGCCTAGAAAGTAAAGTGGCTAAAAGATGCTCAAAGGGACAGTGATTGATTAGCACAAGAGTTACAAACGAGGGCACATATATGACCCCTTGCCTTCATGGTAGATATGGTCTGTCAACCACAGGACTCTGCCACTGAACCTACATAGATCTATGACATTTTTTACAAGTTAGCTCCCTCAGCATCAAGTCTCAAAGAACCGAAGTTGGCACACAAGATAAACTTTATTTACCACTCTTAATTTACCTAGAAAAGCTTGGTCTTAGAGGATTGAAGACCTTCAGGAACCTAAATGAAAGACACCATTGGGTACATGCTAAGGTGTGGTGGAAACTGAGGCAGAGCATGTCTGATATGAAGGTATTTAAGTTTAAAAATTTCAAAAATGCTCAGTCTAAACAATACCTCCCTGCTGGTCCAATCCAGCCCTTACATGGCTTGCAATCTCTGAATTATGGAGCCAAGAAACGTTCTTCAAATATTTGAAGATCTGATGTGGAAGAATGAGTTCTGTGTCTCTCTGAAGAAGAAGAAAGATACAGGAGACAGACTAGAGTATAAATACATTTATATTCATTGGAACAAAATAATAATTTTGTTGTTTATGGAAAGCTCTCACAGTAAATCCACTTAGTCCACTCTGAGAGGTGTAGACTAGGTTCCCCCAACCTTCCGAATCCACACAACCTCTGAAATGACAACAAAAATATGCAACTGCATGCATTTTCCCACAGATAAGCTTCATAACTTTTTCCAGGCTCTGTCAGTTCCTACAGTGGTTAAGCAGTTGAGGCAGAAATAGGACCACATGCTCATGACATTCTGCCTCAGGTTCTCAGGTCTCAGTTTCTCTGAAGTTAGATGGGGCATGTGAACTGAGTTCTGACAATGGAATATGGAAAGAGCCCAGGCCCCATCCCTAAAACACTTCACTCTTTTCTGTATGTTAATTCTTTCTTTGATTCAGAATAACAATTTTTTTTTTGGGGGAACTGGTATTTCAATTCAGGGTCTTGCACTTGCTAGCAGGTGATCTACCACTTGAGCCACTCCACCAGTTCATTTTTGCTTTTAATTATTTTTCAGGTAGAGTTTCATGTTTTTTCCCAGACAGCCTCAAGTTGTGATCCAGCTACCTATGTCTCCCACATAGCTGGGATCACATATATATACCTCCATGCCCATTTTATTGGTTGAGATGGGGTCTTGCTAACTGTTTGCCCAGGATGGCCTGGAATTGTGATCTTTCCAATCTCTGCCTCCCAAGCAGCTGAGATTAGAGCAAGACAGGCCTAGCCATTATTTCTTAAGCTCCTGATATTTAGGATTGTTTGTTACAGACCTTAGCCTATCATGACCTATTCAAAACTAATATCTGAACACTAAACTTGAGTAGCTAATCCATCAAGTTGGCAATGTTTTGCCTCCGTGATTCTATTGCACAAAACATCTAATGTATTTTGAAGCATATCAGGATTTGAGTAGAAATCCTTTAAAGTATGTAATTCAAAATTGACATTGATATATTTTGGGCTTTTAGGGTCTTCATGATTAATGGCACTAAAACTATAAATAATGATACACGTTTACATATTTTGACAAATGATCTCTAAAGCGAATTTCAAGTTCCATATTCAAGCTTGATCCATTAAGGACATATTTACATCAGTCTTCTGCAAAGGGTGAGTAAACTGGGAAGGGGATTTTCTTCATATTTACATTTTAAGTGAATCTATGAATGATTTGCTCTATTAGTGGCTTTTTTCTAAAATCTCCTGTTCTAATAAACTTCAGAGATACTTCTCAGCCCTGGCTGCAAAAACAATTAAATACAAATGTGAAAGCCTCACCTCCAAGAAATTCAAATTGACCTAGTCTTTTTGAGAAGCCTCCTTTAATGTGATTCCAATGTGCCCCAGTGGAGGAGAGTGGGTGTGGGATTAAGTTTAGTTTCCATAACATAGTTTCACCAGTTTTCAAGATACAGTTCAAACTTATCTAGCTTCATCATGTACCACGTGTCACCAGTCTTAACCCGTACACCTTTATTGTGTTTTTAATCCCTTGATTTTCTTAACCACATCTTCAGTGATAGCCACTGGTTTCCTTTCAGGTCCTAAAAAAAGGAGCAAACTGTATATACAGCAGATTGACTGCTCCAAGCTCATACACCAAGCTATGGACCTTTATTTTTCCCTAGTGTACAGATAAGAAAAAAGCCCAAAATATTCAGTTTCCTGGCTTTGGCAGAGTTTTGAATCGGTCATGCAAAGATGGCGAATCTCCTGGCAGAATGGTCTTTCTTGAAATAATGGTACATATATAAAAAAGGGTAGACTGTACCTCTTTGCATTCTCCCTTTCTGCATCCCTCCTTCTTCATCTCTGTCTGGAACACAGTCATGAGGTAGACTAACAGAGCAGCCATCTTGTGATCATGAGGTAAAAAACATGAACGTGAAGGCCTATAGGTTAAAGATGTAAAGGTGAGCATGCCAATGTTCCTACTGACATCACTGAGATGTCATGTCACTCCTGGACAGTCTACCATCCTGTCAAAACATGTTTCTAAGCCAGTATGGTGTGTGGAGGGGTCTGCTTCTTATAGCAAAATGTCTTCTCAAGTAAAATTACTATGATAATATTTTTAATTTTTTGAATGATCAGGTTATTAAAAGTTCAATCTAATACTTTTAAAATTAGGGACTATCAAGGGAAATTTTGGTATCAGAATTGAAAAGAAACAGTATACTCCAACATAAATGGTTAATTTTATAATTAGCAGAAGTTATACTTATCACTTGGGTAAAAGAAATCCTAGCATCACAAAAAAGGATGTCCACAAAAATGTGGTGTTTTAAAAAGGCTTTAGAAACATGCTTTAAAAAAAGTGTATTTAAAAATATTTGCCATCGCTCTATCAGTCCTTTCATTTTCACATTCAATTACAAAACCAGTATGATACGTCAGATTGCAAAATGGCTGATGGTGATATTTAAATAATTCATCCAGGATTAATAAGCCTTTTAAATGAATATGATCTTGGTTATTCATGGGTTGCATAAATTCATGATGGGGCACAAAATCTTTCCTGTAAAGGATGTACAATGCTTTAGTCATTCAGGAATCTTTGATGAACTCAATTAAAATTGAGTCAGTTGTCAGAACCTACTGAATAATGAGAAAGTTGATCCCCCAAAATTCAGATATTTGATGTGGAATTCTGTATAGTTAAAATATAACTTTTTTTATGCATATTCACTTTGAAATCAAATGGCTGGGTTCTATAGCCAAATGGGTTTTGGAGCTCAAGTATTCCTTTTTTTTTTTTTTTTTTAGTAATGACAATGGGTCTATAAAGCATTTATGACAAAGTTCAAAATCTAAGGTTAATACAAAAGGGTTTGAAAGCAATCATCAGGTAAGTAAAAATTTAGCATAGGAAATGAAAGGCAAAGATGGGGAATAAAATGAAGAGAACCACTAGGCAAAAAGGGATTTGAAAGGACCATTAATACTTTGCATAATGAAAAAGAATATAGGTAGATGATCTCGTATCCAGTAATGGTGGGGAATAAGTGATGGAGTTACTTCAGTTCACATTGAGAAAATTGATGATAAATAAAAGTCAGTTGGCAGATCTGTGGGTGTTCTGGACTTTTAAAAGACCCATAAATCAAATGCTTCTAATGTAAGTTTCAGGATGAGGAATGCACATGGGCCTGTGTCTCATTTCCCAGGCTTCAGGAAAATGTGTGTCATGTCTGTTGCAAAGCAAAAGCAAATCCAGGAGAGCTATTTAACATACACCAGTGAAAATAAAGATCAACAGAAATTGCCTTCTGAAAATATTTTTAAAGGAATTTAAAAAGTGATGAAACCCTCATTGATTTTTGTTTCTCTACAGATTGCCAATGCATTTCTATTATTTTATACTCTTTTCCTTTCAGTAAATGCTAATGAGAAAACAATATGCATATGCATCATCTCGGCGGTGCTACACGTGTGAGATGATGCTCTCCGTACTAATTTGCCAGCTTCCTTTCTGTCACGTATTTGACAGGGAAAACAAAGTTCTGGAGAAGGAGATTTAAGCCAATCTCTGTCACCCCTGAGTACCAGAAGAAGTCCAGATCATTTTTTCACACTAACTAGTAGGAAATGATGGAACTACATGAGACTCTGAAGACATGTTCATTTTTCTCTTCCTAATCATTCCACTTCAAAAACCAACATTGCTTTTGGTTGGGTCTTTTTAGGACAGTTGGGTTGTGTGTTCTCTTATCATTATGTCTAAGATGTACCCATGCCTGTGCAATACATGAATAATAAACAAACATTCTAAGTAACCATTTCCAATGCATCAATGTGACAAAATCCATGAAGGAGAGAAGAAAGCATTCCTGATACATTATTAAACAGTTTTAGCAAATGGATTTGACCTAGTTCTATGGAGTATAATTGAATTTTATTTTTGTAGCACTACCCAGTGTTGATGAAATCTAATTTTAATTAATTTGTCAAGATTTTGCATGCATCCTTTTTCTAAGTGGTTAAGTTCCTTGGACAACTTGGATTCAAATACTTGCTTGTCTTCTGAGCTTGGCCAAGACAATGAGCCAAAAGTTTTCTCTTTAGTAACGTGGAGATAATGAGAAAAACTAATTTAAGGGCTGCTGTATGATTTGAATGAGATACCACTTGTACTTTGCCTTTCTCGAATGGTTTTCCAGTAGGCACTACCACCTGTTTTTTTGGTGCTAAAGTACAGAAGAGGGGATTGGTGGGGGAAGATGGTTTCTATCTATTAGTGCTAGCTCTTTACAATATGTAGCTACATCTGTGTAAGTTTGGAATCAGGAATGGATGGATCTATCTCTTGTTGTATATGTCTGGCAGAGAGTGACTCATTAGAAGAGAATGCGCGAGCTCCTGAAGTGAGATATCCATAGGATGCTGAGAACTTAGAGGAGTATCTCCAATCATGGGAGGGCAAGGCGATTAGATTATTCAAGTAATTTCACTTTTCATATTTCCCTTGCTTTTTCTACTTTTCTAGACTACTGAGAATGATGAAGATGGTGTGAGGCAAGACCTTAACTTATTCACAAATGGCTGCACCACCAAATGTGTCTGTCACTTGATGGGTAAGTTGGAATATCCCAAGTGGGGAACACAATTGGCCAAAGATCTTCATTGGCTTCAGTTTTAACAAGCCAATGAGGAAATTTAAGCAAAGCTTTAGAAAAATCAGTCTGGAGTCTTACTGGTTTCTGCTCTAGTTATTTTTGACTAACTGTGAAGAGATTTTTGCCCACTAAGTTCTTGGAACCACAGTTAATTTTCTAAGAGATAGCATAGATAAATGGGACTTCATAAAACTAAAAAGCTTCTGCTCAACAAAAGAAATGGTCTCTAAACTGAAGAGAACACCCACAGACTGGGAGAAAATATTTGCTAGCTACACATCAAAGGACTGATAACCAGAATACATAGGGAACTTAAAAAACTAAATTCTCCCAAAATTAATGAACCAATAAAGAAATGGGCAAGTGAACTAAACAGAATTTTCTCAAAAGAAGGAATTCAAATGGCCAAAAAACACACGAAAAAATGCTCACCATCTCTAGCAATAAAGGAAATGCAAATTAAAAACACACTAAGATTCCACTTCACCCCTGTTAGAATGGCCATCATTAGCAACAAAACTATCAACAGGTGTTGGCAAGGATGTGGAGAAAAAGGAACCCTTTTACACTGCTGGTGGGAATGTAAACTAGTACAACTACTCTGGAAAAAAATTTGGAGGCTACTTAAAAAGCTAAACATTGATCTATCATTTGATCCAGCAATACCACTCTTGAGGATATACCCAAAAGACTGTGACACAGGTTACTCCAGAGGCACCTGCACACCTATGTTTATTGCGGCACTATTCACAATAGCCAACTTATGGGAACAGCCAAGATGCCCCACTAATGACGAATAGATTAAGAAAATGTGGTATTTATACACAATGGAATTTTATGCAGCTGTGAAGAAGAACGAAATGTTATCATTCGCTGGTAAATGGATGGCATTGGAGAACATCATTCTGAGTGAGGTTAGCCTGGCCCAAAAGACCAAAAATCATATGTTCTCCCTCATATGTGGACATTAGATCAAGGGTAATTTTCACTGTTTTTTAAATCATTTGGGCTATAATATGTACATACATGGAAATGCCATAATGAAACTTCCTGTATGGCTATCTTAAACAAACAAAAATGTCTTTTTTCAAAAATGGACAAGAAAGTAAAACAGGTCCTGCCTGTGGGTTGGTATCAGTGGGAAGGGGAAGAATATAAGGAAATGGGTGGAGGACAGTGAATATGGTAGAAATATGTACTCATATATGAAAATAGAAAAATGAGACCTGTTGAAACTATTCTAGGAATGCGGGGAGGGAGGATTCAGGAGAATGATAGAGGGGTTTGAATTCAACTATGATATATTGTAAGCACTTTTGTAAATATCACAATGTACCCCCATACAACAGTAAAAAAAACAGAAAAAAATACATCATACACAAAGTAGGCATCTTAATATCTATATCAGCTCTCATTTCATTGTGTGCAGGACAATTTCTCCTGACTTCTATAAATAATTCTTCAGTAATATGTTTTATCTGGCAGTTCCATTTGTGAAGTAGACCCTCACCTATTAAATTTGCAAAAGTTGTGAAAGAAGAAAAAGGAGTGTTTTTCTTTTAATGGTCCCAAAGTAACAATTTGAAGTTAGGACATTGGAAAAGCTTTAGTATTGCTAGAAGTTCCTACCATTTGAGAGGTTTTAGTGCCCTAAAAGATGTGATCTGCTATGCTAGTGGGATTAATGATATACTGAATGACATCGTATCAACAAGAGAAGTTTACCATTGTTCATTTATAATGTAAACAATTCCCCTTAGGAGTTTAAAGAGAGGACAGGAATTGTTGGGTTTCAGTACTTCCCTTGGAGCAGTGTGATTGAGCAGATTTGTACAGCTGTCCTTTTGTTTTGCAGCCAATAAACGGTATGGCTCTTCCAATGCCACTTTTGTTTGTAATGTGTACAAGAGTCCCTATTCATAGAATCTGGGTTCTTAGAGAATGGAGAGCCCTGGCTTTTTGTTTTTATTTAGAGTCCAGTTGTTTTATCTGCAGCATGAGATGTTTGTTTTCATTTCTACCTTGTTTACTTTCTGGGACTTTTTGAAAATATTCAGCCACATTTAGGAGATCTTGTAAATTAGTGATTTCCTTCTCTGCTTATTTCTGGCTATGTCCCCATTTTATACAAAACTAAGGACAAAGCTCCTTTTATTTCCATTGTTGAATTTACTCCAGAATGCTGTTTGAAAGATAACTAAAGTCTACTTTTAATTACCCTATTTATTATTTTTTGTTTATAATTTTTTATTTTTTTCAATTTTGATTTTCTTTCAACAAGATTTTTTTGAACAATTTTTTTTTTAACTCAGAGCCATGCACTTGCTAGGCGTGTACTCTACTATTTGATCCATGTCCCCAGCCATTTTGCTTTGGTTATTTTCAGGTAAGGTCTGGTGTTATTTTTTCCTGGACTGGCCTTAGACTGTGATCCTCCTACTTACACCTCCCATGTAGCATGTAGTATGGATTATAAGCATGGGCCATCGTGCCACGGTTGTTTGCTGAGATGGGGATCTTGATAATATTTTGCCAGGGCTGAACTGAAACTGTGATCCTTTAGATTTCTGCTGCCTGAGTAGCTGAGTTTATAAAAGTATACCACCATACTTGGCCCCTCATCCAGTACTTTTAATGACATATAACAATTATACTACATTTTGGGGTACAGTGTGATCATTCAGGATATGTATACAATGTATAATTATTAAAACAGGGTAATTAACATTTCCATCTCCTTAAACATTTATCATTTTTTTGTGTTGGAAAAGTTTGAATTTCTCTCTTCCAGTTCTTTATAAAATATACAAATTATTATTTATGGAGACTTTGGTGAACCTACTTTTAAGGAGAGGCTTTGGGGATTTATGAAGTGCATTTTCTATTTTTCTTGCCTTTTTTTGGCCCATTTTTTGATTGTGCATGGTTGTGGCAATTAAGTATTCTCCTGATCTTTCTCCTGTTATGGTTTTCAGTCATTTTCCTTATCTCGAGGCCTCACCATTTAGTGAAATAGGTAGTCCAGCTATAGTAGTCCAGGATAGTAAGTATCTTACAAATTCTGGAATTGCATACTAGTTACTTTCTCCTGTCTGTCTTCCTTAATGGGTACTAAGATCAGAATCAGGGATGGGTTGTTATCCCTTATGGCATGTATCTGGCAGTGACTAGTTCATAAGGAGCTATCCTTTAGCTGAGCTCTGAACAGGGGTTTAAATTTAGCCTGTATTGATCTGTCTTCTATGTTAGGAGTTCTAAGGGAATTATGTACAATGTGATTATTTTTTCAAAGTCCAGACTCCTTCATTTATCATGGGCTGTTTATTTCATGTTTCTTTTCCTAGAGTTATGGGTAGTATTTAGTCACAATCCTGCCATTGTGAGTTATTATCTATGATGTGAGAAATAGGGTATTTTCCTCCAAAGTATTCTCTTACTTCCTTAAACATTCATATGTTTTGTATTTCTTGGCTAATTTGAATTCCCTCAAATTCTGTCAGTCTGGGAAGATAAAATGATGTTTTAAAGAACGGAATTAGCTTCTGTAATTTAATAAGTTTGCATCTCACAACTATACCTTAAAAGAAGGCATTCTCTACTCTTCTTTCTGAAGCAAAACAGTGTGAAGTGAGGTTGCAGGATAATCAATTTTCTTCCTTTTTAATTGCAAATGATGATCTTTCTGAGAAAATTTCCAGGACCAGCAATGGAAGTGAGACGAATGCTTTTGAAAAAAATCTATAAACTGTCAATCTTGTGAAAAACTGCTAAAACAAATCTAAAGTGTATGTCAAAGTTCTAAAATAATTGTTAAACTATACAGTTACAAAAGTAGTCAAATCTGCCTATCACTTTCCCTTTCAGATCTCTTAACAGTTACTCCTGGGAGGTAGAAAAGACAGTTATCTTGAGCTAACTCACCCTAAGGGGACTTGGAGTTCCCAAGTGTTGGGTAATTCCAGAACTCTCCTTTCTATAGCAGTTTTTTAGGGAAATGACTTTTCCCTCCATAGGTTTCTTATAGGCCTTCATGGCTCATTAGCTCTGCATCCAAGTGCTATCCACCTGTTCAGGTTCATTTCCCATCTGTCTTTCTTTGTCTATGATGTAGCCATTTTGAAACTGGAGTTCTTTAGTGTCCTCTCACACTTCTAATTTGTTGCCCTATTTAAAAAAAATATATCCCTTTCTTCTCCTACTGCCTCTCCCATCTTTTACTTCATTGACTTGGTTAATACAATTCAACCATCAGGTTCATCTTTAACAGTTATTTGCTCTGTTTCATGCTTTTTTCCCCTACGAAAACCATAAGAAACCCAATGCCTTATTCCTGGCTGTCTCTTTAGTGATAACCCACTACCTAGTATATAATAAATACTAAAATACATTAAATAAATAATTAATACAATATTTAATGGGTTTGAATATCACAAAAAGGGAATTTGGAAGGTTACCTGTGGATATTGCCATATTAAGTTTCTTGTTAATTACAAAATAGTTTTGAAAGGGCATGGTCCCCTCATATTAAAGTCAGTAGCTTATTACCAAACAGATCTGAATAGGGAACATCTGTATTCAAGGAAGGAGTTGGTAAAAGGTTAAGGTTTGTTAATAGGAATTTAGGCAATTTCTCCATATCTAAAATAAGAAGAATAATTTTTAACTTATCTATAATAATTATTGAACACAGTTTATTCTTATAATACCACAGTCAGTAAAATGGAATAATTTAACAAATATTCAGAAATACCTAAGTACTTATTATATGCCAGACATTATATAAAGGTAGGAGACAGAATAATAAATGAATGAATGTAATGAATAATCCAACAAATGGTTATTACTAAAAAACTAACTATAACTGTACCATCTTTCACCATCTACCAATTGCTTTGAGTAACAAGGGCAAGTCACAGGCCACAAACCAAAGAATGTAAGAATTGGGAATATTTGAGTTTTTAGAACTTTAGTGTTCTGGAACTTAATGTTCATTAAAAGAGTCAAGTTTTCACGAGGCAAGAAATAAATTTCAATGAGCTCAGGATACCTTAATTCCCTGTTTTTCATGTGTGACTGTGTGTAATATCCAGTGGCTATCTGCTCAAGGTATACTAGCTTAGACATGGACTAGACACAAGCTTGTTTGGGTGATTATTATCTATTAGCACTGAATTTGCTGAAAAGTTTTCATTCCTATCTGGACTTTCACCATTAATCCATTTGGCTAGTATGATTTTCCCTTATTTTAAACTGCCAGACATTTTCAGATCCATCTGCTGTCTGTCATTTGGGCCCTCCTAGCAAACCATCTCCCTCATATTCCTGTACTACTCTAAATAGTGGGGAGCTAGGCTCCCATGAACCTGGTCCTCCCAAATTCTGCTGTGGCCATGAAAACTTTCTAAGGAGGTCTCTGTCCCATGTGCCCAGATGTTTCTCGCAGAATGTTTTTGTACATCTACACAGTAATGGGTGGGGAAAACCCATGTTTAACCATTTTGGGCTTTGGCTGGTATATTGGATAGTAATTGAACTGTGTCACTCAAATAAGATGCTCATTTCTCTCCCAAGTAAAAATATAGAAGGTGGTTCTGTGCTGGGATGATGATTTAAGGCTGTAACTATTCTTGAAATAGTCACGGTATAGGCTTCTTTTCCTTGTTGCTCTACTGTCCTCAAACTGTGGTTTCCATCTGGTGCTCCAGTTTTCACCATTCTTTCATTTCTGTCACAAAGAAGATAAATGGCCATACCTAGTTTTGTGTTCAAATCCAGCTACAATCAATGCCAGGAAACAGAGACCTCTACCTGGAAAGCCATGTAGCAATTAAAAACTTCAAGTTTTGTTACCAAAGAAAACAGAAAATGGACAGGGTTACAGAAGGATGAAAGCATCATCTGATAACATATGAGTAACTTTAACTTTAATTTTAAATAAAATGAATTCTTGATTTTGATTCTGTTGTTCTCAATAGACTTTGACAAATTTTTTAGTTTCAATATTTTCTCCCATAATTGGTTACTTAAGCAGAGAACTAGGTACTATAAAAAATGACCAAACATGCTTTATGAAGGCAAAACAAGTAACTACCAAAAAAGAAATTCCTTGCGAGGATTTTTTTTAACAGGGAATGGTGATGTCCAGTCTTCTCATGACTGGACGGTCTTTCCTTCAAAGAACAGGCAGTGTATAAGCCTGTGTCAAGATTTGTACTTCCCTAGTATGAATTTGAAACATCTCTATTAGTTTATATACTATTTTGTCCAGAATAACATTTTTGTGGCACATCTGACTTTCTGGAAAATATCCTATTAGTGTAACAGAATATGCATAACTAAAAATAGATCCACATTTACCACGGGCCTGGTATGGTTAAGGTCCCAGGACTTCAAGAGAATAATCAGTAATCAAAATTATTTTTATTTTTCTATTAATAGTGAATAGAATTTCAAATGTACATAATAAACTCTTCAAATACATAAAACTGTAATTTTTATAATACATTCTCAAATTAAACCCTTGTCTGTACATGGCAGCTAGTTTTCTAATAAAAAATGATTGTGAGGCTTCATCTTAGACAACAGGCTTTTGACTCAAGGATAATTTAATAAAACTATCTCTATTTGCTGACTGTGCACTGAATTTTGCTGAGATCTTAGTCCCATCCTTTTATTTAAGAATGGCTGTCAAGGGACAATACATAAAAATAGAATCTCATTGGTATTAGTCTTAATAATTTACTCAGCTCAGATGCTCAATTCTGTGTGACTATTCTCCATCTCACAAAGTGGTTTCCTACCACTGATTTTCTTAACAAAGTTTCAGCTAAACCTTCTCTCAATTAGATTTTTCTACATATGGGATATAGATTTAATTATTCTAAGTTAGAATGATAGTATCAGAAGGTACATTAGTAATCACAGAGTCTAGTCCTTTGGTTTTACAGATAAGGGAACAGAATTTATGTGGCTACTTCAAGGTTACACAGCTATGCTATGAGTATTTCAAATTAAATTATAATGAAAATAAGAAGCCATATGCTAATAAGTACAAACCTTTAAGGCTTGAATTTAAAATAAATCATAAAGATGATATAGATTCATCTCCCTGAAGTGTTATAGTTGAGACATTAAGCAAAGTGAAATCATATATGATTGTATTACCATTTTACTTGCCCCTGACTTCTAAAAATTATAGTTGTTTGAGTGCCTGGTACCATGCCTTCTATTTTACATATCCTTGATATTGTATTGGACACAACATTTTCTATAGCCACATTTATGCAACACCTTGGAAAGTGGTATCAGATTTCTCAAGTTCCACACAACCAGTTTTCCTCCAACATTGGATAGACTTTGCTTTCTTGAGTTGAGCACCAATTGAAGAAGGCAGAGCTGACTCACACTGAGGGACCACGTGGTATGTCTGCACACAGGGCAAGTCCCCAGATCCACACTCAGCATGGTGCAATTATTACAGTATGAGTTCCCATATGGACTAAGTCAGGCATGTGAAGAGCCGTTTGTATCTCTCTTTCTCCCTCATGCTCACAAAGGAGAGGACTTGTGCTTGTTGAGTGGAATTCTCCTTTATTAAATTATTTGTCATTTTTGTAATCCTATAGATAAGTAGCCTATCCTTTTTTGCTATCCTATGGAGAAGTGCAAATGTTTAAGTTAATAAAATTAAATGACATGGTGCCACTCCAGTGTATATCTGCATACATGTAGTATTTTTTTTACCATGATCTCTTCAGGCCAACAAACCTGTGATAGAGGCTTTCTAAATGCTTACAAGAAGGTAAGTTTATGTAAAAATCTTAGGACCAGTAAAGTAAGACAATGGGAAAGTAATGCATATGTACCATCTCTCATCTCCTCAGATTTTCGTAGCTAAATCTTCTTTCCTTTATGTAGGAAAGTGATTTTTTTTGAGGGGGTGGGACGGGTTTGAATTTGGGGCTTGCTTCACACTTGCAAAGCAGGTACTTTGCCACTTGGAGCCACACTTCCAGTCCATTTTTGCTCTGGTTATTTTGGAGATGGGATTTCTTAAACTTTTTGTTCAGATTGGCCTTGAACTGTGATCCTCCCAATCTCACTCTCCCAAGCAGCTAGGATTATAGGCATGAACCACTGGTGCCCAGATAAGGGTTTGCTGCAAGATTTGAATGAGCAATTTTTATTGAAAGGCAGTGATGTAATGATGGAGGGAAGAAAAATAGAACTCATTTAGTGAAGTTGTAGAAGAGGATTAAAGACATTTTTACTTCTTCCTGAATGTTTCATACTTAACCATATTCATTCATGATTTTTTTTTGGTCAGGTGATAGATCTGTAGTAGCACTTTTTTTTGTTTGTTTGTTTTTGGTGTGACTGGGGTTTGATCTCAGGGCTTCACACTTGCAAAGCAGGTGCTGAACCACTTGCACCTCCAATCCATTTTCACTGGTTATTTTAGAGATGGAGTCTTGTGAACTATTTGTCTGGGTTGGCCTCAAAACATGATCCTCCAGATTTCAGCTTTCCAAGTAGCTAGGATTGCAGGCATGAGCCACCAGCACCCAGCAGTACATTTTTCATTACTATGGTAAAAATATCTGAGGCAGGCTAACTTTATAAAAATAATACATTTACATAATTGACAGTTCTGGAGGTACAAGGTCCAGCGGCTACATCTACCTGACAGAGTCCCAAGTCAACACATGGCAAGAAAAAAGGGAACATGCATTTCTGTCTGTGTATATTTCATTCCTTCTTGTAAAACACCAGTTTTCAATCATGGGAACTTTATCTTAATGATCTTATCTAATGCTAATCACTTCCCAAAGGCCTCAATCCTAAACAGCATAGTCAGATTGGGTTCCACCCTCTCCATACCATTAATTTACGATATAGGGATTAAACTCTTGCATGAATTTGAGGGAATAAATCATATTCTAATCACAGGAAGATCCTTATACTTGTCATTTTCTAACAGGACAGTTTGAATGAGTTAATGCTAGGATGCCCATCCTGCAAGCAAGCAGAACTGTGTATATTTTTAACAGGTTTGTGGAAGGATGGAGCTGGATATTGTTGCTAGTTTTGGTGGAAATCACATAAAATTAGAGAAGAGGAAGGAAGTCTTCTGGAGTAAGTTGGTAACCAAATAATTTTTTAGATCAATACTATTATTTATTTATTTGGTGGAAGTGGGGTTTGACCTTGGGGCTTCATCCTTGCAAAGCAGGCACTCTATTGCTTGAGCCATGCCTCCAGTCCATTTTGCTCTGGTTATTTTGGAGATGGGGGTCTCATGGGACGATTTGCCTGGGGCTGACCTCAAACTGTGATCCTCCCTGTCTTCCAAGTAGCTACAGTTATAGGTATGAGCCACCAGTGCTGAGATTTGAGACTGATAGTAAAGCATCCAATTAATTGGGATGGCTCTGCCATAACCTAATAATAGAAAAGTGCCAACAGGCCTTCAAAAATTAATCTGGAGTCAAGAGGTCATAGGTGGCATTACTGGACTCCCTCCTCCAAACCATCCACTGTGGAAGAGAAACGGTGCTTGACCAGCAAGAGTGTTCCCAACTCTGACATTGTACAGAAAATGCTATGTGAATGATTTTAAAATGCAGGAGCACTGGAGGGGGTACAACATTTGTTAATGAGCATCCTTACTGAGCATAATTTCACTGAAGTGTGACATTACAGGGTCACACAGTGGCAACAACATCCAGTCTCTGAGGCTGTAAGACTGTCATCAGTTGTGAGCATTTCAGCCTCAAGGGTTCATGCCTTAATTTCTCTTTTTCTTGGCAAGAGTGTACAATGGCTATAAATGACCTACAGTCAAGACTAAGCCATAATTACATTTCTGACAGATCTCTAGAAAAGCAAATCACAAGAAAAGAGTGGATTTCTGTTCATCTGTCATGTGGTCAAAGTCAACATGGTACAGCCCAAGCTATTGGCATGGTGCCTGCTGGCTGTTTTATTCAGGTGATGTTTATAGTACCTGTCTATATCCTTAAAGTGAAACCTATGTGAGAGAGACAGTGTGCCTACCTTATTCTCCAGCACCATCCTGGTTCCTGGTAGTTATTGAATAGGTGAGAAGTGAATAAATGACAGAATTGCTCTTTGCTTGTTTTCTAAATAAAATGGCAAAATCTGAAAATAAGGAACAGCATCTCATGCTTGCCGTGCCTCCTCTTCGGAGCTTCCATAGTTTTTGTTTTTTTTTTTTCCTATCTCCTTTTGATCCATAATGTCACAAAGTTAGTAAGGATTTTTCTTCTACTTTTCATCTCTTTTTCTTCCTGAACTGACTTTCAAATATTTCTCACCTTATAATTTGCTTTCTCATGCCTTAGATGGCTCTCCAAAATCACCCAATCGTCTGGTGTCATTGGCAACATGTGGATCCAGGCTACTGCTCATTCAGTCCCTACCACTCAAGAAGCAGACTCTTGTAATATCTTTCATTTGGAAATAGAAGACAGTTACACAAAATAATGTTCAAATGTACTGCATTTCTATTACTAAAGCACTCGATTTCAACTCCAGCTTGACAATTCTCCAGAAACAACATGAAGTCTGAAAAAAGATGATAATTTTGCAGAAGAAAGGACAGTTCATCTCTCTAGCGAATACAAGTGTCATTGATCTTCATGACAAATTGAATTTCAGGGCCTGAAAATACAGACCTTGTTTTCCTTCTTTTATTATAAGGATGACCTTGTCTGTATTGTAAATCAAAAGTAACTAGGGCCTTGTATCTTTTATAAAGTTATAAGGAATAAAAAAAGGGCCCATGGCACTGGTCCACTATGATGTGCTACATCTGGGGAAACTTATAGGTATATTCTTTAGTTTCTGTGTGTTAGTATTTGCTCTTCAGCTTAAGTTAAAGAAAGGGAATATACAAAATAAATTTCTCCATTTTGAGGGCACAGTTCTTCCAGCAAAATGTCATGGCTGTAAAAGACCCAACCTAAAAGAACTAGCAACAGCTCAAATGTCAATTTTTATTTTAATGTAAGGGGGATCCTAAAAGAGAAGGTAAAAATATCTAATTTGATTTCCGTTTTCTAATTTATACAAGCAAGATGAATAACATTCCTTGTTAACTCTTACGCTATATTTGCCTATCAAAGGTAGAAATTAAAGGAGGCTTGAGAATAGACACATATTCAATTCTACTACAGAGGTTTTATTGGTCAGTGTGCTTTCAAGAAACTTAGAATGCAAATCTGCCTATAACTGAAGCTACAGATGTGACCAGAAAAATTAGAACGTGGAAGAGGAGAAGCTTAATTTTGATTAGAAAATCACAGAAAGCATAATGGAGATGTTGGCACTCAAGAGTTGAGCACAGTTTGAAGACCCATGGAAGGGGTAATGGCGTTAGCATGATGAAACAGCATTGACAGGACAAAACAGAAGCGTCAAAATATAAGGCATGCTCACAAATGGTGGACTGTGCGTGTCTAAAGTGTAGCAGTCTTGCAGCAGATGCAGCCAAGAAGACCTTATCAAGTCATAATGTGGAGACTATTAAATGACAGAGGAAGCGCTTATTATCTCTTCTGCAAAGAACGATGCAGAGGAGCTACAGATTTGGGAGCCTGAAATCTGGCAAAATTGAATTCTAGACCCAAGGCCAACATTTGGGAGCTGTGTAACATTAAACAATTTTCAAGCTCTCTGAGATTCATTGGCAAAATGGTTCTGGTAATGATTCTTACCTCAGTTGAATGCTGACAGGGGTAAATGATCTAATGCATGTTAGTCATTCAGCACTGTGCAGTAATAAGTCAGTCTGGAAAAAATGTAAACTACTTTTAAAGACAATGGGTAACCATGGTAAGTGTTTAAAATGGAGGATATTGTCATATGTACTGGGGAAGAAGAGAATTAAAGGCAGGGAGAAGTGTAGATTTAGTTTATTATGCTTATATTAATGACATCATTTTATAGACAATTGAAGAGAGTTTGAAAAACTGGAGCAACAAGGGAGCACTGTTAGTTACTGGGGACAATATCTGGAGGAGGATTATGGATTTAACTCGGCTTCAGATAATTTAGAAGGTACTCAATTCTTTACAGTTAGGACATTCAATAGTTCCTCAAGTAAGAATATACAAAATTGCAGCCAATGTCCCAATTGGGACATTTAAACAATGTCCCAATGTTTAAAAAACAACAAATCAGGCTGAGAGTGACACTATTCTAGAGCAGACATAATGACCACAGTACAGAATATTGCAATTATTATGATACATAGATTTGACTGTGGTTTGAAGGTTTACATTCTCTTCAAAATTCATGTTGGAATTTTGCCTCAATATAAGAGTATTCGTAAGAGGTGCATTTAGAGGTAATTAAGTTGTGAGGACTCTACTGTCATGGACAGTATTAGTGACTTATAAAGAGGATAGTAGGAACTAGCTAAGCCCCTTTTGACCTCCTGATTTTATCCATGTGAGGACACAGTATTGAACCCCTCTGGAGGGCACAGCAACAGGTGCTGTCTTGAAAGTGCAGAACAGCATTCTTCAGATACCACATCTGCTAATACCTTCATCTTGGATTTCCCAGACTCCAGAACTATGAAAAATAAACTTATGTTTGTAAATGTACAAATCTCTTGTCATTTGTTATAGCAGCACAAACAGATCAAGGCAGTTACAACAGAACGACTGCTTATTGTACCCAAGAAAACGCCATCAAATTTTCAACAAAGATACCCAAATTTCTTCATTTTCTAAGTTTTATAACCAAGAGACAACAAAACAAATACATACTTATGGTACTACTAATAGAGTAAGTATCTAGGAGGGCTTTTATTAATCCAAGTGAGCTTTCACCTAGTGAGGGTGATAAAGCACCATTCTGAGATGACCCCACTTCTGATCAGTCTTCTTACCTCAAGGCAGGCTTTTAAGATCAGTAGGTTGTAAAATTACATGGGCATTATCTCAACAAATACAGAAAAAGACTTTGATGAAATTCAATGTAACTTCATGACAAAAGTCTTGAAGAAATTAGAAATGGAAGGATCATCTCTCAACATAATAAAGACTACATATGACAGTCCAATAGTCAACATTACACTAAATGGAGAAAAAGTGAGAGCATATCCTTTAGAAACAGGGATGAGGCAAGGGTGTTCACTCTCACCATTTCTGTCCAATATCATGCTTGAAATCTTAGTCAGAGCAATAAGGCCAGAGGAAATAATAAAAAGGACACAAATAAGTGAGGAGAAGTTAATCTCTGTTTGAAGATTATATGATTCTAACCTTACAAAAATCTAAAGACTCCACTAGAAGATTTTTTCATCTGATAAACACTTTTAGCAAAATAGAAGGATACAAAACCAACATACAAAAACAAATAATCTTCGTATACCATTAGCAAACTCACTGAGAAAGAATCAGGAAAACAGTACAATTCACAGTAGCCTAAACATATCTAGGAATAAAAAAACCCACAGAGATGAAAGACTTGCACACTGAAAATTATAAAACACTGAAGAAATTGGAGCAGAAACTAGAAGGTGATCTTAGCTGTACTAACATTGTTAGAATGGCAATACTACCAGGAATGATGGACAGATTCAATGGAATCATCAAAATTACTGTGGCATTCTTACCATAACTAGAAAAAATAATACTAAAATTCATACAGAAGCACTAAAGACCCTGAAGAGCTGAAAACATCTTGCTCTAAAAAAATCAATGCAGGGGTACCACAGTATCTGATTTCAAATTATAGTATCCAGTAATCACAGCAAAGCATGGTTCTGGCACAAAAATAGGCATTTGGACCAGTGGAATAAAAGACTGGGAAAAAGTCCCCAAAAGCTATATTAATCTGATCATTCTCAACAAAGGAGCCAAAAACATATATTGAAGAAAAGATATCCTCTTCAACAAGGGATGCTGGAAAAACTGGGTATCCGCATGTGGAAGATTGAAACTAGATCCCTCTCACCCTTTACAAAAATCTACTCAAAATGGACTGGAGACATTAATGTAAGACTTAAAATTGTGAAATTACTAGAGGAAAATATATAGTAAACAAGTAAAGCTATAGGTATAAGCTAATACTTTCTGAATATATCGTTTGTCACTCAAAAATAATAGCAAGAATTAATAAACAGGATTGCATCAAGTTAAAAGCTTCTGCACAGCAAAAGGAAAAATCCCAACAGAATGTAGAGGTGTCTGGGAGAAAATATTTATCAGCTCTTCATCTGGCAGGGGATTAGTACCCAGAATATATAAAGAACATGGAAAAAATCAAACCAAAAAAGAACAGATAATGTAATCAATAAATGAACTGACTGAAGACTTTCAAAAGAAGAAATACAAATGGTTAATAGATACATGAAAAAAGGTTCAATATCTTTAGCCATCAGAAATGCAAATCAAAATTACATGGGGATTTCATCTCACCTTGGTCAGAATGATTATCAAGAAATGACCCAAACAATGTATGCACATATGAATAAATGAATAAATAAGAAAAGAAAACCCCAAACAACAAATGCTGGTAAGGATGCAGGCCAAAAGGAACCCTTATACACTGTTGATGGGAATGTAATATAAATTAGATCAGACATTATGGAAATTGCTATGGAGGTTCCCCAAAAAGTGAAAACAGAAGGACCTTATGATCCTGCTGTACCTATACTGGGTGCACCTCAAAGGATCGAAGTCAGCATACAACATAGATTTTCACACACCAGTGTTTATTTTATTTTTTGATGGTACTGGGGATTGAATTTAAGGCCTTGTGCTTGATAGGCAAGCATTTTTTTACTTGAGCCACGCCCCTCAATCTTTTTGCTTTTAGTTTGCTTTTCAGATAGGGTGTTGCTAAACATATGCTACTCTGCCTGGGTGTTTTATTGAAGCACTATGCACAAAAGCCAAGTCGTGGAATCAGTCTAGGCGCCCCTCAGAAGACGAATGGATAATGAACGTGCGGTTTATATGTATAGTGGATTATCATTTAGCCATCAGGAAAAACAGAATAATGTCATTCACAAACAGTAGATGGAACTGGGGAGTATTATGATAAGTGAAATAAGTCATACTCAGAAATACAAATATCATGTGTTCTCTCATACGTGGTATCTAGGAAGAAAAAAGTTCATGAAAATACTCCAAAAACCTTGATTGTCTGAAAAGGCTTTCTTGCCAAAGTGACCAAAGAATAAGCAAAATTCTTTGTAGATCAAAGGAGAGCACAAGAAAACAACAACAACAACAAAATAGATTTTCTTAGGAAAAAATGGTAGCTTTATAAGAAGTCCACTTTGTAAGACATTACTATTTATTGAGTGTTACGTCCACTATTTTCTGAGAGGTATGTTTTTCATGGATGTAATCTTACTTATACTTCATAGTGTCCGTAAGAGCTGGAATTTATTACTCTTATGTTATAAACATGGACACCAGTGTTAAGAGAGGACGCAATGTGGTCAAAGCCACACCATCAATATGAAAACTAGGCTGAATTCCAAGATTAGTGTTCTTAACCACCACTCCTTACTTCCTTCCCCTCTAAACATTTCTGCATAATTTGTTTAACTTTCCCTAATGAAATTGTCCTCCAGTTCACGAAAAACATAAATTTTTATCTTAAATAATTTTCCTCGTAGGGCTTCAAATTCATTGAGAATTTTTTTTAATCCTATCATATAAACTGGGTCCGGTTGAAAACTTAGATTTTCTTTAAGCTATCCTTTTCTGCATAAATTTCTTAAATAATTCAACAAATTAAATTGTAAAAATTTACAGTTTCTAAACTCAGTGTTTCTTTTCTTCTATAGGCAAAAATAACAATTGACAGCTTGTTAAGAAAGCTATTATAGAAGGTTTCTCAGGGGTAAAACTCAAAACAAAATAATTTTAAAAATAGTAGGCTAGGCTTCATAGGGAGTGAATTAGGCACCTCAACAGCAAGAAGAGCTTCTTTCTCCAAGTCAACTTCTGTCAATTAGACAGTTTTTGCACTCAGAATGATCCATCTCTGCTACTGTTCTGAAAACTCACTTGAAATGAAAGGCACAGGGATATAGAGGTGAAGAGTAAATATTTAAGCCCAGTAGAACTGTATGTGTGATTCAACTCTCTATGTAAGAGATATTACATGTTTTTATATATAATTGGGAAAAAGTAGCACTCACCAAATAGGGTAGTTGTGAATATTCAATAGGATAAAGTGTGTGAAATGCTCAGCATCATTCATGGCTTGAGTTTATATTCAATAAATATCAGAAAGCAGTGATGGTGGTGGTGGTGGTGGTGGTGGTGATGACAGAGTAACTGGGTGGTGATAATGACTGTGGTAGTCGTGGAGGCTGTCATGGTGGAAAACACTGGGACTATCATATAGCAAGTCTTCACAAACTTTAATGTCTTTACAAATCACTTGCATATCTTGTTAAAAATACTTATATTTCAGTAAGTCTGGGGTAAGTTTCAAGATTTTTCATTGCTAACCAACTACCAGGTTTTGCTGAGGCTGATCTTAAGACCATACAAGTGTTAGCAAAGATTCAATCTGAGGACACAGTGATTATCATACATGTAAAAAGCAATTTAATAATACCATTAAGACTATTTCTCAAAGGGAGTCAAGAGAAGATGGTGACTTTTGCAGTCATCGTGCTCTTTGGAAAGGACTTTTGCTTATAAACCTAGGCTTTGACCATGAGACCATTAAATTTAGTTCAGTGTTTTTGAGCAAGTGCCCTCTGACCACCCCAGCAGAGGACAGATATGTAGATGTGAGTCCTTCCTTTGAAGAATTTCTAGTTTGCCTAGAATGACAAGTACACATGAATAAAACATGTATGTGGCATGACAAGGATGAATAAAATAAAGTGCAAAAATGTTCAGAATGAGAAATCAGTGCTTCTACAGAATGCATGGGGGAGAAGCTTCCCTCTTTGAGTCAGCCATGGTGTTGATCATGGGCTTTGTGTTTGTTGTTTGTCGTAGACAGGCCACGATACAAATAATAACCATTTCAAGACGTCAGAGCAAACAACTTTTCCTAACAGTGATGAGAGCTGAGAGAGTCCCGAGTCACGTGAACTCGAAACTCCGTGGGGAGAGACTTCTGGTGACGATGAGAATGAAGATGATGGATGGAGGGAAATATCGCCCTTAGCGGTAGTTTAGGCACCCCGAACTCAGCATCCCTCTTAGAGTGAGGAAGAGCGGACAATGGTCAGCAAAGTGTTAGTGGAGCGCTACGGCGTTTCAAAGCCCTTTGGTACAAGCCCACAAAATGGCAATCTATCCTTCCTTGACTGGAAATGGAAAGATGGTAGAAGAGATTTAAAATGCCTTAAAAACTTTTACCCTTCAAATGGTTGGAGCTTCAGAGAAAAGTAATGTTGAAAGCAGCCCTAAAAACACACTTCATATCAGAAAATGAAAAGATATGGTCAAAATATTTGCATCATGTACAATGTATTTTTTCTTGGATTTTTGTCTTAAGACTTCTTGGGCAAAGTCAGTGGGATTACAGCACTGATAGACACATGTGTGTTTTTATACAAACGCAACTTCACACACACAGACTTTCACGAAGCCCCAGAGGTAAAAATGCTAAATCATTTCACAAGAATTAATTAAAGCAAGTGAGGAATGGAGGCAATTAGAGCAAAGTGCTGTGTAATATAAAATACTTTTTAATCATTGCATCTAATTAAAAAGAAGAAGAAATCGTGCCTTTTAAAGGTCCTTTATTATTGAAGAAGGAAATTAATTAGCAGACATTCTCAGCTGGACATTTAGTAATGTCTTTGTATAAAAGGGATGTCCAACTAAGGAGATCTGGGAAACCAAAAAAGATCAATGACATTTGTGAGACTGGAGGCTGCTGAGGGCTCTGGAAGGGACACATTTGTTTGCTGACCAGGAGATTATGCATTGCTCATACTGCAATTCCAATTTGCTAACTACTGGGCCTTATCATGGTAGGCAATAGGGGCTTCTACTAAATCAGCTGAGCTTGCTTTTATATTGTTAAAAATGATTTGGTTCTCAAAGAATTATCTTTGTGAATCAACTTACAATCAATAATCATAAAGCAATTCAAGATCTTCCAATGGCTTTAGGGTTTTTATCATAATTGTGAATTATTTTTCCCAATGATGGAATAAAATAGTTGGTCATTACTGTTCTACTTACCGACATGACAGAGATCAGCTTTCTCTCTGTTAATTCAGCTTCCCCAATCACATGTGCTTTGTTATAAGGTAGGATTCTTTCTTTGTTGAGTAGGATTTTACAGTCTAATAAGCTAAAATGTTCAAAAAACAGCAAAAAAAAAAAAAACCCTCAGTTCATTTTCTTTTACTATATCTATGGCAAAAATTACAGTATTAGTACCTGAGTCACCCCGAGTGTTTTTGTGGGGAAGGTTCTAGGACTGTCTGTGGAGATCAAGTTCCTCATATAAAAGGATGTAGCATTTGCACATAACCTACACACAGCTTCCTGGATGCTTTAAAATCACCTCTATTTTACTAATCATACCTAACACAATATCATATCATACCTACCATAAATGCTATGTAAATAGTTGCTATCTTGAAATGTTTGGGGAATTAGGTTAAGAAAACCAAAGCATGCCAGCACATGTTCAATGTGAACTTAAAGTTTTTTTTTTCTTTTCTTTTTTTTTTTTTGTGATACTGGGGATTGAACTCAGGGCCTTGTGCTAGGCTAGTGCTCTACCTTTTAAGCTACATCCCCACCCTTTGGTTTTTACTTTGTTTTTGAAACAGAATCTCACAAACTTTTCTAGCACTGGCCTCAAACTCCCTACCTTCCTTCGCCTCCAGAGTACCTGGGCTTCCAGGCATGTGCCATCACACCCAGCTTCCAAATGTTTTTAGTCTGAGGTTAGACAAATTTGTGGGTGCAGAACCCAGCTACAGGGGGTCAATTGTACTTGGGATTGCAAAGCATTACACAATCAATATTGATATTAGTTTTTTTATCATTTCTGTTCAATATTATCTTCAATGTATTTTTGTACTATTTAAAAATATCAAAATATTTATGCAACCAGTATGTTGACTAAGTCATAATCTGCAGAATGGAAGCAGATAGTAAGTTTATTCATTTTACAACTGCTTCTGTTCACCCCTCCTCATTAATTTGGGTTTCCCAACCAGCTTTTGGATGAAATCTCAGCCTAGTCTAACACATTTTCTCACTCATCCTATCTAAATATGCCAGGTTCTCATGAGGCTTAAAATCTTCCCTCCTTTCTCTCAGACTTACTATGGAATCACAAACTTGCCATAGGGGTAGGATGGAGAGATGGGGAAGTCACTCCTAGCTCCTTCCTAATTGCTCCAGCTCATGTTCCTTTTCCAAACCAAAGTCCCTTTCCTAGCTCTCATTTCTCCAGCGCAGGAACAGGAGGAAAGGACTCAAGGTCAGAAAATGTCTTCCTAGGAGGTTTTAGTACCATCTTGCCTTGATAATCTCTGTGAGTTCTTTAAGAATCTTGTAAATTCCAGCAATAAAAGTATCACCAACTTCAGATGCAACTATTCTCTTGCATCTGATTTCTGGTGGAGCACCATTGGTTTGGACTCACTTCTTCTCTTTAGGAAAGATGGCTCTTAAAATGATCCCCTCTCTCTGGTCCACATCTGAAAGCACCTCCTGGTTTCAGGAAGGCAAGCTGATCTCCAGGCAACTCAAGGTCTGCTCACCTGCCAGGCAGGTCCCTCAGGTGTGTGCTGGGAACCATCCCTGCATCTTCAAATCCCAATCGCACATTCCAAACTTTCAGAGCAGCATCAAGAGTTAAGTGCAGATTATATGTGAGAGGAGAGGTGACCTTACGAAACATGAGTAAGGAGTTGGGACAAGGAAGGAGACAATTATCGAGTAGTTTCTACCACTGCAGGCCACCAGAAGTCATTCTCAGTAAGGAACTTTGGGAGCCAGTGTCACACACAGCAGGAGTTACCCTCACTGGGTGAAGGTGAGTGGAGTCATTCAGATTCTTCTCTGCCTTCACTGAGGGACGCTTCCAGGTGGAATTACTCTTCTGCGTTTTAGCCCAGCATTTCATAGGTGAGGTGAAAGCCTGCGGCCTCAGAGTTATGAGCAATCTGCACTGGGATAGGTGTTCACTGATGGTCTATTTTCCTTTTAATTGAAGGGAAGGAGGGAAGCTGTGTCTTCTATTTCTAAGCACATTTTACTTTCAATCATTTATTTATGTATTCATTTGCCTCTTTGTTTATCGATTCATATTGTGATAAAATTTATGCAACAAAGAAATTACCATGCTATCATCCCCTCCCTTCCCACCCCTGCTCAGTCCCTACTAACCTCTACTGTACTTTCTTTCTCTGAATTTGCCCATTCCAGATACCTAATGCAAGTGGAATCATACAGTTTGTAGCCTCCTTTTTGGTTTAAGAAAACACTTTTTGTATCCTCAAAATATGTAATGTGAACTCTTAGCTCATTATCTATTATGAGGATAGATAAAAGAACTTCAGCTGGCAATGGTTTAATTTCTTTGAGTTTTTTTTAGAAAGTCTGCAAATCAGAAGGGAGGGAAAATTAACTTTTTTAAATGCATATTTACTTTCTAGGGTTATTTGTCTTCTTCTTCAAAAAAAGGAAAGCAGTATTATAAATGAAGGATTAAAAATTATAGGATTTACTGAATTTTAATGTCAAGAAATGGTATTATAAAGCATAAGCTTGCTTCTGGACACCCTTCTAGTCATTTATTCATTTGCTATCTTTGTCATTTAATTCATATCTACTGTCATTTCAAAGAGAATTTGAGGTTGGTTTTCAATGATTTTTGACTATCTTAATTCAGTTATATTGACGAATTTATTTTAACTTTGTCAAGAAAAAGCCTCTCTTCTTGACACAAATCCATCATCTCAAAATTTTTCTGTCTTATAGAAAGGATATGGGGAGCATCAAGTTAAAGTTTGGTAGATTTTGCAATTTCTATTTCAAATAAGACATAGGAGAGAGATCTTGGCTCTTACAATTTAAGAGGCAGGATTATATACTCTGCACATATATTTTAGGGGTAATGTGAAGAAACAGTAGAGGTCAGGAGGCATGGGGAAGAAATGTCCTATTTGGGGTGATGACATTGTGTAGTCTGCTATTTCTTGATATTGAAGTCGTTTTAGATTGGGGCCTGAGGGATGGAGTAGAGGGTTAGAGTGAAGGTAAGTACTAGACTGAATGTCAGAAAGAATTCTAACAGTCTTTATAAAAAAAAAAAGCAGGGAAAACATTCTAGCTAAGCTAACCTTAATATTTACTTACTTACCCACCCACTTATAGGAAGCAGATAGGAAGTATAGGAATGAGAATTTGAAGGTTACTCTATATAATGGTCAAGTTGCATCAAACTGGCCACAATTTCCTGCCAGCCCGGCCCTTCCAATTTTTATTATTTTAATTTCTTTTGCAGACTTAATTTTAAGTATGTTTTGTACATTTATATATACTAAAGCAAGTCAAGTAAAACATTCATTTCATGCGTTATAGAAATGGGGTCTGAGGAACACTCAGGTTGGAAGAAATAAAACCCTGGCTCATGAAGGGTACATGTGTTTATGCTTTGAGAATGTTCCCAAACTAAATTTCATTTTCAGAAAATATTTTGTAGCAGTTCACATACATTAATAAACCACAGCTGGCCACATTCAATGAACTTGGTCATGACCAACGTGAAATTTGTACACTGGAGTTTGTTCTTACATTCTTTAGTGTCAGCAGACTGTAACCAGCTCATAGGACAGTATGAACTGGACAGGGCTCCAACATGAAGTAGTTTAATTTTCTCCAGTAAATGCCTTCAACTCTGTGCTGTCAAACATCTCCTATACTTTAGGACAATCTCTGGCTGGACCATAACTTTCCTGTCAACGATTTCTAGCCAAATACCACCAGGGATGCATTTGCAGTTGATGACTTGTGATTATTACTTGGTGTTGTGTTGACAGAGAACACATGCCACGGGGAACTGTGAGCTATCCCAGCAGGAGGGTGTTAGAATGAATTTGCTACAGGATTTGGGCTGTCTGCATTGGTTTTAGAAAGAGTTTGTGATTTTTAAAACAGTTGGAAGAAAGAGGGGTTTGCACTCTGTTGGTAACTATTAGAAAGAAGAGGTAATTTTAGGTTAGTGTGTTATCTCACTGCATTCTGTGCTGCTACAACAGAATATCACAGAGCCAGTCAGATACAAGAAACAGAAACTTATTTGTTTCATGGTTTGGGAGGTTGGGAAGTCCAAGATTGAAGGACCACAACTGGTGAGAACTTTCTTGCTGCATCATCCCATGACAAAAGGCAGAAGAGCAAGAGAGTGAGACCAAGAGTGAGAGGTCAAATTTGTAGCTTCAAGCCCTTTTGTAAACAGTGTTAATCCATTCTTGATAGTGGAACTCTCATGATCTAAATACCTCCTTAGCCCCCTCCTCCCAACACTTTGCATTGGAGATTAGTTTCCAGTGCTTAACCCTTAGCAGGCATTAGAACTGGGCAGGGCCAAAGCTGTCCTTGATAAAGAAGCAGAAGCCACTCATCTTACCAGGAGGCAGAATGTTTGGGTCTTCATGGTTTGCACAGTGACTTTGTTTTTGCCTGTGCTTAGAATCATGAAGCAGCTCGTCTGTCTCTGTGTACCAAGGTTGTGGAGCGGCCTGCTCTGATGCTGATGCTCCATGAAATCGTTTATGTATAATAGGAGGACAGCATGCTTTAGTTGTGAGAAACAGTCCAACTTGCAGCAACACAAAGGCCTAGCTGCTAAAACTAGGCCAGCTTTTGGCTGTTAGGTACACTATTCTCTTTTCCACTCATCACTTTATTATCAAGTCTAGTCAACACAATTTATCTCCTCTCCTTTCTAGTTTAAGCTTGGCCTGTTGTTCATGGGCCCACAGTGGAGCTAAGGTCTTGCTGCCATGTTGGCTCTCGCCTGGAGTATATTCACTTGATTATGGAACCCTGAAGAGCTTGCTTATGTGTTGGTTCCTTGATGCAGATGGTTAAGTTCCTAATAGAATTCATTCACCATCCATCTCCTTTTAACCCAGTGACTCACCTTGTATACCAGGATCCCTTTTCTTTACCTCATCATTTCTCTTAGACTCTCTTCTGCCCTGTCTACAGAGGCCCCAGGCAGGTCAGCAAATCCTTTGCTTAAGCAGAAGTCCAATGAAGCCACTAGATGCCTTTCTCTTTTTCTTGGTGCCCTCTCTAATTACATGCATGGTTTCCTTAAAGGGCACAGAGTGCCTCCTCCATTTTCCTACAGATAAGGTGGGAAAACACACAGCATCCTCTCTCAAACTAAGGTTTAATGACTCCCTGTTCAATGCCATTATAGAATCTGAGGGGCAGGGCTGGCTTGATCAGTGGGAGATACTAAATCCTATTTTGCTGCTGCTTAATAAGTCCTGGATGTAGACTCCATGTCTACTTTGGCTACTAGCTTCAGAATCAATGCATTTTTTTTTTTTTGGCTATAGCTTTGGGTACTAGTCTACATTTCTAGTCAATACAACTGCCTCACATACAACTTTGAGAAAGAGTCGAAGCAATGTCTGCTATGAGCATGGCAGAGTTAACGGAGATATGCTTGGCAACCCTGTGCTGGGTTTACAGTAGGCAATATTTATGTACATTAGCAGGAGTATTGTATACTATTGAAAGAAATAAACTATTGAGGGATATTTTATAGCTCTGACATTTCTATTAATGCAATTTGAGTTTTTCTGCCAACAGATGAGAACTGGAGAAATCAGTTTATAGGCAAATAAAAATGATAAGGCACATACTAATAGATAGAAGCTGAATGAGGAGACAATACAGGAATAATACATAAACTTTGGTTATAACTTTGTACAACTTTAGTTACAAATTCTAGAATTTTTTAATCACAAAATATGTTTGACTTGTTCAAAGTGTTTATTCAGGTCACTGTTAGAAATTAGACCTTTAACAATCTTTTAAGTGTATCATCTTTCTTAACATGACTAAAAGAAGTAAGGCTAGTTAATCAGTGAATTCACTGCTTAAGCAGATATATTAAATTTACACTTATGAAAGAAATTAGGTGAAGGAACCTGGGAATTTAAATGGTGTACATGACAAAGAATACTGCAAGAAAAAGAGGACAATAAAAATCCCTTCCCTGTCATAAGGAGAAATCATTAATGCAATAAGTGTCAAGATAAAACTATTCAGAGAGCCAAATCTAGCCAATGTGAAAACAGAAGAAATGAACCATCAGCACTCACACCCATGTTATTTGGACATAATAAATCCTCTTGTTTTATTGGCCAATAGAGAATAATCAGCGTGTCCAGGAAATTGTCTTTTATCCACATAGATTATTTTTTTTGCAAAAACCAAAAGGAGCAATGATATTTACAGTATGTTAGCTGGAAAATACAAATCAAGGGAAGCTTCAAAAGGAGATTTCATATGAATACTTAGAATTGATCCATCCTTTTTGGTCCAGTAAACTGGCCGCAGATGGTGGACAGGTGCAGAGGATTTTGTAAGGAGAGGAGCCATATACATATGCAGCACTGTCAATTTAATAACAAAGCTGGCTTGAAATGAAATTTCATGGTTCTTTGGTTACTGTCACAGAAATTATTTAAATTCAAATTATAGCAAACAAACCTCCCCAAACCTGTTTTAAGTAACATTAAAAAAAAGAAAAACTTAGCATGGGTAATTCATTGAGCATTGCCAAAATATTTCATTTTTCAGATTTGGAGATTTGAACTTAATCACCTCTCTCTGTGTATAGACGAAGATGAATACACTCTCATTTTCAGTTTAAACCAGAATTGGGTCTAAGACCACATTTCTGTCCAAATGACAGACTCATACTTTCAGGTCTTTTCTTATTTTTCATAAAGTAATGGCCTCAAAAGGTTATTCATGGCATTACCACATGACTTAGCAATTCTAACTCTAACCAAGAAAAGAAAAAAAAATACAATCATGCTAATCATATACAGATGTTCATAGTAGCATTAATTGGTATAACTAAAAGGGTACACATTCCAAATTTACATCAACTCATAATATAAGCAAAATGTGTTAAATCCCCAGATGGAACATTATTCAGCAATGAAAATGGAACAATGGGATGATATGTGATATAACACAGATGAACACTGAGAATACTAGAAGGAAAAGAAGCTAATCAGAAAGATCATGTACTGTATAATTTCATTTATATTACATTTCTAAAAGAGGACAATCCATAGTGACAGAAAATAGATTAATGTTTACCTAGGGCTGTGGGATTGAGACAGGGATGATGAGGGGTGACTGCTAATGAGTAAGTGGCTTTTCCTGTAGTGATGAAATGTTCTGAAATTATGATCATTATTACACAATTCTGTGAGCATAGTAAAATCATTTAACTGTACATTTAAAAATAGTAGTGCAGTTAGTAACATCAGAAATTCTGAAACTACATGTACACACTGTATATAGACCTGATCGTGCGGTCATCATAAGTTATTAACCCCTAGAATGCTTAATTTTCACTACAGTACTGAGTCTTTTCAAAATGCAAGAAGCTCTGCTGTGGGTAGCATACGAAGTGTTAGTAAGCGCTAACCCCTTCCTGTGACATAAGTATCTCGTCTTTGGAGGCAGATACACTGTAAATTTGTTGAGGAAAGTGAAGCAAAATGAGACATCTTTGATTCTCAAGTGACTGATAAGTTAGTGCAGGTACTGTTCCTGAATAACTTTCTCCCTTCTTATCTTGTCCTTTCAGGTGTTGTAAGGGTTCATTCATTCGTCTGTCTACAGGCATCATGCCATGAGATCTGCTCTCCCAGTCAGCATGCACCTTGCTTGCAGCAGCGTATGTGTATCGAGGCACTGTTCTTCAGATTCGTAAGGGATTTAATCTGCATCTGAAAAAGATCAGTCCCTTCTGTATGAGTCCAAAAGCGTGGTCAAGTAGACAGCCATCCTTTTCTCTTGTTTTATAAGAAGGGAAGAACATACATAAAACCATCTCTCTGTATCCAGTAGGGACTTGTTCTAGAGAACCACTGATTTGAAAGTCAAAAAGCAAATATTGGATTTATTTGTTTTTCATCTTGGGACCCAAAAATAAAATTTAAAAAATCATTTTGGCAAGGGATCAGGGCAGTAGGAAGATTTTCTAAGCCTACTGGTGATTCAGCAGAGATAATTCTTAGGGAGAATCATATAGGAGAAAGGACAGGCGGTATTTCTCCTGCTGGTGAAACCTTAGCATCGTGAAGATTTAAATACACAGATGCTTGAGGACACATGCCTAGAGATGTCATAAGTTCAAGCACCCCCCGACTGGGGGAACCCTGGCAGGTAGGGTTGTGTGAATCCATGCAGTCCTTTGCCCCAAGCACTGCAATACTCACCGGAGTCACCCAAGGGACTGAGAGTGTGAAAAACCAAAGCTTTACTGAAAGAGAATAATTTAACTTAGGAAACTTATAGGGCTACTCTGCAAGCAATTTATCCTTCCCAGTGTTCTTTGGAAAATGAATACAGCGGGTGCTCCACAACTCATGATGGGTTATGTACTGATAAACCCATCTTAAGTTGGAAATATTGTAAGGCAAGCATTCATTGAACATTGCTAACCTACCAAACATCCTAGCTGAGCGACCCAGCACACTGCAGAGCAGCTGTTCTTGCCCTCACAGTCACATGGCCAACTGGGAGCTGTAGCTTCATAGTGCTATGAAGTATGGCAGGATCACAGGAGAGGACTGCACCACATATAACTAGCCTGGAAAAGATCAAGGCTCAAAATATCAAGAATGGTGTTTGCTGAATGCATATTGCTTTTGCATCACGGTAAAGTAAAATAAAAAGTCATAAGTAGAATTATCACAAGTCAGGAAATATCTGTACAGAGAAGCCCAATCTCTGATGCTTCACAAGAGCTCCCTCAGGACCAAGGTGCTTATTACAGGGCAAAGCACATCTCTTTCCCCATGGAGAATGGCCTGGTTTCTTGTACCTACTCTATGCATTGAGTTAAAACACAGGACATTCCAAAAACTGTGACCTCCTTCCTACTTGCTCTATAAAATTACTCTCTTCTTTGCCTGTGTTGTTTTGCATTTCAGTATTAACTCATTTGTAACAATGTGTGCAGCTATCCAACTTGCTTCTTCAGGGGCTTAAATAAATGGTAAATGTTGCAATTCACCTTGGCAATTAAAGGAGGAGAGAGAGGCGATTTGCACTAGCCTTGCGAAGTCAGTGTTGTTGTCATTCTTTTATTCCTGTTGGAAGGTATGTGTACGGTTCTTGGTTCCGCAAACCCTAACCTGACCTCTGTTCATATATGTTGAATAACAAGGGCATCTGATATTTCATGGGTACACTTGAATTAAGTTTTATATTATGGACCTGAGACTACCTGGGCTAATTTATAAAACTATTTAATTTTTTATTTTTAGTAAATTATTTATGTGCATGTAGAGTCTGTGTGGATGCCTATCATTCCTGTCTTTTATTCTTGACAAAATGACTGATTGGAAAGGTTTCCATTTCTATACCTTTCATTTATCTTCGATGTTTCTCATAAATGTTGAATTAAGCAAGCTTTATGGAACTTATCATAAATTGTAGTTTTCATTGAAAGTGACTGTGACAGAGTAGATTGTGATGTTTTCAACTTCAATAACAATAAGTCAGAGTTTCTGGGCTTTCTACGGGAAGTTTTTCACACTATGAAAATTGTGCCTTAGTCTTAGAAGTGAAGCTATTTGTGTCTCTTTTTATGTATGCCCCTCAAATCTGTTTGAACTTAGCAAACTCCAGGGGACTGTCAGAAGACAGTTTTTATGACTTAGAAGTATACAGGGCAGGGAGAAAAGGGTAAGGAAGAGTAGTAGAGGGGATTAGACTGATTAAAGTGCAATATACTCACAGGTTAAATACTAAGGCAAAACCCCACTGCACAACGAGCAGACTCTTAAACAATGAAAGACAGGAGGTAAAACAGGTCATGGTAAAGGAAGGGCATTAGTAGGGAAGGGGAAGTGCAGAGGGTAAAGGATGTGAATGTGGTCAGTGTATTTTCTACACATGTATGAATATGGAACATTGAAACCTGTTAAGTCATTTTAAGACTACTACTGTAGAAATAGAGATAATTTTCTCTCAAAAGACATTATGCAAAAGTTTTTTTTGAAAATTAGTACATATTCAGCACTTACCAGTTATGCCATATTTCATGTCATTTAATCCTTAAGATAAAATTGCAGGTAGGTACTCATTATTCTCAGAATGGAGATGGAAAACTGAAGCAAAGTTAAGTCATCCATATCATATAAATAGAAGAAATGTCATTCCATGCGATGAAAGCCACAGTGGCTTGTGTATAGTTTGAGTGGTCCTCCAAGGGCTCATGTCATTGTAAGCTTGTTCTCCAACGTGGTGGTGATGGGAGAAAGTAGAACATTTATGAAGTGGGTCTAGTGAGTTAATTAATGCTGGTTTCATGGAGTGAGTCAGTTCCCATGAAAACAGTTTGTTATAAAGAGTTACCATAGTCTCTGAATATTCCTGATTTCTTTTCTAGCCCTGTGGTCTCTTCCACCCAAGCTCCAGCCATTGTGGTGTCATCCATAATGAGGGACCCACCAGAGGATAAACGGATGGGACTGCTCAATCTTGCACTTTTATCCTCCAGAATGGTGTGCTAAATAAACATCTTTTCCTTATAAAAATACAAAGCCTTACGGACTTTGTTACAGCAACAGAAAATAAACCAAGTTACTGTCACAAAAAAACAGACAGGTAAGTCAATGGAAGAAAATAGAGACCCAGAAATAAACCCATGCAGCAACAACCCTTTGATTCTCAACCAATGGTCCCAAAAACATATCCTGGGGAGAAGAAAGCCTCTTTAACAAATGGTGCTATGCAAATTAGATATCCACATGTAGAAGACTGAAGCTAGATCCCTATCTCCCATCCTACACAAAAATCAGTTCAAAAATAGATGCACAGTAAAGGAAACAGGAGCGAAGAGAGACAGCCTACAGAATGGGGGAAAATCTTTCCCAGCTATTCATCCAACAGGGTATAATCTCCAGAATATATGAGGAACTCAAAAAATTAAACAACAAATAATAAATAATCCAATAAAATGAGCATAGCTTTCAAAAGAAGCATAGATGGCTAATAAATGCATGAAAAAGTATCTACATCTTTTGCCATCAGGGAAATGCAAATCAAAAGTATTTTAAGATTCCATCTCATCCCAATAAATGCTGGCCAGGATGTGGGGAACCCTTATACACTATTGGTGGGGATATAAAGTCATGCAGCTCCTATTGAAATCAGTATGGGATTTCCTCAAACAAGTAAAAACAGACTGCCATGTGATCCTACTGTACCACTCCTGAGTTATATTTAAAGGAATCAGAGTCAGCATATGATAGAGACACCTGCACTCTCATGTTTATTGCAGCATGATTTATAATGTAAGAATAGATAAAGAAAATGTGGTACATGAAAACGATGAGTTCCACCCATTTGCAGGAAAATGGGTGAAACTGAAGATCATCATATTAAGCAAAATAAGTCAGACTCAGAAAGTCAAATAACACGATTCCTCTCCTATGTATAATCAAGATTTTTAAAAAGAAATGAGAGTAGAAGAGGAAGTAATTGAACAGAAGATGGAGAGTACTGGGAGGTAGCAAGGGAGACAAGAGAAGGCAATGGGAGGTGTGAATGCTGGGTGAATATGCATGAAAGCCATTATTTTATATAATTAATATATGCTAATAAAAATGTTCAAAAACTCCCCAAAGTTGGACTAAGACAATTGTATAATTAAAATTACGTATACATATATACACATGAATATATATATAACATATATGTGTATACACAATATATACATAACTATATGCACACAGATACATTAATATGACATTGTATTTGATTGCAGAAAGCCAAGAACTAGAATTATTATCTCTCTATTATTTTATCATTACCTCAACTTGCTCTACCAGTATTATTTCTACATTTACTGTAGGTTGAACACTTGACCTAGACTATCTCATTTAAGATTTTCCAAACCTTATGAGTAGGTCCTACTTTTGTGATCATTTTTCAGGAGAAGAAACCAACCATGTTACCCTCCACATAGCAGATAAATCAGAGCAACTGACCCTGGAGCTTAAACTGTTAATTATAGCACCATCCCACCATTCAATGCTGACACAAGTGAGAATTTTGCCATGTAGGCAATTAGGAACCAGAGAAGTTTTCAAAGTAGGGGCCTTAGCATGACACAAAGATGCTGAGTGGGCTTTGCCAAGCACATTCTGGAAATCAGTAACTAAATTGAAAATGTCTATTCCCTGTTTTAATATTTCCTGTGCTGACAGTTGGTATCCTCATTAGGGGATTGTTAATACCTCATTGAGCCTGTCAAATTGCTGGTCCCTGCTGAATGGAAGCCACTGGAATGTTTTCCACTATGTGTATAAAAGATAGCTAGTTATTTATGTATCTGCTTTTTCTAGTCAATAGTGAATAAGTTGACAATGTGTGCATGTCACATGCACCAATGCCAGGCAGAGTTAGATGTTCCATAACTTAGTGGAAGAAAGGATGTAGAATTCATTCATAGGTGATAGGAGATGGGAAACAGTTCCACACGAGCACCTGTTGGTGATGTGGTCACAGGCTTCAAGTACACTACTACCTGTTCGCCATGATGGCAGATTTTTCATGTGTTCTAGGATTGTAGGAAATATGAATCACCTCTCTTCTTTTTTATATCATTATAGAATAGTGTAATAGTCTGATAAAGAGTGAATTTTTGCCTTAGAAAAATGTAAGAGAATCTGATTTATGTCAGCCCATCTCTTATAGATGCATCAACATCACAGCCTCCCTAAATAACCAAATTAAATGGTTGGAAAAGGGCAAGCAAGGTGGCTGACATTCCAGCAAGTGAAAGTTGGTGCAATATTTGTTTAGCCTGCTGTTTTAGAAGTCTCTATAACATTCTGTAAGTTGGGAATGCTACTTTTTTGTTTTATTCAATTTTCATAGGCACATAATTATACATATATATGTTTATGGGATATAGTTTGATGTTTTGATATAGGCATACATTGTATAATCATCAAATCAGGGTATTTGCCCTATAAATTACTTCATACAGTTATTATTTTTTGTAGCATGAACATTCAAAAACTTCTAGCTATTTCAATAACATTGTTAACTGTATTTGGTTGCTATGCAATGGGATGCTAGAACTTTTATGATCAATCTAACTATAAATTTTCTAGTATTTTCTTCTTTGATGGTGGATGTTGTGTATGAGACTTGTCATTACTTTGTTGAGGATGATCTTTCATAAGTTAATATGTATAAAGTTTAGCACGTGATACATAGAAAATCTGCAAAAAATGCTATTGCTGCCATTGTTTGTGACAACACAACCACATTTCTATGCAGCAAAAGTAAAGCTACAAATGTCAAAAGCAAAGATAATGCTAGTAATTTTTATGGTTAGATTGAATTTTTTTCCCTCTTTCTTCCTCTTTAACTTATCTTTTTTATCACTTCTGTTTTCTCAAACAATGGGTAACTCTGAAACACTTTCATTTCTTGGGATACAAAAGAACACTAGTAATGTCTTCTACCAGTATTCATTGACTAGTCAGCCATTCTGCACTATTAGGAAATATAGCAATTTAAGCAGAACTTTACAGAGTAACTGCTGGTTGAGTTACTGAGCTGGGGCATCCCAGGCAGGAAGAGCTGTGCATGCTACATGTGTGCTTAGATGGGTAAGGCAGAGCTTTCTTGACTAAGAATTCTAGTGTTAACTGGCATTCTGGGGGAGAAGATGCCTGGTGATGAAGTAACTTTGGGAAATGGAAATTTCCCTGTCTAAAAGGAATTTACACAGGTTTCTAACCTTCAGGACTTTACTAGTATCCTAGTGTGCTCTGCAAAGGATGGCACAAAGAATGTGAGTTTTATCAACTGTACTTTGTGGTACAGATCTGGGAATGGACTACCTGGTTTGATTCCCATCTCCTCTTCTTAACAAGTTAATAGCTGTGACATTGGGCAAATTATCTAGTTTCTCCAAGCACCAGTTTCCTAAATCTTTTGGAAAAAAAAGATAGCATACATCTTTATCTTGTTGGGTTGTGAGTATGAAGTCAGATAAGACAGTTAAAACACCTGCTGTGCACAGTGCACAGTGCCCTAACGTATTCAATAAGTATAGGCTGTCCTTTTGCATTTCATAATCACGTTATGTTGAAAACAATACAATGGTAAAATAAAGTAGATTTATGTATTTGGATGAGATGAAGCATTCTTGTCAAAGTAGATCAGCAGGCTTTTGATACTCTGTCAAATTTTGCTCCATAAATCACTCTTTCTTCTTGGACGAAAAATAAGAAATGCTAGCTACAAATCAGATATGGTAAACCAATTTAAACTTCAGTGCATAAAGCATCACCCCCTACACTTGACCTTTCTTTGTAAAGAAAATGAAAGAAATATATTAGAAAAATAAAGAAAATTGGCTTCCTCATCACCATGATATAGTAAATAATGAAAGTTGGGAAAAATGGTCTGTGCTGGGTTGAACATAAGGTAGAGGTCCTTGGCATATCCCTGTATTGTCCAGCCCTCTTTGGGTGAATAATGTGCTTCTCAAAGATTGATGACAATAATTTCTTCTGCAATGAGACCTTTTACATCTTTGTGTGTGGGTTGCTGTGTAAGTCATTAATCCTCACAATACCCCAGAATTATGGAGTGGTGGTAATTTACGGTTCTCTGTGTATATACACCAGAGTGAGAAAGGTCAGCGCGTGAACCTAGAAGAGAATCACAAGCTGTTTGGTACAATGTCTAGGCCCAAAGCTCACAATCTCTCCGTTAAAGCAAGATTATGACAAAGCCTCAGTCCTTCAGGGACACTCTTGATTTTTCTCCCTCTGTAGTTCTTTATGCCGTTTCTCACTTTCAATAAAACCAATTTGCAAAATTCAATCTGCAGAAGTCAAGGCTATTTCTCATTAATAACTGGCAGGAGGTACTCCTCTGAAAATTGCCAATTTAGTACAGTAGGAAGCAACAGGAAAGGGAAAGAAATATTTCTACCTGAGCTACTGGACAAGAAATGAGGGTCAGAAAATAGATTCCTGTTTAGTTAAAGGGTGATCTGATTAAATGATTGAAATTGATCATTGAGAGAGTTCATGTTTGATAGGACATTAAGATTTGGACTTTATTCCCACTGCTCCTGCTATATCAGTTTTTTTTGAATTGCCTTATGAAGAAGCATGGTGTAAATATAAGAATACCACCTAGATGTTCTAGAAAAGGGAGAAAGCAATAGCATGTTTCCTTCTATTTAACTGACCTGGAGAAGCCCCATCTTAGTCCAGTTCTTATGCGATAACTGAATGCCACAGACTAGGTAATTTATAAAGAGCAGAGGTTTCAGTTCTGGAGGCTGGGAAGAACATGGTCTGGCTGATCTTTGGCATTTGGTGAGGGCCTTCTTGCTGGATTATAGAATGGCACAGGTCATCCCATGGTGAGACAGGGCACACTTGGTAGCTCTGGTCTCTCCTCTGTTCATATGAAGCCACTTATGCCATCATGCAGGTCCCACCATCATAAACTCATCTAGTTCTAATTTACTCTCAAAGGCTCCGCCTCCAAGTACTATTAGCATACAACTTTGGGAATAAAGTTTCCAACACATGAATCCTGGTGGACACACTTAAAATATAGCCATCACCAATCTGTGTTTTCCTATCCTGCCTATGGCATAACTGTGACAAGGTTTTAAAGGCAACCCTTTACTACTCCAGAATCCCTCATCACTCCATCTTAACAGCTATGGAACCAGGAAAACTCTGTTAAAAATCTCTGTGTTTTAGTGAATTTTCTCGGTTTAAACACATTCCAAATAATGACCAGCCAATCTGGGCAAGGGCCAATATCAAAGAATATCACCAGAAAAGAGAAAATATCACTGGAAAAGTAAAGGCATGGAAAAATATCTACATTTACTAGCATATCTCTCAGGAGGAGTTAGAAATGTCAGGATTACAGATTTCATTATTCTAAGAATGGTCAGGGCATGGCTAAAATCCATCCAGGAACACAAGGTGAGTGTGTGAATGCTCAGTTAAGAGGACTTTGGGGATGTGAAACCCTAGGCTACAAGGGTTTCTGCTATACCCAAATTTGGGCACAGGATCACGGCATCTTTTGGCTTTCAATAGAAGAAAGAAATGCAGGTTACTGTGTTAAAAGTCTTGCTCTTTTTAAATCTGACATCTATTCAAATCTCCTGTGAACCACTGACAAGGCAGAGTATAATACACACAGGTGACACGTTTTAAACATTTGCTGAACAGGGTAGTGGAGAGAAATTCATAAGCTAGCCTGTGTATGTGTGTGTGTGTGTGTGTTTGTGTGTGTGTGTGTGTTGTGTGTTCTTGAGGTGGTGATAAGAATGGTCAAAAACAGCCATGGGGCATGATTGAGTCACAATGATTGACAATAATTGGTCTCCATAAGTCACCTTCTAAGGAGGTTGGTCCATTTTTAAGGCTGAATGGGGGGGTACAAACTTGGGAATAGAGTTGAAGTGCTTGTTATAATATAAGAGAGTCAGTTTTTTGAGAGAAATAATCGTATTTCTCAATTCTTCCATTATTCAGTGTTTTGGCCCATGCTTTTAACCGTTGTGAACAAATATTTGGAAGCTAGCTAGCTAGCTAGCTATTTAGATATATAGATTATATATGTATACATATACCACAATATTAGCTAAGGTTTAGTGCCCTAATGTTTTGATGATACCTTAGTCTTCCATATGGGAAGAGGGAAAGAAAATGTGAAGAGAGGTGATAGTTTTGGATGGTTGATTACAGAGCAGTTTGTCTACATTCAGGAGGCACTTTCCAACTGGAAAATAGAATTCTTCCTCCTATCTTTTTTCTTCCATTTCATCTTTAATGTATTTCCTCTATTTTCATCAATCAGAAATTAATTTGTGCCAAGAAAGTGCTGGTGAAAACTGCCAATATCTGAGAATACATACGTAGTGTCCTTCACACCTTAGTCTAAACTAGGTCAATCAGCTTATCTTCTCTTCACACTTGGGTTAAGTCAATTACAGTGAGGAGCTGGGACATCTGGGGACCGAGAGACGCTGGGAGAATTGAGTAAAGGGGATGGGTGGTCCAAGAGCAAGCTAAGGTTGATAGGGGTGTATTTTCACTGCAGCACATATTCCTAGGATATAGGAAGACTATATCAAAGAAAAATTTCCATTTCAAAATATCAAGTAGGGCTGTACAAAAGATCCATGAGATCTCTCTTATCCTTTGCCCTATAGTTTTCCTATCATTCATTGCTACTAGTAGTACCGCAATGAGACAAATCATTTGGGTTAATTGGAGATTCTGGGAACTGAAATTTAGTAACCCTCACTGGGAAAAGTCACATGGCAAAACAATTCACTGCCAGTTATTTACCATATTGTAGCAAATAACAATTACAATAAAAACATGTTTACATGTGTATATTTATAGATATTTTTATCTAAGGAGAGACACAAACAGAAACCCAGCGGGACAGATAATAAAAGATGAAGCAAATATTAAAGCTGATAAGTCTAAGGGAAGGTTACACAGTAGTTCTTTATACTGCCCTTGAAAACATTCTGTAAAATTAAAATTTGTTCAAAGTAAAAATATTAAAATATATGGCTACAATTGGTCTTTGGTGCAGGTAAGATTTTTTTTTTTTTGTTAACATTCTCAAAACTCTATGTTGTCCTGGTTACCTTCACTTTTTTACACTTTATTTTTATTTTTGTTGTACTGGGGGTACCTTGTGACATTTACAAAATTTCTTTGAATTACTCAGAGTTGAATTCACCCCCTCCATCATTCTTTTTATTCCTCCTCCCCAGTGCAGGTAAGATTTCTACTAGATATCCATGCTATAAGAAATAGTTAGTACCAAAAAGCCACATCTACCAATCTTAGATTGAAGGACAAGTGTCAAGTGTGTTGTGCTAGGATGATTGTTGTCTAATTTTACCCAGAAAAATGAGGGAAGTCACATGCCACTTGGTTGAGATATAACAGAGTTGAGATATAAAAGAAAGTGAGTCTGGAAAATGTTATGTTTCCTGGAATGATACCATCAGGGCCTCAACAGAGCTGCTTCTAATGCCTAGGTCAAATCTATTTTTTGACTGAACACAATGAATTGCCTATCTCCCCTTCCAATGTGTACAAAATTTATAACAAAAAATTAAGAAAATAATTTGCTTTCGATTTTCATCTTCATAAAAGTCAATTCTGAACTATTTTCTGTTTTCTTCTCAAGATTATTTTTGTGTTTTATATAATCTCATCTCTTCTATGCCTATTATATTGTTTCAGAAGAATATCCATATATTCAAATTCTTGCTCAGTTCAAGACAGTAGGAGACAAAGTTGCTAGGTGTGGTGATGTAGAATGATAGGATAATGGGGTAAGACTCTCCATATGTAATTCATCCTCTCCTCCTATTATCCTCATATACAAGAAAGGCCATCCTGGTGCTGTGAGTGGAAAGAGGGGTGATTTGGCTTTACTGAGGCCGTATGGGATGTGTGAATTGGGGCTCAGTGTTCCTAAGTCTAGAGAAGTTGGAAGTCATATTTTTTAGGTTAAAAGGTCCCAAGTTTTAATGTTTAAAATTAATTTATGAAGTTCAGAATGACTGTGTTAGCAACATTAAGGAGACAAGCAAATCTCATTTTGAGAGTGAATGTGACTTATGGGCTGTCTAATGGTCTTTTTCAGTGGTCTTGTTAGGGCTGAATTGTGTCCAACCACATTCATGTATTCAATTCCAAATACATAATTTGACTGCATTTCGAAGTAGAGCCTTTATTGGGGGTGATTAAAGTTAAATGGGATCAGCGGTGGGTCTCTGACCTTATACAACTGGCATTCTTATAAGCAGTGGGGATGTTACTGAAGAAAGGCCATATATGGACACAGCAAGAAGGTGGCCACCTGAAAGTCAAGATACTAGGCCTCAGGAGAACCCAACACTGATGATGTCTTGATTTTGCAGTACCAACCCCCAGAATTGTAAGAAAATAAATTTCTGCTGTTCAAGTTACCCAGTGTGGGGTATTCTGTTATGACAGCTTGAGCAGACTAATAGAGATCTTTTTTTCTCTTCTCTTCTTTTTACCTGACTGAAGTGAATATTTGTGTCAATGTCTATTAGATCATAATTTATGTACCTGAAAGAATGGTTCTGAGAGTCTTTATCACAGCTTGTTTACTGTCTGTGTCTAAAAAACGTTCTTTATTTGGGATCTATGCATCTCCAAGTTCAGAGAGTTCCATGAATTTAGAGAGGCAAAAACGATATTGCCACTTTCGTTAACTTCTAACTGACATGCAGCAATTTCCTGCTGGCAACAAATCACAGTAGAATAAGCAGTAACTGTGACTTTGTCACTAATGGAAATCACAATATTGTTAAACCACATTGCAATTGTTGCAAGAATCTCCAATGATCATTGAAGTTTAACATTAGTTTGAAATTATAGTAATTGTCAGATCTGTAGTGAGTTCTTGTTATGTCATTCATTAAAAAGAAGTACGTATTATATTACAAATGTGTTTTCATTATTTTGGTAACTATTTTATTACAATTGGCTTCCTTTGTAATTCTATGTTTTTTAAGTTTTATTCATTCAAAGTAGTGTGTTAAGCGGGGTTTATAGGCATTGCCATGCTACAAAGCACCAATGGCCCAGAAAACCTTAAGAAGTCTATGGTTTAAAATAGTCTCTAGTGTAATGTGAACAGCCTGCCCTTTGTCACAGAGTGTTCTGAACGCTGTTCTTCAAGTGCAAGGTTGTAATGAACAAATGGGGCATGAACTCAAGCTGTGTGAGCAAGTTTATTTGGTAATCTTGTGTTGCCAATCTTAGTTTATAGCAGAGGGCTCCTGATGGGACATGAGCCACCCAAGAGGGCCACTGACCTAGAATGTTTTCCACTGGAGTGCCCCAACAATCCTCAAACTATGCCCATTCTGTTTTATGCAAGTCTCCCAACTAAGCTAATCTTCTCTTCTTTCAACATTGCTTTAACTTTTCCCAACTGGATCCTCTGCTCCAGGATTGAGGCCAAAATGAGCCTGCCTTATTTCCAGCTGAGCTCTCAGTATGCAGTAGAGGTCTTGGGGCTAAGCAGGTGCTTAGGAAACATGGATGCATGGGCAAGAGAACAACAAACCACCAAGCAGCAGAGTCAGCTCTGAGTTCAACAGTGCAAGTGCTTGTCTGAGCCCTGTTCATCCTGTGTTTTTGGCCTTATACCTGTTTCCTCATCCATAATTATTGTTCTACTGTCTGATGACTCTTCGTATTTAGTCCTAAGCCATATCTTGCCTCTTACCAGAATAACGCTATATTTTTATTTTAGTAAAATGCAATTCTTCTATTTGTCAAGCATTGTTCTAAAAATGCCCATGACACTTCATTGAATCTTCCTAATAAACCTATGAAGTAGGAGTTATAATCATGCTTATTTTTCAGAGGAGGAAATCAAGACTTAAGAGACTATTTAGTTCACTCAAAATAATGTTAGTAGCAAATAGACACTAACTTAACTCTCTGCAACTCAGAACCTATGCCTTCTCATGCCTGAGTGGACAGATACCCAACTTATTGAATCGTACATGTAATTTGATTGCCACCCCAACTCCACCACTCCATGGCCAGATAAGTCATAGGACTGATGGAAATGTGCCCAAAGAGACATTCAAATAGTTGCTTGTTTCATTTTCACAGTGGGAAGCCAGCTTCTCTGAACTTATGTTCATCACTTAAGGATAATTTACTAGGGTGCTGTTTGTGCCAAATCTATCCTTGGTTCTACAAATTGTCCAAGAAAAAGGCAACCACAAATTGACAAATAACTATTTGCCATCCCATACTTGATTTCTTATGTAATGCAAAGTAAACTCTGGCTAGAGCAAGTCTTTCTTGAACGCATGCCTTGTAAGTTTCCCCAAACTTGTTTTCCTAGCTGGTTTGTCCCAGCCCATAAAATCTGACCACCACAATTGGTGAAGTTAGAGATAACTGGTGCCCTGAACCCTCAGTCTCTTGGAGAAGGTCTTGACTTTGTTAAGGATGTCTGTCTTGCAAAGCAACTACGAAGTGACAGCATTCTTATTGTGTTCTTTAATAAGGGATCTTTGAAAACCCAGAGCAATTATAACATCTTACAACTATCTAATTTCTGTGAAATTTTAGCCATTACATCTTAACTGTCCTCAGAATAGAAGTGAAATAACCACGGTCGTCATTTCTAGAGGAAGAAACAGTACTTTTTTTTTGTTTTTCCCCATGCTCGACAGGCTTTTGAGGGACCATTTCTCTGTCCTCTGTCACTCCTGGAAAAAAAATCGATACAAATCTTGTCAGAGAAAGCATTTCACATTGTCTTTGCAACACGTGTGTTTTTAAAGTAGAGGGTAGGGATTTAAGATATGAGACTCTCCTAGACTTAAGGCAAGTTGATTCAGCTACACAGAATTATTTACAATCTGGTGTTGTAGAAACTTTGAAATAAATATCAATGTTTTTCATCACCATTCCCCCTTGTGCCTTTAATTAAAGCAAATAGAAGATATGTTAAAAAAATGAAAAGCAAGTGAGAACTCCACCCATTTTTGTTTGCTACCCAATTTCTGAAGACTTTTGAAAGAAAAGAAACTTGAATGTGACATTCAGGCTCTGCTGGTTGTGGGTTTCTCCCTTGCAACCAGCAGAGCCTTTGACATCTTTGAGATACTAAAAGCAGCTCCCTCATCCTTCTTCGCCCTACCCCATATCTCCTCCAGTTTGGCCTGGAGTGGTGAAAACCAGTAAGCAGAAAATTTGAAGAGGAAATGACCTTCCACCTGAGTAGATATTGTGGCTACATTCTGGGGCCTGTTAACATTTCTTTAATGGGGGGTTGAAGGAGGTGTTTCTTGGAACAGAAGAGGGTGTTGGGTACAATAGGCAGCCTTACTCCAATTGCCCAAAACTGGGTATGTGACTAGGAGGTGCTCATTCAGTACAGCAGGGCAGACTTTGCTTCCATCCTCTTCTGTGTCATTAACAAGCTATATGGCCTTGGGCAAATTCTCTGATGACTGTGATTTTTTTGTCTCTTACACGAAGACAATAGCCCCTCCCCCATAGCATTGGCATGCAGACTCTAACCTCTGTAAGGTTATGGAATATTATGGAATGTTATCAGTTTTATTCACTGATACAGCTTGGTGCTTAGCATAATTAATGCTCAATAAATACTTGTGGATAAATAAAAGATACTTCTTAGTATAGGTGCCAGTCTAATAAGGGCCAATAAATCATAGTTATTATTTCTTTCCCCCATTATTTCCCCATTATTTTCAAATTGGCCTCATGCAGACTAAACAGCCTACATGATTGACAACCCATTCCTTCTGTTACCTGGAGCTGTATTCTCTTAAACATTTCCAAGTCTTTGTGAAAGAAATCTCAATGACAAATCTTAAATACTTGTTGAATGCAGTCATTATGTTCAATGTCAGCAGTTATATAAAAAAATCATGAAAAGAATATATTTATATTTTAAATAAGAAAAATGGATGCTGCCACTTTTCACCATGCAATGCTAATGACCCAAGTCATTTCTTTAGTCACGTTTTAACAGCTAAAATGATGGGGAGTTTAAGAATTTCTTGAATAAATTCCTTAGCCCAATTTTGGTTCACCTTTCTAATGTTTATTGCACTTAGCTTCTACCTATTTTACTTATCTAAGGCAAAACCTTGTTGAGAGTTAAGGGAAGTTTTCCCACTCCTTAATTAGCTACCTTGGGTCCTTTGCAAAGTTTGTTGCTGTGATACACCTTCCCTATCTTGTTGCAGTGTTGCTTTCAGCCCACGAAGGGATGATTCAGTACTGAGTAGGATCTTTCAGTGAACTGAAGTGGACTGAAATCAAGGTGAAAGTCAGGAGCCATGAAGAGGGTTAGAAATAATGTGTGCAAAGAGGGATGAGCTGAAGTCTGTCTTTAGTCTGTCTCTCCAGAGAGATACAATAGGGTTGGGAACACTTTGGGACATAAGCGCACTATTTCTTAAGTTGGAAGAATGTTCCCTTCAAGTACTTATTAACACTGTAGAATCATGAAGGGCAAAAACAGAAGTTTGGGGAAAAAGGAAAAAATTTTGGTTTTAATTAAATCTCCATATTGAAAGCCTCAACACCAGAGATCACAAACCCAGGACCTGCTTGGATAAGTAACTACAGCTGTGGTTCACAGCCATTACACCCAAGCATCTTCCCACCCTCTCTGCTTTCAAAAGTGAATAGGAGGTTGAACTCAGGGCCTTACTCTTGCTAGGCAGGCACTCTACCACTTGAGCTACTCTTCCAGCCCTTTTTTGTGTTGGTATTTTTGAGATAGGGTCTCATGAACTATTTGCCAGGCTGGCTTCGCACCTCGATCTTCCTGATCTCTGCCTCCTGAATAGTTAGGATTACAAATACGAGACTTTTAACCTGATTTCTTGCTGAGACTTTGCAACAAGGTCTAGTTCATACTTAGAACTAATTAAATCCTTCATGGAATAAATACACTAACAAACAAAATGCATTCAAATGGAATCAACATTAAAGGCCTTTCTGTCCAGTCTAATGACAAACACATGAAAGGTAAATATTCTAGTTTAACACAACTGGCTGGTTGTACATAGCACTTAACATATGTTAGTCCAAAAATATACTATTAAAAGTTAGCCTACATCTACTGAACTAGAAAATAAGCTCAGAACAAAGAAACATTTCACAAATTCTTTTATACCTAAACCCTGCAGTCTAACAGGACTTCTTTTTAAAACTAATATAGAAAAACATAAAAATTGTACTTTTTATTTTTCAGTCCTGAGGATTGAACCCAGTACTCCTGAATGCTAGTTAAGCACTTTAGCTCTTGATCCACACCCTCAGGCATTTTGTTTTTGAGACATAGTCTTGCCAACTTTGCCCAGGCTAGCCTTGAATTCTAGAACCTCTTGCCTCTGCCTCCCAGGTAGCTAGGATTATAGGCATTCAAGAGCACTGCCTTCTCCCCACAAATTGCACATATTTATGGGGAGCATGATAGATTGTAATACACATATACATTGTGCAATTTTAAATCATGTTAAATATATTTATCTCTTCAAATATTTCTCATTTCTTTATGGTAACAATAATTACACATATATTTTAACTTTAAGAACTACTCTATACAGTATTGTTACCTTTAGTCAGCCTAGCGTGCAATACCTAAACTTCTTTCATCTACCTACTTGTAACCTAGTACCCACTGATCATCCTTCCTCATCTTTCCTCTCCCCAGCTCCTGTTAACCATTCTGCTCTCAACTTCTATGAGATTTTTAGATTCCACAAATGAGTGAGACAATGGGGCACTTGTTTTTCTATGCCTGGCTTGTTTCACTTAACATAACCACTTCCAGGTTTATCCATGTTGCAAATGACAGGATCTTATTCTTTTTTTATGGCTGAATATTATTCCATGATGCATATGTACCACCTTTTCTTTGTCCACCCATCACTTTATGGACACCTAGGTTATTTCTACTTCTTGGCTGTTCTGAACAGTGCTACAGTGAACAAGGGAGTGCATGTTTTTTTTGACATAGTGATCTCATTTCCTTTGGATATATAACCTCTAGTGAGATTGCTGGATCATATGGTAGATTATTTTAATTTTTTTCAGAAACAATGCTGTTTTTCATGATGGTAGCACTGATTGATATTTCTCACTCCATTAAAAATGGCTATTATCAAAAAGACAAGTGATAACAAGTGCTGGCAAGAATGTGGAGAAGAGGACTTTCTTTCTTTTTGTTTTTTTCATTATTGGGCCTTGAACTCAGGGACTCATGCTTGCTAGGCAGGCACTCTACCACTTAAGCCATGTCAGTAGTACTCTTTGCACGGTTGTTTTTGAGGTGAGGTCTTACTCTTTCCCTAGGCTGACCTGGACCAGAAGCTTCCTAATTGTGCTTCCCTAAGTAGCTGGGATGGCAGGAACAGACCACCATGCCCAGCTATTGGTTAAAATGGGGTCTCACAAACTTTTTGTCTGGGCTAAACTTGAATCACTATGGTACTCCCATTTCCCCCTTCTGAGTAGCTAGGATTATAGCCTTGAGCCACCTCACCTGGCTTTTTATATGAAGAATTTATTAACACTTCCTTAAGCATTTTAGGTAATTTATAGATAATGTAATCCACCTATGTGCATAGTGCTAAAATTTCAATGTATATTCCTAAATGTAACAAAAAGAAACATAAGACCAAAGTGATTTTTAATAATTAGATGTGATCACCATGAATGTAACAGCTACAAAAAAGATTGGTCCAGGTGTTTGTGCTAACAATCCAACACTCAGGTGCCAATGCCATTAACAATGCAATTTTCCAAAATGGTGAACAACTCTCAGTAATATTTTGAACAAGACAGCCTTCTCTTAAAATGCATTATGGGGGCATGCTTATCTAAATTAATGACATATGAAACAGTGCTAAAAATATTTTGTCTTTATTTCTAAGGTGGAGTTAGTTTCTTACCTGAAATATTACAGGCTTTTTGAACTACTGCAATGTCTGGCAAGACATTCAAACCTCATGCCAAAAAGGGTGTTCAAGTGAATTGCTCACTGTAGTCTCTCCTGTGAGGAAATCCAACAACTAGAGCAGTTGTGTTAACAACTGAAGACCTCCTTCTTTCTCCCAATTTCTACTGTACCACTACTTAGAACCACGGACCTAGAGAGTTAGGAATCAGTGAGACATCAGTGGGCAGAGCCTAAGAAGGACCTGTTCTTAGATCTTGGAACCTCTAGTGACCAGTGACACATTTTAAATACTTGTTGAGCCTTGTGTTTGGAGTAGGAGCTAGTTTGTCAAGGTTTTCTCAATATTGCCTCCCCCACACTATCTGAGGGTGTCCTGTGCACCTGTTCCCAGGGGAGGCCTCTTTCTCCTATGCTCTTACAAGTGGTTGACTGATGTAAGTCTGATGGTGAAGGCAGGAGGAAGGTGTGCTCTGTCTTCCTTGTTCAGCCTCAATAGCAGATATTGTGTCTCTGGGTCAGAAGGTTAAGGAATTCTTAGTGATGCTACCCTTTCCCCATATTTAGGGAGATTGAATGATCTGGGCTTAGAAGATGCTCCACTGGGATTCTGTTTATCTAAGTGTTGAAGATGACAAGGTTTGTGGCCTTTCCCCCAGTGGCTGACAGCTTTTCTTCCATAGGGAGACTGGTGGGGTTCCTGGGTAGGCTTGGTTTATTTCCCATATACCCATGAAGACTGGATCCCTTCTCTCAGAATTGTACCAGGGAGGAGATTTTGGGCTCTGCTTGATATCATGTCTCCTAGGTGCACATTGGGCCATCAGTAAGGGGTATATGTGTGTGTAAATTTTCCTGTGGCTCCCAGTGTTTCTATACTTTCTCACTGGCCTACAGTCAGCCTTTACTGACTTCTTAATGGCTGGTCTAGATTCCCACGTAAGGGCTCAGGCTCCATTTCTTTTTGAATTAACCTCTATTTCTTTAAATTTCAGACTGGTTGACTGGTTCCGGCTTCCTGATGGGTTCAAAAAAAGGTGTGAAGTAGCAGATTATCTGGTGTTTTTGTTGTTGCAAATGTGGAAGGGATGCTTCAATTTTTTGCAAAGTGGAGGCTCAAAGTTGCTTTATAAAAGCATTAAATATATGAAAAAATGCCTAAAATCTTAGAATGAAAAGGAATGGTTCTTTGTGCCAACCCTGTCATCCACTTTAACACAGGAAACGATTTGTTTACTTAACTATTTTTACTTATATTTCCTCTATTGCTTCATTAGTTGCATTGCAAACAATGTGTCTATGTAGCTATTTCTTGGTTTCTTAATTTTAGACATTACCTATCGATTACTGAATATGACAGATGACTTAATACAATGTTCTATCTCCATTCCCTAGAGTAAAGTTATATTACTATTTTTGCTTTTACCTTGGTAATATTTATAACTTGAAGTCTGACATTCTCATCTCATCTTTATTAATCATTTTATTCAGTACCAGTTGCTTTTGATCACCTGTTTGAAATACAGTTAGGATACACTTTATTATTTCTGGCCACTTTCCTCCTATCCTTCCATTTTCCTAATTTATTATGTGTATTCATCCACATTTGCTGCAGTTTGTGATTTTCAGAGCTTTTTCATTTAATTTTTGTGTTTTTTGGTGTTATGGGGCCTTGACTTGCTAAGCAGGCATACTTGAGCCATGACCCCAGCCCTTTTCTGCTTTTGTCATTTTTCAGGTAGGGTCTTAAAATTTTTGCAGTTGCTGGCTTCAGGCTGTGATTCTCCTACCTATGCCTCCCACATAGATGGGATTTCAGATGTGATCCACCATGCTTAGCTTGTTTGTTAAGATAGGGTCTCGCTAATTTTTTTTGCCTGTGCTGGTCTGGGATGCAATCCTCCTAATCTTTGCCTCCTGTGTAGCTGAGATTACTGGCATGAGTCAAGGCACCTTGTGGATTTTCAGAGTTTAAATAAGACTTTCTTGATCACAGGAACTTGAATCTTATGATTTTTAACTCAATAAGCATTGTGACAATGCTATCTGTAAGCATTTGCCAAGTAGTGTACCACAACTCTATTTCATTTCTTTTATAGGTTTTTGTTTTCCCCGTTTTATGTTCTTCTTCCTGTTTCCCTTGCTTCAATTGCCTTCATGTTTCCTCAAGTTCTTGCAATGTCTTGTGTTTGGGGTCAAGTTCACTGCTATCTTTCTCTTAGAGCTGTCAGTCTCTGGCTTTACTGCTTAGCGTTGAGTCCAGTCCCTGTTGTCATCCATAATCTCTATTTTTCCTCTTCTGGGTTGAAGCCATTCTAGGCAGAATACTTCTTCTTTTTTCTTGGTTTATTCTCCCATCATCAAAGGGCTTATCCTCTGATAATATCATCAGTGCATGGGTTAAAGAGGTAAATTTGGTTTGGTGGCAGGGTGGGGAGGGGAGAGTTTATATGCTTGTTTTGGTGACTATTGCAACAAATCACCACAAATAGTTGGTTAAAACAACATGCATTTGCTTTTTCAGGGCTCAGGGCCAGAAGCTGAAAATCAAAGTGTTGGTGGTCTGTTCTCCCTCTGGGCTTCTGGGGGAGAATCCTGCCTTGCTTCCTCCATCTGGTGGCTCCAGGTGACCCTTGACTTCCCAGGCTTTGTCACTACAATCTGTCCCCTCCACACATATGAAGGTTTTCCTCCTCATTGTCTTCTAAGGACACTTATCATTGGACTTAGAGCTCAATCACATAATTGAGGATAATATTTCATCTTGAGATCCTTGACTTATACCTGCCAAAACCCCTTTCCAAATAAGATCACTTTCACTTTTTCTAGGAGTTAGGACATGAACCTATCTTTTAGGGGACCATCATTCAATCCACTATAGCAAAGAAACTGAATCCTATATGTTTGAAAAATACCTTTTTTTCTACCTTCATTGGGTAGTTTTTCAGGGTACAGAATTCTAGACTTAAAATAATTTTCTATTTTAATATTGCAAGCATTTTTTATGTCTTTCCAGAAATGATGGCGAGGAATCTGGTGCAAGCATAGGGTGTTCCTCAAAAATATTTATTTTTTATTTATTGAAGCTATGAAGGTTTTCTTGTTATCTGTGATATCCTTACATTTCACAGTAATCTATCTAGTTAGGCTTTTTTTTAATTCATCATGTTAGGTATTTGTCAGCTCTTTATTTTTTTAAATTTCCAAACGTTTTATAAACTATCTTCAGTTTGGCAATTATTTAACTTTTAAGAGCTCCTTCTTATTCCCTGACTATTTCTGGATGCAGTAGCCTCATGTATCTCCTTTTAAGCACTAATGATTTTCTGAGCTTCTCTCTCCTCTGTCTCTCTCTTTCTTGTTTTTTTTTTTTGTGTGTGTGTGCATATGTGATCATAATTTCCTTGTTCTCTTGGATTTTCTTTCAAGTTAAAAGCTTTCATGAAAGGTCTAGAGTCTCTGATTGATTGTTACTATTTAAGGATGTTACTATTTAAGCTTCCCACCAATGGGAAACTTTATGTCCGTAAGCATGTTTGTTGGCAGGCAGATTTTCCTATAAATTGAGTAGATAAGAAGCCAACCTTTATTATATATTGTAGGATTTCTGAATACTAGAATATATGTGTATGTATTAGCTATGGGATATCAATACTCATATTTATGGATCTACTTCTCAGATGTTTTTTCAGAGTGAGCCCCTATTTTTTTCAATGACAATAAATCCCTAACTAAAAGGTATTTCTCAGGCAGGGCAAGGGATGGAGGTGGTTTGTCTGTCATGTCTTCTATAATCTAATAACTATAGTTTCTACATTTCCCAGCATTCATCATGTTGACTGTTGCCCTCCATAGCCATGGTCCCTTTTCAGCTGTCCATATGTCCTCCAACCTGCATTACACATCACTGTTCTTCAGTCTATTTTTTATCTTCCAGAAAAATGCCCAGTGCCTTGCCCATTCATGAGTCTTTAATGGTTTCGACATTGTAAGGAATTTGGATACTTTCAATGACTTTCCCACAATTTTACAGTGCATCATAAAGGTTAATATATGCATGAATGAAGTCAGCTTGTCATCCCAAGTCATGTAATGTGTACTGTTTCATGAAGTTGTCTGGGTTTGATCCCAGGGTTAGGAAGGATTTCAAGAATATTTGACTTGAAAGGTACAGGTAATTTGACACTTGTGTGCTAGAAATTAGACAAAGATGTACATGCTGAACCTAGGAAGCCATAAAGAAATAACTCCTAGCCATAGTCCCAAAGTTTCTCCAAAGTGTATTTTGTGGGTTATCCAAGAAGGGATACCATTAGAGTTATGGCTGATCGTAAGGGTCTTCAAGGAGACACAGAAAGGTGTGTGAACCATGCTATCTAGAAGTGGGAACAGGGAAAGGCCCATAAGTAGGGAGGAAGCACATCACCATCAGATCTAAGCACTCTTGGTAGCAAAAAGGTAATATTTTATACACATTTCTCTGTTGACTGAAAAACTTACAAGCTCTTCTTGCTTCAGTCAGTTCTTCAGCTCACCTATGGTCATTAATGATCACTGACTGCATACTTTGATACAAATTGATTCCAAGAAAAACAGGCAAATAGAAAAAACTTATCCGCCAAGGTGATGTGGAGGATCACCTCATGGGTCTCATCCTTTCCTATGATATTAAGAAGATCTTGCTCATGAACTGCCCTTATTAGGTTAACCCGGATAAAGTTAGCCTATCATTGAGTGAATCTTGCTTTCCTGTGAAAAGTGAATAAAAAAGCATCTATTTTTTGAACACTTTGTCAATTAAGAAAATGAATGCATCTGAAATCATTAACAAAATGTCTGAAGTGAAGAAATGCTTAAATCATTTTATTATGAAGTTTAGTCAAAATATAGTACCTGTTCTTCAGGATATCAAGTAGGAGAGAGATAGAAATAAGAACTAATATTGATATTAAAACATAATAGATGTCAAGAATGTGAAAATGAGTTACATAGAAAATGATAACAAGATGGTCCATATATACCCAAATTTGCTAATATTATATGTATATACCCTTACATATTACAGATAAAAGGTAAACATTGTCCAACCAAAATAAATAGAGACTTAAAGTTATAATGCATGCAGAGAACTTTAAATATAAAGGCTCAGAGAGGTTGAACATAGAACTCAAACAAAGGCATACTGTAAAAAATGAAAATGAAAAAATGAATTAAGTAAGAGTTCTTTTTCTCATGTAATTGTAACAAACATGAATCTAAGGAACTTGTAGAATGGTTCTACCATAGGCCCCTTTCCAAATTGGATTTTCCAGTTGTTACCATTGCAAAGAAGAAGGAAGAGTCTGCAGTATGTCCACTCAATATTTTTAAGTTCAAGGCTAATAATTGCACCCATTACTTCTGCTCAAATTCTATTGGTCACACAGCCAGAAGGCCTCAAGTCTTTAGCTTGCAGATTCTATAGCCCTGTCCTTCAGCATTTTGTCACAGGACCCCTGTGACCACTCCACACTCATAGAACCCTCAAATATAGTTGCCTGTCACTGGGTTTGGAAGCAGACTAAAAAGGCCAAAAGGAAAACGGGGCAGCAGAGGAGTCCACCAGGGTGAAAGCCACCTGACATTCATGGCTACCAAGTGCAACTCAGGAGGTCTCCTTCTGCAAGGCCTTTCAGGATTCCGCAGCAACACTGCAAAAGAATGAAAGTCCACTGCAGAAAGAGAGCAATGAACATATCATTTTTGCAATTTTGGAAGGCAACTTGTAGGAAAATACAGACAAGAGTCATTTCAGAAGTTCTGATTTCCTCTCTCACTAATAATGTACTCATAATATACTTTTCCATTGGAATTTTTCATTATATTTAAAAAGTATGAGAAATAGGTATCTATTTCTAGACTAGAAAGAGCATGTAGAATTAACAGAAGTTTGGAGACAGCTCCCTACTTTGAAAACCCCCCAGAAACCACAAATCTCATGGTAGTTAACAAAAGTGAAGGAAAGAGCAGGGGAAGAGAATTGGAGCCAGGAGAGGCAGAGAGAGAGAGCACATTCTTGATTTTAAACTATTTTGACTTGAGTGCCTTATTAGTTTCCCTCTGGGGCTTTGCCTTAGTAATGCTTTTATTTCAGCTCTCTAAAAATGTCCCAAAGCCTGAAAAGACCCCATGGGTTAACTTTGGTTGCCAGGGAAACTGCCTGGATTTGCATCAACTCTCTCACTGATTCCTGAGGGCAATCCCTGACAGATGCGAGGGCCCACAAGGGTGCTGGCCTCCAACCTATAGCGTGACACCATCAGCCTTCATTCTATTTCCAGATCCAGTCTACATGCGTCTCCATGTAGAGCTTTCTGTGTTCTGAGCTCTCCCTGGAGGGAACAGACCTGAATCCTCCTGTATAGTATATTAGTCTTAGGAATACAAGGGTCCTACTTGATCACTCAGGAATCTTTTGTCCTCCCCTCCACACTTTTTTTTTGCTTTTGGTTGATTTATTTTGTACCTTTTGAAGCACATCAATATGTCTTTATCATTGGGAGGTAGCCCAGCAGCGTAGAATTAAAGAGATGCTAAGAGAAGCAATTCTTTTTTTCTAATTCCAAGTCCTCTCAATATAACATATCTGCACTCATTATTTTTCTTGTACTGTTAATAGGTTTCAAGTCAGTTCCTATAATTAGCCATACAATAGTATAGATTGGGGGGAAATGACAAAGTGAAAAAATGCAATGGAAGTAGTTACTGATCTGTAGGGCTAGCTGATTGAAAACAAAAGCAAATCTCTATTAAGGCTCTCATGATACATACTTATGTCTAAATTCTGCTTATGTTAAGTTCTCCAGATATTGATTTTGAAGGAGAGATGTAGAAAGAACAGAATATTTTATTCCTTTTTTTTCCCAGGTGAAAATGCTAAAATCATACTGAGTTAAATTAAGTAAAGGCAATGTGGCCCCAAGTATTTGTCCTCTTCAGAGAGTCCATTTCCTTATCAGTGAAATATGGAAGAAGTACGGACTTTCTTAGTCATTTTATCTTTGAAATACTATGGTTTTATTCAGTTGTGTAAAAAAAATTGGCATTCTGGAAGCTGCCATCGAACCCAAACATGGTTGTGGTACTTGGATTTGAGATATAACATAGGACACGTGTTATTTTGCCACCCATCACTTATTTGGCTTTCTTCTGACTGTGACCATCCTTCTGCAACTCTTATTTCTTGTACTCCACACAGATTTGCCTGGCCCTCCCCTAGAACCTGCAGTGAGATGTGGCTCAGTATAATCAAAACTTCACAGGTTTTTTTTCCCACAGTGATTGGCTCAAGAAAATTCATGTGACCCAATCAGAGCCAATTAAGAAGCATAAAAAAGTTCACAAGTGCTACTTTTAGGTGCCATACTGCAAGTTCCTTTCAATTATAAGGGAAGAGTCAGGAGTTGCCATGGGCTTCCATACAGAAAATGAAAATGCAACTAGTTCAGCAGTAGAAATAGATGATTTGTTTGCACCAATTTGAGTAAATTTTACCGTAGGAATTTTGGGTTATATGAGCCATTAAATTCTCTTTGTGCTTAAATCAGTTTGGGTCAAATTTTCTATTACTTGCATCAGAAAAAATCTTAGAGGATGAACATAGAAAACATCAAATCTAAACACTGCAGAAGCAAGAAAGAACACTAAAATAAAAACTGATAGTTGGCATTCAAGAGTCTAATAGAAATTAATCAACATGAGAATGATGAGAGAATGCTTATTTTAATGTATTTGGGAAGGAAATTGACTACAATCAGAAGCAAAGCCTTCCTAGATATTTCTTCTTTAGTAACTGCCCTAAGCAAATGAAAATATGGATTTTGCTAGTTATTTAGCCCAGCCTGTCCCAGTTCTTGTGGTGAATCAAGCCTTTATGTGTGGAAACGTAAGGCCCCTCCCTGACGAGCCTTCTCAGTTTTTCTATTCTAGTGATAGTAGCCATGTTATCATTTTTGAAAATAACAACTGAACAAGAACCCAGTGACCACCAAATCTTATTTCTCAAACATCTGTTTATGGAATCTGAGATCCAGAAATATCAAGAGACTTCATTAAGATCTCAGAACTAGAAAGGACTAAGGTATGAACTAGAACTTATCTTTGGCTGATAATTAGTCAAGCGCATCCAAATAGGCAGGATCACAGCATACCAGGATAACATCTTCTGTAAGTCATCTTTGCCATTTTTCTGTGCTCATGAAGTCATCTTGCTGTGCTCAATGGGCAAGAAAAACTGAAAATGTCAAAATAACCTTTAAATAATTTCAAGTAAAAATGCTTCTAGGCATGCTGATCTCAACTCTTCAATCTTTAAATGACAAATCACAAGCCAGGTATTTCCTTTAACTTCTTAAGGATTTAGGATAAAATGAGAATAATAATAGCACTCTTCTTAGACGTGAGCTAATTCAAGTCATGTGAGTCACAAAACTCTCATATGAAGTCAGCATGCTACGTTCTTGATCACCAATATCATTCTATTTCTGATGAGATTATTACTCTATGGATAAACTGAGAACAATGCCCTTCAATAAATAATAATGCATCATTGTATGTTTTTCACTTAAAAACAACTAAAATACACTTTGCTTCCAATCAGTTTAGTTAAATCCTTTATTGGAAGAATGTTGTTGCAGAAATATAAGGGTAACGAGAACTATTGAATTGTGTCTTTCAATTGGACAGAGAGAGTGATTTAATATGAATTAGCTTACTATGTTAATCCAACTACCTTTCCTTAGAGTTTCATTGGAATAAAATGGGGATTTTCACATCATTTTTGCGTCTTCACAATTCAATAATTATTTGTTGGCTCATTTTTTTAAACAAAAATGTTCTCATATACTTTCTAATCACTAAACATAGAAAATAAGTGAAAATAATATAGTTTTTAATAATATTGTGTCTAAGAAGAGTTGGAGCCCAGGAGTAGAAATACAAAACACTCCTAGTGTTAAAACATTGTTTTTTTTAATAACAAGAAGATTTTGCAATTTGCTTCAAATAAATAAAATTCATTCAGTTGACAGCTTAAGTGCTATATTCTTGATTTTTGGACACTATAAACCATCAAAATGGTCCCTCTTGACTTAGGTAGGAAGAATGAGGTAGCAAACAATGCATTTCTTTCAGTATAAGAACAAAGATAATGTCTTTACCTGTGTCCCCGAGAGAGTTCCCCAACACACAAAGCAATGATCATTTACTATGAGTTTAGCTCTTACAATGTAATTTGGGCAGGAGTTGTCTTAGTTCTCAACCAATGAAAGTGACTTCTACAAAAACAGTTGCAGTATATTTCTTTCCATCTTCTCCATGAAGCAAGAGGAAACTATTCTGTAAAAGGAAATGGAGCCAAGATCTGTAGAAATACAAAACTCCACTGACGTATGGTTCTTGTAATAAGAATTCAGTGACTTGAGCTGGGCCTTTGCTTCTTGAGCTTCCAATCCTCCATGCTTGATTAGAAAAAAATGCAGAAAACTCAAAACATTTAAGCAGACACTAAACACCCAAGACAACCAGTGGATAATTTGGATCATGTCTTCTGACTTTTTCTAGATCAACAAAATCATGACAAACAGTCATGTGGTACTGATACTAAAACCCACAGATGCTCAAGCCCTTGTATAAAATGGCAGAGTACTTGCATATAACCAACACACATCCTTCCATACGACTTAAATCATCTCTAGACTATTTATAATACCTAATGCAATGTAATTGCTATGGAAATTGTTGTTCTATTGTATTGTTTAGAGAATAAGAGCAAAAAAATGTCTGTACTTATTCAGTACAGATGAAATGGTTTTAGATGAAGAACCCCCCAGATATGGAGGGCCAACTTTTTATGTTTTCCCTTTTTATTACTAGTCTTTTTTGTTCCTAAAGTAAATATAGGCAAGTAGAGTGAGAAATGTTAAACCAACCTTAAAGAAGCCTGTACCCCTTTTCTTAATTTTAAGACAAAATTGGCTGTACAGGGATAGCTTAGACATCAGCTTGGGATTTTGATATTCAAGCCTACCACATAGACCAATCTTATTCTGTGAGAATCAATACTTCTAGGCATCATGACTAGAGAGTAGATCCCCCAGCATGCTATTCACGCCTCACAAAGCCCTCATTGGCACTAGTGTGTGTTTTCAATGAATCACATCAGAATTCTGGCTGAAGAAACCCAGGCTTGATGCTCATTTTGGGAAGCCAATTTCTCCTTCCAGTTTAAAAATTTATTAGTAAAAGAATATCATCAAAGGCATGATTGCTATGATATCAACTAGCTTGAGGAACCTGCAAGAAGGGAATTTTTCTTTAACATTTTCTCAGAATTCTTCCCAGCTCTGAATTTGCTTGAAAAGGTAGGGCTACATTTAAAAGTTTTCTTAAGGAAAAAACATTTTCCTGTTCTGATATTGTCTATAAAACAGACCTTTAGTTTTCAGATCTTTGTTGATGTATTAGTTTTCCCTTGAGTCAAAGAGGACAACATAATCTCTTCGTTCATTTCTAGATGAGCTAAATTTTGAGGCTGAGTCAAGGGATCTGTATGGAAACTAAGGAGTTTGTACCATCTTCATCATGTTTAACCTCTACAATGCTAATGAGAATTACAGATGAACTATACCAAATGAATGTCATACCAGTACTGAACTGTGTCCCTTTTGCATTTAAAATGACATTTAAATGGAACTTGCAGCTGTTTAGAATGTAGTTAGGAAGATTTCCTGCAGACCTTTATTGAGGACCCCTGGGCAGTTAAAATGAGAGGTTCAGATCTAAATTTCAGGGAAGAGATCAAACCACATATGCCTCAACCTTTGACTGCAAAAGTGAGAGAAATGGTGAGCATATAAATGACAAAATGGACCTTATATCAGGAACCATTCTTGGCTTTAAGCACTTTTTCTGCCTCATTCATCCATTCCTTCATCAAAAATGAATATTTGTTTTAAGTGTTTCATACAATGTTCCAGATAAGGAACTAGCAAGGTGCCTAGGGGAATGTGGTTAATATGTTTTTCAGGGAGAGACCCAAGTTGGAAATAAACAGAATATTTTAAAAACAATATTTAGTGGAAGGCATATGGAAGGGAATAAAGGAGGCTCAGTGATGGAAAATAGACAAGATGAATGCTCATTAGTCAAGGTTGTCAGCAAGGATTTCTAAGAACAGAAGATATTTGGGAAGTGCTGCAGTTTAGATCTATACTGTCTCCAAAGGTCCAGATGTAAAAGACCTGTCTTATCTTGGTGCTAGTGGAATCTTCAAGAACTATGGCCCGGTAGGAGGTCTTTGGGTTATTGAGGGAGGTGTGTCCTCAAAGGTGATGGTGAGATGCTGGTCTTTTTCTCTGTCATTCACTCTCAGCCGTGAGGTGAATGGTGCTCCACTCAGTTCTCCTGGTCATTACGTGGTGCCTTACCACAGATGCAAAAGCAAAGGGGTCACTCGGGGACTGAAAATTGTGAGCCAACATGCACCTTTTTTCTTTATAAGTTGATTATCTCAGATATTTTTTATAGAGATAGAAAGCTGACTAGAACAGGAAAAGGTCTTAAGATTAGCTTTTTATTCACAGTACTGCAGCACCTCAGAAATTATGAGATCTCACTTGAGAGGGCCAATATTATCTTCTTGTCTAAGCGGGACACTCTGCTGTTTGTTTAGTTTCCTTGGTAACTTTAGAGGATCAGACCCCTTCTACCTGCCATTGTAAGGGTGTAGAATTTAATTGTGGCAAAGGGTTAATAGAATCCTTTTTCCGTTCTGTATAAGAATTTAAACTTTTGGTTAATTCTTGAGCTCTGTTTCTCTGGTAACCTGATAAGGGTAATGTCAGCTGTTGCTAGGCAACATTGCTAATGATGAAATGATTGCACATTGGATGATTTCCTTGAGAATGGAAAACTACCTGGGAGGAAGCAATGCTACGGTCTTCCCTGAGTGGGGCTAGAGCTCGTGTAAGTGGGCATGTCTTTTCCACGAACCTAGGAAACTCTGCTTATGTTGTTTAAGATACTGGCTTCTGTAGACCCAGGGCTTCTAATACATCTACACAATAAGAGCTGTGTATTCTGAATCTCTACCTTCTCAGTACACTGACTTCACATAGCTAATGATGAGTTTGTGAGATTAGGTGTTTACTTGAGCCAAAGAAAATCCCTGCTTCGCTCTCAGAGCAATATTTAATATATGTCGCAGTTGTATTGCACAGAAAGGCTTGGGTGCAAAAGCCAAATGCAGTTTGACAACCCTGACAAAATTAATCTCTACCTGAAATTTACTTCCTCTTCCTGCTATCTGCATTGACTGATTCCATCAGTCATTGGTAGGACAGATGTAGAAGATACTGAAGCATTGACTAGATTCTATTTGTGCATACAATACCCAGTTTTCTAGATTTCAAGACACTCTGAACATGGGAAAACATTTAGGGAATATACACCAGGTGTCAAATTTTATTATGCTAACTGAAGGTCCAAATAATTGCAGAATAGCACATTCTCTCAACTCTCAATGTCATTAAGAAAAAAATAAAAGGAAATCACATCACAGAGAAAGGAGATAATTCTTAGGGTAAATAAATTTAACTTTATTAAGCTTATCATATGCACAGAAACACGGTCCACAATGGGCAGATATGGGAAAAGTCCTGCCTTAAAGTCCTCAGCCATGTGTGATTTTTTTTCCTCTCATTGTTGGCAATTATTAGGGGAAAACCCATTGTAGACTAGCACTGGCCTACAGTCTACTGCTTTGGAACCCCTGGAACAATTGTCTTCAAAGCTGCTTTCCAGGTCTGAAATATTCTGATTCAAATCCTACCTACTCTATAAATTCCATTTCTATCATGGGCTTGGCTTTTCTGCAATATCACCAGCTGATCTCTTCTCTCTGAATTATTTATATAAGTGCAATCAATATTGCACAAATTTGATATTTCTTAAATTCTACCTTATATCATTAACTGTCTCTTCGGTGATCAACTTCTGAATCCAATATAGTAACATGCTTCAAGGGAAAGGAAAACTGAAAGAGTTTATTTCACCCAAGCATGTACTTAGTAAAGTCCTAGGCTAGAAAATGGCAAGGTTTTTCTGCAAAAGTCCAGATGGCAAGGTTTTCAGATTTATGGGTCACAAGGTCCCTTTTGTGGTGACTTAACACTGCTAATGTAGTGCTAAAGACGATAGGCAAACAGACTGGTGAAATGGTGTTTCAGTAAAACCACACTCAAAGCAAGAGGCAGGCAGGATTTGGCTTTTGGGGCAACCCTGGTGGTAGGCAAAAGGACAGACTCTCATTGCCTAATTACAAATAGACTAACAATTTCAACAAAGTTTTTGACATCTTTCTGTTGCTCGTGAGTATACCATTGAGCTATTCGCTATTCGCTTCTGTTGGGAAAGTTATTTCTGGTAGCAGAGTTCCAGATGTTAGAAGGAAGAAAAAAGAATACCACGTAGGTTGTCAGACTGGAAAAATTAATATGAGTTGGGATGTCATGGACAACTTCTCTTGATAGTGGTTTTGGATTAGTGTAGAAGAACATTTTCCCCCACATTGAGGGTTGGAGAGGTAAACTGTTATTCTTTAGGGTTATGATGATTGGGAATGAAAAAGAACAACTGGAGGTAGAAAGGAGGAAATCATGAAGAGATGGAAAAGCCTCATGTTCTAGGATAATTCTAATCTACAAAGATTTATGAGAATTTTTTTGAATAATCAGAAAAGAGTCTGACAGTCTCCAGCACATAGAAATGATAAACATTTGAAGGCATAGAAATGCGAATTACCCTGCTTTTCTTATTACACACTGTGTACATGGATCAAATAATCATACTGCACCCCATAAATCTATACAAATATTGCAAGTTTACTAAAAATAAAAATTAAAAGTTAATAAACAGAAATGAAAGTTGAGATACTGCAAAAAAAAAAAAGAAGAGATAGAAAAGGAAAAGCAGAAGAAGGGTGTGATTTCTTTATATTGGGGATCATTTTAAGCAGTATTATTTTGCTCACTTTTCTGTAATCACCAATAAATAATTGACTGTAATGAAAGAATGTTGTATGAGACAGAATCTGACCATTTCTTTCCCTGAAAGTAGATTGATGCTTTACCAGAATAGAGATTCATGTCAATAAATGAATTGGTATGAGTTTTGGGTTGGTTCTTCACAGAGTTTCATTCTGTTTTGTAAAGCACTCTCAAAAGCAGTTCTTGGAAATACTATACAAATTGTGATGATTGATTGATGGATGGATTTATCTGAAGGCTGTCTGTTTTTAAAACATTTTTCATTACCAGCAGTGGTTCTGACCCACTGTGCAGAAATTAGGAGGCAGCTACCAGCTTCTATTTTTAAATGACAACCTAATGCAAGCATATTGTTTTACGGCACTTTGTCCCTAGGGTATTGGATGAGAACTGATGTCTGGACGAGTGGTCACAATCACCTCCTTTTACCTGTGTGGGAGTTATGGGAGAGCACACCTTTGCAGGCCCTGCCCCACAGTTCATGTCCAAAGAAATGATGTGCTATTAACCTGTCACCAAATGCATTAGAAATAATACATTCCATAGCAAGGCACTTATTAATAGAACAGCAAAAGGTAGTGTTTTATTCCTATTGTTTGACACAAAAGCAGTACAAGTCACTATTTCCTAACCATTATATCCTCATGTTAAAGAGAGTGTAGCTGCAACTCACAGAATTGCAGGCAACTGCTCGGATTTTTAGCAGTTCATAGCAAATAGTCTCCAATTAGGAATAAGTTTTCTCTCCTAAGAGATGACTGAGTGACAAATACATGAATAAACCAGTAATCGCCAGTGCACACTCTGTAATTTGAATGAAATGAAATCAGAAAATGGATTGCATGGATACCTATGTATGGGAGTACCACTCATGCCTCCTTCTGGAGAATCACGAACCCCTTGTCTCACAAATCCATTGTCATCATCTTGTGTGGACTCCCACATGAGTGTCTGCCCTCTGTTTGCCAGAGGCAACCTAACCCAAGGAGTTTCTCTTCTGGTACCAAGGAGTTTCTCTTCTGGTACTTGAGTTTGTGGGTGACACAAACTCAAAGTTTGAGGGTGGCACCCTCAGGCAACCCTGCCTCTTACCATTCCCACTTTAGCTTTCCCCGATTTTGTCAACAGCCCTTCAAATACACTCCCTTTCTGCCCAAGTCAGTCAGAATCAGTTTCTATGTTTGAAAGGAAAGGATCCTGAGTCAATGAGGGCGGTAGAATTTTAAGTAAATAAACAGAGTTCACAATTCTCACTTCACTTTTTGCCCTTCCAGATATATCTGTAAATATAACATCTCAACAATCTTTTAAATGTACAGAAGCTGATCAAAACGCTATAGGTTGTTACAAATGTGTTGCAGTCAAAACCTTTTACAGATCAGTAACTTCTTAAAATAATTAAACAAATATTAGGATTTACATTGCTTTACATGCTGCATATTGTCATGTGTTTGACTAACATAGGGAAATTTCCACACACTGTCAAACAGTGTTTAACTGTATAATAACTGCAAAAATCAGGATCAGCATGATTCTATGATTTCATTTTCCAGGGGAATTAGACAAGATGTTGAGTGACTAAGAAATTTTCAGTGTATATGGGATTTCATTACTCCTTTTCATCCAATGTTCCCAGTACTTCTGGAACCAAGTCAGTTGTGAGTGATTTATTACCAATTTCAGGTTCAATGGCTTGGTTTAACTGGAACCTTTTACTTGTAAGTCTATGTCTTATTTTTGACCTTCTTTGAACTATTATATCAACTATTTGGGGAAAGTACCTTTCCTTTAGTTTTTTTGTTCACTGTGATTCAATATGAACAAATCAATTTTCCAAAAACATCTCTCTGGTTCAATAGTTTCCACATTGAATATGGTAATGTGACAGTTAATGAAAGCTTTTCTCTCTCTCATTCTGGTGAATCTTTATCTCTGTTTAAAAATGATTAAATAACCAAATCATGATGTCTTCTCTGTAGATGAAAATGAGTTCTGCATTCATAATTTAAATATATGGGTCTGGAAATGTACCTCTCTGCTTCCTGTGCCCTGTATTCTATGAAGAGTAATTATGTGCTTTCACTGTTCAACAGCAATGAACTTGTAAAGCAATAATAGTCTAATCAATGCCTTATGCTTATATGCAGGTATACTATCACTCCCTTTAATTTGCAGCACACTGACTTCTCAGAGGAATGTAAAAGAATAAGGGCTTGTTTTCTTTCTTAACTGTAATTGTGTATTTACCTTTAACCCTAGGATTTGATCATAACAAGGCTGGGTTGCTCCTGTCCTTCAATGGAGCTTTGTGTTCATGGGTAAGATGCCTAATTGAAAGTGTATTTGGCCACCCGAACTCACAAAGATTAAGTTATTTAGAATGAAAAGCAACCATGGTGGTACTTTATACAGGAAATTATCCTTGTAGCCGTTTTGATTTTCTGAATCAGAAACCCAATTACAACACAATCTTCATCTAATACACTCTCAAAGAGAGCTGAGGAAGAGAGGAAGCAGTCTTCTACAGTGGAATAAGTGCAGAACAAAACATTTACGAAAATTGAATTCTGGTTCTGTGACTAATTGGTGTGTGATCTTGGGCAAATCCTAACTACTTGGACCTGAAATTTATCTTTAAATAAATCTAGTAAAATAAGAGTTATATATTCTAAAGAATTATTAGTGGACTGATGGATAATAAAATATAAAATCTTATAAAAGTAAAAAAGCATTGGGAAAATAAAAGGTCATCTTGTGAAGAGCTAGGCTACCATGGCACCAGAAAGTGTACATCACTGGATTTTGATGTAGGCTCCACCCCTTATGCCTCACTCTGCAGTGGACATTCATTCTCATCCCAAGATCATCAGCTGGATACCATTCAGCTAGTATCCAACAGTTCCCAGGTGAGCATAAAGCAATCAGTACAAGCCCTTCTCTCTTGCCAGTGTCAGTCCAGAGATGAATATGTAAACTAAAGGCACTGCTGAACCACAGTGGGTGGTGTTGGGATAGGCACATGATTTAAATTGTCCAGTGAGAGTAAAGCTCAGGACTTGTTGTATAAGGAAGAAGGGAAGAGAATGTTACTTCTATTCCAGAGGATGAGGTGTGTGCATATGAGATGGGAATTCCTACAGCCATTTTTTTTTTATTGGAACAGTAAGTCATTTATTTATTTCTTGAATGCCTATAGGTGTTGAGTGCCATGTGAAGTCTACAGTGCTTAAAAACATGCAAGATTTCTACTTTATAACGGTTATGTTCTAATGAAGACTACACATGAGAACTCAAAAAATAGTGATAAATCACTAGAACTACAGAAGAGGAGCAGAGTGATGAATGATGGAGTTACTGTTGGGCCACATTGAACAGTGTGGTCTGTGAGGCCCTTTTTTTCCATTTATTGTTTTTACATTTACTCACATGTAGATATGTTGTTTGGGCCACCTTCTCTCCCCTACTTCTTGGCAGAATCTGTTCTGCCCTCTTGTTCTCCGATTTTGTTTCCTGGAGCCATTTTGCCACCATAAGGAAAACTTGCCAGAGAGAGCAGATTAGATAGCTACAGGGAAGTGGGTCCCAAGTCCTCATACAATTGTACCTAAATTCTTCTCTACTTCTGTACTGTTTCAATCAGAGGTCCCAAAACCTTTCTTTTGTTATGCAAACTAGTATTGAACTGAGTATTTGATATTTCAGATGAGTTTTTTGATATTTCACCTGAAAACATCTGCTTTATACACAGCCTCCTAATCCACCTTAGAAAATATTTCTCTTCTTATCTTCCTTCTTCCTTTCCCCCCCAAAATGATACCTGGATTTCTTGGGTAGAAAAGTACAAGGAAAGATGAAGAGACAATTACATCTTAGATTAATTATGGTAATTCTTCAAATACATGTGGCTTAACACAATGTTAGTTTAGAATCCACTTCTCTCTGGCAGTCATTCAGGAACCCAGGTTTATGGAATCTTTGCATTTTGCATGTGTGACTTCCTAGTTCACATGGGATGTCGATATCCAGCCATTGGGCTATGGGAAGATGAGGAAAAGAGGGCCAAACTTCTCTTCCATTACATGGAATTCAAACACATGGTCAAACCTAACTGTGAAAGAGACTGAGAAATGTAGCTGAACTGTGTGTTCAGAAGGAAAGGTTAAACTGATTTGGTGAATATTTTCATACCTGTAAGGACTATGGTTTGAAGCTTGTGAATTTTGGTTCAACACAGTTTAGAATGCACACTTAAAACCAGGTCCAGGCAGATGATCTAAGGTGGTGGAAGCAGAGAGGCAGAATATAACAAAGAATGGGAGAGATTTGTTCACTCAGAGAGACTGTTTAGAAAGACAGTGATCATTCAACCACCTGTGGTTAGGATTCAGTGTTTCTAGATTTTCTAATTTCTAAAGATCAAAAGAAATCTAGATTTTATGTGCAATCATTTGATTCTTAGGTGTTGGAAAATAATTCATTTTTAAAAACCAGAAAACTAACACATCCCTTTCTGCCAGCCCAGTTCATTCGTGGGTCATGACCTTACAATCTACAAAGTAGCTCAATCTAGTAGCACATTTTTATGCATATGATCCCAATACAAATGCATGTGATTTATTGAAATTGTATTAATACCCCACCAATATATATTACAAATACTACTAAGTGGTAACATTAATCATTTGGGTATAACATCAAAATGAAAACGTCAACATTTATTCCCCATTCTCTAGGGAATTTTAATTTATGTGCCAACTTTTGGAGATTGCAGTTCTCTGTAATCTCTGCAACACATTTCTTTTGAAATATATTTTTTTCTCCTCTGATACCTTTATCTTATATGTCTGTTCGTATAAATTTGGATATGCCAGTAAGTTAGTCAACTGATTTTAGACAACCTACAACATGTGACAGTCCTATGTTGTTGACACCCTTTCTTCTCTATAGAATGGCTGGATTTTAACCTCAAGTTTTGAGATGACAAATATTCTAAGAGTTATCTCCTTCATGTCTTTTTACCTCAAGGCTACATGCATATTTTATTATTTGTAGAAAACCACTTGTGACAGTGATAATACAGAACTCTTGTTATATTTTAAAAACTAAAGAATTATGGAAATATGTGTACCAAGAAATATTTCCATAAAATATACTTAAAAGGTAGATATAATACCTATTCAAAAATATAAAATTCAGGTCTGGAAAACATTTGTTGATTGTTTTGTTTACATGTAAAAGCTAAAAATTTTATGAAATATGTTTCCCATAATTATTTAATATCTGTTTTTGGCAGTACTGAGATTTGAACTCAGAGCCTTAGGCTTGCTAGGTGGAGCTGTATCACTTGAGCCACACCTTGAGCCCCAAAATGAATGAGTAGATTCTTTCCCCAGTTTCCTGAATTCACTCTAAGTAAATTCTCTAATTTACTTAAGAGAAACAAATACTCAGAAAGAGACAGGGACTGTAATTAAATATTATTTCTTGCCTGTTATACACTTGATTGCAAAATAGAAAGTTCTAAGGGAATAGTTTCATGTCAACTAGTGTTTGAATTACAGAGAAATGCAGGAATGTGTTTAGGTCAAAACCAAGTATGGATGTGGTCAGGACACAGAAATCTGTCTAGATGTTATATAATGTATGCCTACTACTAATGATCATGCAACACATTGAAGAGCGGGTTCGTTTTCATTTCCTTTTGTCCCTTTCATTTTGGTTTCTCCTGACCTTTGCCAAGAAGTTTGTCCATAAACCATAAGGTTATGCTTGTTTGATTTTTCTAACTGCTTTGTGGAGATGTAATTCATGTATCATACAAATAACTCATTCAAAGTGTACAGTTCACTTTTTTTAATATACTCAGAGTTGTGAGACTATCACCCCAGTTTTAGGACATTTTTATCACTCACAAAAGAAACCCCTTGCACATTATCAAATATTATTGACTTCTCCTCAGCCTTCTTAGTCTTTAGACAGTTGCTAATGCACTTACTGTCTCTGTAGATTTACCTTTTCTGGAAATTTTACACAGATGGCATCATATAATATGCAGTCTTACTGGTCTCCTTCACTTAGTATGTTTTCAAGTTTCATCCCTATTGTGTAAGGATTCCACTCTTTATCGGTGAACAATTTACTCTCACATGTCTATATTCCATATTATGTATCCATTTATCTGTCAATGGACATATGAATTGGTTCCACCTTTTGAGTATTATGAACAATGCTGTCCTGAACATCCATGTACAAGTTTACTTGTGAAGTTGTTCTTCAAGTTTTCTTGGGTATGTATTTAGGAGTGGAATTGCTGGTCACATAACCTATCTATGTATAATCTTTAAGAATGGTCAAACTGATTTCCAAAGTACCTCCACGGTTTTACACTACTACCAACAATGTGTGAGTGTTCCAGCTTCTCCACACTTGACCCTGCCTTTTTATTATAGCCACTCTAGTAAACGAGAAGTGGCATTCCCTTATGGTTTTAATCTGTACTTTCCTGATGACTAATTGATTTGAAAGCCTTTATTATAATCAGTAAAGGTAGGAACTAAGTAGCTCTGTTAATTTATATAGAAAGAATTAAATTGAGTCAGAAAAAAGAAATAAATCAAAAGGGAAGAATTGATTCTGATTTCATTGGAATCAAATAGCAAATTTCTTATTAGAATTGCATATTTATGCCATATTTTTCCACAGTCATTAGTATTTTAACTGATCTTTTGAGGATACTAGAAGAATCTTTTGGGATATATGTCTCTAAGAAGCAAGAAGTAGAGAAACTAATTAAGCTATTATTTGGATTTGGTCAAGAGAAGGTGGCTTCAATCAGGTGGCAGCAGAGTAAGGGGTTTGAATGAAGATTCTGGAAATGCCTTATAAATTGCACACTGTAAAAACATTGCTGGAAGGAAGGAGCTTGAAAGATATACAGAAGAAGGAGAACTTTATTTGGAATAGTGAAGGGCAAATAAAAGCAAAGAGTGAGCAACTAAATTGTACTCAATCAGTGCTACTCATACATAGTACAGTTTCCTCACAGTAGTGTGGGTATCACCTGAGAGCTTTCTGGAAATTCAAGTTCTTGGGCCTAACTCAGACCTACTGAATCAGACACTCCATGCAGGAGGAAGGGAGCAGAATTCTGTGTAGGATCCCGACAGATGATTCTGCTGGGCACCAACATCTGAGGACTATATTGAAGATGTAACAGTGGCAGCATTATCAGATAGCACTAAAAAGAAAGGTAATTGGTGAGAGTCGCTAGTGAATTTGGTAGCTTACAGAAAGGTCTTGAGAGTTTTATAGCAGGAGAGTGATTGATTGGAGAGGAAATTCAGAACTATTAAGTTGACGGCAGTGAAGAGAGTCATTGCTGAGATGGATGTAGAGTGAAGAACGAATGAAAGGGCTATCACTATGATCTAGTTGAGAATATGTTAGAGCCATCATTGAGAGAAGTTATTTGGGATTTGGGAAGTCATTTGGTTCATGGAAAGAGTAGGAGAGAGGAGTTAAAGATGTCTTAAAATTTTCTTCCTTAGATTTCCTGGAGAGTAGATTCCACTAGCTGATAGAAGTAGAGTGATTATAGAGCAAGAGAAACAAACCATTGCCAGGAAGGATAAGTTGGGATTTCTCTTAAGTGAGCCACCTTCAGATTATCATTATTTTCTTTTTCATTAAATTCTAAGCTTCATATGAAAGCAGAGAAAATTACTACCTTGTTTGAGCCAATGTCTAACTTAACAGAGGAATCCAATCAAATGGAATGAGTAGATGAATGGAGTGACCATTCATTACCATTTAGAGATTGGGGAGGCTGGTTAAGCAGTTCAAGAGTGGGTGGAATCGGTCTGTCAACTAAGAAGCTATCTACTTGGTGACTGAAGGAGGTGATAGATTTTGGAGTAATGGGGTACAGGTGAGAAAAGTACATGTGTAAGAAGTGAAACTATGTAGAGAGAGAAAGGAGGAGTTTCCACAAGGAAACAGAGCAGCAGTGAGCAGACAGATAGGATGGAAACAAGAATAATGTTACAACAAGGGATGCACAATACTTTAAAAAAAAGGGACCATTACCCAGACTGGAAATTACCTAATTAGGCTGAGGAATGTAGATAGGTTCCCATGTTTTGATAATTGGAGATTTCTAGTGATCATGGGTGACAAGGTTTAAGAAGAAAATGAATTTACAAGGGATTAAAGAAGACAAAGATAGTAAAAGGAAGAAGAGGATTAATAAGTGCTAGTATTAAAACATGTATCATGGTAAGCTGATGAAAGGATGGAGTTTAAAGATAAATGAACCTTCAGCAGGTTTGCTGACAGAATGGAAGCACTCATTGCAGAAGCAAATTTTACATAAGGTTTCTATGGATATCATTCTTTTATGAGAAAATGTCTGAGAAGGATAAACAACTTCAATTTGGAAAATATTTTAAATTTCCATATGACCTTTGAAAAATAGGATTATACAGTCCTGTGTATTTTAAAGTAACCAGTGGTACACCACCTCATAATGTATGATGCCAAAATCTACAAATAATGTAATGATAATCTTTAGAATAATGCTAAAATATTTTAGGAACATCATATATGTCTTGATCAGATGGGTACACCAAAGATAATCACATTGAATTCAATGTGAAGACATTATGAAGTCTGCATATAAAATTTCTACCCAGTATGTCTTCAAAATTTTAGATGAATTTAGTATGTTTGAACTTACAACATTTTCTAGTAAGCAAAATAATATAATACTAAAATGACACAGATTTAATTCATCCTTTCCCTGACTCTCACCTATCTCAGTTGTTTAATAAGACAATAATGAATGAACAATTGAAATTTTGTGAAACAAAACAATTATTCTTATCAAGATTTTATAGTTGCAATTTAGAATATAAATACCTAATTATACTTCTTTAGCAGAGAACTTAGTCTAAAAGACAAAAAATTATTTTCTCTAATTTTAACTAATATAAAATGCAAAAAGCATTTTCAGATTCTTAAAATTGGAAAGGCATTTAATTGTATGAATGCCTTGGTAAGAAATCACTTGACTATGTGCTAAAACGCTTATAATTTAATCAAGGTATAAATGAGAGATTGCACTGGAAAGAAAATTAAAAACCTCTTAATTATGTACGCAGGACTGCTGTGTCACACACTCTAGGGAGGACTGTGCACAATAAAGTGAGGCATGTAGCTTACACCTACTACTATAGGCATTATGCTTATCTTTGCAAATATGTCAGGGCTATAAATCATATATCTCTGTTTAAAATAGATTGGAGATATTGCTAAGTAAAAGAAGTGAGTCCAAACATTCTGTATACCATATGGTTCTAATTTTATAAGATAGATTATGGTTAATGGTTCAGGAAATGGATAAGGATGGGTCAGTGAGCATGGGGACTTTTAGGGCAGTAAAGACTCCTATATATACTGTAATGGTGGATATAGATCAGGAAGCATTTGTCCATATCCACAGAACTGTACAACACATAGAATGGATACTAATGTAAACTGTGGGCCTTAGTTAGTAACAATGCTATTGCTTCATCAGTTATAACAAGTGTACTACACTAACGTAGGATAGGGTATTAAAAGAAAAAGAAACTATGAAGGGAAGGTGTGTATGAGGACTTCTTGTACTTTGTGTGCAATTTTTCTGTAAATGTAAAACTGCTCTAAAAACAATCTCTCAAATTAAAACATCAACAGAAAGAGAAGACTTTATGAAGGAGTTAGTCTTCAGCTAGATTATGAAGAATAGGTTAGATAAACCAGACAGGAAAAAACCCAAATATTGTACAATTTCACTTGCATGAAGTATCTAGAGTAGTGAGACAGAAAGTAGAATAGTTTTTAACAGAGACTGGGGAGAATGGGAGTTGTGTAATAGGCACAGAACTTTAGTTTTACACGATGGTAAAGTTCTAGAGATTTGTTGCACACAAGGTTAGTAGCCTTTATGCTACTGAACTTTATACTTATAAATGGTTAAGATGGCAATTTTCATATTAAATGTTTTTACTGCAATTTAAAATAATAAAAATGGAGACTATTGTTTTAGATCATCCACATTTGTGAATAATATCATAACCACTGTTAGCTATATTATTGCTACAAAGTTAAAGAACCCTGACTCTATTGTACCCACAAGATCCCACACAGCCTGGTTGTAGTCTCAGCTACCCAACTCTTCCATGAGAATAGCAAGAACAAAGTCTTTCCTTTCCATCTGGAGCCACTGGGCTCTCAAATTTTCTCTAATTGCTTGTACTATTGCAAATTTCATGCATAAAATATGACTCTTTTCTCATCTTTTCCTCTTATAAATTTATAATATTGTTATAGTGGGCTTCATGATTTAAAGAAGTATCCTTGTTTTAGATATTTTTGTAGTTAATGAGTTTATTCTGCCTCTTTTAAAAACATTTTCACATCAAAATGCCTCCTTTCAAACGATGCATAATTTCTTATTTCTAAAGTTAAATGTGTTCAGTTCAGAGAAGAGAAAATATACACAAAAGCAATACCACTTTTTGTTTATCCTTCCTGCTTGTTTCTTATGCACAGATCTTTTATAAACACACATCATACATTCCCTATCCTTGAGCTAACCTGCTTCTTTTTTCTCCAGTTTACAAGTATGAATCTTTATAAATAACACTGCATTGACAATACTGACTACTAAATCACACCAGCCAGCCTTGAAATGTCCTTAGGATATATTCCTGTATGAGAAATTACTATGCTAAACAATTTGTATACATTCAGAGTTTAACTATAAATTGCTAAATTATCTACCTTTAAAAAAACCCCATCATGAAGGTACCCATCTCATTATATTTGCTTAGGCTGTGGTATAGTTGCTATTTTCAATATTTTATAAATTGGCTAGCTAATCTATGTTAGGTCATTGATTTGATGTGCATTTATTTGGTTACTAGGAAAAAGGAATAAATTTTAGTAATATATGTTTGTTGATCTTATTTCTTCCATTATCTATTAATTTTGTACTTATTTTAACTTTTTTTATTAAGATATTTGAGTTCTTCATGTACTAGTCAATCTTCTGTCATACATATTTTATTTTTTTGAGTCTGGTGCATATTTTTTACTCTTTCTTGAAACTTCTGGAGAATTATTTTTTTAATTTACTTATATTCATTTATTCACATGTGCATACATTGTTTGGGTCATTGCTCCCCATCCCCTCCCTCTCCCCCAACCCCTGCTCACTTCCAGGCAGAATCTGTTTGGCCCTTATCTTTAATTTTGTTGGAGACAAAACAAAAGCAATACAGAGACAAAGCGTTTTTGCTGGTTGAGGTAAGGATAGCTATACAGAGAGATTCCTAGCATTGCTTCCATGTACCAATGTGTTACATCTCAAGTTAATTCATCTCTTACTAACCTTTTCACTAGTTCTTGATCCCCTTCTCATGTGGAGCTCTGTCACTTTAAGGTTCCTGTATTAGTTCCTCTGGAGTGGGGACATCAAATGCTATCATGTTTTTGGTTTTCTACCTATCCCCATACCTCCCTTATGTGCTCTCCCCTTGTCAACTGACCCAAGTCCAACCACATTGCTGCACTTGCTCTAGATCTAAAGTCTCATTGGTCTTCTGAGCCTGGCTTACCTAGCTCAGAATGATGTTCTCCAGTTCCATTCATTTACTTGAGAATGATAAGATTTCATTCTTCTTCATGGCTGAGTAAAATTCCATTGTGTATAAATACCACATTTTCTTGATCCATTCATCAGTACTGGGGCATCTTGGCTGTTTCCATTACTTGGCTATTGTGAATAGTGCTGCAATAAACATGGGTGTGCAGGTGCCTCTGGAGTAACCTGAGTCACATTCCTTTGGGTATATCCCCAAGAGTGGGATTGCTGGATCATGTGGCAGGTCTATGTTTAGATTTTTAAGAAGCCTCCAAAATTTTTTCCATAGTGGTTGTACCAGCTTGCATTCCCACCAGCAGTGTACTAGGGTTCCCTTTTCCCCACATCCTTACCAACACTTGTTGTTGTTGGTGTTTTTGATAATGGCTATTCTAACAGGGGTGAGGTGGAATCTTAGTGTGGTTTTGATTTGCATTTCCTTTATGGCTAGAGATGGTGGGCATTTTTTCATGTGTTTTTTTGGCCATTTGAATTTTTTCTTTTGAGAAAGTTCTGCTTAGTTCAGAACTCATTTCTTAATTGGTTCATTGATTTTGGGAGAGTTTAGTTTCTTAAATTCCCTGTATATTCTGGTTATCAGTCGTTTGTCTGATGTATAGTTGGCAAATATATTCTCCCACTATGGGGGTGGTCTTTTCAGTTTAGAGACCATTTCTTTTGTTGTGCAGAAGCTTTTAATTTTATGAAGTCCCATTTGTGCATCCTTTCTCTTAGTTGCTAAGCTGCCGGGGTTCTATTGAGGAAGTCCTTGCCTGTACCTATTACTTCCAGAGTGTTTTCTACTCTTTCCTATACCCACTTCAGAGTTTCGGGTCTGATATTAAGATCCTTGATCCATTTTGAGTTGATACTAGTACAGGGTGATAAACATGGATCTAGTTTCAGTTTTTTGCAGATAGATAACCACTTTTCCCAACAACATTTGTTGAAGAGGCTGTCTTTTCTCTATCGTATATTTTTAGCTCCTTTGTCAAAGACAAGTTGGTTATAGTTGAGTGGCTTCATATCTGGGTCCTCTATTCTGTTCCACTGGTCTTCATGTCTGTTTTTGTGCCAGTACCATGCTGTTTTTATTGCTATTGCTTTGTAATATAGTTTGAAGTCAGGTATTGTGATACCTCCAGCATTGCTTTTTTTGCTGAGTATTGCCTTGGCTATTCGTGGTCTCTTGTGTATCCAAATCAACTTTAGGGTAGATTTTTCAATCTCTGTGATAAAAGTCATTAGGATTTTGATGGGAATTGCATTAAACATGTAGATTGCTTTTGGTAGTATAGCCAATTTTACTATGTTGATTCTACCAATCCATGAGCACGGGAGAGGTCATTCACATCCTTTGTTAAGTTTACTACTAGGTACTTGATTTTTTTTTTTGAGGCTATTGTAAGTGGAATTGTTTCCATATATTCTTTCTCAGTTTGTTCATTATTGGTGTATAGAAAAGCTAAAGATTTTTCTAAGTTGATTTTGTATCCTGACACCTTGCTGTGGCTGTTTATGTTGTCTAGGAGTTTTTGGGTACAGTTTTTTTGGTCTTTAAGCTATAACGATCATATCATCTGCAAACAGGGATATTTTGACAGTTTCTTTACCTATTTGTATTCCTTTTATTTCTGTCGGAGCCAGCAGTGGGACCATGCCTGTGTGATTTGGCATCTGGCAAAGGTCTCAGGAGCTTTCTCACAGGGCCAGACAATTTCTTCTTCTTTCCTGATTGCTCTGGCTAGGAATGTGGATAGTGGGCACCCTTGTATCATTCTTGATTTTAGGGGAAATGGTTTCAGTTTTTCACCATCAAGTATGACGTTGGCTATAGGTTTGTCATATATAGCCTTTACTATATTGAGGCGCATTCCTTCTATTCCTAGTTTTCTTAGCGCTTTTATCATGAACTGGTGTTGGATCTTGTCGAAGGCTTTTTCTGCATCTATTGAGATGATCAAGTGGTTTTGTCTTTGCTTCTATTAATGTTCTGTATTACATTTATAGATTTTCGTATGTTGAGCCACCCCTGCATCTCTGGGATGAAGCCGACTTGGTTGTGGTGGATGATCTTTCTGATGTGTTGTTGAATTTGGTTTGCCATTATTTCATTGAGGATTTTTGCATTGATGTTCATTAAGGAGATTGGCCTATAGTTCTCCTTTTAGGAAGTGTCTTTATCTGGTTTTGGGATGAGTAAAATACTTGCTTCATAAAATGAGTTAGGAAGTTGTCCTCTTTCTGTTTAGTGGAACAGTTTAAGGAGGGTTGGTATCAGTTCTTCTTTAAAGGTCTGATAGAATTCAGCAGAGAATCCATCAGATCCTGGACTTTTCTATTTTGGGAAACGCTTTATTGCTACTCAATTTCATTTTATGTTATAGATCTATTCAGGTATTAAATGTCCTCTTGGGTCAATTTAGGATGGTCATAACTATCTAGAGATCTGTCCATTTCTTCAAGATTTTTAAATTTATTAGAATATAGGTTCTCAAAATAGTCTCTGATGATTTCCTGGATTCCTGTGGTGTTTTGTTGTTATCTCCCCTTTTGCATTTCTGATTTTACTGATTTGGGTTCTTTCTCTCCTCATTTTAGTCAGGTTTGTCAGCGGTCTGTCCACTTTAGTTATTTTTTCAAAGAACCAACTTTTTGTTTCATTGATTCTTTGTACTTTTTTTCATTTTGTTTCTATTTCATTGATAAGTTTTATTATTATTCTCCTTCTGCTTGTTTTGGGATTTGCTTGTTCTTGTTTTTCTAGGACTTTGAGATGTTTCATTAGGTCATTGATTTGAGACATTTCTGTCTTTTTAATATATGCACTCATGGCTATAAACTTTCCTCAGAGGGCTGTCTTTGCTGTGTTCCATAGGTTCTGGTAGGTCGTGTTCTCATTTTCATTAAATTCCAGGAAACTTTTAATTTCCTCTTTTATTTCATCAATGACCCATTGATCATTGAACAATGTGTTGTTCAGCTTCCAACTGTTAGCATGCTTTTTACTGTTGTTTTTGTTGTTGAGTTCTTGTTTTAATGCATTGTGATCAGATAGAATGCATGGTATTATTTCTATTTTCTTATATATGCTGAGGCTTGCTTTGTGTCCTAAGATAGGATCAATTTTGGAGAAGGTTCCATGGGCTGCTGAAGTTGGATGAAATATTCTGTAGACATCAGAAAAAGAAAAAATTCCAAGTTCAGGAACAATGGTATTTCAGTCTTGGTAGTTTTGGTGTTACTCCAAGCTCAGCAGCTGGGTGCTCCTACAGGCTGCTTGCTGAAAGTTCCCATGGGAACTGCCCCTCTCCCCTTCTCCAGTATACTCAAAGCACCCTGTCCTCTCTGCTGCATGTCTTTTTCAATTTCCAGTTTATTGTTCAGGTTTTTTTTTTTCCTTTTTGCAGGGTGGGGGTTAGTCTGTCCAGGGGGCTATGCTGGTCTTGCCCAGGGGTGGCTGTGGGAGTACCGTGTGCTGCTTATCGCTCACCTGTTGGTCTGCATCTCCCAAGCAGGTTTGGAGCCTGTGTCTGGCGGTGCAGGAGACCTCCTGGTTTCTCAGTGTAACGTGGTGTGACGAAGCCCTGTAAGGGCTAGGGGCTCGGGATGTCCGAGTTTTGCTTATTCTTGGTGGTTTTTTTCTGCCAAGTGTGGCTCCAGCATCTCAGCAAGATTCCAGAATTATGGAGCTCATGCTGTTGGCTACTTGCCTCTAGTCACAATCTTGAAAATGTCATATATATTTTAATTGTTCCTTTGACTTGGTACTTGTTTTTAAATTTCATTTACAGTGCTTTGAGGGAACTAGTATCGCTTTAATATTTATACAATTAAGTTTACTAAAGTTTCTTATCAAAAAGTCCTTCAAAAGACCTCCATTAAGACTTTTGTCAGTGCTGGGAAAAGTTGCATATTCAGTACAGGACAGAAAATTTGCCTTAAGTCCTGAAAATCAGGGAGGTCTAAGTTTAATACAGAGACTAATTTTTATATGTCTTAGGGAGAGTTTCTCAAAGTCCATTATCAGAGGTGGCTTACACATAATGTGGGGTTGTTGGAAAAGGTAAGTAAAATAATATATCTTCAGCTCTCATCTACAGCAAACACTCAGCAGTTCTAAGTTTGCTGGTGATGGTGGTTATCCGTGATGATGACAATGATGATGGTGATGATGATGAGAGTGATTTGATTTTCTGATTCTTAGCTTTACAACCACTTATTTCTTTCAGACCAGATCCATGCACAGATTTTTAGTCACTGAGGGATTTAGCCTTGATGTACGCCTCTGTAAACTCAACATATGCATTCTAAGTTATTTCCACATCCTATTCTCAGCATTGCCTGACCAATGCAGTAGATACAATTTTTTGCTAATGGCAAGTGTTTGAGGTTTAAAGTATTGGCTAAAAAATTAATAGGGAAAAACAAAAAGGGCACTAACAATGTCAGGAGGCATGGAGATGTTGCAAAATTTGCCAAATGCTATGAACTATCTATCTTAGTTGTTGGTGAAGCCTCAACTCACCCCTGCTCTCATCTGCTTTGAAGAGGGAGCTACTTAAGCCCCTCATTCTCTTATACTTTTGTTTTGTAAGCTTGTGAGGACTTTCTTTCTCCTTCTCAAGGAAGGCTTCTCTGCAAAGAACACAAGACACTTGAGGCAAAACAATGCCGGGTGCATTCCACTTCTGGCAATCTCATACCCAGACACTGTGATCTCAGGGAGCCCTCAGAGTTCTACAGGACTCTGTTGTTGGGCACAGTCATTCAAGTGGAGTTTACTGTATGTTTCTGGAAGCAAAATCTGGATCCAAAGGCCTGAAACAAAATCTCCATCTCTAAATTTTACTCCAGACAGAGGACCTCATGGCTGTGAGGTGTCCTTTTTTTTCAGAGTGCTTTCATGCATGGTAATTAATATAATCTTCACAAAAAACCCAGCAGGCTCATTTCCTAACTGATAAGATGGGAGTTCAGATGATGGAGTGCATTGACTGAGATGTCACTTTTTAACTGTGGAGTAAAATCTAGAATTCATGATCCTTATGTAACCTCTACTGTCCTGAAGCATAGTAGAACAAAATCCATCCATCTCGTCTTCTCTGGAACCTGCCTTTTTGTCCTACATTGCAGTGACTGAGTGCTCTGGGTAGCCAGACATGTGTACAAGTCCTTGTGCCTTCACTTCTATGGTGATTTTTGAGCTGAGCGAGTTATTCTACTTACTGCAGTCTCAATGGTTATTTCTAAAATAGGATGGTTATTACCACTGAATCAACCTCATAGGGTTGTGTGGATTAAACGATGTAAGGTGTATGATGAGCTCAAAATCCACTAGCTATTATTACAACTGTTACTATATACATTGCCATTGGTTTTCGTATGAATTATCTAACAGACTTCAGCCTGACAAAAGCAATATGTGACCCACTGTGATGGGAAAATTCTTGCACCATTTTAAGGCACTTTTTTCTGCACTTTACAAAGTGGTTCTAGACCCCTAACAAGGATTACCCTCTTGACGTTTTTTCTTTTGGTGGTACTAGGGTTTGAAATTAGGGCCTCATCAGCCTCATGCTTACTAGGCACATGTTTTCTAGGTGCCACATGCTGTCAGCCCTTTTTACTTTTAGTGAGTTTTCACGTAGGTCTTGCAATTTTGTCCAAGACGACCTTACCCAAGATCCTCCTACCTATGACCCCTGTATATCTGGGATTACAGATGCATGTTACTATGCCAGCTTATTTGTTGAAATGGGGGTCTCACTAAATTTTTGCCGGGGCTGGTCTTGAACTATGATCCTCCTAATTTCTATCTCCTCAGTAGCTGGGATTATGGGAATGGCCAGTGTACCTGGCTTGACTTCCTATTTATTACCTATGCTCTCAGTAAAACCACAAGATAATCTTCAGTCACATGCATAATTAATTCCCTACAATCATACCTCAGAAACACTTGGATGTGTATTAGCTTCATGAGTTTTGTAGTAACATACCTGGGTTTACTCAGGAACCCAGGCCATAAAAGCTAACAGACAACTGCAGGAGATAATTTACCCATAATACCCTTCACTCATTCCCTTGTGGTGTTCTTCCCTTAACACTCATTTTAGAACCATCAGCAGCTTTCCCAAAACACCCTGGAGAGGAATCTCTGTGGTTACACTTTCAGTATCATGAATGAGTTATTAAGATAGGTCTCAGTGATTCATAAAAAAGTGAAAGTATTACCTCTGAACATCCTCACAAATTTAGTTTTAACATGTGAGCTACAGCCCTGCTTATCCACACCTCGATGCATTATAGTCTGTGATGATTTGGAACTAAGTGGCCTATTTCAAACTGCTAAAGTGGCTGGGATATCAAGTGAAAGTTTTGTGTTATGTAACTCTGGGCCTCATATTGAGCTGTGCTTTAGGATGTCCTTACTAATGATTCTGCTTAGACTTCTCAAACAACCTTCAGGTTCCTTTCTCAACCCTATCTGAGTGTCAGTGTAACCATACTGAATATGGTCAAATACCAGAAAGGGTCAGAATATGAATCTAAGTAAAATCCACCTGCAGACAATCAGAAAAGCTGAACTGAAGTCTCAGGAGCTCTTCCAAGGGCTTGTCTCAGAACCATCTCCACTACATAGGTAACAAGCCAAATCAAGCATAATCCAAAAGAAGAGGAAACCAAAGAGAAAGTTAACTGTCCTTTTTGTCATTATTCAACCATAAACTTGGTTCTCAATGGACTACTAAGTTCTGGAACATTTATCACACTTAGTAAGAAAGTTAAATTTCTAGTGTGTCATTGGTTACCCAAAGCCAATCTGAAGAAAAACATGGAAGTTGCTGCTGAATCAGTTTTCCTCAAGAAGAATAAAAAGGAAATCATGAAAATCAGGTGGCACTATTCTATTGAGGAAGAAAAATCATGGAACCTGAATGCGAGTCCAGCACTCCCCTAAATTAAGATGACACCTTGGAATACCAACAACTCTGGACTTCCATTTTCCAGGTGAAAACTGAAAATATTGGACTTGCAGACATCTTCTAGTTGGGAAGAATTTTATCTATCAAGTAAAATGCCTCTACTAAATAGCAATGTTAATGTATTTTTCATTATTAGGCATATTATTATGAACCTTCTAAACTTTTTGGATAATGTCATTCAGTCCTCAACAAAACTTTATAAGGATAAATTTATTAAAATCCCATTTTACAGATGAAGACAGTGAGACTTTAGGGAGTAATATACAATGAGAGGCATACCCATAATTCAAACTCATATGTCTAAATTTAGTTCTCTCGAGTGATCCATGAATCATAGCCTAGATTTCATGGGTTTCAATGTTTTAAGACAAGGAATTTTAAATACATAAATTTGAAAAACAGCATATAACTAGCCTAACACGCAGCAATGATTGAATTCTGATGATTATAAATAGTTAAGATTTCAGTCAATGTACAAAGTATTGTACATTGTACAATTGTAAGCTTTTAGTTGGATATTTTTTGAAATATTGAAAATAGATGAACATTTTTTACTATTTTCTCCTCCTCCATTACTGACTTTCCATGTTCTTAAGGTTTTAAAGAATCCAATTAAAGAAAAGATTTCTTTATAGTTTTTAATTTTGTTATTAGCATATATTTGTTGTACAAAAGGGTTTCATTGTGATATGCACATACATGCATATAGTGTGCTTTGATCAAATCCATCCCTTCTATTACTCTTTAAAGAAAAGATTATAAAAGAAATCAACAAAAACTCAAGCATTCAACATTGTTGTACTTAATTCAAAAATTTAAGAATTTGGTTTTTAAGCAAGCACATTAATATAGCTCTGTCTATTAGTGTTAAGAAGGTATACAGCAGTTCTCAAATGTTAGTGTGCACAAAAATTTCCAGTTCCCTTTCCTAAGATGCTTAGGACTTGGGAACCTGTACTCTTATCAGCCTCCATGGAGACTCTGCAACAGACAGTCCTCAGACATAAAATCCTCACTGCTTAGTCAGCCAATTTTACTCATCCCCCTGTGTGTGCAGAGGTCATGTCCAGAGAGCATCAAGAGTCATTGTGCCAGAGCCTTGCTGGGAATCTTCCTTTGATTTCCTGATGCTCATTAGCATGGCCCACAGAGCCTGCTCTTTCCTGGCCTGCATGTGCTCCTTGAGTCATTCCTTGTTCTCCTCGCACACACTCTGCTTCAGTACCTTTGGCTTCTTCCTCTGCTCCACCAGTCTAATTCAGTCATTCTGAAGGCCTGGCCACTCAAGGCTCCAAGTGCTCTACATGGCTGTCCTTCTTAATATGCAGGACTCACCAAAATGCCCTGTCCTTTCAGGGACCTACCTGAACCCTCCTAGCCTGTGACCCTTTCTCCAAACCCTCTTTACAATAGTAGTAGGCTGACACTAGTGTTTACAGGATTGGGGAAAGACTTCAAATAGAAAACCTCCACTTCTCTACAGAACACCAGCTTTGACTTGCCAGAGACTATGAGAGACCCTAGGCATATGTGGATGGAAAGTTCACTCAACTTTACATGTATCCAAAGCCTTGATTCCCCACAACTGCCCCTTGGCTACCCCTCAGACATGCAGGGCCCCTGCACAGCTGCAGCTGCCCCATAAGGTGAAGTTTCTATGGGATTCTAGATCGGCTAGGGTCATTTGTGTGAGGAAGTGTGGGGAGCACCTGGAGTGTTTACTCTTACTGGTACATAAATCACCACTCTGTGGAAAGAGATGTGGCTAGAGCAGGGGTTTCTGAACAACAGGTGAAAGAAGAGGCTAGGGTAGGGAGGTGAGGGGTTCTGATGTTTCACTTTTACAACCTGGAACGACATTAGCCACCTTTCTTTGTGACTTACATGTTTTCAAACTAGACTCAAAAATATTAATTCCAAAACAGCAGATTTCTGCCTTGTTTGCTGAATTCCCAGCTTGTATGACATGTCTGGCATGGAGAAGGTGCTAAATTAAAGCTGTTGAATGAATGAATGGATGAATGAATCATAATAGCTCACATGTGGTCAAAACTTGCAATGTGCCAGGAACCTTCTTGTTTCTTCACAAACAAGATCTCTTTTATTCCTTATGACAATCCTATTGAAAAAGTATTAAGGAACCCCCCACCCCTTACAGATGGTATAGAAATGTCAAGCAATTTTTCCAATCACCTACAGCTAGTAATAAACTCAATAAGCTGTATTTTTCACAACAAAACAGTAAATAAATGATTGTATATGGGATTAAAGAGATAAACAAAAGAAGGGACAAATGAATAATCAAAGCAGGATACTATATTGAAGAAATATAATCTCTCATTCATGTTTAAGGAAAAAAGGGCAAAATTTAAAATTCAAATGCAAGCCAAAAGAGTGTCATATGAAAACATTAATATGAAGGAACACATAAATATTCAGCCTTTTGATCAGTGGAATGAACTTTTCAGAAAATATCCAAGAACCATTGGTAAATGATGGCATCCCAAGATGGCAGAAGAGTGCAGTGTTTTTGCAATCACTGGGAGATAGAAATAAAGGCCATTCACACCTGCATAGCTGTGAGAAGAAGGCAGCACTGCTTTGGGAAAGCAGTAAAGGTTTGGAATCTTCTCTTGGAGGAAGATTGAGCATATGGTAGAAGATTAATAGGAGCTGTGTCCTCTGACTTCCCAAGTTTGCACAACACCAGGAGTTCAGCAACAGGATATCAGTATGCTGGCTGGTGTCTTCAAAGTAAAAATAAAAATCAAACACTTTCACATCAGACAGTGTGAAGTGCTGGAGTTCCCTAGCAGCAACATCTGATCTAGCAATAGATCCAACCTGCTCATAAAGACAGTCTCATTTCTCAGGTGAAGTATGGGTGGGAGATTTATTACAGGAGCGACAGCGTGATTAATGAGCATCCTGTCATCACTTCATTTCTACTTCTATGGCAGCTGAATGCTGTCTCTCATCTCTTCAAGTAGAATTCTGATTTAAAAGAAAGAAGAAATGAAGAGAGGTGAAAAAGAGAACGGAGGAGGAAGGTGGGAGGAGAGGATGGGAATGAGAAGGAGACAGAGGGAGGAAAGAGGAGACAGGGGTTGTTACCTCTGGGTAGAAATAAGAATTCTCCAAAAATGTAATTCCCAGAGTCCACTAATGTCTCCACTTCTGACCTGACTGATTTTAGTAGAAACTGTAGTTTGGTTGCTTCCCTGGGACCTTGTTAGGACATCACGAGTCATGTGATCAGGATGAGAGCATGTTAGACTTAGTCTCACCCAGCCTCACCTCCTCCTCCTCCTCACTCACCAACAGTTAAGTTTTTCTAAAAAAGTATAACTTTCCAGCAAAGTTATACACACATTATATATATACATACATATATATGTAGCATATGAATATGTATATATTTATAAGGCACATATAATACTTGATATATATATATTTATTTATTTTTATTTTTCTATTCTATAACTTCAAGCAGTCATTTGGGATAACTAAGATAATTCAATAAATCAATCATAACTGACCTACACAAAGTCAGTGAGGGTGGTCAACATTCAACATTCTTGTTTGCAGTCTGTTAGTATCCAGTTAACTAGAATTATCATTGTATGGCTGTGATTGATACTCTTCTAATCACCACTCTTATCAATTATTATTAACAACTTATTAACAGTTGCTGTTCTCTTAATTTTTTCTTTTCTTTTTGCTTATTTCTAAGGTATTAGTTATTGTTCTTTAGTGTGTTTGTTTCACTGTCAAATTATTTTAATGGTTCACATTTTCCCTTATTGTGTTACATAATAGATCACTAGAGTACAGTTTTTTCAGTTCTGCAATGAATATTATATAAAATTTATATGAACTTAATATGAAATAATAAAAGCACAAAAATTTTGTAAGCGATAGACCACTCCATTTTCATCTACTATCACCTTCCAACTTGGTTCAAATTCATTCTCCAGAAAAATAAAAACCTTGAAATGCTTCAAACGTTTCCTTCAAAGTATTTTGTATACATTAAACATTATGATAGATCATTTTCATGTCATAAGTAGCACTAACTTTTTTCTGACATAACGTAGTACTAATTTATACTGTATAATTTTTAAACAAAATTTGTGTTCTTGGATTTTGAAATTTCAAATTAATGTATGTTTACTTTAGATGGAAAAATTTTACAGATATATATTGAATACAAGATTAATTGCTTGGCTAACAGATTATCAAAGAATAAGAATGGCTATTTCTATACACTCTTACCACCACTAGAAATTATTGAACTTTGATTTTTATAACTGGATAAGCAATAAGACATTTTACCAAAGACATTTATTTATTGAGCACTTACATTTCCTTTAATATAATTTTCATTTTGACTATGTTTATCTATTTAATATTATTTTTTATAAATTTATAGGTTCATTTTTAACACAAAAAGTATTATTTCATTTTTACACTTCAATAGTTTCTCAAAGTCTGTTGTTTATCTTTTCAGTAATTTTGGTCATTCTTGCCATGTCGAAATTCTTAATATTCTATGTATACATAGAAATCAATCTCTGGAATTTTAATTTAAATCTTATGCAAAATAGTTTAGTTTGGTGTGAATTGAAACACCAATTTTGTATTCCCTTACCTCTATTTTGTTGACACATTATTTATTTCCCTTCATATTTTGGGGAGGTGAAGTCTTTCTTATTTTTAGAGGTGCCAGCAGCTGAGCAAGGTAGTTCTAGAGATCCTATCTCAAAAATAATCAACACAAAATGGGGATGGCAAAGCAGCTCAAGTGATTGAGTGCCTGTATGGCTAAGCAGAAGGCCCTGAGTTCAAACCCCAGTACTGCCAAAGAGAAAGGAAATTGGTCTTTCAACCCATCTCCCCACCTTACATCACTGTGATCTTATTGCTGCTTGAGATAAAGATTTTGTACTGTTCACACTATAGAAGTACTTTGTGATTTTATACTTAAATCCTATGTACATGTCATTGTCATCAGACACTAGTCTTTCTACATTTTGCAAAGTTTTGAAATTGTAATGTTTTAAAAACATTTCCTTGCCCTTGATGGGAACTGTTAAAGTAGGTGTGCTCCTTCTTTACAATGTACAGAATCACGTATGTGTGTATCTCTACAGATAACTATCTTCATAAAAACAAATAAGATCTATTTCTTTAATTATTATTTGTGTCTTTTCTACTTCTGTTATAAAGTTAGATAAAAGAATATAACTATCTAATATAATGTTTATTTTTTATTTCTCCAAGTGTTGTATACTTATTATCAATTTTATCCCTCTTCTATTAATGTTTACATCCTCAAATACAAATTTACTTGTGTGGTATGTGGACATGTGTGTTTTCTTGGTGTGTGCATGCAGCCATATACAGTTCTGAACACTGTTTCTGTTTAACTGTTTGATTAGAACCAAAACAGTGAGAGATCATGGTGGTCATATTGGTGCAGTGGTGTGTGTTCATTTTCCCATTGGTGACCTTCACACTTTAGTAGAGAGTTAGTTACATTGTTACCTGGTATGACAAACTTTAGTAAAAATATGATGCCATATCCCTTGTCTCAACTTTTTCTTTCTAAAGAAATCTAAATATTTAACACTATATTAAAATAGTCATGCAAATGCAATTTGCAACATAATAAAGCAGTCAATAAATTAATAGAAATGGTGAGGATATAAAAAGATAAATTAGTCCCTGATGGTTCATAAATCATTTTATTTATATCCTATGGATTTATTCAAGGGCAGGACTGACCTTCTTGGTGGGTAGATTGGATGATGCTTTTGTGTATTCTACTGCATACATGAAGAGTCCTCTTTTCCTAAAAAGAATATGGCTTATTTGCATTTCCTTCATTCTCCAATAGAGAAAATACGAACTAGCATACAATTCTATACGTTGCAAAAGTATGTAGTATAAAATAAACTATGTAAAATCTAAACATTTCAACTTCTTATTTTATTTTTATTACTACATAATAGTTGTACAGGGGGATAAATTGTGATATTTATATGTGTGCTTGCAATATATCTTAGATTTACCTACTCCATTGTTCTCCCTCTTTCTTCTTCTGCCCCTTTTTTGAACGATTTCAACAGGTTTCATTCTTCTATTTTTCATATATGTATAAAAAATACATCCACCATATTTACTCTCATTCACTCTTTTCTTATCCCTATCCCTATCCCCCTGGTACCCACCCCTGGAAAAGATCTGTTTCACCCTTGTGTCTTTCATTTTTTAAAGTGTCTATTGACAGTCTAATTTCCACTACTATCTTTTGCTCTGCATTATGTTTGGCTTGCATGATGCTAATTTTGGTCTTTCTTTAGACTGGTATGGGCAATTTTTATGCAATTTTGGTTATAGATTTTATCTGAATGTAATAATTTATATTTATTCATTTTATTGTCAACAGACTATAGAGTTCTTTGCATTCAATTTTGATTATTGTTGTTTTTCACCATCACTGGGATCTCTATAAATTGTGCACATTGACATCCGTGTTTGCATCTCTCCGTAAATATAGAGACATTTTTATAGATTCTCCTTTATGAAAGAAAGCTTGAGGAGCAACTACTTACCCAAAACTTGGGTGAGTGATAGGAAAATGACTAGGTGGATTTTAACCTGGCCTCTTTCTTTACCCTTGCCAACGCCATTTTATGCTGTGTCTAAAAGCCTTGGTAAACAACTGACTGCACAGGAAAGAGCATCAGAAATGGGGATTGCTAAAAGTAAGAAGGTGACTAAATTGAGACAATTCTCCAAATCTTATCACCAGGCAGGGCATTTTTTTCTTAAGCAATCTTCCCCTGAAAGAGAGATAAATCTGTGAGACCTGGAAGGACACAGTTCTTCAGTCTTCCTTTTCACATGGTATCTAATCTGCTTGGGTTGTTTCCACTCCAAAGAAGGTGTGTGTGGCAGGGACAGAGGTCAGCCACAGCATCTCAGCTCTTAGGATGGTGTCAGCAGAATGTCATCTAGGGCTTTCCTAACATTCTTTTGTCATGCAACACTTTTTGTTCCCATTCATTATATTTAGAGAATACAAGTTTCAGAGACACTTAAAAATAGGCAAAATAAAGTTTTAGAGTATAAAGGTAGAGTAGCATCACTGTCCTTATTTTGTAATTTGAACAACTGGAGCCCAGAGAGGCCACTTCACTTGCTAATTAATAGTAGGACTGATGACAGACCTAGAACTTCAATTCTTACTGAATATTTAACATGTAAAAACAAGCAAAAGTAAATCAGAACCTACTACCACTAACAGCATGTTTAAAAAATCAGTGAGTGAGAATATTGCTTACAATCTCTTAGCAAATCGTCTTCCGTTTGATAACATACCTATTAGTCAAGTCTAACGTTCAGTTGATAGCTTTTTATGTTCTTTATTTCTTCCACATTAGAAGATTCCAGATCATAATTACTGTTTCCACAGAGGACAGTAAAATATTGTGCCTATGGCTGGTAGTTCACATATCATATGAAATCTGAACACACGTCAACATGTTCTTACTAAAGACTGCTTTTGGAAGGCATGTGATTTTTGACCTCATGAGTCTATCTCCTTCAAAGAACTGGGTAGCTGAATTATTCACCTTGTGAAGTGTTCTTAATGCACAGTTTTATTTTATTTGAATATTAAAATGATTTAGTTATGGTTGAATGTGAATGTAGCTTACAATGTGTTAAAATATGCTACTAACTTGTTTTGTGATCAGTGGAGAAAATAACTTAAGTTGGATTGAACTGTTTATATCAGAGTTTCATCTTCTCAGTATCTGTTTAACATGAAACATGTACACACAAAAACAACAACAACAAACCAGCAGATATTCTGGCCTTGGCCTTGAAGCAATATGCTGAATCTACTCATAATAATAATTCTATTTCTGAGATAACTATTTGAGCAAGCACCTTGAAATCATAGAAATAGCCTAAAATAATACTATTAGTAGCAGGGAAGAGTGTTCTTTACATCACCTCTCATTTCAAAATTGCTTTCTGTGAACAACTTTCTCCTGAAAGGCAGCTTATTTCCTCATAAAGTAGAGTATCGCACCCATTGTTCCAATCTTATGCAATTGTACAATTCTTTCAAAAGACGAATCAAAGTCAGTAGAATTGCTGTTTATTTACCAAATTTTCTCGATGAATAAAACATCTCATAAATTGGTATTAAGGAGCTACTCCTTTCCTTTGCAAAGTAAACCCATGCTTGCTACATGTGGGTGGTTGAACTCCAACAGGTCAGATATAAATGTACGTTTTCTAGGTTGCCCATAGATGACAAGAAAGAATTGTGAACCAAAAGACACATCTCTTTTCTTAAACCATGCTAAATAGAATAAAAAGTACCAAGCACTTCTCCATTTATGAGCTTTGCTTATGCCAACAGGAACAGATTTCCTACCGTCTCCAGGAACATCACCAAGGTCTAAAGTGAAATATCTACAAGCAGATGCACCAGAGTGTAATTGTTCTTCCACAAGGCACATCATTGATTTTTCACAACATCCATCAGTATTATTTGGTAAAGGAATTTTGCCAATAGCCCATGCTGCTGTCACAGTCATCACACCATTTGTCATTAACAAGGCAGCTGCTTTTATTAGCTTCTTGGCACCAGTGTGACTTGTACCTGTGTTTTGTCAAGATAAATGAAACCTTGAAAGATGTCTCTGTAATTCTGGCCTTTTTTCTACCAATGACAACAAAAGTCATCAATTTTGTATTGGAAGATATGATTTTTGAGCTTATTCAGAAAAAAAAAACAACAGAGGTCTCTCTGCTCTAAGTGATACTAAACTGCTCTGTGGCTTTATTCCAATAATGGATACAGTTGAAAAATGAAGCTGTATTGAGCTTGCTGGTCTCACCAGATGGAATTTCTGAGATTTTCATCTTTACGCTTGTTATTTACCTTTTGATTTTGTTTTAGCTTGAATAAGATTATCACTGACTCCTTTTTCTTAGCATAATCCCTTTTTCATAATACAGAACAGAGTCCCAGTCACAGCTTACGTTTGTGATGTTTTTGACTTGTAGTGTCTATGCTCCACTTTATAACTACTTTTATGCACCAATGAACCCTTTTGGTGGCCTTGAACACACTTTGAATGAGATTATCAAATAGACAATAGGAATAAATTGCAAATTCTACAGTTAGCTTCCAATTAGCTGACATGAACTGTGCAAGTCTCAGTGCAATATGCAAAACTCAACAACATGATGGTAATTCTGTGATTGACACAGAAAGGTGACATGCTGTATTTGTGAAATATACATGAAAATGTATTTGTTGGCCTAAGAGTCCCAGACCCTCCCTCAACTGGAAAGACCATTAGATCAGAGACTACCAGGTAGTGGAGAGCCCCTCATTGAGAAATACCATCACAGAGCAATAATCTGTTCTTTCCACTGCCCATTCTTACCCGAGGAGGCTGGCAACCTCTCAGGCAAGACCAGACCAATACACAGAGCTCTCTGACTTACAATGTTTGACTAATGCTATTTTTATTTTATGATAGTATGAAAATGATATGCGTTCAGTAGGAACAGTACTGCAAATTTTGAATTTTTTTCTAGGCTAGGATTCTGTAGTCAATTCTCTCCAGTGATACTAACCAGTGGTAGTGAGTTACAGCTCCCAGGTAGTCAAGTGATTGCAAGTAAAATGACCAACACTCTATAGTGTACTGTGATGCTAAATAAGCTTTGATGTTCAGTTGGTTAGCTATTTTAAAGCACTTTTGACTTACGGTATTTTTCAGCTAGCCGTCAGTTTATGGGGCTATAACCCAACAGTAAGTCAAAGAGCATCTGTTAGACAGAAAAGAACATATGGAATACTTTGAGGAAAGAGCAGGCTCAGTTGTTTTTTTTTTTAATTTCTCTGATTCATCTTTACCTGGGTTTCATCATTCAGACAAGGAGTTCTCTTAAGCATCATTTATTGCATATTTACTGACCCTTTCATTTTGAATTTATAGCTTCATGTTTGTATATTTCTTAAACTTTTGTGTATAGGCTGTTCAGAGTAACTCTCAGCTTGGATTAAGCCTATTTTAGGAATGAGGAAGTTGAGGCTCAGAAAGTCTTCCTAATTTGTACCATAATCACTTTTTCTTAAATATCCTGGTTGAGCCAGAAACCAGGACTTAGGGATTCTAAAACCTGTGTCACTGGCCTGCATGCTAAGTGCCTTGACAGAGCATACACAAGATCCCATTTTACATTGTTTTAAAATGCTTAAAGATTTACCACTGCCTACAGAAAAAGTACAGATCCTTGGGTAATCCTTGGGCAACAGGCTTTTATCTGCTTTTCTAGCCCTGCCTCCCCACCAGACTGACCACATTACATCAGAGTACAATGTCCCTCCTTGTTTTTATACTTAATCCCAGAGTTTTCTTTCCCTCTCACTTGCCAGCCATTCCTGATTTTGTCTACCTTAGCAACCCACTCCCTTTACTCACTTGTCTTTTGGGGGAGCATGGGGGAGTACTGTGGATTGAACTCAGGACCTTGTACTTGCTAGTCAAGTGCTATACCTCTTGAGTCACACCACTAGCCTGTCCTGGGTTGGTTATTTTTGAGATAGGGTCTCTATTTATGCCCAGGCTGGCCGAGACCATGCTGTCCTATTTGGGCTTCTGTATGTAGCTGGATTGACAGGCATTCTTCATCACACAGAGCCACTGGTTGAGATGGAATCTTGAAAACTCTTTTGCCCAGGTTTGCCTTGAACTCTACCCATTCCCTGATTTCCACCCCTGAAGAAGCTAGAATTACAGTCTTGAGTGACAGAAACTCATAGAATATTCTCTAAATTAAAACAAAACTGTAGATGTCAAGCTCTCTTCCCAGATGAACTGGGTGAGGTGTCTGAGTTATCAGTTTCCTAGAGTAGTGATCTGTACCTTTGAGAACCTCTACCTCTACACATGTACATAAGCTCTGCTGCTGTGAACACAAATACTATGGCTTCCTGAAGAGCAGAGAGCCATAAAAGACTGAACATGACTTTGGAAGTGCCTTGGGTGACAATGGTTGAGACTCTTTACCTTACAGAGAAGGCAGAATTAGCTAAGGCAATGGATGGAGGCAGCTGGGAAAAAGGCTCCACCTGCACGAGTCATGTTTCTCTCTTTCCATCATCTCCCTAAACTCTTCCTCAAATCCAGTAATATTTTCCCTTTCTGATAACATATGTTTGCATTGCAAAACAGAATACATTTTTGTAGGAAAAAAAACCCAAAGCATACAGAAAAGTTAATGTTAAAACCGAAGGCTGACCTGCAGCTGTTAACTTTTTGCCATATTTATTTCCATTTTTCCCTTTGCATGCATACTTGTAAAAGGAAAAAAAAGTACCAAATCAGACAATGGCTATCTAGCAAATTTGTGTTCTCTTTTGAATTTTCTTGACATAATAATTTTTAATCTCTCTCTTATTTTATTCTTTGAAATGCAGGATTTATTTTTTACAGTCCATTGTAATAATTTTGTTTACTTGTGCCTATGAATGCTTGACAGAGAGCTGGACATGGAGTAAGGACTCCATAAAAATGTATTGAACAAAGCAACTGCTGTTTAATAATTCATCCATGTTGAACATGTAGATTATGTTTGTTTTTTGTCTATCATAAATAACACTCTATGATTTGTATGTCTTATAATTTCCTTCAGTTGAATCCCTGACAGTGACATATGTTATGTTTATATGGCATATCCACATGTATTTAGGTTTTGGTGTATCTTCCAATTTTATTTCAAAAAGATTGTTCTAATTTTGCCCAATCACACCATCAATGTATGAATGTGCTTAATTCATTTTACTTTTCCCACTTTGAGAAGTCTTTTAAAAAATCATTGTATTAAAGGCACAAAGGGTGTATGAGTTTTACAGTCATCCCATTGTGATGCTTTGTTTTAGTCTCTCTCTCTTTCTCTGTCTTCTTTCATGGGTGGTGGTATTGAGGTTTGAATTCAGGGCTTAATGCTTTCTAGGCAGGAACTCTATCACTTGAACCATATACCCAGCCCTTTTGGCTTTAGTTAATTTTCAGATAGGGTCTTGTATTTTTGCTGGGCTGGCCTCCTATTTATCCCTCCACCTCCCATGTAACTTGGATGATTGGTGTATACCACCATGACTAGCTTGTTGGTTGAGATGGACTCTTGTAAATGTTTTGCCCTGACTGGCCTCAAACCACATTCCTTCTGATCTCTACCTCCTGAGTAGCTGGAATTATATTTGTGAGCCACCATGCCTGGGCTCAGTCTATGTCTCTTTATAACCTCTTAGAATTTCTGAGATGAAAGGGAGGGGAAATATTCATTTTTAATCCCCTCACTTCATAAATCAATAAATTAAGTTGTATATATTTGGAATAAGAACTTGCTGACAACAAAATTGAAATATAATTTAAATCTTTAACACACAGTCAAGTGGGAGAAATAAGACTGGGTATAGATAAAGTATATAACAACATAGATAAAAAGGAATATCACTTAATAGAAAATCAGAGGAAGGACTGAATATATAGTGTGGAGAAACTGGTCTTTGAGCTGACATGAAATAACTGGGCTCCTGGGAAGGGCATTGAGTGACCAGTGACCAAGGGAACATGCAGTGTATAAGGAGAATATTTAGCCTAATGTATGATGCAGAAAATAAGATCAGGAAGGCAAAATGATGGGGATGAGCTCCTTTACTGCTGGGCTGAGGATCTCACATGTAAATTGAGTTAATGATGATTAATTTTAAAGAGGTAAATAACAACAATAAAGAGCCCCAATACAGCATTACTAGGCAAACACTTATTGAGCTCTTCGTGTATGGCAGGCACTATGTGAGTTATCACATCACCTACCTCACCGCTACGAGGAAGATCTTTTATCCTTGCTTTTCACATGAAGGTAAATGTATTTACTCTATATCAGTAAGACACAAAGTTGGAATTTGTGCTTAAGTGTGTTGATACCATAGCTTGTTAGAGAGAGAGAGAGAGAGAGAGAAGAAGAAGGAGGAGGAGGAGGAAAGGGAGGGGAGGAGGAGGAAGAGGAAGAACCACTACCACTTCCAACTTGAAGGGAAAGAATCCAGTGGCTGGCAGGCAGCTACCTTAGTGTCATGTCTAATGGGTATTTCCTAAATTTGTAGATTTCAAGATTCAGAGTTATTTGGATAGTTTATTTTAAATGTTGTAACTGTGTCTGGGAAAGGGTTTTAAGTAGGAAATGACCCAAATTGATACACTGTAAAAAAGATCATAGTGGCTGCCGTGTAGATAGGCCAAATTGGGTACGTGGTGACCAGTTCCAATTATATGTGATATTCGAGAAATATGTGACATGAGTTTAAACTCTGAGGTGTTGGACCCAGTGGCAATAAGTGAGTGATTTAATGGTTATTCTGATGAACAACAGAAGGAATATGGGAGAAAAGGCAGATTAAGGGAGAGGATGAGTTTAGTTTTGAGTATCAGGGGTTCATGGGAATGTTAGAAGAGAATTTTGAACACAAGATGCAGAACTAGGCAAAAGTAATTCTCAGAAAACTATGCACATTTTGGGAAAGAGGGTTGTACTATCAGGGGAGATGAGACTTCAAAGTAGATTATTATAGAGGGAGAAGGAAAAGCATTTAGAAGCTGGTCGTGAAAGCGTTTGATATCCCCACTCCAGAGGAACTAATACAGACACCTTAAAGCGACAGAGGTTGTCATGAGAAGGGAATCAGTAACCAGTGTAAAGATCAGTTAGAGATGAATCAACATGGGTGGTAACACATGTGTACATGAAAGCAATGCTAGGAATATTTCTGTATAGCTATCCTTAACTCACCTACCAAGACACTTTGTCTTCCTTATTACATTTGTGTCCTTTCTTCAACAAAATTTGTGATAAGGGCAGAACAGGACCTGCCTGGAACTGAGGAGGGCAGGGGGTAGAGGGTGGGAGAGGGGGCAGGGAGGAGAAATGACCCAAACAATGTATGCACATGTGAATAAATGAATAACTTAAAAAAAAAGAAGATGGTGAAATGCTCAGGCTGAGTTGTTGCTATTGTCATTGTCTTGGTAGCTAACATTTGTTGCACACTTACAATAATGTCAATCACTGTTTAATATTAGAAATTATGAATAGCTAGAAACTTCAGGAAAAGAAAACCCCAATCCAATGTGGATTTCGTAAGAATTCTCTCTTTCCAACTTCCAGTACCATGTCTCTACCTTGTCCTTTAGGGCCTAGATACAGGGAAAGTTCTGGTACAACTCCTCTATACCCCACTCACACCTTTGTATTTAGGCCCTGTTTAAATTAACCTAACCTACTATGCCACTTGTTTTCTGGTGGCACCTTATTAATGTTTTCCTGTTTTACAGATGGGGTCACTGAGATAGCAATAGCTGAATTCAGACTCAACCCCAATCTGTCAGACTCCAGAACCTGTGCTCTTCTCCAGCCTTTTTTTTTTAATCTTTCTTTTCTTATTGCCACATAATACGTGTATGGAGGGAGGATTCATTGCAACATTTACAGATGTGCTTAAAATATATCTTAATTAGATTCACCCCTCAAACATTCTCCCACATTCCCCTTCTGCCCTTCTTTTTTATTGTTGTGCTGGGTGGGGGGGGTACATTGTGGCATTTACAAAAGTTCTTACAATATATCAAATATATTCACTTGAATTCACCCTTTATCATTCTCCTTTATCTCCCCATTCCTGCACAGTTTCAACAGATATAATTTTCCCATTTACATACATGTGTATCCAGTATCTATACCATATTCACCCTCCTTCATCATTTCCCCACCTCCTTCCCCCTTCCACTGCTCCCACCCCCTCACTCCCCCCACAGGGAGGATCTGTTCTGCCCCCCAGTTCTCTGCTTTTTGTATAAAAAAGACTAAAGAAAAAAATGACAGTTTTGGTTATTTAAGATAAACCACACAGGGAGTTTCCTTGTGGTACTTCCATGTTTATGTATATTATAGCCCTATTTTGGTTCTACTCCTCTGTTTTTCTTCTTTCTATCTTAGTCCCTTTCTTATGGTGGTTTCAACCAGTTTAAAAATTCTATATTCATTCTTGTATAGAGAGTACATCAACCATAATCACCTTCTTAACTTTCTTCTTTTATCCCCTACCCTTGTATGTGACCTCCCTAGCATGACCTGTTTTTCATATTATTGTCTGTATATATTCCACATCTGAGAGAAAACATGCGACATTTGGACTTCTGAGCCTGGCTAATTTCACTTAAGATGATGTTCTCCAGATCCATTTACCTGCACATGACAAAATTTCATTCTTCGTTGTGTTCTCCAAAATCTTATACCACTGATGTGTGTTAGGGGAGAAAGGAAAAATCCATCCGTAGAGGTGTAGAGAGAAGATTCTAGTTAGTGATAAGCAAAGCTCATGTTGGGCTCTTGGTCTTGGTTTTCCTCTCCAATTTGCCTGTAATTCTATGCTTTACACATTCTTGCACACCACTCATCTCTGAGAGTAAGGTCACATTTTCAGAGCAGCTTAGGTTCCCAGTTGGTACCTTCCTGTTGCTACTCAGCCACCTTATCATATCACCATTTTTGTGTGTGTGTGTGTGTGACTATAGCACTGTGTTCTCCAGAATTATGCTCTTCATTTACTTCTTCACTTGTTTATTGTATCTTTTAACTGCTTACTTTCCAGCAGATATAAGGCCTAAGGGGCCAGGGTCACATGTTGTAGGATTTACACTTACATGCCAGTTGTAGGACACTGTCTGACACATATGACCATTTGCTCAGCAGTAGTCATTATATACAAAAAGGACATATACAAAAAAATCATTATACAAAAAGGACAGATTGAACCAAGGAATGTGTTATGTAAGTCTAAGGTAAGCTTGGCAGCAAAAGACTATGAGGCAGCAGGCTATGAAAGAAAATACAGCTTTTTCTTTCTAGATGTCCAGCATTGAAGTGAGGAGTAGAACATGAAGATGGTCCCTTATACCTGAACTAAATATGTGTCCTAAGGAAAATAAAAGGCCTACCCCTAAAATTTTAAGGAACCATCTCATTGTGATTATTTGGTATTTTAACACTTGCAGTTACAATGCCAAAACAAAAGGCTTAAAATCAGAACCAAGAGAATAGGATTTGATTTCTATTGGCTTCCAAATCATATTGGCATATTTCTCACTTAGGATACTTCTTCTTTTTCTGACCAAATGTGTTTCTGAGCAACACATTTGTGTTGCTGCAGGAATAGAATGAGGGCACAAATAAAATGGTCTATTTGTAATGCATATCCTGTTAAATCTTTGTCCTTTGAAACTCAAAGGTCAGTGATACTTTCTATATGCAAATGTAGGTGTTAAACATTGCATAATATTAAACCTAGAAGACAGGAAAACCCACAAATTTATCTCAGTGACAGATCAGGAGCATGGTGGGTCATGATGCACACAGTATGACAACTAATGACAGTCGTTTTAATACCCTTCTTTCAGAGGTCTCTTCCATGCACACACAAAGCCAAAACTTACTTTGCCCATGTATCCAAATCAAGTTCAGTATCTTTCTAAAACATTGTAATGGGTTGCAATCCTTCATTCTGTTGAAGATTAAGCTGAACTTCTGCCCTTTAATAAAAACTTTAATAAAAACTCTCCTGGAAAATTTCATGTGGTCAAGTCTTACGCTCAGCTTTGATTTGGATTCTGTATATTGAAACTAGACAATTTGAAATGACAGGAAACACGGTTATTGTAATATCTGGAATTCAATATGATTCTTTCCTTTAAGGAGCTTAAAGTGCTTTCATATACAGTCTTTTATTCTTCATAATGTCAGTGAAATAGGTAGTGTCGGTTTACAGATTGCATTCTTCCATGCTCAAAAAATATTTTAACTGCTTGCAAAGAAATATTAATTTGGAGAGAAGGGTAGAGGAAGAAGGAGGGAGACAGTGGAATTGTGGAACATTGGAACTCAGTAGAAAGTTAGATAATTCATCATCCTGGGTTTGATTGTAAAGAAGATGTGGAAAATTATTTTAAGACCCTGAAATTTAGGACTAATTGTTACTATAGCATGGCCTTGCTTATTTTGACCATGTGGTATGAATAGTTACCTACATAAAATCAGGCCTTTGCACCATCCACTAAAATTATCCCATTTCATAAAATTTCCAGATGCAAATCCTATGTATAACTCCTACCCACTGTGAGTAGAAAGGAAATATTTAATCTTCCTAAGTCTCAATTTCTGTTTCTGTATAATGAAGTCAGTGATGAATAGCTCACATGGTTGTTGCAAGAATTAATAGAAAACCTGGTACACTGCCTTGTATGAATGAACTAAATGGAAGCTATAAATACAGAATCCACAATTTACAATATAATGAGATAGTGACCATCACAAAAGTAGGTCAGGTTGGCAAATCTTGCTCCCTGCGGTCTCCCCCTGTTTTGTTTCTGTCCCCTAACACTATTAAGTCTTCAATTATAGGGATTTCTAGCATGCTGTAGTTTCTTATACCATGTTGATTTTCATAATTTGCTATCTATATTTACTGATAACTCAGAACTGTATTCTTCTTTTACCTTGCTCTAGGATTTCTCAATTTTGAGTTTCTGGTTCCCTTTATGGAGACAATGGGCAAACTACCTTCCTTATCCTATTTCTAGGTGGCTATCTGACTTCAAGTTCTCCAGGGCCACAGGTCTTACTGTGTTCTAGTGAATGATTAGGTTTTCTTATTCCCTTAGGAAAGCTGTTTCTAGTTACCTCTCCATAGTTGTCTGAACCTTCCTCTCTGACTCTTCTAGTTTTATTTTCTATTTTAATCTGTCTTCTACTACATATCACTCAAAGGTCAGTGGTGATTTTAAGAACTTTTAATGTGGATTTTTCTCTAAATTGTATTAGTTGTCTGAAAAAAATTACATTTTTTTTATGTATCTCAAGATAATATACTGTTTTAATGGTAAAAGATTGAAAGCTTTCCTCTAGGTCAGGAATAAGACACAGAAGCTCATTTTGTCACTGCAAGTCTGCTTTCTACCAGAAGTTCTAGTCAGAGCAATTAGGCAGTTAAATAAAAAGGCAAAAAGCACCCAAATTGGAAAGGGAAAAGTGAAATGATCCGTACTCATAGATGACACGATTCCACATAGAAAAAAATCCTAAAGAATTCATACATATAAATAACCCTATTAGAGACTGTAAATGAATTCAGTTGCAGCGTACAGGATCAATAAATGAAATCTAACTGTATTTCTATATACTAGCAGTAAATAATGTGAACAGGAAATTAAGAAAATAATTTTTCAATAATAGCATTAAAAGAACAAAATACTTAGAAATAAATTAAACCAAGGAGGTCTGAAATTTGTACACTAAAGACCACAAAGCATTGTTGAAAGGTATTAAAGAATATGTAAATAAATGGAAATTTCCCTGCATATTTCCCAACATATTGTTCCATCATCACCAGTTTGGTATATATTGCTGTGGATTTCTTCCTGTCCAATGTTAATTATGATTATTGGTTAGAATAGAACCATCTTAATGTGTGACATTTGACAAATGCCTTCATCTCTTTGAGTTTCACTTCCCTTCATGATCTACGTGTTATGGAAGACAATAGCATATAAAATAAATAATTATATGCTTATCACAGAGAAGAAGGTTAATTTAACACTTTTTGGTATTATTATTTCCATATTTTCATTATTGTTCTTATAATGCATTTACAAAATGAGCTGTAGCTTGTCATTCAAAACTTTCTAGTGTACCTGGTCTTACATTAACTACATCCTAACTTACCACTCCCAAGTCAAAAACTTATATTTCCCTTTTATAAAAATACTTTTGTTACTCTACCAGATCTAGTAATTTTCTTTCTCTGTATATTAAGTTACAAGGAATTTTGTTTTGGCAGTACTTGGGTTGAACTCAGGGACATGCATTTGCTAGGCAGGCACTCTATACCACCCGAGCCACATCCCCAGTCCAGACTTTTATTCTTAAATATCATTTTCTTCAATCAGCAAATTCAACTCAGAAACTTATTATAAAACCTGTTCCAATTTCACCTCTTCTACCACACATTCTTTGATTACCATGGTCCCGATGCACATCTCATATGGGAAATATATTTTTTATATTGCATTATTCAAAATATTTGCCTTTTAACATGAGACCACTGCCTGGACACTTAAAGCAAGGGAGTGGTACATTATACAAATTATATCTTAATAAAACTGTAATAAAATATAATACAGCACATCCATGATACAATAAAATCTAATGCATGTTGAAAGGAATTAGTGAGAAGAGATGATAAATAAACCTGGAGAAGGCTCAAGGAAGACAAATTAAGGCTCGTGAATTGTGACATTCCTCTGATATCCATTCTATGTTCTGCTTGTAATGCAATTATTATTGCATTATTTAGAAACACAATGCAGGTTGACTTTTGAAATATTTGCATAGGCTTTACTTATAAATTATCCCTAATCCAAAATTTGAAATTTTCCAAAATCTGAATGGTACTCAAAAACTTTCAGATTTCAGATTTCTAAGCTAGGGATGTTCAACTTGTAGTACCCCCCCCCCCGCCCCCCGCCAGTGATGGTGGCTTCAACATTATTGAAATATACACTTATCCAATGTAAATGTCAGTAATCCATGATGGGTAAAGTGGCACAAAGAGTGTCACAAATATAGTTCCTTTAATTTGTTCTTCTACCCTCAATTCATGCCTACTACCTCATAATACAATTCCAACCATCATATCCACATTTTACTCCAAGGAAAGAAAAAAGGTCATGAGAGGACCATGCTTCCTTCTTTAATAATGGCACCCAAGCTCTCTGCACAGCTTTACTATGGGCCCTTATCACCATATAACACCTAAAGTTATATTTTGAGTCTATATTTTGTTCAGTAATGAGCATGACTCCCACTAGGGAATTTATTCCATATTTCAACTGCAGCTCAAAAGCAGCTTAGTTAGATTTTCTTCACTGTTTTTTTTTTTTTTTAAGTACTGGAATTAAACCCAGACCCTTGCTTGGGCTTGTTAGGCAAGTGCTTTACCACTTGAGACACTCTCCCAGCCCTTTTCAAAAATTTGTTATTAGATAAGGTCTCGTTACCTTTTCCCTGGGCTCCTCTGGAACTTATGATCCTCCAGAAGCTGCCTCTGGAGTGGGTGGTATAATAGCCAGGCACCACCATGCCGGGCTAACAATTTCATATTTTCTTTGAGCAGAGAATATAATTTATGTGATTTCTGCTCTATTCTACATGCTTCATCTACCTTATTGTATCTCACTTAAGGAAAATGAGCAGCCTAAAGCAGGGGCACAAATGGTATTTCAAGCAGGTAAAAAAGTTAAAAGACCTACTCTGCAGTGTAAGTGTCAATTTGGTATAGGGAAGGCAAGTGAATTGTTGGGGACCTTGAGGAACTGCTAAGAACTGTCCTGCTTTACATTGCACCTGGTTCTCAGTGCCCAGTTATTGTGGCATACAGAATTATGAGACTATTCTTAAGATATTTCAGACATTAAGAGAAACCAGAAATTTGAATTTGGGTTTTATGGGAAATCTTTCTTCTTTAATGCTTGTGGTACTGAGGAATTGAAAATCTTTTCTCTTAATGTTTGTTCTAATGTTTAAAAGTTATTTGTAGCTTGAGTGTGGACCACCAATTTGAGACATTTGTGTGGGGAAAGTAGGGCTATATTCCAGCTACTTAAAAGTCTGATGGTGGCCCATCAGACTCTGAAAATAATCATTATGTTGGAAGTGATTATGAAGAGTATAAAAATGAGGCAGAACTTATCTTCATTACAGATTATTGAGTATTAGACTGTCCCTTTTATCGAGTATTTCCCGTTGCCAGGTATTATGCTCAATCCCTTTTACATTCATTATCATATCGCGTCCTCACAAAACGATTGCATTATGTTCTTTTCCACAAGAAGTGGATGTCAATTGAGGGCCACGAAGCTTAAATACCATGCCCAGTGTCACACAGCTGGTAAGTGATAGAGGTAGGATTTGAACCTTGACCTGTCTGATGTTCAAGTCCATGTTTCTCTACCTTCCCAAGAATAATATATGACTGGTTTTGCACAATATGAAAATAAGAACGTAGTAAGTAAGTGTGCAAAATCTCAATATTTTACTTTAAACACAGTGTCACCCCTGTCATACACACAGCATGGAGGAAGCAATTAAAGGGACTTACCAGTCTAAAAACCCTCTAGAGGTCCTTCCTGTTCTCTGTCATACATTATCTTTAAACAACATCTGGAGGGCTCTCACACCATTTATTCTGTTAAATAAAAAAGGGGGTTGACGGTTACCATTCCATGGCTTTAATTCCACAGTGGAGCTGTACAACTTATTTAGCACAGGTGTTTAATTGTGATAAATTGGAGAAAGTCCCAGTATTCAATGGTCCTCACTAACATTACCATCTGGGTAGTGTAGAGCAGTGATTTTCTGTCAATAAACTTGCTTATAAAATTTCAAGGGTGGTGGCCTGGTAGAAGGTCTCCAAGGGCAGACCAGGTTTGACATCCATGGGGGAGGCAGACTATTTATGCCTTCTCCATGGTAACAGAATACTGTGAAGGATGAAGATGACATTTCTGTGCTTTTATGCTTTTTGGTAATCTGTTTCTTTTTCAAATATTTTAAATGTTAAAAATATTTGAGTGTCTTGGTGAGTGAGAGATTTCATGGCCATCCTATGTGTGAAGAGAATGTTATGCTGACTGTTTTTGGCAAATCTTTCTGTTTAGGAAGAGAGCACAAATGGTCTGCCACTGGAAATCAATGCATTTTTTGTTAATCAAAATAAAAAGAAAGAATAATATAGGGACATCTTCTAACCAAAGCAAAATATCAGATTGGTCAGGTGCAGTGGCTCACATGTGTAATCCCAGTTATGCAGGAAGCACAGGTGGGAGAATTGCAATCTGGACTGGGCCCTGACAAAAACTCAAGACCCTATGCAAAAATATAACTAAGGCAAAAAGAGCGGGGGCCATGGCCTAAGTGGTAGAGCACCTGCCTAGCAAGCGTTAAGGCCATGAGTTTAAACCCCAGTTTTATATATATATATAAAAATACACATATGTGTGTGTGTACATATATGAAGGGTTGGATTTATCTTTTCACCTGAAATAAGAAAAAAACTGGACAAAATACATGACACTGAACATTAAGTATTGAAGGAAAGTAATCTGTAAAAGACAGACAAAATGTATAATGAAGTCTACAATTGACATTGTTAGCTGCTCTGGAGGAGTTGCCAGGCAGCAACAGAAAGAAGAAGTAACTGAGGTGGAAGCTGGTGGATTCCTTGAGTGTGAGAGGCAGCGTTGAATGTGAACAGACTGAAGCTGTTAGAGTGAGCAGAGTACCAAGAGTTAAAAAGCTGCACACAGCAAATATTACTGAGAACTGCAGAGGGTCTCATACTAACATTTAATAGAGGCTTTTAGATTCATGTATGTAAAGAAACTAATAGAAACCCAGGAAACCACGTGCAATGAGGAGAAAAGATAGGACAGATCACCAAGTCAAGGCTGAGAACAGTTTGCCTCTCTAGTCTAATTGAACAAACTCATTCTTTACAATGCATTGGGTAGAGCACTCAAGAGTCTGGCCTTGAAAAGTACTAACTAATCCTAATTAAGCATTGCTTCAGTACTTTGTAACAAATATTAAACAAAAGGAAAACTGAAAAACTCAGGGATTATTTTGAAGTAACTGACTTGTGTCACAAATAAGGGTCAATGATTTTTGCAGGAATATTAAAATATCCACAATCCAACATGATAAAATTCACCATGTCTGGCATCTGGTAAAACATAATCAGGCATGAAAAGATGTGGGGAAACAACACGATAATGAGGACAAAAAAAATCAAATGACCAAAGCTGGGTCAGAACTGATACAGATGTTGAAATTAGCAGACAAGGAATTTTTTTTTAAATTGTTAATGTGTCCCATATATTCAAAAAGTTACGTGGGAGCTATAACAAGAGATCTCAATAATAAACTCTCAAAAATTAAATATCTGATCAAAATAATAGTGGGTATTTTTTGAAATTGAAAAAATTGTTGAAACATGTGTATGGATATGCAAAGGTCCCAGAACAGCCAAAGTAACTGTGAAAAAGAGAAGATGTAAATACTTATTAAATCTACAGTCACAAAAACATTGTCGTATGAGAATCAATTAAGCCACAGTGACCTGTTGACAGGTCAGTGCCAACAGTACAGGACAGAGCAGAGATTTCAGAAATAAATCTATGCATTTAAGAACAACTAATTTTCAACTAAAGTGCAGTACACTTCAGTAGAGGAAGAACAGTTACAAATAATGCTGGAACACTTGATACTCATGTATAAAAACTCATTTTGTGCTATGTACAGGCATAAATTAAAGAAGTTAATGTGAAACCCAAAACTTCTAGAAAAAAAACATAAGATGAAAAATATTTGTGTCCTTAAGTTTGGCAAAGATTTCTTTGATCTCATGCCAAAGGAACAATTCACTAAGAATGAATTGATAAAGTTAGAATATAAAATTTAAAAAAGTATTTTAAGGACACTAATGAAATCATAAGTTACAGACTGGGAGAAATATTTACAAAGTACATATTTGATGAGACACACTCAGGATGTATACCCATCCCTTGGTATTTGTGGGGGAATTTGTTTCAGGATTCCTCAGGGACACCAAAACCCATATATGCTGAAGTCCCTTATGTAAAGTGGTATAGTATTTGCATGTAAACATACACATCCTCCTGTTTATTTAAGCCATCTCTGGGTTACTTATAATACATAGTCCAATGTAAATGGAATGTAAATTGTTAAGTTGCATTATTTAGGAAATAAGGATAAAGTCTGTACATGCTCAGTACAAGTGCATTTTTTATAAAATATTTTTGATCTTAGATTAATTTAATCCTCACATGCTAAACCTGTGCATATGGATGGTCCATTGTATAAGTAATTTTCAAAATTTCAAAATAAGAAAACAAGCAGACTGACTTAAAATATGGACAAAAAACAAGAACAGACTGTTAACAAAAGGAAATATAAAGATGCCCAAAAAGCATATGGAATTATATTCAACACAAGTAGTTATTACAGAAATGTAAATTATAACTACAGTGATACAATAATACATACATTTCAGAGGAACTAAAATTTCAAAAGTCTTACAACATCAAATGGACGTAAAGCAACTGGAATTGTTACACACTGCTAATAAGATGTAAAGTCAAGTTACCTCCTTAGACAATAGTTTGACAGTGTCTTAAAAAGTTAAACATACACCCACCAGATGACCCTATTTACTCCAAGGTATTTACTGAAGACATGTCAAAGTATATGTCCATATACAGGTGCTCAATAATAAGAAATAAACTATTAATCCATTCCATAGTATGGGTGATTCACAAATAATTATGCTAAGTGAAAGATGGTGGCTTGTGTTCCATCATTGATATATAATAATTTATCCATTCCTGTAGATGAGTGGTTTTACTGTTTCTATTTATTGGCTACTACAAGGAATGTTTTCATGACTGTAGATTTAATAAGTACTTACATCTTCTCTTTTTTTACAGTTACTTTGGCTATTCTGGGTCCTTTGCATATCCTTACACATATTTCAAACAATATTATTTTGATCAGATATTTAATTTTTGAGAGTTTATTCTTGAGATCTCTTATTATAGCCCCCACATAACTTTTTGAATATATGGGACACATTGCAATAGAACACAAGAAATTCTTATTCCTATTTAGCTATAACTTAGTATCCATTGATCAACCTTTTAAAGCAATCCATGGTGACATAATTGAGATCAGTGGCTACCTGGCAATTTGGGGTGGGGAAATATGGAAGGAAGTGGTTTAAAAGGTATAAGAAATCTTTCAGAGTTGGAGAATATGTTCCTATCTTCATTGTAATGATGGTTTCTTGGATGTAAATATATGTACAAACTTATACAATTACAAACCTTAAATATATAAAGTTTATTGTATGTTAATCACACCCCAATAGAGCTGTTAAACATTAAGCAGATATTCAATCAAAGACCTAAACATAAGATCTAAAGTATAAAACTAGAAGAAAACATGGCAAGTGATTTGACAAAATGAAAAATCCTCACGACTTGAATTTGGCAAAATATTCTTAAATATGATACCAAAATGAGCAATAAAAGACAAAATAACTAGACATCTTAAAAAGAGTCATGCTTCAAAGGAGACTATCAAGAAAATAGAAGAAAACTCCACAGAAAGGCAGAAAACATTTGTGAAACATAATAAATAAGGAACCCCTTCAAAATATATAAAGAAACCCTGCAACTCAATTAGCAACACAAAATACAAGTCAGTTATAAAAAGGGCAAAGATTGTGATTACATACTTCTTCAATATAAATGAATGATTTATAAGCAAATGAGGAGATACTGGGTCTCAAGGGTCATTAGGAAGATACAAGTTAAAACCACCATGAGATACTACCTCCTCACTCATGAGTGTGTCTACAGGCAAAAAGGTCACCTTTGGTTAGAAACATTGGTGAGAATATGGAAAAGTGAGAACTCACACACTGGTAGTGGGTATGCAAAATGGTGGCAGAAACATGAAATGGTGGGGATGTCAAATGGTGTGGCCACTTTTGAAAATAATCTGAGGGCTCCTCAGTGATTAAATAGTGTTGCCATATGACTAAGCATTTTCACTCGTGCAAAAGCTTGTATGTGAATATGTGTCATCATATTCCTAATAGCCAAAATGTGGGGATAACACAAAAGCTCCCAATGAATGAATGAATAAAATATGACATATCCATACAATATATTACTCATCCATAAAAAGTACTAAAATATATTACTTTACATGTTGCAAATGGATGAATCTTAAAAATATTCATTCATTATTATGCTGAATGAAAGAAGCCAATCACAATTAACCAAGTATTATGTGATGTCATCTATATAAAATATACAGAACATGGAAATTTATACAGACAGAAAGTAGAGGAGATGTGTCTGAGTGTTGGAGGGGATTAGTGGTGATAGCTAAAAGGGAATGGATTTTCTTTCCAAGGTTATGAATATGATCCAAAATTAACTTTTGTGGTGGCTGAATGTATCTGTGAATATACTAAAAATAGTGAATTGTCTACTTTAAATGGTTGAATAATATGATATGTGAATTATATCTCAATAAAGCCATTTGATAAAAGAGTAAGCAGATGGTGTGTGTTGACATATTTATAATTGTTTTTTTCTCTCTTCTGTATTTCTTCTCTCTCTCTCTCTCTCTCTTTCTCTCTCTCAATGATAATACAAGTTTCATCAATCAATATGTGCTAGCTTATTTGTGGTACCATAAAACCCTCAAATATCCATGACTTAAAGTAATAAAGCTTTGGTTTTTGCTCACATCAGTAGTCGGCTGGAGCTCAGATCTGTCATCCTCACTCTATGATCCTGGTCGCTGAAGCTGCCACTAGACAGAACATTATCTGGCAGAAGGAAAAAAAAGAGAACTCTGGAGACTCTAGTAACTTAAGTGTTTTGTGGAAAGTTAGTCCCTTCTCTTCTGCTCATAACATATGACCTAAAGTAGTCACATGATTTCTCCTAACTACAGGAAGCCAGAAACTTCACTGCACTTTGTTCCAAAGGCAAAGAACTTGAAATATTGGGTGAATGATCTTAATGGTTACCCCACAGCTAATATCCATTAGGGTTTGCCATGTAATAGGAGCTAGTATAAACTTTGCATATATTGCCTCACTTAGTACTCACAAAATCCTTTTGTAGTTGATGGTTGGTTACTGTCAACATCAAGCATGGGGGCAAAGTAACTTTCCCAAGTTTAGCTAAATAACTAGTAACTGGGATTTGAACCCAGACATGGACACCAGATGATCTTTTCTTGACTTCCACAAAACCTTGCCACTCAGCACTTACAAACTACCTTCCTTTTACTTAGAATCAAATCTCTTGCAAAGTCCAAATAGGTGGAATAAAGCTGCACTAGTATTCATTAACCCACAACAGGTTAGCATTCAGGTCTTGAGTTTCTACCTAGGGTCTTTCTAGTATGTCAATGATTGTCTCACCATCCATGGTAAAACCCATGATCCTCACAGTCCCTTCAGGCCTGCTGAGGAATCTGGAAGCTTCACCCAGAGACACTCTGCTTTATCCTTTATTCATGCACTTGATGCTAGTCATTTCTTGACTGACAAAATCATAGCTGAGAAAACTGTGCTGTGACACTCATGCATCTCTACCCATGTTAAGCTCAGAGAAAAACCCTCTGCAAGGAACAGCTTAGAGCAAATGGATAAATGAGGATAAATTAATGCTTAGAGTTTGGGAAATGGTAAACTTGATCTTTTAAGTTTCTGTTATTCAAATGTGGTATTTCTTGAATTAGACTACTGATTTTCCTCAAAGTTTAGCACAGACCTTACTACACAGAAGATGTCTGTTAGTACTTCTTACACATTCGAGTATATGAGAAAATATTAGGGATGGATTGGAAATGTTCTAACATCCCTGGGAATAGAAATACACTGGAGGTACAGTAACATAAACCAAGCATCATGCTATAGACACTATACTCTGTCTTCCTTTAGCCCTGAGGGATATATTCCAGGATTCTCAGTGGTACTTGAAACTCTGGGCGTAACAGAACTATACATGTGCTATGATTCTTTTTTACATAGATCTAAGAAACCTCAGAGCACGATTTTTCCCTTCATTAAAGTAAAAAATGTTCACCTTTTCACTTAAGGAGAATGTTCACCTTTTCACTTACAGATTCTATTTGACATCTGATTTACCAATATCACTGCTTTGCGACCATTTACTAAGTACAATAAGAAATATTTTAATACAAACATACGTGTGCAATACTGCAATAGCAAATCTACACACAGCTACTGATTAATAGTTAGATATCATACAAACAGTGTGGATACACTGGGAAAGGGATATTTCATATGCTAGGCAGGATGGAATGGGATGGTGCAAGACTTCATTATATTACTCAGAGCAGTGCACATTTTAATACTTATCATTTGCTTATTTCTGGAATTTCCCATTTAATATTTTCAGACTGAAGATGTCTTCGTGTTAATGAAATAGTCAAAAGCAAAACTATAAATGATGAGAGACAACTGTACAATCTTTGCTTTCATTTATTCATTTCTTTCTGACAATATGAATCTCATTCATTATTCCAATTTATAGTAGACATTTGAATAGGTCAATATCCAGCAATGAATTTGGACTTCATGGTTGGCATGAATTGGTAGAATGAGAGCCCACTGGGAGAAAAAAATAGGGAGTCTTCCCAAAATGGCATGTGAAAGAGAAGCATCCTTTCAAGTTGGCTCTTCTCAGTCTCCCCTGAACAGTAGGAACGAGTCTAATGTGATAAAAACCTCTCTCTGGGGTGGCATCTTAAAAGGAAACAAGCTTTCTGGTTCTGTGACCTTTCAGAAGAGGAATCCTAGCAGGGCTCTTGAGTCTTGGCGAACACCCTCCAGCATTGTGAAATCTTTGAAGAGACCTAACTTTGAAGAGTGCCTTCCCACGGTTCTTGAGTGCATGCATACACAATTAGGGAGAAACCACCCAAGTCTGATTTCCAAAACCCAGCAGAACTTTCCCCTAGATCTCTCCTTTGATAGAAGCTGCCAGAACCCCTTTGGAGATTTCTCACAGGCAGGAAGGAGCCATTGGAAAAAGCACATTTTCATCTGGTTGTTATTATGGGAATGCTGCCAACAGAGGGAAAATAATGGGCAAAGAACAAGAATTCTGATTGTCCAGCCAAGAGGCTTGAAGGTTTTGTGGCTTGAGGCCAAGAGATGGAAGGGAAATTAAATGACAAAATAAATCAAAAACATCTTCAGTTCACAATGTGTTTGAGGGGGCAGAATGTTGCCTGCTTGTGCGATCCCAAGGTTTTCCCCAAGTAACACATTGAAAGTTGATTTTTAGCTCATTATTGCAATTTCCTTTCAAGTGCTTTACTGCAGTCACAATTCAATTCAACCTTATTTTTTCTTATTATTTTTTTTGCCAGTGATAAATCAAGCTTTCTGTATGGGTCCTACATAGTTTTCAGTTATCTTGGAGGCATTTCCCTTGACAAAGATAAAAAAGGATAACTTCAAAAGATTTTAGAATCCAGGGGATGTCACCTTTCATATAGAGAAGGAGGAGGAGTTCAAAGATGCCTTCTATAGGCTGTGCAGGAGAATTACAAATAACGCAACTGCCAACACTGAGCACCTGGGAAAATAATCATAGTTTTATGACTATTACTGATATTTATCAAACTACTACTGTGCTGTAAATTTTATATTCATAATCTGACTCAATTTGGGTAAGAAACATGGAGGTCTACTTTCTGAAAAATTGCATTTGTTTAAAATGGTTTTCTATTTGGAAATTATTTTATGATCCACAGGCATTAGTTATTAATATAATGTTCATGTTGTAGAGTGATATTTTAGTGCATCAACCCATGTGTTTTTCATTCCTAGTTATCCTTTTTATCCTCTGGCATTTCCTATACAAGCAAGACTGGGAAGTTGTCCATTACTCCAGAGAACAGTTAGTACCACAGGAAAGCAGAGAAAGGAGCCTTTGACCTTCAAAGCCCTGCAGAGCTGATAGCATAAACAATAGATGTGGGAGAGTAATGATGGTGAGAGGTGATTTTCCCACTTCCGACTAACAGCATCTTTCCTTCTGACCCTGAGAAATGGCTCTGGATTTAATTCTTGGGGTTTAGGGATTTAAGAGTTTAGGGCACAACAAAATTTCAGATGGGATTGGAGGGATGTAAGAACTTAGATGACCTGTACTTCTTTCACTGCTCCACTCTGGGGGAGCAGGTCACACAGCTCCCTCACTCTCACCTTCTGTCAGGAGTTGTGATTTGTGGGTAGCCAGATAGTTGGAACTGAGGCACATTTGGGGATTTTCTTTGAGTTTCATTTGAGTCAAGGAGAAACAAATGGTTTCCTTCATTTCTGAGCAGTCATGGAAATACCTGAAAGAATCAGAGTTGGAATGGAAGAGGCCAGCATGGGTGTATGACAATTACCATCTCACCTTCATTCCTGAGCATGTCATATTCCTCCCCTCCTTGCCAAACAGAAACTCAGGAGATGGGGACGTAGGAGTTAAATCCTCAATTGACTGAAATCACTTATCTTCTTCCTAGAGCATTTGAACAGCAACTAAATTGAATTGTATAAATACCTGCTCTTCTGTACATCCAAGTTGACAACCTGATATCCACAACTGTACCTGTTCCTGGTTTCCCAACCCATGTCAGAGCTCAGGGTTACTGTGTGAGAAGGGACTTAGGGAACACATTATTGTGTGAGGGACTTTGGGGAAATCCTGTTTCTTTTCTGAGTATAGGTTCTTTCATTGGTTGAAGGAGAGAACTGTGTTGGATAAAATGGTTTGGGATCCTCCCAAGGACTGTGCAGAAAGAGCAGAGGGAATCCAGGTGGCAAGTCCTCCCTCCATATTTCCTGGCTTGAACCTTCAAGTTGGGTGGTTCAATTTTAGTCTGACTTGGTTATATGTATTTATTTTTCTTTGTCTGAACTGAAATACTGATAGCAGCATTAATAATCTCCCCATTTCATGGTGTATTTTCATTAGTGGGTCTGCTATAGTTTTGATCTTGAATATTTCCTAAAGACCCACATGTTAAAGGACTGGTCCCTAGAGTGGTAATATTGGAAGGGGGTAAAACCTTTAAGAGGTGGGCCTTCATAGGAGGTCTTCATGTCGTTGGAGATGTGGCTTGGAAGAGGATCGTGGAACCCTAGTCTCCTTCTTGTTCTGTTATCTAGCTACGTGGTGAACAGTTTTATTCCACCATACACTTTTGCCCTTGCCATGTGGCACTATCAACAGCAGCCTAAATACATGGTGTTCACCTGATCATGGACTAGAACCTCTAACCTGTGAGCCAAAGTAATCACTTACTTTTTAGAAGTTGATTATCTCAGGCATTTGTTACAGTGACAGAAAGTGATTAATTCAAGGTCATTCCTGACATTTTCTTGTTTCACTTTTTCCCTTTATTTACCATCTCTATACTTACTCTTGACAGTATATTGACAACCTCACATGACTTCTAGAAGTCTACAGTTTTAATACCTTTAATTGAAGATTCTTGTAAGATAAAAAAAAAAAGAGACTGATTCTGTTTCTATATAAAAAGTTTAAAACCATTTGATTAATTACTTCTAAGGTTTTCTCAATCTTCTATATCCCAACAAGGCATTATGGGTTAGCTTTTGTCCCCTACCCCCAAAAATCTGTTGAAATTCTAATCCCTAACACCTCAAATGTGGCCTTATTTGGAGTAAGTAGTTAGTTAAGATGAGGTCACATTGGAGTAAACTGGTGCTTCTTGCAATACAACTGGTGCTCTTATAAGAAGAGTTACATAAAGACAGTAGCACACAGGAAGAGAAAGTCATGACAAAGGGAGAGATTGGATTTGTGTAGTTTTAAGCTGAAGAATGCCCCAAATTGTCAGCATTCCCCCAAATGCTAGGAAGAGGCAAGATGGGATTCCCTTATAGGTTACAGACAGAGTATGGCCCTATGGACACTTTGATTTCATACTCCAAGCCTCCAGTACTGTCAAAAAATAACTTTCTGTTGTTTTAGCCACCCAGCATGTGGGACTTTGTTATGGCAGCAGCATCTGAGTAATGCAGAAAGGAAATAAGAAATAGTAACTTGGAGACACAGTAGATCAACTTCTCTGTTCTGGGTGAACAGCAAGTTTTCCAACAGTCTCCCTGTTCTTTTATTCTTTTTTTATTTTGCATATTATTTCATCCCTCTTCTTTCTTCCTATGTTTTTACAACCAACACTACAAGATGAATTGCCAAAGATAGAAGTCATTTCAGTTGTGAGTGTGTGTGTTGGTTGGTATGTGCTTAATATTTCCCCTTCACACAAGACAATCCCACTCAAGAATGGCATATATAAATGTGTATACTCCCACATATGACTAAAAGTTGTCATTACCAAGGCATATTTTGCAGTCGGGCCCTGGAGCAGGGTTCCAGAATTTGATCAACTCCTGCTAACTTAGCAACTGTTTCTCAATGCTTTCTGTTTTGTGATATTGCATGCTTGATAGCTGCCCTGCAGAGATACAGCAAGCATCAATTCTGTGCTGGAAGGCTCCAGTCTGGAAAGTCCAAGTACCGCACAGGAAAAAAAAATCCCACAGCAAAGGAACAAAAGCACCATGGCTCTGGGATATTGCCATGGCTTGTTCTCTTGTGTGGATTATTTATATGACAGGGCAGAGGGAGGCCCTGTTTCCAGAATGTGTGTAACGCTACTCTAGGTTTGTTAAGTGAATGCTTATCTATTCCCAGCATTCAAGTGGGTTATGGTATTTTACTTAGATTTATTTATGTATCTACACATCCACACCTGCAATCGAAAATATTTATTGAACACCAGTGATGTGTGAGTTTCTGTGTGCCAGAGATACAGCAGTAAATAAAACTGAAAAAAATCCCCATCCTCTTGGATTGCATATTGCTGGAAGAAGTGAAACAACATGCAAACTAAGTGAAAATATACATGGTATTTAAAAAGTGACAGCTATAAAAGAAGTGATGTATGAAAAAGCCATGGAAAGTGCCCTAAGTATGGAATTTGTGATGTTAAATGAAGTGGTCAAGGAAGGCTTTACAAAGAAGGAGTTTTTGTGAGAAAGTAAGACTTGGTATTTCTGTGGTACAATGGAAAATGAATGAACTTGGAATTGTCAAATCTGGATTCAACTCTGGTGGACTTAATTATGTCCCCCTCAACTTCATACTAAATCCTTAACCTTTAGTATCTCAGAATGTGACTACTGGAGCAAGAACCTTTAAAGAGATAATTAAGTTAAAGAAAGCTTTTTGATGGAGCTCTGAACCAATCTGACTGATTTGCTCAGAAGAAGAGGAAGAGGGAGCAGGGATGAAAGGGTCACTGAGAAAAGACCATGTGCAGACACAGTGAGAAAGCTACATCTGCAAGGCAAGGAGAGAGGCTCAAAAGAAATCAACCGTGTGGACACCTACACCTTAGACTCCAGCCTCCAGAACCATGAAAAATTTCTGTGGTTTTGGTCACCTAGATGTGGCATTTGTGATGCCAGCAGGCAAAAATCAGCAGGAACAAAGATCACTCTGAACTCAGACACTTGTCGGTTGCAAGTCATGACCTTAAGAGTTCATGACTTGCACATCCTCATGTATTATATAGAAGCAATACAGAGGACTTCACAGAAGAATAAATGACCTCTGAGATCCTGTGCATAAGGCCATTCCATTTACAAGGGTGAGGGGGCACCACTCTTTCAGACTTCACCAACCCCATTACTCATAATCTCTCTCTGACTCTACTCCTGAACTCCTTATTTCTGTCCACTAATTGCCTTCTTGACCTCTACAGTAGGATATTTGACCTCCCAAACCTGAATGTGTCTGAAGTTGAGCCTTCATCCTCATCTCCACCAATCCTGCCCACCCATAACCCTTCCCATCTCCATCAGTTTTACCTGTAACCTTCTAGTTTCCAGACCAAAATCCTTTCAGCCATCTGTGGCTTCACTCTGTATCAAAACCCAATTTTATTTCATTTTATTTTTATTCATTTGTTCACATGTGCATACATTGGGCCATTCCTCCCCCATCTCCACCCCCCCTTGCTTCCAAGCAGAACCTGTTCTGCCCTTATCTCTAATTTTGTAGAAGAGAAGACATAAGCAATAATAAGAAAGACAAAGTGGTTTTGCTAGTTGAGATAAGGCTAGCTATACAGAGAGATTCCTGGCATTGCTTCCATGTTTTACTACATCAGGAAATTCCATAGGCCCTGCCTTAAAACATACCCAGATTCTAGTTACATCTCACCACCTCAGCTGCTATTATCCCACTCAAGTCACTAACATCTCTGATCTGGGATTCTGCACCAGTCTAGTGGGATCCTTGTTCATCTATGCCTTTCTGTGGTCTAACAGCAGTCAGGGATCACATTTCAGCCTGCCTACAACTTCTTCACCCAACAGCCTCCAATTAGGCATACCAGAAACCCTCCCTTCCCCCCCACCACATAGCTTTTCCCTAATTCTGTCTTGTCTTTGAGTCTCTGTCAAACACATGTGATAACAACTGATTCCTTTGCTATGGTAAACACTGATGAAATTAAGCCTTTGTTCTCCTTTGGGTGTCCCTTGCTTATTTCTACAAAGTCATTTTTAAAACATGTGATTATGATAGCCACTTGTTTCATGAACCATGCAAAATATTTTTTAACCTTATCTTTCTTCCATAAAGCGCTTATTTTGAAGATTGGAAGGATGTTTTCTTTTGGATCCAAGTAGAAAGAACATTTAGCACAGATAATAAGCAATTATTGGACTAGATGAAATCTTTTGAACTCTGTTGAATAGTTCCCTATTATATGATCACACTTAAAGCATCTCTGGCATCCCCTAAAAATCTGAGCTGTATTAAGCACATTAACTATTTCAGTGTTTCATTCGGTAATCTCTTTTTTTATACACAATTTCCATTTTGTTGCTCTCAAACCTGCTTGCAATTCTCTCCTCAGTAGAGATACAAATCAGCATATTCTATACGTGCTTCAGATGCTCAAAACACTGTTAAATTAGTCATCACATTTATTTTCTCATTGTTAGTAAACACATTTTCTTCATTTCTTTAGAAATAATTACTGCTTCCTAACACAAAATCCCCATTAAATGTGCTTTGGGGTCTTTGCTGCATGTGAGTTTTATCTCCTCACCTATGTGAAACATCCTATGGCTAAAGTATAATCACAACCACATATCCTCTCAGAGTTTACTGTGCTAGCATGCATTGTGAATCTTCAAGAGGCGGTTGATGTGTACATGACACCAAATGATTCCTTTTCCTGCCAAACGTTTTCATGTTAATGGTTCACTTGTTCTAACCTTTACGGATTGTCATGATCTAGCAAACTTTTCCAGGTTCTCTCTGTTAAATAAGATTTATCCTCAGAAGTATTTGGCTGATTTGTTAGACTCCAGGAGTGAGTAGTTAAAGGCAGACAGCCCCTGGTCTTATAAATTAGCAAAATAATCATGTATATGTGTTGATCTGAGAATTTTTTGTGGTCTCCTATACAAATCAATGACTTATCTTCCAAACCTTTAAAAACACACTACATCTTGGTTGAGTGTCAAGGGAAAAGGTCTCTGTGCTCACAATAACTGCTGACATAACTTCTGTATTTCATTTACTTGCTAAATAAGACTTGCTAAATTTAACACACTTTAATTAATGCTGAGTCCCAAATGTCACTGTGCACAAAGAAGTTCAATATTATGGAACTGTTTAATAAAACTTTGATCCAATCCATTTCAGCTATGGCAATCCTATGACTGGTTCTTGCTTATTTGAAATGCACATCATTAGTTTTTTAAGCTGCTTCTCTGGCCTTCCTCTTTTTTCACCTGGATTCTCTTCTCTATTTTCTTTATATCTTTATCTTTTGCCTTGGAAATTGGTACTTTCAGTCAGATGCTCATGCTAAATAAACAGATACGTTTTTGTGTATATTTTCAATGTGCAAAACTAGACTGAGGATCAGTCCATTTACTATTAGATAAAAATCCAATCTAGTTTATGGGAAACAATAACTTCTTATCTTCTTATATGCTTTGTAATTTTCAAAGCACTCTCAAATGAATTACTTCATTGGGGTGTAATAATTGAGGTTAGAAACTCAGGCTCAGAGTCTAGACAAACATGGAGTTTGAATCCAGAATCACCAGTTTTTAAAGTCTGACTTGGAGAAATTAATTTATGTTTTCTTTGCTTTAGCTTCCGCATTTTTAAAAGAAAGCTAATAATATCCTTACTCACAGAGTTAGGTAAATGATACAATACAAAAAGGTTTTAGCTCAATATTTGGTGCATACTAGGTGCTCAGGTATTTCACACTAGGTGCTCAAGTGATAGTACGGGAGAATAAGGGCTTAAGCACCTTGAGATAGGAAGCACAGATACAACCGCCATTTTGAAAGTCTGAGATTCATGCTGGTATGTGTTGAGTTACTCAAGACTGGAGAGATAATTAATGGAAGAACAGGACCTGGACCTGGACTCTACGAAGTTTGATTTAACATTCCTTAAACCTCAACATGGTAAGAAGAGTTTTTTTGTGTGTGTATTTTTGATACCTCATATAATCCTCTCCATAACAGTCTGTTGGATTTATGTTGTTTCCAAAAACTTTGACCAAAACCCAGAACAGTGAGTTGCTGATAAGATACAGTTTGATAAATGTTTGAAAGATATTTGTGATGGTTAATTTTGCATGTCAACTTGATTGAGCTAAGGCATGTTCGCATAGGTAGCAAAACATTATCTGGTTGTGTCTGTTAGGGTGTTTCTGGAGCAGATTAGCGTTTGGATCAGCAGACTGAGTAAAGAGCTGCCCTCACTAACATGGGCAGGAGTCATCCAGTCCTCTGAGGACCAGAACAGAGCAAAAAGAAAGAAGGGGAGATTCATTCATATTCTCCCTGTCACTCCACGTCTCTGTCTCTGACTCTTTCTGTCTGTCTCTCATTTTCTCTCTCTCTCTTTCTGTTTCCTTCAATTCCTCTCTTGTTGCAGCTATAATATCCATTTTCTCTTGTCCTCAGACACTGAGCCCTCTCCCTACGTCCCTGATTTTCAGGCCTTCAGTCTTGGCTCCCGTGTTCTTAGGTCTTTAGAATTAGACTGAATTTACAACTCGCTCTCTTGGGTTTCTAGCCTGCAGACAGTATATTGAGAGACTCTGGTCTTCAGGATCCTGTGTGTCAATTCCCATTACAAAATTCCTCTTGGATATCTCTATGTGTCTCATTGGTTCTGTTGCTCTGGAGAACTCTGGCTAACACAACATCTCTTTGCCAAAATATTGCAGTCACTGTAGTTGTTGTCCCCTTGTGCTTACTATCTATTCTGAAAACACCTCTTCACTGTGGGGACCTAGGGCTTTCCTACAGATTGCCACTAAAGTACCCTGCATTTCAGCAGCCAAAGAGTGGAAAGGTGTTCTTATACCTGGATTTGTCCGAAACCTAATTCCCTGAATCTTGAAAATGACTTGAATAATGAAATCAGTTGACTCTTATTCACCCCAATCCTGGTGCTTTATCAAAGCCCACCTTTAGTTGCTGCGATTTTGGGGGCTGCCTTTTTTTTTGGCAGAACTGAAGTTTGAGCTCAGGACTTCACGTCTGATAGGCAGTCACTCTACTGCTTGAGGTGTGCTTCTGTCCCTTTTTGCTCTGATTATTTTTGGAAAATCCATCTCATTTTTTGCACAGGTTGGCCTAGGTTGACCTCAAATCACAATCCTACCAATCTAAGCCTCCCAAGTAGCTAGGATTACCGGTATGAGCTACTAGTGCCCTGCTTGCTTTATTTTATTATTATTATTATTTTTTTTTTAGGTTAGCATAGGCAGAGTGAGTTTCTTATACCAAGAACTCCAAGTCACTGCGCCAGCTATTGTTACAATGAATGCAAAGCAAACTACCCCCAATCCCCCTAGGATACAACCAATACTTAATTCCTGTTCTCCTATCTGCAGGTCAGCTAAAGTTTGACAGCTGAAGGCTACACTTAGCCTCATACTGATGGTAGGTTCTGGGTCAGCTCCTTGTGTCTCTTATTCCCCTTGAATCAGTCACATGTTCTTATGACAGAAAGAGTTCAACAGGGCAAGTCCAGTCATGCAAGCCCACCTCAAACCTTGGTTGTGGTCTTGTCTGCTAATCTCTCTAAAGCAGAGGGAATGACCGTCACTAACACCAGAGGGTGAAAAGACCCCTCTACCATGGACTTGGTGGGGGCAGTAAAGACTAATTGCTGAGTAATGATCTAATCTATTCCAAAGAGGCTGATGGTGTTAGACGGTTATTTTTTCTTCAACACCCACATTTTCCTAACAGATTAACATTAGGGCGGTGAGTAGCTGCTCTGCGGGAGCAACCTGGTCGAACTGGTGGCCGCGGGGGAGTTGACCTTGAGTGCCCTCAAGAAGCAGGAGAATGGGCTTAGGATGTGGGGTCCTTTGGCATCTGGGTGGCTCCGAGGGAGTGAGGCAGAGATGGGGTCCACAGTAGGCAGGCTGCAGGAGCCTCGGCCAAGTTCACTGGACCGCAGGACCTGGGCCTGGCCAATGGTGAGAACCTGAAGGAGACCACTGCACCAAGCTGCTCAAGGCCATCGAGCAGTTCCAGACAGAGAAAGGCTTCTGGGGGCCCTCCCTGAAGTAGCTCCTGCCCTTCTGCACAGGAGGCCAAGACTGGAGTTCCACCAGTCAGTGTTCAATGAGTTACGTGACAAACTGGTGCGAGGGTCAGCCATCGCCTCAGAAAGGGAAGGATGAGGAAAGGGAGTGGGCAGGGATGCTGTGCAGCCACTTAGTCTTAGAAGCATTTCCTTGGCTGCATACATAGTCCTACCTGTAAAAGTGTCTGAGGACTATGTTTGAGGGCCCCTTCCCTGTGTGTGTCTGCATGTGGAGACCCACTTCCTCAGTTGTGCAAGAAACTGGAAGGTCTCCTGGAGAAGAGCTTTTCTCTGGTCAAGATGCCCTCTCTGCAGCCAGGGGTGATGTGCCCAGAGTTCCTGAGAAGAAGCTGAAGTTGGTGATGGCAGACAAGTAGCTTTACCCAGCTTATGCTATGGAGGTGAAGTGGCACATCTGGCAGGACAACCAGGCACTCTTTGGTGATGAGGTCTCCTCACTGCTGAAGCAGTACATTCTGGACAAGGAGACTGTGCTCTTCAGCACAGAGTTTTCCATCCTGCACAACTTCTTCAGTCCCCAAAGATGAGGCGCCAGGGGAGGTGGTGCAGAAGTTGACACAGATGTTGGGGAGAAACATGAAGCTGTTTGACGTGGTGCTGCAGTTCCTGCATATGCTCTTCCTGTGGACCATAAATGTGCACAACGCACTCTGTGTGCTGAGCTACTCATGTCCCTGCATGATCTAGACTCCTGCCACAAGTTCACCTGGTGTCTAGATGCCTGCATCAGAGAGCAGTTTGTGGATAGTAAGAGAGCCTGAGAGCTTCAGGGATTTCTTGATGGAGTAAAGAAAAAGCAGGAGCATGCCTTAGGAGATTTGTTCACAATCCTATGTGACCCCTTTGCCATCAACACTCTGTCACTGAGCACCATCCGAAACCCGCAGGCACTGATAAGCCAGGAGACATTGCCCAGGGACATCCCTGACCTTCTTCTGCTGTTCAGGCTGCTAGCGCTGGCCCGGGGAGCATGGGATTTGATCGACAGCCAGCCAGGTCTTCAAGGAGCTCAAGATGGAGGCAGAGCTCGTCATCATTCAGGTCCTGCCGATGCTCATGTCCTTTGTGGTTGACCACTACACTTTCAATACGGACCAGAAGCTTCCAGCCAAGGAGAAAGCCCCAGTGACGTACCCCAACACACTTCCTGAAAGTTTCACCAAGTTTCTGCAGGAGCAGTGCATGGCCTGTGAGGTGGGGTTGTATTACGTCCCACATATCACCAAGCAGAGGAACAAGAATGCCTTCCTGCACCTGCTGCCTGGGCTCATGGAGACCTTTGGAGACCTGGCCTTCAGCGTCATCTTCCTCCACCTACTCACAGGGAGCCTTGCACTGCTAGCCAACAGGTTTGCTCTGGAGGATTTCTGCAGTAGCCTCTTTGATGGCTTTTTCCTCACTCCCTCTCCCAGAAGGAGAATGTGCAGTGACATATGTTGTGGGTCCCCCTCCCCTTGCATCTCAGGGTGGCTCCATCCAAGCTGGAGGCCTTGCAGAAAGCTCTGGAGCCCATGGGCCAGAGTGGGGAGACTGTGAAGGAACTTTACTCCCATCTTGGTGAGAAGCTAGAGAAGCTGAATGTCAGAAGGCCAGCCCTGCCCAGGATGCAGAGACAGCAGCACTGGGGCTTCCCCTCCTTGGCATGCCCACCACGGCTATACTCTGAGGCTTTGTGGGGGCTGCTCAGCAGTGCAGCCCCTCTTGGGAGGAGGCCCTGCCTGGGAATGCAGAGTGAACTGAGGGTGGTCTTGTGGCAAGGACCACCTCTTGTGTATCCTAGCCCGCTGGAGCTGATCCTGGGAGGTTCTTTGATGCATGTGGCACTTGCTTGCCTGCCCCTGGGGCCCTGGCAGCTTGGGAGCAGTGCCTCTGTTTGTGCTTTTATAGTGGAAAGCTTGTTGGTGCCTACCTTTCTGCCTTTTAGGTTTTCACAGCCCTAGCACAAAAGGGCAGTAGTTAGGATGAGGAATAAAGCCAGTCTTCTAAAGTGATAGAAGGAGCAGAATGGGCAAGGCCAGAGGGGACCTGATGTCCAGTGTGGGCAAGGCCGGAGGGGAGGGAGTGGTGGCCGTGTTGGCCAAAGCAGGTTTGCCAGGCCACCTTGTCTGCAGCACTGGAGCTCCTCCCTCCATGGAGGCCAGGAGGATGGTGTGCAGGAGCAGATGCCTGAGCCTGCTGGTGCCAGGGCTCAGTCCCTGCTGGTGGAGGCCCTCAGGTAGAGTCTCTCCCTGCTAGCTCCTTGCCTGTTTGCCCCCGTGGCAGAGAGCTCCTTGTCTAACTGCACAGCTTGACCTTTGTGGGGGACAGCAGGTACACATAGTATAGTTTTCTCTTATGTAAATAAAAGACTTCTTATAAAAAAATAGGAAAAAAACTCCAGAAGTTTATCAACATGAATACTTCATATTAAATACAAGATACTAGAAAATGAATAGTTATCAAAGAAGTGACTTTGAATTCTAGCTTGTAGAGCATTGTCAACAGACAGCAGTACATTTTTACAGAAATGGCAGGACAAAGGAAAAGAACTTCCAGTATTTAGGGTTGGTAATTTGTGGGAAGGCAAGTAAATGGCAGATATAGGCTAGGTAGTGAAGCTTGTCAGTGCATATTCCTCTGGTGGTTCCATCTCCAGGCAGATAGTGTTGGAGATTGTCTTTAGTGGCCAACCTTTGTGTGCCTGGTAAGGGTGGGGAATGGGATACCTTTGTTATTATAAATCTGTGTCCTTTTAAGTAAACAGAAGGAAAACAGGGATCTTTCATGATCTACTTGTTCTTAAATGCCTTCAGCTCAACAACCCTTCATTCTTTGGGGTGACAGATTATGGTCTCCCACATCTCTAAGGGATTGTGTTTTAAAATGCAAATATTATTGTAGAAGAAAAACATGATCTTCTCTATTAACAACCTACTTTAACTATGGTTATCTAGTTTGCTAGTACACATTGTCTATAGATAACTAATAAGAAGATTCTTTGGAGTGAGAAAAAAATGAATACATATTACCAAAGGGGGTTCAGGAGAAAGGAGATCTAGGTTCATATCATAGTATGGGGGTATATGGAAATCCAGGCAAGCCAGATCCCAGGGTATAAGAGGAAAAGTAAATTTTACTAGACATATATATATATATATATATATATATATATATATATACATCTTTTGTAGTAAGCAAGAAGGAAATGAAAGGTTTACAGATATCATAAGTTTGCAAGAATGGATCCCCAATTCAGTGCTTACACAGAACAGTTCAAATATTATTTCCCTGAGCTCTGCTATTACTATATTGTGAGTTTGGAATTAACTGTTATGCAAAAACTAGCATACAGTCTTGTCCATAGGAGAGCTGAGTAAATAGTTATGTAGTTCTGATTCTGGGAAAATATATTCCTTTCAGCCACTTCTGTTTTTCATTTTCACTATTATATTTTAGATGAGGTCATCAGAGCTGCCAGGCTGTGTTGTTTCTTGAATTATACGTACTTACAGGGTTCTAAGGAAGCATCCAAGGAGTGTTAATTATTGCATTATTTGGACTTAAAAAAGATGGGAGAAGTAGAGAGGCCATGGACATATCTTGTCTACAAGTGTTAAAATGTGAGGACACGTGGGAGTTTAGAGTATGAGTGTGAAGGCAGGCAGTGTTCCTACATAACCCTGTTTAGCTACTTGGACAGACATAATTGGAATATAAAATAGCCATGTTTGGACAGAGCACAATTCCATTCCCAAATGTACTGACATCCATTAACTATACCCTCATGCAAATTAGGTAGATGTATGGCTTAAAAACCAATTGCTCTCAGAATAAAAGATATTTTCCCCAAGCCCATTTTAAACAAAATGAATGACAAACATGCTCATAAAGAGAGATGACTGACATTACATAGTGCATGAAATTTCCCTTTTTAAAATCATGACATTTTATAACATAAAGGGATAGTAATTATATTATGTACTTCCCAAACTTAAAAATTAAAAAAAAAAACTACCCCTGGGAAAACAAAAATAATATGCCCTACGATGAATGCAATTATGCAGAATTAGATTAGAGAATCCACAAAGGATAAGCCACAGGGCTGATTATCTTGAATTTAATTTGCTCCTTTTGATATCTCCTAACCAACTCCCCCCCCACACACACATTGTAGGGATTCCACAGAGATGTGCTTGCAACAGCTTCATTTTTCAATTGGTCTATTTAATTTTTTTGTGTCTGTCATAATAAGATATAACTATTCAGGACAATTATCAGTCTCCTAGCAGTCTTGTTGCTTCTAGTAAGAAAGCAGCACCATGGTATTTGACATCTAAGTCTTCTCCCTTTGGGGAAGATCTACAGCAAATATTTTAATATGGGGTACCTGAAATTACATTTTATACATACTGAGATTTGTTGAGGATGGCCTCAAATCTGGTGGATGGAAGAAAAATCTGTGTACCTTCTCAGCCTCGGGAAATATCAGAATTTCAAATAAAGTGCCAAAAAGCTAGAAGAATCAACAGGTGTTGTTTGTTTACACAAAAGTCAGGAATTATTACAAGTGAGGGGAGTTGTACATTTAAAACTTTTTAATCCTAAATGAATCCCATTGTCTCTTCCTCTGTGTGGGTTTACTCTGTCCTCTGCTCCATGGCATCAGATGTTATCCCCTTTCTATTTTTCTCAAGATCCTATTCAAGATATCATAAACAGTCTGTTGCCTTTACCACATAGTAGGGAAAATCAAGAGAGTCTCTCAAATTCCAGAGTCTACTCTTTAAAATACAACTTCCTAAGTTGTCAAGAGTTTGAATTTCTCCAAAGTTCAAGTGGTTTTTTCCCTTTCCCTCTTTTTCTATATCATTCGTCTTTGGATCTTTATTTATACAATTAAGCTTTGAAACAGACCTTGGCTGTTCACCACAAGGCACTGAATTCTGCCAACAACCTTAGTGAGAAAGGAAGCAAGAAGCAAGACAATAAGTCTCCCTAGAGAAAGCCATGAAGCCAGCTGACACCTTGATTTTAGCCATACGTGATCCATACTGGACTTTTCACCTACAGAATTGTAAAGAGATATTGTGCCTTATTTTATTATCTAAATAGTACAGCATGTTGCTATGTGATTCTACCATGCAATGATCATATTAATCATGCTGAGAGAGCAAATACTCAGCTGATTAGGAAGCATGAAATGAGGACTTAATTACCTAGTTAATTCCTCACATGCCAAAAACGGGTTGACATTATATAAGTTACAGAGTAGGTGGAGGAGGATAGATTCTGTTTTCCCATGCTTCACTGTACTACCATCATGGAACTTAAGTCAAAGTTTTCTTAACTGGGTTTCCCTTTCTGTCTCATGGTCTCCATTTCATAGGAAAGTGCTTTAAAGTTTGCAAAGTAAGGATAATGCCAGGTACAAGAGAAGCCCATGGCTGTGTGTAGCAAGGTGTGGGGAACACTAGGGGAGAGACTAGAGTGAGCTGTGATGTCTGAGCTGGGCTGACCAAAGATATCAATCACTCTTGGGTAGTGGCGCCTTTCCTAAAGATCCATTCCTGGGCTTTACTTGGGAGAAGGCCATGATCAGGTGTGAGTTTAGTAAGACTATTCTGGAGGATGTAGCGAGACTGGAAGCTACCACTAGAGTCTAACTGCCAAGACTGGGAATAAAGGAGCAAGAAGAACAACAGTAATTGTATATTATATTTTACCTCCTCAGATCCTCACAATGATATCTAAAGCTCAGAAAGGCACTATGACTTCCTCTCTTTTTTTCATGAAGTAAAAGAGTTCAAATGCTAACAGCAGTCCTTTGGAAACAAATTAATGCCTGTTTTCCCTTCATTCATGAGACTGGACTATATGCTTCCCTTATGAACTCATTTACAAAAAAGGGTCAATAATTGTCTACAAGAAGTCAGGACAGGGGACAAGCTTGAGTTCTGTTTATTACTACAAGGAAGACACTTTAGGAACTGATAGTAGCAAAGCTCTCTTACTGTTTTAATTAAAATTATAAAAATGAAAGTAAAGGATTAAATTTTATAAGTAATAAGAAAAAGAAATGTCTACTTTACTTTTTGGAAATGATGAAATGATTTTCCATTTGTTGCAAATTTAGACTCTGCTATGTTAAACACCACTCACCACTGACATAATGAAATGACATCATTATCCCATTTTAGCAGAGGAAAACAGATGCAAGAGTATTTATCAGAAGTCCAAATTCAGAACAAAGGACATAGTTTAAATCTAGGAATTTTTATCTCCAGAGTCTTTAACCTCCATGTCTTGGTGTCTAGAGTCTGGTAAGAGGTAGGTAATGAGAACATGAAAGAAGATAAATATAAAAGTAACTTTTTTTAATGGTATGAAAGGAGCTCTTAAATTTCCACCATAATTTGAGTTTATCTATGTCTATGGGTATACTCAATGGAGTATATAAATCTAGGAAAACATGTATTTTTTTGGAAAAAGATTTCATAACTTTCATCAAATTGTGAAAGAAGTATATGACTCTGAACATGCAAATGCCATTTCCTCAAAAGAAGATTCATCTGTGTGGTTCTGCTGTCCAGATACATGACAGTATCCTTGAGTAATACAATGACCTGTGGGTCAGGATCTGCCCTATGTCTAGGCAGAAGTAAGGTTTCCCAAAACAATGCTCCTATAGGGCTTGGGTCTTCCTGCCTTCAGAATCTTTTATGTCCTCAGACCTCCCTGGAGATGTCTTTGGAAAACAGGTAGCCAAAAGAAGTAGCTTTGCTAGCAAACCAACAGAACAAGTGATGCCAGGAAATATGGTTAAGAGTTGCCTAAATGTGTTGGCATTATAGAAGCTTCACTCACACATGTGAAGGACATAACATCCACTGGGTGATAGGTAACAAGGATCTGTATAACCACCATGAAGCAGAAGAGGAGAGAGGATAGAAAATGGAAGAAGGACAGAGATAAAGGGCCACATGTGGCTCCCTGAAGGACACATTGAAAAGAACAAACAGTAATCTAAAGGAAAAGTGTAACAATATTTGCCCCATCTGCTGGACTCCATGTTTGTCGCTGCCCAGTAGGTTATAGGTCATTTTCTTCTGCCATGACCCAACTGTATCTTGTAACACAGTAGGAGAATAATGAGTATTTAAATTCTAGGAGCTGATGAACATTCGTTCTAAAGAACAGCTTCATTGGTTCAAGGACAAACACAGCTTGAAAACAGAAGTGACCAGGCCCAGTGGATCAAGCCTATAATCCTAGCTACTTGGGAGGCAGAGATCAGGAGGACTGTGGATCAGGGCCAGCCTGGGCAAAAAGTCTGTGAGACCTCATCTTAACCAATAGCTGGGCACACATGGTAGTGTGTACCTGTCATCCTAAACTACCTAAGAGACTGAGATTGAGAATATTGTAGTTCCAGGCAGGCCTGAGCAAAAAAGTTCACAAGACCTCATTTCAAAAGAAAAAACTGGGTGTGATGATGTGCACCTGACATCCCTATTAAGGCTAGAAGCATAAAATAGGAGAATCAACATCTAGGCCTGCCAAGGAATAAATCAAGACCCAAAATAACCAGAGCAAAAAGGGTTGGAGGTGTGGCTCAAGTGATAGAGCTCCTGCTTAGCAAGTGTGAAGCTCTAAGTTCAAACCCCAGTACCACCACACACACACACACACACACACACAGACACACAGACACACACACACACACACACACACACACACACACACACGACACAGACACACACAAAGAAAACAATGACAATAAAGTTTCTCTGCCACTGGAAATTCAATTCCTGACGAAGCTGATTTTAGACCATGTTGAGGTGCAACAAAGCTATTTTTTTCTCTTGTTTTGATTACCTCAAAATGCCACCAACTTTAGAGACAACTCTTAAACTTGATCTATTAACTTTCTCTGGGAGCATAATGGCCTGCTAAACAGCCTGCTTTCCTCCATAAGAACTGCGTGGCTGGTCAAAAGGGTCCCTTGGGGCTGGGGATTCATATCGGCCAGAAAGAAATATAGGCTACCCACAGGCCACTTTGAACAGACAAT